>NC_046318.1:76699180-77299180 GCF_009819535.1 Lacerta agilis
TGGGTCTAGCAGATAGACAGACACCGGTCAGTGTAGATTATTGCTCAGGGAAAGAGTAAGACTGACCTGGAAACTTTTTTTATTGGATCTTACAAAAATCAGAGGACACCAATTGGTTACTGCCACAAATGGAGGCAAGCTGGAATTCAGTGATATGATACCCCAGGGACCTTTTGATACATACACAATGTGTTTTCAGGAAATTGTATGTTAGGCAAGCATTCTCATAATGAGTCAATGTTTTCCATTGATTCCTATGGGGAAGTTTCTAATGCGTTCCTGAGTGAGCACAGAACCCCACAAAAAAACCCAGGAAAACCCTCTGAAACTTTGCAAAAATGCTCTTAATTTGTCTGATCTCTTCCCTTCCCTCCCACACACCTTCCCACCATGCTTTCTGGTGAAACAGCTACCATGGGCCATCAAGACACAGAAAGTGAGGCTTGTTTGAGGCTGCTTACTTGTTTACAGCACTACACGCAGGTCCAGCTGTTTGGATATCTGAATCTGGGGTGCGTAATCCTTGTGTTTGGATAAGCGATTTTTTGTATAATGATCATTTGGATGGCAAAATCTGCGCGAAGATCCAGAGGTTCTCTGTGCTAGCCCAGTGGCTTCTGACACACCCCTGGTAATGTTTCCTTCACAACAACCTTGTGAGGTAGGAGAAGTCAAGAGGCGGTGGCTAGCCTAAGGAACTTCTGCGGTGAGTTCCCTGTCACCACCATTATTGCTATCTTCTCAGCACCAAGTTAAGGCCTTCCTCTACTCCCAGGCACCCGGTGGTGTTGGACTGATTATAATTTGTCAGGTGGCACTTGCAAAGCAATTGTGTCTTTTAGTGTTTTTATGGGATGGTGCAGTTCTAAATATTGCTTGGTCAAATGGCAGTTCATGGTTATGTTTCTAATCATGCAGAATCTAGTATTCTGGCCCTCGGTTGGCTTGGGCTGGGAGACAGGGAGCATTAGTGAGCACTGTTGATCCCACATGTTCGTATGTTGTGGGCCCACACCTTTTATTGAGCTGAATAGAGTGAAAGACAGTACGAGTCATGGGTGTGTGTGTGTACAGTCTGAACAGTGCTTCGTTTGCCGTTCGGCTGCTCTCTTGTTAATGCTGCTAACACTGTTTTATAGATTATAAACGCTGCATTGATTTGTTAATCGTATAATATACGGCTTCCGCTGTAATCGTGACGCTTAGCTTGTTTCCGAGTTGCCCCCTTACTAATGGTGTTTTGTAGATTGCAATTGATTCACTGACGATTTGATAATTGTTTTATATGAGCGATGCTGTATCTGCGATGTTCAATCGCTTTATTGTTATTTGTTGTTTGTGAGCCGCTTTGGGATTCCTTTGAATTAAAAGCGGCAAAGGCATACAATAAATCGGACCAAGCTCCCATTAGCTCAAGCCAGCGCTGTAACTACTCAAGGATGTTGGGAGTTGTAGTTTGGAAGCACCTGAAAGGCGCTATAGCCACCTCTGTTTAATCTCTTTCTACTACAGATATTCTTCAGGTTCTTTTTTTTCAAAAAATAATATTTTATTCTTTTTCCATATCGTAAGTTACATTTTGTTATTTAACAGTTATATTCCAATTCAACAAAACTAGTGACTCACTCAACATCAATGCTTATAACCCAAATTACATACAGTTGTGTTTTAAGGTTTTGTCTAATCTAACTTCATCCTCCACTTCCACCTGGCCCACTGAGGGGAACGGAGGGTCCGTTAGCATACAGAGAACCCCAACGCCAATTCAGCAGCAGCACCTCTTCCAGCGGGGAAAGCCGCCACACCTCCAGTGGGGAGGAGAGAGGAGGAACCAGCCAGGAGGGGAGTGGGGCTTAGGGATGCCACTGAGAGCCCCAGCGCCTCTTCTAGCCAGGAGCCACAAGCAGGGAGCCTGGCGGGGAGAGGGCTTGGGGATGTTGCTGAGACCCTGCGCTCACCTCGCCTGGCTGGTCAGGAGGGAGGCACGCCATTTCCGGCGCCCCAGTTGCGCAGAGGGGTGAAACGCAAGGAGGGTTGGGGTGCCGAAGTTCTTATGCTGGGGGAGAAGCCGGAAGGGGCCACTCCCGGATTCTGCCAGCGACTGAGACAGACATGCTTTTGTAGCTCTGTTTAGGCTCCTGCTCCGTTACTCATGAAGCACCATCATGCAAACCTTACACTCTTTAACATGTTTCTTAATATATTCTGCTATTTCAAATCCTGCTGTGGTCTTCGCATATGGGAAATAACTTTTTAAAAAGACTGGAAAGGGTTTCCAGGCCTCTTTAAAGGATTCCAAGTTTGTGTCTCTTTATCAGTGCCGTCAGTTTTGCCATCTCTGCGTATTCCAATATTTTCACCAACCTTTATTCCTTTGAAGCTGTCCTCTCTCCCTTCCATTTCTGTGCATAGATAATCTTTGCTGCTGTAGTCACATACAACAGGGGAGTGGGTGGCGCTGTGGTCTAAATCACTGAGCCTCTTGGGCTTGCCGATCGGAAGGTTGGTGGTTCGAATCCCCGCCACGGGGTGAGCTCCCGTTGCTGTATCCCAGCTCCTGCCAACCTAGCAGTTCGAAAGCACACCAGCGCAAGTAGGTAAATAGGTACCACTGCGACAGGAAGGTAAAAAGCATTTCTGTGCGCTCTGGCTTCCATCACCGTGTTCCGTTGCGCCAGAAGCGGTTTAGACATGCTGGCCACATGACCCGGAAAGCTGTCTGTGGACAAACGCCGGCTCCCTCGGCCTGAAAGCAAGATGAGTGCCGCAACCCCATAGTCAACTTTGACTGGACTTTACCACCCAGGGGTCCTTTACCTTTTTACCTTTTTTACCTTGTTGTCGTTCAGTCGTGTCTGACTCTTCGTGACCCCATGGACCAGAGCACGCCAGGCACCCCTATCCTCCACTGCCTCCCGCAGTTTGGCCAAACTCATGCCAGTCGCTTCGAGAACACTGTCCAACCATCTCATCCTCTGTCGTCCCCTTCTCCTTGTGCCCTCCATCTTTCCCAACATCGGGGTCTTTATAACCTAGTCACATACATAATACCATCAAGGCTTTCTTGGGTTTATCTCTTTCTGCTACAGATATTCTTCTGGTTCTGACCTACTGTGACCTCTTCTGGAATGTAGCAACGGAGGAAAAATCCCCTTTCCCCCCAGTAAGAGCTTGTGCTGCTGATGATAAGGCAGTAAGGGAAGGAAGAGACATGATTCTGTAGCTGTACACGGAAGCAGCAGAAAGGACAGTGTGTTACATACGCAACACACTACTAACGCAGCTACTTCAGCATTCGAGCATTTTCCCGAAGTGCCCTGATTCATAACGCAGTGTGCAGAGTTGCATAATTCGCAAATGCCGGGCTTCTGTCCATTGCTGCTGAAGTTAGACTTCATGGAGGAGGACAGGCTCCAGAATTGCTTCACTCCACTGGAGCAATTAATTTTGAAACATGATAACATAAGAGGATGCCCGCTGGATCAGGCCAATGGCCCATCTGGTCCAGCATCCTGTTCCCACAGTGGCCGACCAGATGCCTGTGCGAAACCCACAGCAGGACCCAAACACAAGAGCCCTCTTCTCTCCCGTGGCTTCCAGCAACTGGTATTCAGGATCATTACTGCCTCTTGGCTGTGTAGGCAAAGCATAGCCATCATGGCTAGTAGCCACCCATGAACTTGTCTAATCTTCTTTTAAAGCTGTCCATGCTGGTGAGCACCACTGTTTTTTTCCTGTGGCAGTGAGTTCCACAGTTTAACTATGTGCCATGTGAAGAGATGCTTTCTTTTATCTGTCCCACATCTCCCAACATTTAGCTTCATTGGGTTTATAATTTTATCATGTCACATCTAACTCACCTTTTTCTCTAAATTAAAAGCCCCAAATGCTTCAACCTTTCTTCACCTTTCCTCCCCTTGATCATTTTGGAGGCCCTTTTCCTGAACCATTCCGAACCCCAGAATATCCTTTTTGAGGTGAGGCATCCAGAACTCTACGCAGCCTTCCAAACACAGTCACACCCTAGATTAGTGCAATGGCCTTTACGATACCGGTGGTTTTATTTTCGATTCCTTTCCGAATGAGAGAGCGAGATTTACGTGGGTGTTCCTTTTTCTCGTGGTTTGAGTCAGACGTCGAGCGGCTTCCCAAAAGTCACTGGAGGTCATTCCCCCTCCTCCACAACAGGGAGGCATTGTGGAGATTCTTGCATGATGCAGCCAACGTTCATGCTAGTTTGAAGTATGTTGCATTGTATGTAATAATAAGCGTAAAGCACAATCTCTGTATCACAGGAGCGGGGAACCTTTTTCACATTCTTCTGGGCAGTCAGATGAGTTCCATGCACCAGCTGTGGGCTGGAGCAGCAGCAAAGATAGGAACCAGCGTGTTTTTACATGAGTAGAATGTGTCCTTTTATTTAAAATGCATCTCTGGGTTATTTGTGGGGCCTGCCTGGTGTTTTTACATGAGTAGAATGTGTCCTTTTATTTAAAATGCATCTCTGGGTTATTTGTGGGGCCTGCCTGGTGTTTTTACATGAGTAGAATGTGTCCTTTTATTTAAAATGCATCTCTGGGTTATTTGTGGGGCCTGCCTGGTGTTTTTACATGAGTAGAATGTGTCCTTTTATTTAAAATGCACCTCTGGGTTATTTGTGGGGCCTGCCTGGTTTTTTTTTTACATGAGTAGAATGTGTCCTTTTATTTAAAATGCATCTCTGGGTTATTTGTGGAGCCTGCCTGGTGTTTTTACACGAGTGGAATGTGTCCTTCTATTTAAAATGCATCTCTGGGTTATTTGTGGGGCCTGCCTGGTGTTTTTGCATGAGTGGAATGTGTCCTTTTATTTAAAATGCATCTCTGGGTTATTTGTGGGGCCTGCCTGGTGTTTTTACATGAGTAGAATGTGCTTTTATTTAAAATGCATCTCTGGGTTATTTGTGGGACCTGCCTGGTGTTTTTGCATGAGTGGAATGTGTGCTTTTATTTAAAATGCATCTCTGGGTTATTTGTGGGGCCTGCCTGGTGTTTTTACATGAGTAGAATGTGTCCTTTTATTTAAAATGCATATCTGGGTTATTTGTGGAGCCTGCCTGGTGTTTTTACACGAGTGGAATGTGTCCTTTTATGTAAAATGCATCTCTGGGTTATTTGTGGGGCCTGCCTGGTTTTTTTTTTACATGAGTAGAATGTGTCCTTTTATTTAAAATGCATCTCTGGGTTATTTGTGGAGCCTGCCTGGTGTTTTTACACGAGTGGAATGTGTCCTTCTATTTAAAATGCATCTCTGGGTTATTTGTGGGGCCTGCCTGGTGTTTTTGCATGAGTGGAATGTGTCCTTTTATTTAAAATGCATCTCTGGGTTATTTGTGGGGCCTGCCTGGTGTTTTTACATGAGTAGAATGTGCTTTTATTTAAAATGCATCTCTGGGTTATTTGTGGGACCTGCCTGGTGTTTTTGCATGAGTGGAATGTGTGCTTTTATTTAAAATGCATCTCTGGGTTATTTGTGGGGCCTGCCTGGTGTTTTTACATGAGTAGAATGTGTCCTTTTATTTAAAATGCATATCTGGGTTATTTGTGGAGCCTGCCTGGTGTTTTTACACGAGTGGAATGTGTCCTTTTATGTAAAATGCATCTCTGGGTTATTTGTGGGGCCTGCCTGGTGTTTTTACATGAGTAGAATGTGTCCTTTTATGTAAAATGCATCTCTGGGTTATTTGTGGGGCCTGCCTGGTTTTTTTTTACATGAGTAGAATGTGTCCTTTTATTTAAAATGCATCTCTGGGTTATTTGTGGAGCCTGCCTGGTGTTTTTACACGAGTGGAATGTGTCCTTCTATTTAAAATGCATCTCTGGGTTATTTGTGGGGCCTGCCTGGTGTTTTTGCATGAGTGGAATGTGTCCTTTTATTTAAAATGCATCTCTGGGTTATTTGTGGGGCCTGCCTGGTGTTTTTACATGAGTAGAATGTGCTTTTATTTAAAATGCATCTCTGGGTTATTTGTGGGACCTGCCTGGTGTTTTTGCATGAGTGGAATGTGTGCTTTTATTTAAAATGCATCTCTGGGTTATTTGTGGGGCATAGGAATTCGTTCATACTTTTTTTCAAAATATAGTCCGGCCCCCCACAAGTTCTGAGGGACAGTGGACCGGCCCCCTGCTGAAAAAGTTTTCTGACCCCTGGTAGCAGGTTATCAGCCCACTGAGAAGTATCTTTTGCCCCCTCCAGTTGCGAACCTCAAGGCAAAGCAGATAAAGTTCTGTGGGGGGAGAAGCTTCCTCCATGTGGAGATAACATCCCTTCAGACAGTTTCCATTCGCACGTGGCTATTCTTGAGGTCCCCAGCAGAACTAACATGATTAGTAGCAGGGCTAGTATATGTTTCTTTAAAAAGGACACCCTTTGCATATTTGTTTTTGCAGCTCTTTTTTGCAACCCTCCAGCGACATTGCCGCCATCAAGAATAAGAGAAGGATATTAAGCCCCTTAATAGAAGCCTACAAATCTATTTATTTTTGTGGGATTAAGTGAACGCAACTGCTGCTACTGCAGCCTGGAGCAAATTTGAAAGCTGAACACAGACTTTTCTGGATATATATATAAAAGTTATCCAAAACATTCACATGTGGGAAGTGGCCTGTAATACAGAAGCCAGCAAGGCACTCAGAACTGCTGAATGTATTGCAAACTTACAGCTAACCAGATCAAGCAAATGCTTGTTTATAGCAAAATGACCTCCAAGGCAAATCTGCCTTCAAGGGCAACCCCATGTAGAGGGCATTACAGTAGTCCAGTGTGTGTGTGTGGGGGGGAATCTATTCAGTTTGCATTTAATGACAAATACACCTAATTCACACTTTTCTTCAAAACAACACAAGAACCAAAACACAGCCATCCTTCAAAATTCTCACCATAGGTCTCCAGGCAAATAGTGCACAAAAATGCCTATATTAGATGGACATTGCTTTGCAAAAATACAGCGCCTCCTCTGTGCAATAAAATAAGGTCAGGCCAAAGCTTGGGTGTGTCCGGTGTTCTTTGGATCATACCCGTTGTCTTTAGATGAGTCAGGCTGCAACGCAGCTCCCTGTTTCTTTTCGGAATTCTTAAAATAGTTTCCCTGCAAAGCAGACAGTCGAAGGGCAAAATCCTTGGACAGCAGAAAAATAAGTGGCCTCCTGGGAGTCCTTCACATCTGGTGAGAGTGCAGGATTGACTCAGCGCCTCTTTCTGATTACATTTGGAAACCTATGATAGACATAATCAGAAAATAAAGGAAACGAGTTGCCTTATTTATAGAAACATGCAGACTCGCTCCCTGGGGGTAGGGTGGGGAGGAAAATTTCTTACACCAGCTACCTACTGCAGCCCTCGCCAAAGTGGTACCCTGCAGATGTTTTGGCTGCACTGCTGGGAGTTCTGGTTCAAAACATCTGGACAAAAACCACCTGGACAAAGGCTGGGACAGAATACAATGAATCCATCACCCATAGCTGGCACCATCTTATAAAATCTCCATACACCCCGAACTTCTAATGTAACAGAGAGGAGGGAGAACATCAGGCCTCCTTAAAGAGAAAGTAGCAGATCAAACTTATCCATCCTTAAAGAAATCAGCCCTGAGTGCTCACTGGAAGGACAGATCCTGAAGTTGAGGCTCCAGTACTTTGGCCACCCCATGAGAAGAGAAGATTCCCTGGAAAAGACCCTGATGTTGGGAAAGATGGAGGGCACAAGGAGAAGGGGACGACAGAGGATGAGATGGTTGGACAGTGTTCTCGAAGCGACTGGCATGAGTTTGGCCAAACTGCGGGAGGCAGTGGAGGATAGGGGTGCCTGGCATGCTCTGGTCCATGGGGTCACAAAGAGTCGGACACGACTGAACGACTGAACAACAACAACAAGCAGCTGATAGGAAAGCACACAGATAATTTCCCCCTATCCTTCCAACCCCATGCCCCAACATGCACATGTGTACACGCCCCAGATGTTTTGGATGCACAGACGTCTTGGGATGGGGACAACAGGCAGGAATTCACATGGCGATCATCTAGGCCTAGTGGACAGACTGTATCAATGGGTTCTTGTCCGTCATCAGCACTTACCACTGGAATGGAAGCTGAGCTGGAGATTTTTGTTGCTGACATCTGTGTGTCAAGGGACTATGGAGTGCGCCTCCGGGAGTGAAACCAAACTGCTGGAGAATCACAGTGCCAGCTGTGGCTGCAGAGACCGGTAACTCACAATTGCTGCCTCCTGAATTGTTTTTGCAATATTAGCAGCACCAAAGTGACTTTGCCTGGGCAGTGTGCCTGGAGTTCCTGGGCTGCCCAGACGACAAGACCTCCCTCTTTGCCTCGCTGATGTGGTCCAAAGGAAAGCAGAGCAATGCGTTTGGCACCAGCTTGGCTGCAGGAGTTGTCAGAAGGGAGGTGTACAAGGTGCCACCCAACTTGCCTTAGGGATTCCGCTCTGGATTTGTATAGGGCTGATTCCTTAGCCCTTTCTTTTAGGATCATGATTTGGCCAGGGAGGGTCATCTGTTGTGCAGATTCCCTAGCATGCCATAGTGGAGCCAAGAGGAAATGAGCATAAAGCACTTGGAAGTCAGGTTGAAATAATAATAATAATAATAATAATAATAATAATAATAATAATAATAATAATAATAATAATAATTTATTTCTACCCCGCCCATCTGGCTGGGTTTCCCCAGCCACTCTGTGTGGCTTCCAACAAAAGATTAAAAATACATTAAAACATCAGTCATTAAAAACTTCCTTAAACAGGGCTGCCTTCAGATGTCTTCTAAATGTCATATAGTTGTTTATTTCTTTGATATCTGATGGGAGGGCTTTCCACAGGATGGGCGCCACTACCGAGAAAGCCCTCTGCCTGGTTCCCTGTAACCTCACTTCTTGCAGGGAGGGAACCACCAGAAGACCCTCAAAGCTGGACCTCAGTGTCCGGGCTGAAGGATAGGGGTGGAGACGCTCCTTCAGGTATACTGGGCCGGGGCCATTTAGGGCTTTAAAGGTCAGCACCAACACTTTGAATTGTGCTTGGAAATGTACAAAGGTAGCCCCACATAGAGCGCATTGCAGTAATCCAAGCGAGAGATAACTAGAGCCATGAGGGCTATGCTCTGCCTGCACAGCGAGATAGACAGTAATGCTTCTGAAGACCAGCTGTTAGAAGCCACAGGAGAGGATAGTGCCCTTGTGCTTTCAGGTTTCCCATCTGGTTGACCACTGTGGGAACAAGGTGCTGGACTAGATGGGCCAATGGCCTGATCCAGCCAGCTCTTCTTATGTTCTTACAATGTGCTCACTGATCACACCTCCCAGTTGTGCATGTTCAGCATTGAGGAGAAGGACCTTGTGAACCACTGTTCTGCCCAGTCAGGATCCCTGATTGTCCAGGATTCCCACACAGGTGCCCCCCCCCGTGCATGCCTGTGCCCCTGTCTGCATATTGGACCCTTCTCAGTTGCAGGCATTCTGGATTAAATTGCAGTTTCTGAGTCACCTTCAAAGGTAGTCCCACATGAGCGCATTGCAGAAGTCCAAGCGGGAGATAACCAGAGCATGTACCAAGCGGGCGAGAGGTGTCCACAAGCAGGTTGGGTCTCAGCCTGCGTACCAGATGTAGCTGGTAGACAGTTGCCCTGGACACAGAACTGACCTGTGCCTCCATGGACAACTTGTGAGTCCAAAATGACTCCCTGTGATGGCCTGGGAGTCAGACCTCTGATGCTGACCTGAGGGATCCCAGCCTGCACGGGATTCCCGCCTCCAGAACCAGCTGAGCCGGGGCCAGGGGCTTGAGCCTGAAGGATCCCCACCTGTGCTGGATCCCCAGGTGCAGGCATCAGCAGAGTCTGCTCTGGCTCCTGATGGGAGGGAGGACCCATTGCCTGCAGGTGCTCCACTCCCAGCCTCTTCAGAGGAAGCTGAGGCATCCCCTGGGTCCAGTAACCCACCATCCTCTCCTGAGCTACAGAGGCTCAGGGCAGAGAGGCGAAGGGAGTTAAGTGTCTGCAGGAGGAGTGCTCGCCTCCAGGCCCGGAGGAGAGGCGAGTCTCCGGAGGATCGGGACCGCCCTAAGCATAGGGCCAGATAAAAGCCAGCCAGACCCAGCCCAAGTTGCGTGAGCAACTTAGTTGCAAGCGTGTGCTCAACCTGTGCCTGAACCTGCCTTGGACCTTGATCTGCTCCCTGCCTCGCTCCCTGCCGGATTGACCTCCTTTGGACCCCTAGACCCGGACTGGATTTGGACCTCGCTTCATGGACAAACCCTTGGGGCCAGCACAGTTTGCTCACGCCACACCCGCACTCCCCCTTCGCTGGGGTGCGTTCGGGAGGAACTAGTAGCCATGGCTGACCAGGCGGCTGCGCTGGTGGCATTGGCCCAGGAGAACCAGCCTTGACCCACACCGTGCAGCAGCTAAGCAATGTGGTTACGGCGCTTCAGCAGCGTTGGATGCCTTACTGGCTCCTGGAGCCGCCGCCCCCAGCTCCTGGCAAGTACCCAGTGGCCCTGCCAGAGAAATTTGATGGGTCCCCAGCCAGCTTTCCCATGTTTCTCGCCCAGGCAAGCTGTATATTCAGGGCGAGCTCGGGATTTCCTGACGATCGCACTAAGGTGCACTTCCTGATCAGCTTGCTGAAGGAGACCAGGCGGCCAAGTGGGCGTTGCCGCTGCTCCGGCAAGACTCCCCCTTGCCTGACAGACTATACGGGGGTTTTGCAATCATCTGGAAACCACGTTCGCCAACCCTCAGAAGGGGAGTCAAGCCAATCGGGCAATTTCGTGCGGTTGAAACAGGGCAAGTCCACAGTGGCCACCTATGCCACGGAATTTCGGCTGCTGGCGCAGGACTTGACCTGGAACGGACTCTGCCCTGCGTGACCAGTATCTCGAGGGACTTTCGGACGAGATACTGGATCAGCTGGCCACGGTGGATCGCCCTGCCACACTGGATGCCCTCATCCAACGGAAGTCTGCAGATAGACGATCGGTTGGAGGACCGTCGCCAGGCCCGGGGCCGCCGGCACTCCGCCGCACATTCCCGGCGCCGGTGCTTCCCCTGCAGTTCCATGGGCCAGAGCTGAGTCATTGGAGGAGCCGATGCAGCTCGGGCAAGCGCGGCCTCGCCTCTCCCCCTCGGAAAAGACTCGGCGTCAGGAGGGGAACCTGTGTCTCTACTGCGGTGGGAGTGGACACTACGCCCGAACCTGCCCTGAGAAACGCCAGCCGCAGGGAAAACGGCCAACCCCATTAGCCGAGGGCCCAGGCTACCTGGGGTCCCAAGCATCGCATGATGGGCCCTCACCAGTGGAAATTGCAACACCTCATGATACCGGTGCGTCTATAACCCCCCCGGTGGGCCTGGATTCTCACCCACGCTCTGGTGGATTCGGGGGCAACCCGCTCCTATATGGACTCTGCCTTCGCCACTCAGCATCAGGTGCCGCTTCAGAACAAGCCGGAACCAGTACGGTGGAGGCAATTGACGGACGGCTCCTACGCTCGGCGCTGTTACTCGGGAGACCCAGCCCTTGGTCCTGTGCTACCAGCAGCACCGGGAGGTGCGAACCCTGGACATTGCCACCATGCCCCGGTTTCCCCTGGTGCTTGGGATGGACTGGCTGGAGTCGCACAATGTTCAGATCGACTGGGTCAATCGGACTGTACGCTTCCCAGACCCGGGTTCCCATGCTCAGTCCGAGTAGTAGCAGCTGCCCCCATGGGTCAGGCTTTGTCAATGCTCCCTGCTGTGTACCAGGACTATTAGACGTGTTCGAGGAACAGGGAGCAGACAAGCTGCCGCCTCATCGGTCCTTCGACTGCGGCATAGACCTACAGCCTGGGGCGCCCCTGCCTGTGAGCCGCTTATATTCTCTTTCGGAGCCAGAGCGTGAAGCCTTGCAGGACTTCCTTCGCAAGAACCTGGAACGCGGGTTCATTAGACCCTCTACCTCACCCACTGCCGCTCCTGTACTCTTCGTTAAGAAGAAGTGTGGGGAGCTTCGCCTCTGCCATGACTACCGGGCCCTGAATAAGATCACCATCCCAGACCGGTACCCCTTGCCCCTTATTGCAGAATTGCTGGAGCGGGTGCAGGGGGGCGCAGATGTTCACCAAACTGGACCTCCGAGGGGCCTACAACCTGATTCGGATCCGTGCCGGGGACGAGTGGAAGACTGCATTCGGGACCCGGTATGGGCAGTTTGAATACCTGGTTATGCCGTTCGGATTATGCAACGCGCCCGCCGTGTTTCAACGGTACATCACCACGTGTTCCAGGACTTGCTAGACAAATACGTGGTGGTGTACCTAGATGATATTCTGGTTTATTCCCGTGACCCAGCCCGTCACGAGAGTCATGTTCGGTCCGTGTTGCAAGCGCTTGCGGGAGCACCGACTGTACGCCAAGCTCAGCAAGTGCGAGTTCCACCAGCGGTCAGTAGACTTCCTTGGACACCGACTCTCCCCTGACGGGGTGCAGATGGACCCTGGGAAGGTGGCTGCGGTTCGAGAGTGGGCAGCGCCCCGGAACCGCAAGGACTTACAGCGGTTCCTAGGGTTCGCCAACTATTACCGGACCTTCATTGCAGATTATGCTCATCGCACCACCCCATTAACCCGACTGCTGCGCCCCAAGACGCCCTTCTCCTGGGATGAGGAGGCTGAAGTGGCATTTCAGGGGTTGAAAGCCTGTTTCCAGAGGGCGCCGATTTTACAGCATCCTGATCCCTCTCGTCCCTTCGTGGTGGAGACTGATGCCTCCAGTACGGCTCTCGGTGCCATCCTGTCTCAGCAACACGGACCCGATGCGCCACTGTTACCCTGCGCTTACTACTCCCGGCAGCTCCTTCCGGCGGAGCGTAACTATACCGTGTGGGAGCGGGAACTACTGGCCATCAAGGTGGCCTTTGAGGTCTGGCGCCATCATCTTGAGGGGGCACGACACCCGGTGGAAGTGAGAACGGACCACCGGAATCTGGAGTACCTCCAGACCACCCGCAAGTTGAACCAAAGGCAGATCCGGTGGGCGCTGTTTTTCTCCCGGTTCCAGTTCCGGATCCGCTACAATCCCTAGCTCCCAAAACCGGAAAGCGGATGCCCTGTCCCGGAAACCTGAGGACGTCGCAGACACTGTACAGCAGGCAGTACCGACGACTATCTTACCACCAGCCGCATTCCTGGCCACTCAGGAGGCCAAGCCGCTGCAGGCTCGGGTGCGAGAACAGCAACGGGTCGACGCTTGGGCACAGGAACGGCTCCGGGAACTGTCTGACGGGTCATGCCCTCGATATCCGGGGCTGGCCCTGCACCAGGGCCTACTGCTGCACCAGGGTCGTCTATACATCCCACCAGGACCATTGCGGGCTGAGGTTCTCCAGATGTCCCACGATGCCCCAGCAGCAGGGCACTTTGGGCGGTACCGGACCACCCATCTGGTAAGCCGGGAGTTCTGGTGGCCCCGCCTGAAGGCTGATGTGGCACGCTATGTTGCTGGTTGCGATGTCTGCCGGCGGGCCAAGGGTCCTACCGGGCGACCCCCCGGTCTGCTCCAGCCATTACCAGTCCCACCGCGTCCCTGGCACACGGTCTCGCTGGACTTTGTGGTGGACTTGCCCCCATCTCGTCACTGTACCTGCCTCCTGGTTTTCACGGACCATTTCACTAAGATGGTGCACTGTGCCCCCTGCCCGTCCATACCCACAGCTAAGGAAACGGCTCAACTGTACTTGCAGCACATCTTCCGCCTGCATGGCCTGCCCGAGCATGTGGTTTCTGACCGCGGCGTCCAGTTCACATCCCACTTCTGGCGAGCCCTGCACCAGACCCTTGGGACGGAGGTCTGTCTATCTTCGGCCCACCACCCGCAGACCGATGGCCAGACGGAACGGGCAAATGCGGTGCTGGAGCAGTACCTCCGGTGTTACTGCAGTTTCCAGCAGGATGACTGGGTCGATCACTTGCCATTGGCGGAGTTCGCCTACAACAATGCAGTGAACGCCTCCACCCAGCAGACCCCGTTCCAGGCCTCCTACGGCTACCATCCTCGTTTGTTCCCGGACGTGCTGCCAGCTTCCGCGGTCCCCGCAGTGACAGACTGGCTTCAGGAGCTTCAGTCCCAGCAACAATTATTGATGGAGCAACTGCGCCAGGCCAAGGACGCATACAAGGCCCAGGCTGACCGACATCGTCAGGAGGGGCCAGAACTCCATGTTGGCGATCGGGTGTGGCTCTCTACCCGTCACCTGCATCCTTCTCGGCCCTCACGAAAGCTGGATGCACGGTTTGCCGGCCCATTCACCATCACTGCGCAGGTGTCGCCGGTGGCGTTTCGCCTCCAGTTACCTCCATCGCTCAAGGTTCACCCAGTGTTCCACCGGTCCCTACTTAGTCCAGTCGCCCCGCCTGACGAGTTCCACCCAGACAATCCACGACCGCAGCCAGTTTTGGTTGAGGGGGAGCCTGAGTACGAGGTGGAGCGCATTCTCGACTCACGATACCGCAGGGGGAAGCTCCAATACCTCATCGACTGGAAGGGGTATGGGCCTGAGGATCGTTCATGGGAACCAGCGGAAAACGTCCACGCACCTGCCTGCCTCCGTGATTTCCATGCAGCTTACCCCAGCAAGCCTGGTCCGGCCCCTCGGTTGAGGGGGGGGCCTGGGAGGGGGGATGGTGTGATGGCCTGGGAGTCAGACTCTGATGCTGAACCTGAGGGATCCCAGCCTGCACGGGATTCCCCGTCTCCAGAACCAGCTGAGCCGGGGCCAGGGCTTGAGCCTGAAGGATCCCCACCTGTGCTGGATCCCCAGGTGCAGGCATCAGCAGAGTCTGCTCTGGCTCCTGATGGGAGGGAGGACCCATTGCCTGCAGGTGCTCCACTCCCAGCCTCTTCAGAGGAAGCTGAGGCATCCCCTGGGTCCAGTAACCCACCATCCTCTCCTGAGCTACAGAGGCTCAGGGCAGAGAGGCGAAGGGAGTTAAGTGTCTGCAGGAGGAGTGTTCGCCTCCAGGCCCGGAGGAGAGGCGAGTCTCCGGAGGATCGGGACCGCCCTAAGCATAGGGCCAGATAAAAGCCAGCCAGACCCAGCCCAAGTTGCGTGAGCAACTTAGTTGCAAGCGTGTGCTCAACCTGCAACCTTGTGCCTGAACCTGCCTTGGACCTTGATCTGCTCCCTGCCTCGCTCCCTGCCGGATTGACCTCCTTTGGACCCCTAGACCCAGGACTGGATTTGGACCTCGCTTCATGGACAAACCCTTGGGGCCAGCACACTCCCAGGCTGAGCACCTGGTTCTTCAGGGGCACAGTTACCCCATTCAGGACCATGGAGTCCCTCACACCCACCCGCCCCCTGTCCCCCCAAAACAGTACTTCTGTCTGACATGGTTAAGGCAGAGAAGTCCTGGCCTGGTTGGCCCATTAGTTACCAAGGTAACCAGCCCATGGGTAGGTCATCCATCCCATTGATTTGACCATGAAAGATTTATATGTGATCGCCAAGCAATCAGATGGTCAGGCTTGAAGCCAACTCCTGAGAGCATGAACAGAGCAATGCTTCAATGCTTGCCAGACTGATAGATTTTCAGTGCCACTTCCCCTATGCCAAAAGGACCGTCAGGGAACTGCCAATGGGCAGGGAGGAGGTGTGGGGGCTGTCGAGGGACAGAGAGCCACAGCGCCACTCCGGCAGCAGCCTTGAATCCAGTGAGGAAATCAGGATGTGCCTTAGTGGGGAGGAGCAGCAAACAGATAGTTTGGTGGGAACAGGGCACAGGGATGCTACAGAGCCCCGACATGCACCTGGAAGAGCGGAGGAGCAAAGCGCAGTCGCACTTCCGTCGCCCCAGGTGTGTAGAGGGATGAAACGTAAGGATTCTAGGAGGAGATTCGGAATACCGAAACTTTTATGTTGGGGGAGGAACCGGCAGAGGCCACTCCCGGATTCTGGTACAGACTTGAGCGGTCATGAACTCTGAGGCTCTGCTTGTAAATAGCTTGTAAATAAACTGTTATATATGTATCCAGACGCATCGGACTCTTTACTCCCAAGGAGGGACCACAGCAGCCTTACAAGGACCCCAACCTGTAGACCCCCAACTAATAGTGGACACTTGCCTGAGTTGTGTTTTCACCACAAACTGACAAAGGCAGACTTCTGTAGTCCTGCCCTCTGAAATGCCACTTCACGCATCCATTTTGTTTTGTTCTATACAGACACTTCCTTGTTATAGGGTTGCCATATTTCCAAAAGTAAAAACAAAAAAGACACCGCAAAAGTTGCTGAACTTCTTTTAGGGAAAACCACAAAATTGTCAAGCTTTCTTAAGGAAACCCCCCAAATTGTTGGACTTTTTTATTAGTGTTGTTGTTGCTGTTGTTGTTTTACAAAAACACCAATTGACATGTCTAAGGACACAGCGCCGCCTTTCGGAAATCCCGCCTTTGAATTCCCAGCAACGTTCGGGGAAATCCAGACGTATGCCAGACTGCTCACCCCTCATACATGGCATTTTGTGTTCTTTTTCTGATACAGCGATTAATCTTCTTGCTAGGTAAAATAACGTGAGAATCAACTTGGTGGGTGTTGTTTTCTTGAGTTTCCTATGCTGAAAGACAGGGTTCTAACCAAAAGGCACCACAGTATTATACGTAAATTTTGTTTGAAACAGTTGCTACGTGCTTCAGAATGAATGTCTGCGTGCTTAATTTATGTGCAGTTATATATATTCTTTGCAGAGTCATCAATGCAGTACTTTCCTGGCAAAGTCAAACATATCCCAGTACATGACTTTTTCATGTCTTGCTATTCGTGTGTAGTGTGTGTGTGTGTGTGTGTGTGTGAATGAAGTTTCGACAACTCAGAGTGTTAACCAATGTTCCAAACTTAGGATGAGTCATTTGTGAAACCACTTTTTTTCCTTTTTACTGAATCTGCTTTAGTATTATAGTTCAGATGTTATCTGCTTGCTGTCTACTATTGTCTTCTTCGCGTCAAGTTAACGTCTCTTTGTAAGGAGCTGAATAGCATCAGTCTTAAGTGTAAAAGCATCGCTCTGCCATTCATAGCCAACAGACGTGGGGAAAACAGGCATGAGGGATCCAGTGTGTAGCTGAAAGTGGGTTCTAAGGGATTCCAAAATCATAGACCAGGAACCAGTGAGATGGTAAATTCAGAAATAGCATCACATTAAGAGCCACAGGTGATGTAGAGGCATACCACAAGCAGAAGCAAAAGGTGCTGGTTCTATTCTATAAGTTTTGTGGGAATGTTCAGGGTGGCAGGAGAGGATATACTGTTTATTAATATCCTTCCTAACTTGCGCTAGCAAGTTCCTTTATGTAGCAGAGTTACATTCCCCCCTTTTATATGCACAGCAGATAGCTGGTTGCAGGCTCGTGTGAGCCTCTCACTATTATACAATTCAATCTGTCTCAGATTGAATTGTGCGTTCTTACTGAGATCCCTTGAATCCCTCTTAAAAGAATAAAGACGCAACAATCTTACTCTAAATCAATAAAAGAAGTTTACTCACATCAGTTCACAGTTGGATTCCTGAAGGCAGACTTAGTTACAAATATGTACATGTGGATCTACCCATAGCTGTCAACCTTCCCTTTTTTGCAGTGGGAAATGGCACTGGAATAAGGGAATTTCCTGCAAAAAAGGGAAAGTTGACAGCTATGGATCTACCCCATATGGGGGAATAATCCCAGTGCTTCTGCTGGCTGAGAGCTAGCAGGGCAGTCCTAGCTAGAAGCTGGTCAAACGAAGAAGGAAGTCAAAAAGAGGAAAGTGAGCTGCGTGACTCGTCCTTTTGTTACCTGGACAGGTTAGGTCACGCCCACCTTCTATCACATGCAAAAGGAAGGATGTTCCAGCCAGGAGGAAACAGGAAGTTTTGACTGGCTGGACCAAACACTCCCTCGCATGTCTTCTCTAGCATTACAAGGAATGTTGTACTTGACTGCCTCTCATGGATCACATCCCACAGGTTTTACGTCCCTTTAAGGAAAAAGGGAGTAGAACGTGATGACATCAGTGCCCTGGGCATATTATTATTATTGTTATTATTATTATTATTATTATTATTATTATTATTATTATTATTATTATTATTAACAATGGATGCTCATTTCGTGTAGTTGTCCCAGAACATGCTCTTTCCTCCCATGAAAAGATGCAAGTAGTCCAAGGGAAAGAAGGGTTTTCTTTCTTGCTTGCTTGCTCTTTCTCTCAGTTTCAAGGCACTAACCCTCCCCTGGCATCTCATTATTTTATTTTATATACCATCATTTTCCTCCAAGGAGCTTCAGGTGGTGAACATAGTTCCCCCTCCCTATTTTTGTCTTCACAACAACCTGTGGGGTAGGTTAGGCTGAGAAGCAGTGACTGGCCCAAGGTCACCCAGTGAGCTTCGTGGGCTGAGTGGGGATTTGAACCTTGGTCTCCCAGGCCCTAGCCCAACACTCTAACCAGTGCACCATAAAGGTTAAGGTGAAGGGGACCCCTGACCATTAGGTCCAGTCGTGTCCGACTCTGGAGTTGCAGCGCTCATCTTGCGTTACTGGCCAAGGGAACCAGTGTACAGCTTCCGGGTCATGTCGCCAGCATGACAAAGCCGCTTCTGGCGAACCAGAGCAGCGCACGGAAACGCCGTTTACCTTCCCGCCAGAGCGGTACCTATTCATCTACTTGCCCTTTGACATGCTTTCAAACTGCTAGGTTGGCAAGAGCAGGGACCGAGCAACGGGAGCTCACCCTGCCGCAGGGATTCGACCTTCTGATCAGCAAGCCCTAGGCTCTGTGGTTTAACCCACAGCGCCACCCATGTCCCTAGTGCACCATAGTGGCTCTCAATTTTTGTCCCGTGGCTCCATATCCCATGGCTCTGTGTCCATGCAAAGTGTGGATACCAATGGGAAACAACAGAGAGCCTTTTCCATGGCTGCTCCCAGATTATGGAATGCTCTGTCCTGTAATTGTGGTTGACAGCTTCCCCAACCCACCCTTGTTATAATTATTATTATTATTATTATTATTATTATTATTATTATTATTATTATTTTGTTTGTTTATTTATTTATTTATTTATACCCCGCCCATCTGACTGGGTTTCCCCAGCCACTCTGGGCAGCTTCCAACAAAATATTAAAAAAAATTACAATATGTTGTTTATCTCTGGTTGTTAATAACCATTTTATTCCAGATAATGCTTTCTTATGTTTTGGCTTTATCTCTTTTAACTGGTTTTAACCCCTCCGCGTTAGTGGATTGTTCTTATATTGCTATTTTATAAAATTTTAATTTTAAAATGTTGTAAGCTGCTGTGAGTCGTGCTTCCACCAAGTTAATAGTTCCCAGATCCAGTTTTTTTTGGGGGGGGGATGTGCCCCAAGCTACCAGAACTTTGGAAACACAGTCTTAGAAGTCATTCAGCTATACAGGGAGGCAGGGAAGCGAACCAGCTGCTAGGGGCAGTTGAGAGATATCCTAATTTGAGACTATTTCCGCAAGGCAAACCCTCATATTTGACTCCCCATTAACTTGTATAAAGGGGCCTATCAGTTCCCAGTGGGATGTGGCTTCATACTTTCACCAAGACAATTTCCTGATGAGAGAATGCAGCTGAATGTTAATGATAAGGACCTGAGCTGGTGGGGAGAGGCAGAGGGAAGTAGATTTCCCTTAGACCACATTTACACCATACATATAAAACAGTAGTATATACAGCCATGACTTCTCCAAAGAATTCTGAGAGCTGCAGTTTGTTAAAGGTGCTGAGCGTTGCTTTGTTGTTGTTCAGTCATGTCCAACTCTTCATGACCCCATGGACCAGAGCACGCCAGGCACCCCCATCCTCCACTGCCTCCCGCGTTTTGGCCAAACTCATGCTAGTAGCTTCGAGAACACCCTGTTAGACACCACAAAAAATACAGAATCCAGGGTCCTCCCACTGGTTTCCCCGACTGAAAACAGTCAAAACCTGCGCCAATTACTTGGCGAATATCACCGATCCCACCCTTCGGAGAGCTTTCACCATGGCCCGTTTTCAAACTATCCCTACGGCCTGTCAGGCAGATTTGCAAAAATCCCGGTAGAGCACAGTATATGTCCTTGCCACATGAGAACCTATTGTTGTATCCTCTTTTCTGTTTGGTGCGGGGGTTTTGGGTTTTGTTTTTTGTTTTTGTTTGTCTCCTTTGCTGGGACAGCGCGGCATAAATTTTATAACCTATTTTAATAACTTTAATAATTTTAATTCTACCCTTTTAATAATCTTATATGGTATTTTGTGTAAAGGCATGGATCTCACAAATCTAATCAATGATGATTCATCTGTCAGGAATGCTTTGATGGTGTTTCCTGCTTGGCAGGGGGTTGGACTGGATGGCCCTTGTAGTCTCTTCCAACTCTATGGTTCTCAGTGCTGTCAAGTATCCAGTTTTCCCCGGGATTCTCCCTTATTTCAAGCAGTTTCCCGCTGCTCTCCCTTATTTTTTATTTCCCTTAAATTTCCCATTTTCAATGGAAGCAGCTGCTCCCCTGCTGGCCAGGGACTGGGTGGGAAGACCTCGCCTACTTGGAGAGAAAAGCCTCAGCCCTCAAAGCAATTGGGAGCCGTTTCCCGTGCTTACAGGGGGGTGTATTCCTCCCCCTGCATCAGCCCCTATCCGTTGCCACCGAGCCCCTCAGCCAGCCAATAGAGTTAGCTGCCTTTGAGCAGCTGCTGCTTCCTGTCCTGTTTGGATGGGATCAGACAAGACAACGATGGGGCTCCATTGCGCAGAGCACATGGCTGCCCTCCTCTTTGCTCCGCTCCGAGCCCAAGCCCGCTTGGAGTTTACATTGCTGCTCCGCCCACTTTTGCTTCTGGCTCCGCCCACCACTGACATGTGACTGTCCCCGGCATAGGTGAGACTGCTGATCCCTTATTTTCAAATCCGAAACTTGACAGCTATGATGGTTCTATGATTCTGTGAAATAATTATTCTTTGCTTTCCATGATTTAATATGCATCAGGGAAGCACTTATAACCATCCGCAGCCACCTTGACTTGAACGTCTGTTTTCTCTTTTCAGGGAGGTTCTGCTTTTTCTCCTGCGTCAACCATCAGTCAGACGAAAGCACGGGCACAAGCTTCCATTTTAGCTCGTGAACTGGGATGCCCTTCAGCCAGCAGCGAAGAAACCGTATCCTGCCTCCGCCAGCTGCCTGCCAAAGTCCTCAACGATGCACAAACCAGGGTGTGCCTATTTTCTTGTTTTGCTGGCAGAGCTGAAAATGTGTGGGTTGCGGAGGTCATATCTGCCCCATAACAGTAGCAGAGAAGGAAGGCTTTTCTTGTCTTGGTATTTCATTTTGTGTGGGTGAATATTACCCTCCAGTCTGGGGAATCAGTATTTGCCAGGAAGGAAGAAATGGTAACAATATAAATCACATTTAAAGGAGAAACGACCAAACTTGCCCTTCTCAAAGCACTTTGTGAACTGAAACACCAATTTTTGCCATGCGGTTCTCCAACAAAACAATATGCACAAAAATGCATAATAGTGGGAAATGTGCTTGAAATGCACATGTTAATGAAAATACAGAATTGCATTATGCTAGGGAGAATTGTTTGCCCCCCAAAAGTGTATATTGATTAACACTGCTTACAAAGATGTGTTGATTAGGACAAATTCACACCAAAACACTGACAAATTTTCATGGGAATATTTTTTTAAAAAAAAAAAATCACAGTTTGCTGTGGAAATGTGGACAACTGAATTAAAGATTTGAAGGTGGGATGATTAACGTGCTCAAGCAAAGCTAACAGATCAATCCATTCCTCTATCACTATTATGGCTGGAATATTGATGGGTTAAGACAGGCATAGGCAAACTCCGGCCCTCCAGATGTTTTGGAACTACAATTCCCGTCATCCCTTTCTAACAGGACCAGGGGTCAGGGATGATGGGAACTGTAATCTCAAAACATCCGGGGGGCCGGAGTTTGCCTATGCCTGGGTTAAGAAGTTGCTCTGATGAATCAGCCTGCAATTTATTTAAAAAATAAATTGGGCAGGATTCACCTAAGAAGACCTGCCAACAGAATGCTAGTTCCTGGAATTCACGAGTGGGGAGACAGGTGTTGCGCTCAGTTCCTGCCTGTGGGCTTCCCATGGGCGTTGGGTTGGCTAATGTGAGAACAGGATGCTGGACTAGATGGGCCACTGGCCTGAACCAGCAGCTGTGTTCTTATGTTCTTCCTCCCTCCTCTCCCCAACACTGACTGCCTCTCTGCTCATATCGTAGCTCCTGGCTATAAGTGGACCATTCCAGTACTGGAGCCCAGTCGTTGACGGTGTCTACCTTCAGGAGCCTCTCGCAGAAGCTCTGCAACGTTCTCGACCTTCGGAGGTGGACCTGCTGATTGGAAGTGCTCAACAAGATGGGCTGATCAGCAGAGCAAAGGCAGTTAAGGTAGGTACGCTGCTGTGCTGGAAGCCCGTCTTACGCATAGAGGCTAGTGGCGCCAAGTTCTGGAGGGTGCCAGACGAGAGTCCGGGGAAGACCGAACAAGCACGCTGAGTGAGTGAGGGTCCGTGCATTGCTCCCGCCGAGCGTCATCTCGGTTTTTTCCCGCAGACGCCGAATTCCACAGGGGGGGGCGCCAGAAGGCTAAAAGGGAAAAAAATCGAGCCGACGCTCAGCAGGAGCAGCGCATGCGCCCTCGCTCACTTGGTGCAGGCCTGCTCGCTGGGCGTGCTGCCTGCCGTGGCACGAAGCGGCCAGCTGAGCTGCGAGGTGCTGCGTCCAGCCTCTGCCTCTTCCCTGCCGGAGGAGCCGCCTTCCAGCCACTGCCCACCTCCTCCAGCCCCAAAAAACGGTTGACAACTCTGGGAAAGGGTGGTGGTGGTGCTGGAGGGATCTTTGCACCATGGCGCCGGATATGCTTAAGACGGCCCTGGCTGGAAGAAGAAGAAGAGGAGGAGGAGGAGGAGGAGGAGGAGGAGGAGGAGGAGGAGGAGTTTGGATTTGATATCCCACTTTATCACTACCCTAAGGAGTCTCAAAGCGGCTAACATTCTCCTTTCCCTTCCTCCCCCACAACAAACACTCTGTGAGGTGAGTTACTGAGAGACTTCAAAAGAAGTGTGACTAGCCCAAGGTCACCCAGAAGCTGCATGTGGAGGAGCGGGGATGCAAACCCGATTCACCAGATTACGAGTCTACTGCTCTTAACCACTACACCACACTGGCTCTCACTGGAAGTGAAAGTATAATTGCCAGAATGGAGATAGACTGACTGAGAAGAGAGGAGGAAGAGGATGCCCATCCTCTGTTGCTAGAGAACCATGCACTGGTGTTAAACAGTCTGCGCCATCCCTGCGGTTTCTTCCCATAGGAGTGATGCTACCAGCAGCTGCATCACCCTTGATGGCTTTGAGGAAATTAAAATAGCAACTGATGGCTGCTGCAAGGATCTACAGGCGGGGGGAAATCCATCTATACCACCTTCATGTCCTTGGGGGAAAGCTGGGATAGAAATGTAATTTAGTGTCCCTACGAATATTGCCCTCCCCATGCCTAAAACACCCCACTTTCATGGCCTGTGAAAGCGTGTGTGTGTGTGTTTTGTTCAACAACCGTGGCGTATATTTGCCTTAGATATGGTTTTGTGTATGTTTGTTCTTAGCTGGCTTGTGAGATTTAGCTGTGTTCCATTAACCATTTTATTTCTAAATAAATAACCTCATTGATCAAGTGGTTTACAGACCTTCGAAATAAATCGCCTCTTGCCACTCCACCCCCCACTGAAAGGGACTCTTCTTGATATAAGGCGACTCTTGTACACATTTGCCTGCAGATTTGTCATCCGGGGGGGCCTCAGTCCCTGCAGGCTTCCTGGCAAGCAGATTCCACACGACGCCGCTTTGACTAGGGACTGTAATCCCAGATTTGCTCTTGGAGATGTGGGCAGTGTAACAGAGAGTCCCTGGGGCTTCATCTCCCCAGCTGCCCTGCCGAAAGAGAAGCCCACGTTTTTCAAATTAAGATAACGAGAGACGAAATGTCTGTGAGTGTGCCGAAGTATTCAGGAGGCAGACAGTCCTGAAAGCGTTTCTTCCCCACAAAGAGCAGCACACGCTCCTTTTGTTCTCGGTCATTTCATCTCAGCATCCTGGCCGATGGCTCCTTGCTTTCTCTTTTCCCCCTGTGAAGCACTCTGCGCCGACCTGTTGCCAATTATCGCCAGTTTTACTGCACACGACTGTCTGCCTTTTCATCATCAGATGAAAAGAATAGCCTCTTGGTTGCTCCGAAATGTCAAAAAGAAGTTAGGCAACCACTCGTTCTTTTTTTCCTTTTAATGTCTTCATTGATTCTTCCCTGGTAGAAGAGAGCAACTGGAAGAGAGGGGAGACCACTCTTTTTCTTCCGGTTCCTCTCATCCTCCAGGGAACTGTGAATGCAACGGGTAACACAGAATAACTTGTACACACTGGCAAGTTCATTGCAGCACAGCAGTGCCAGCTTTGAACTTCTAGGCTTTAGGTATGACTGTACCAGCCTGTTTTCATGTCCATACCTTTGCTGTCAGAAATGAGGCCCTTTAGCCATGATGTGAGCTGGATATTCTTCCGACTTCGTAATCAGAATATCTATACCTGCCACTGAATCAGACACCAGTTCAGTTGCATGTCAAGGACCCTATCCCTCCCCCGGAGAAAGAAGACACAAGACACCATATGTAAGGTTCAAATTGGGCAAATAAAGGGCCACAACTTTATTGGTTATGGATGTTGAGCGGTATTGACTTAGGCATTGGATCAGCCGACTATATCTGACTCCAGTACGTTGTGCTGGCAGTCCGGGAAGGGTTAACCACAGATGGGTGAGCCCCTGCTGCTGCACATCAGCTAGGGACTCACCCTGCGATCACCGGCCTGGGGCGTGCCTGGGGCCCTCACCTTCCACGGCTCCGGACAGTGGCCACGCCCCACCGAACTCCTTTACCGAAGTACCCTTCAGCCATTTGGGGGGAGGTGATGGCCAGTCCTCCCCCCCCCACCTTTCCAACCTACCCTAAAATCCAATGCCTAGGGCAAGAGACCGAGCCCTGGATGCGCCCTGCTTAAGTGCAGCAGGCACACCCAAAGCGACCGCGCCAGTTGGCCGGCCGCCTGGGCACCGCACCCAGGGCTCGGCCAATTAGTGCCAGGGGATGACCCCATCCCCTGAGCACGTGTAGGGCTCGTGTTGCCTGCAACTCCCCCTTCTTCCAATGGGCGGAAGGGGCACTCTCATTTTGCCTTCCGCCTCGTATCTCCGACCGACAACTCACCTGTTGCAACTTTCTTTCTAAAGCATCACGCATAGGTCGGTTGATACCATGCCCTCTCACATGTTGAGTCCCAAAATCGGGACGCGCATCTTCCCAGCTGGGCTCCCACGCGAGTCACGTGACCCGCATAAGATCACAGAACCCAAAAGACACATGAGAGCATAGCGCCCCAACATGTGCATTTGGGGGCACCACGCGAGATAGCTTTTGGGGGTGAGATCTCAGCACCCAAAATAGCCACTGTACTCTTGAAGGAAAAAAATGTGGAGAACTAGATATCAATCAGGGGAAAAGCTTCTAGCCCAACCTCCTCCCTGACCAGCTAGTTTCCTATTGTGGGTAGGAATGGGGGATCAATTTTAACACAAGCCTACCTAACTCACACTTTTCTAAACCAGATGCGAACCAAAACACAACTATCTTTTGAAATCTTCTCCGACACACACACACACACACACACAGGTGAAACTCGAAAAATTAAAATATCGTGGAAAAGTCCATTTATGTAAGCAATTGTTTTCATTAGCCAATGGAGTTTAATATATGAGATAGACTCATGACATGCAAAGCGAGATATGTCAAGCCTTTATTTGTTATAATTGTGGTGATTATGGCGTCCAGCTGATGAGAACGCCAAAGTTTAATAATTTGGGGTTCTCATCAGCTGTACGCCATAATCACCACAATTATAACAAACAAAGGCTTGACGTATCTCGCTTTGCATGTCATGAGTCTATCTCATATTTTAGTTTCACCTTTTAAGTTGAATTACTGAAAGAAATGAACCTTTCCACGATATTCTAATTTTTCGAATTTCACCTGTATATATAGGGGAAGCTATGGATGAAAATGTGCCTTTTAAGGGAATTTGCATTATGTTGGGGGAAAATTGCTTGCAAAAGTGTGTGTGTGTGTTAAGTGAAATGCTCACTAAAATTTTGGAAAAAATTAGGGAGGTTTCCCCTCCCCCTTCAAAAATAAATCAATCACAAATTCAGGCATGGATGTGGCAGACTGAATATAGGATTGGCAAAATGAGAAACTGATCTGTCCAGCTAGCCCTAGTGCGGGAGAATTTTTTTTTTTCACCATGTGAGATCCTGTCAGCAGCATAAATCGTTACATTCCAAACATACGTTGACCATGAGGGATCTGGCATTTGTGAGTTTGAGGCCTAAACATCCATTTGAGTGTACAAACTGATACACACACAAACAATTTTGGTTTTTTTCCCCCGAGTCAGGCCAATGATAAGAAAGCAAAATGGTGAGTTGCTCTGTGGAACTATTTGGAAAGAGATGTTTCCAGGCAGTTTCTTGAGCCAGTCGCACGTCTCCCGCCAACAAGATGCTCAGGTTTCCAGCTTTTCAGGAAATGACTCTATAGCCAGTTCGGGGGTGGGAGAAATCTACTCTTTAAAAACAGACGGTAAAGGAAATTATATTTCAGAGACATATTATTCCTTAAAAGATGTATTGGGGGGGGGGGAGTCCTCCCCAAAACCCTTTGCTCTGTTGAGAACGGGGGCGGGTGCTTGACATCTTTCATCGTTTCTGAATGGATTTCTGAATGACTCACGCAAATTCCGGAGCTTCCAGATGACCTGTTTACTGAGAATTCATCCTGGTTTTGTTTGCAGGGGGATTAGGTGACACTGGTTAATGAATGAGCATTTGTTCCAATTTGTTTGCGGGGAAGTTAGTGTGGGATGTAAACACAGAGCAGCCAAACCCAACACTGCTAGAGTGGACATGAAGGTAACTCAGTCCTCCAGGCTTAACTTCCTGTTTACCTGGACTGAGTTACAGGAACCAGAAGTAGGTGTGGTCTTACCTGGGAACAAGATCCCAAAGATCACTCTCCATTTTGCCTCGTCTTTTGAACAAGCAGGATGCTCTCTCTCAGCTTGCAGCTGAGAGGAGCAGAGGTGAAGCCTGTCCCCCTATGGAATGAGATTCACCACATGTAAATATATTTATCTAAGCTTATCTGCCTCTTTGAGCCTGTACTGTAACTCATGGATGACTGTAAGTAAACTCTTTTATATCTTATAATCAGTACTGTGTTGTGTCTTTACCTTTAAGGGGGAACAAGGGGAATATACCAGGAATACATATTTCTTATAAAGGCTTTAGCAAGCCTATGCAACCGTTTTCTGCTGTGTTTTAAAAGGGAATGTAACTGCTAAGTTTGGAGCTTGCTCACACAAGCTGGGATGATATATATAAGATAATATATACTCATCCACACTCCTAAATATTCCCACAGTTAGACAATGCTGTGTTGAAGCAGGTGTTATCTCACATTTCCCCCCATCACTTTCCTTACTGAAGAAAAAAAAGAAAGGCTGATTCTCAGGCAAGCAGGTTTGTTGTGCGACAGCTCCAATCCAGCTTGAATTTCCCAACATGAGTTTGCTAGTATGCGATTGAACTCCACCCGAATATAATGATAGCCCTTTAGGTGGCTCCTAGAGAATTTAATCTGCTGTATTATGGTCACTGAAAACTCCAGCTACCTGATGGTACTCCGGGCAACTATGGCAGGCCTGAGAGGCAGTGTGGTATAGTGGTTAGAGTGTCAGGATGTAGGACCCAGGAGGCCAGGCTTCAGGTCTCCACCTGCCCATGAAGTTCCCTGGGTGACCTTGGGCCAGTCACTGTCTTTCAGCTTAACCTACCTCACAGGGTTGTTGTGAGGATAAAACGGGGAGCAGGAAAAGTACCATGTATTTCTCCTTGGAGAAAAAGGTATAATATGAATGTAATAATAATAATAATAATAATAATAATAATAATATACAGACCTATATATGTATTCCACAAAACTGCTGCACAAGGACAGAAATAGATACTGAGAATTCATTATTCTGAGAATCCAAATTTCCATCTTTTGTGAACTTCTGTGAATGCCAAGTCCCACAAACAGAGGAAGGCAGGATTCCAGGTCAGCTGGGTTGTGTGTGTGTTCCTTGCAGTGCAAACTTCTTTGACCCTACCCCATGGAAGAGAGAGGTCATTTAATTATTGGTCCTATTTAAGGTTTTGTTACCAAACAACTAGGGACTAGATGCCTTGGAAGACTGCCTCCGGCCTTCCTGTACAGACCTGCCCGTTCACTATGATCCTTGGACAAGGCCCTGTTAGTGGCAGTGTCATCTGCAGAGGTGGATCGTACGGCATTTTGGAACAGGGCCTTCTCGGTGGTGGTGCCCGGCCTGTGGAACGATCTTTCCTCTGAGTTGTGGCAGGAACTTACAGCAGTGTGCTTTCCACTGGCTGTTAAAAACGACCTTTTTATTTCCCTGTGTCAGCAGTGGGACCTGTCCACGTAAGCAGGAAATTGTGGTTTCTTGTTAAGCCTGAACTGAGCACATATCTCAGTGTAGGTGACAATTTATAGACATTGCAGGGAATTCATTGCCACGGTCTTCCGATCGTTCTGGCTCCACAAGCCTTTCTGCTTGCCGGATGGAACGAACCATCGTCTCCTCCCCCTGTGTGCTGTTTGGGAAGTTCTCCTGACCCTTCAGAGCAGAATTTGGGCGGGGGGGGGGAGGACAGGGGGCACCCAGGGGCAGGAGAGGGGTGGAAAGCCCCATTGCTCTTGCCCTGGCTTCCCCTAGCATGCCAGGTTAGTTGAATCTGGGCCATTGGGTTGTGTTCCACAATGCCCTACTCAGAGTAGACCCATTGATATTAACGAACCCGAGTTAGCCATGTCAATTAACTTCAACGGATCTGTTCAGAGCAAGGCTAGCACTGAATACCACCTGCTTATTTTAAGAGGGTGGTTTTCTCTCGACTGAAATAGCAAAACCAAGCAGCTTATTCTCTGAAAAGTCATGCAGACACTGAATATCAGCGGAGAGATTCATACATGTGCAAACTAATGTGTTTCTGTCCACCTTCCGTGCACGATTAGGCTTCAGGGAAGGAAGGAAGGTAGCAGTCTGCCTGTTGTTGTTGTTTTTTAATTCTATAAGCTGTGCTCCTGAGTTCTTCTAAATCCCATTTTCCTTCTCACCTAGCGATTCGAAGTAAGCCAAGGCCGCGTCAACAGCAAGGTAGCCTTTTATAAGGCTCTCCAAAACTCCCTGGGCGGAGAAGACGCCGATCCTGCCGTGCTGGACGCAGCCACCTGGTTTTATTCCCTGACGCACTCCTCCACCGAGTACGCCTCCTTCTCCAGGGCTTTGGAAAACGCCACACGGTGAGAAACTCTTCTGCGGTGCTCGGATGCCATTTTGTGTTTTTAAAGGAGACCTACAAAAACATTGCAGTGTGGAGCATTCCTGTTCAGAGTGCCAGCCAGCCAGCCAGACCCTTTTCCAATGCACTCCATTCCACACATCCTCTCTGGTTTCTGTCCATCTTCTCAATAGCCAGCCAGAGTTCCATGTCCCCTGATCATGCTCAATCTTCAAGGCCCTTTTGGTTCCAAGCTCCCCCTTTTCCCACAATCTAAGTTGTTTTATTTTTCTGCTAAGGTTCCCCTTGGACCTGCTGGAAGCTCCTTCGTGTGGTGGGGAGGCAGTTTTGACTACATAATGATCCACACTTGAAGAACAAGTTCGCTATTAGGATTTCACTAGCTGAATACCCATTTGCATTGCACTGAAATGGACTTCCATTTCAGTGTATCTGAAGAAGTGTGCATGCACGCAAAAGCTCATACCAAGAACAAACTTAGTTGGTCTCTAAGGTGCTACTGGAAAGAATTTTTTTTTTATTTTGTTTTACCAATTTGCAGCACATGCAAATGTATATCAAAAGGGAATCTCAGTGTGGTTTTTTTCCTCACTGTAGAGCAATCCGATGCTTAGAAGTTTAAATAGTCAAGAGACCACCGGTGTCCTTGATTTGTTTGAATTGAGTTTAAAAGGCTGATAAACTGCTCTGATGGATGAGGGCAAGGAGGGGCTTGTGACGTCATGGGCACAAGCTCGTCAGTGCTGTGCGCAATTTGGTACCACAGCAAACCAGTACCACCAGTTACTGTGGCCTTGGGAGCCAGTGTGGTGTAGTGGTTAAGAGCGGTAGACTCGTTATCTGGGGAACCGGGTTCGCGTCTCCGCTCCTCCACATGCAGCTGCTGGGTGACCTTGGGCTAGTCACACTTCTCTGAAGTCTCTCAGCCCCACTCACCTCACAGAGTGTTTGTTGTGGGGGGAGGAAGGGAAAGGAGAATGTTAGCCGCTTTGAGACTCCTTTGGGTAGTGATAAAGCGGGATATCAAATCCAAACTCTTCTTCTTCTTGAAGGGGGTTAAACATGTGTGGCAAGTCTGCAAGGCGTGTGCACCCAGAGCGTAGCAACCCCGCTTTTCTGTGTACATTTTGCACATTTTTAGTCAGCCACTGCAGCAGTACTGCCTCGTTCTGTTCCCTTCTGCTCCTTTCCATGTGATGCTGGTGGTCTGACTTCCCAGTCTAGTCCGTTCGGTTTCCCTGCGTTTACAAGCCACTACTTCAGGAGAAAACAAGCACTCACAGAAAACCCATTTCCAGCTAGGGATGGGGAACCTGCGGCCCTCCAGATATTGTTAGACTACAACCCCGTCGTCCATGACCATTGGCCATGCTGGCTGGGCCTGATGGGAGTTGGAATCCAACAACATCTGGATGGCTGCCGGTTCCCCATTCTTACACTCCACTCCCAGTGGTCATTTACAGAAGAGAAGTGTTTTCTATCAACTGCCTGCTTGTTTACTATAGGTCCTGTATAGACTGTAAACCAGTGGAGACGTTCCATATGTCGTATTGCTCCATCAACCCCAGTCAGGAATGACAATGGACTACAAATCCCATTATCCATGACCACTGGCCATGCTCGCTGTAGCTGATGGGAGTTGTAATCCAAAACATCTGGAAGGCAACAGGCTACCCATTTCTCTGTCTTTCCTGCTCTCTCTCTCTCTCTTTAGGATTATTGTAAATGATGTTGGGAGTGCCACTGAGTAAATGGGAAATTAGGGCTCATACTCATTTTTAGGTCGGTAGCTTGTGTGTTTCCCCTGCCCCACCTGTTCCCCGTTGTTGACTGCCACAATTGAGTGACGGGGAGCAAAACACACAGTGTGATGATGTCGGGATTCCATTTATGTTTTGCTACTCACTATAGAGGGGGTCAAACTTGAGATGGGGTTCCTGACTTGTTCCTAAGCGTATGGATGGAAGATGAAAGTGGTTTTAACAAAGAAAAAAGTCCTTAGATAGATAGCCCAGTTTTGAATTGTGGGTTGCGATCCTTCTAGCAAACTTGAGATGAGGTTATAAACAGCAAGAAGGAGGTCTTAGCGGTTAAGCTGTAGCCCCTGCATGCCGTGTCTTGTGGTTTACGAGTGTTTCTTTCATTTTCTTCGGCCTCTCCTATGTGGTTTCCGCAGGTTTAAATTTGGCCAGTTCCCCATATAGGTCCTTAATAATAAGAAACCACCCCACCCTCACTCTCCAGCATGTCAGCTCCATCATGTCTTCCTTTGCAGCACAACTTTTCCACAAATCAGAAAAGCCGCTGAGATGCAGAGAACCTTTTCCGCACACGTTACGAAGTCCCACAATCTTTTGCAGATGAACCCTTGCCGTTCTGCTTTTCATGCTAGCGGCTCCCTTCTCCAACAAGCAGATCAGCGACACCGCAAACTTCCTAATGTTTTAAACATGGGTTGAGAGTTGTTGGAGGTGGCTGGGTCACCGCAGGAAACATCTGCAGATGAACAACAGTGACATGCTAAGGACGGATGAAATCTGGGAGGAATGTTGTGGGTGTCTGGGACATCGCTCCCCTTAAAATTATTCCTGTATTTTCTTACATTTGTATCCTACTTTTCTCGCATCCTGGAGTAGAAGGCAGTGTTCCTGTGGTTCCAAGGTGATCTCCTATACAGGTGCTGACCAGACCCATATCTGCTTATTAGCAGCAAGGTGATGGCCGCATGCGCTTTCAGACCAGACCCTGGGACTTTAGAGGTAGCAATTATGGCTGAGTCTCACCAGGCAAGGGACAATTGTTTCAGCAACTACATGAGCCATTGGCTCCTGGTTTGGCCTAGACCCAGTAAATCCATCAATGCTTTGAATGGTAATGCAAGAGATTTTTTTACTAGCAGATGTCAGGGTGCAACATTCAGTAAGAAGCAGCCTTAAATTGAGTTAAACCATTGGTTCATTTAGCTCAGTATGGTTATTATTATTATTATTATTATTATTATTATTATTATTATTACCCCACCCATCTGGCTGGGTTTCCCCAGCCACTCTGGGCGGCTTCCAACAGAATGTTAAAATACAATAATCTATTAAACATTAAAAGCTTCCCTAAACAGGGCTGCTTTCAGATGTCTTCTAAAAGTCAGGTGTCTTCTATGGATGCCAGAGATGAGTTATGGCCTTCCCCCAAATCGCAGGAAGCTGTGCTGTCTGCCATGGCGGGCCATTCATCTGCCTAGCTCATCATGGTCTTCACCAGCCTCTTGCAATCTGTTGCCCTTCAGATGTTTCAGACTAAAACTGCCACCAGTCCCCGACAGCATGGCCAGTGGGGGTTGTAGCTCAAAACATCTGGCTCCCAGGAACAAGAGCATCACTTGTTAAAAACTGGAATGGCTTCCTGTCGTTGCTAAACATCATGAGGTGGTTAGTCAACCTTGTGGTTTTGCAGTCTTTGTGAAATGAGCATTTTGGAAGCCTCAGATTATTTCTCAGGAACGTGTAGGAAAGGACACATATCTTGTGTCTGTACAGCAGAGCTCTTCCTCCCAGCTTTACAAAGGAAGGCAAAGGAAGAAGCATACCATGAAGCAGCCTTCCCCGACCTTTGGTCCCCAAATGTCGCTCCCACCAGCACCATCCACCTTGGTCAGGCATGATGGGAGTCATAGTTCTCATGGGACCCAAAGGAGAGGAGGGATGGGGAACCCACAGGGCTAAATAGGTCTCCTCATTTGGCTAAGTCTCTCCCACCTGCCCTATCATGCATGATGTCATGTTTAGGGAGGGTGAATATGCAACTCCCTGCCAGAAGTGGGGTTTGCAGAGACAGATGACCTCTGTGAGCATCATTCAGCAAGGGAAGCAGCAGTAGGTCTTGTCTGAAGAGCTGATGGATGGATGGATGGATAGATAGATAGATAGATGATAGATAGATAGATAGATAGATAGATAGATAGATAGATAGATAGGTGGGTGGGTGGGTGGATGGATGGATAGGTAGGTAGATAGGTAGGTGAGTGGGTGGGTGGATAGGTAGGTAGGTAGGTAGGTGCTAGGATTTTCCATTTTAAAAAGAACAGAGAATAGCATGAGTAGAATGAGTAGAGCAAGCATTCAACTGTAAATGGAAGATTGCAAGGGAAGATCAATAGTGGTGGGTAAAATTAAACCCCAGGGAGTCTGGCCCTCCATTATGAATCTTCTTGCTGTGCAATCCCAGGTGAGTCTTGTCCTTATGGAAAAAAGCAACTCGCAATTTAAGACCAGCAGGTGGAACAAAGCACAGAGACACCTTCGCGGGAGAATAGTGGAGCTTTGTTTTCATTCGCAAATACTCCGGGGGAAAACCCAAAGACCAGTTCTGAAGGTTTATACCAACTTGCAGATCACTTCGTTAAGAATGTGTTTTACAGATGTGCACTTGCGGTGTCTGAATGGGAATGCAGGTTTCCATCATGTATTCATTTTTTGGGGGGGGAGTGTCTCTGAGGAAATTTGAAGAACAAAAATAAATAATAAACAACTGGTCTAAACCTTCTCCCAGAGAAAACATACCAGTATTTAAAATAGCTTTTTCCTACCCCCCCCACCCCCGGTTTGGTGGCACTCTTTTTATATAAACAGATTTGTTTCCACAAAACAAAAGAGCGGTTATTTGATTGTATAAGATTTGTGCAAGTTTATTTGTTGAATTATTTGTTGTTTTTGAACAATGGGATAAAAGGAAGTTTGCAAGTTTCAGCAGCGCTGCTTAGCCCCTGTATTGTTCACTTAGCCCGCTATTATGAGGCCTCTCTGTACATTATCTCCTTCCTTTCTCCATTTGAGGCACCTTCGTTGCAACTTGTTATTATTTGGCCATTTGTTTCTTGAGCATAGCATCGTTTTCTTTTGCCGTTTCTCAGGGACCAGTTCATCATTTGCCCCACAATAGACATGGCTCGGCACTGGGCTGGCAATGGCAGAGGGAAAGTCTTCATGTACCATGTCCCAGACACCTCCTCCCTGAGCAGGTAAGAGCATGGACAGAGTTCTGTTTTCATGGATCATGGGATGTACAGTTCAACTCTATGATCATTGCTGCTGTTGACGATGATGATGCATAAATACTCCCATCAATCCATTCCTTTCCATTTCTTCATATATATATTTTTTTAAAATCACATTCAAAAATGTTTTCTCTCACACACATTTCATAGAATTATAGAATAATAGAGTTGGAAGGTTGGAGTGGCCGCCGAGACCATATAACACCGGTCTTGAAAGACCTACATTGGCTCCCAGTACGTTTATGAGCACAATTCAAAGTGTTGGTGCTGATCTTTAGAGCCCTAAATGGCCTCGGTCCAGTATACCTGAAGGAGCGTCTCCACCCCCATTGTCCAGCCTGGACACTGAGGTCCAGCTCCGAGGGCCTTCTGGCGGTTCCCTTGCTGCAAGAAGTGAAGTTACAGGGAACCAGGCAGAGGGCCTTCTCGGTGGTGGCCCCCTCCCATCAGATGTCAAGGAAATAAACAACAATCTGACTTTTAGAAGACATCTGAAGGCAGCCCTGTTTAGGGAAGTTTTTAATGTTTGATGTTTTATTGTGTTTTTAATATCCTGTTCAAAGCCACCCAGAGTGGCTGAGGAGTCCTGGCCAGATAGGTGGGATATAAGTAAATTATTATTATTATTATTATTATTATTATTATTATTATTATTATTATTATTACTGCTGCTACTACTACTAACCCAAGGGTCATTTAGTCCAACCCCCTGCAATGCCAGACCCTCCAAGTGTCCCAAATTTTCCAGGGCTATCCCTGATTTATAGAAGCCATCTCAGTTTCTGATTTCCTCCCAGAATGTCCCGCTTTTCCTTAGGATGTCCCTATTTTCATTGGAAAAATGTTGAAGGGTATGGAGTTACCTGACCCTCAAGCCATCTGAAGGCAATCCTGTTTAGGGAAGTGTTTAATGTTTTATTATGTTTTTTATATATGTTGGAAGCTGCTCAGAGTGGCTGGGAGAACTCAGTAAGATGTGTGGGGTATTAACAGTAAAATCATCATTATGGAATTGGACGTCCCTATTTTCATTGGAGAAATGTTGGAGGGTATGCAATATGCAGGAATCTCAACTAAAGCATCCATGGCAGATGGCCACCCAACCTCTGCAGTAAGCTAGTGTCTCCTCTCTGTCGCTCATCCAGGGAAGCAAAATGAAATATCAGATTTCCAGGGCACATTGCAACCTGACAAAAATGCTCAAAACAATCAAAACTGAAAAGGAAAATCACTGGGGAAAGGATGTGACTTGAGAGGTCTGGAGGACAAAATTTGCCATTCCCCAGCCCTAAGGTTCTCCATCCCTGCCCTGTCACTTTCTCAATGGTCTAGATAAGAAGGACGAGAGTTTGATTTGGGCCATATCTGCAAGCCATGCAAGCTGGGGTAATTAACTGATTACAAACAACAACAACAACAACAACAACCATCAGTTCTGCATTCCAGTCCTTTTCTATTCCTTTCTTCTGAGTCTTTTGTGTTTCGGGCTGTGTTATATATTTGCATCTGGTTGGCGATGTGCCCCAGGCCGAGGGTGTAAGAAGGAACCAGGTGTGCTCAGCTTCCGTTCCTTGCATTGTGGTTTGAATGTGGAGTCACTCAGCTGAAATAACTGGACGAAAAGGAGGCCTCTCTACTTTCTCTTTCTATTGCTTCCTGTGTTTAAAACATTTTCACACACACACACACACACGCACCCTGCCCATTCTTCCTCTGCTGCTTTTGCACAATTATAGGAAGCTGCCTTATACTGAATCAGACACTTGGCTCACCTAGTTTAGAGTTGTCTGGCGTGACTGGCAGTGACTTTGCCAAGACCTTGGAGCAGGCAGAGGTCTTTCCCATCACCTGCTTTTTCCAGGTTCTCCAGCAAGAATGCTGGTGGGGCAGCAGACTGTGAGCCCATTACCCCTCGCTTTAAAACAGCTGCATGGGTTTCCAGTTGTTTTCCAGGTTGGATTCAAGTTGCTTACTTGATTGTTTAAAGCCTAAATGGCTTGGGACCCAAATATCTCCAGGAGCATCTTCTTCCATATTGACCTCTCCATGCAGTAGATGCGGGCTACCTGGTGTGACAGCCCAGAAAAGTGCCTCTTCCAGGACAGATCCTTGTCTCCCTAATGAGGTCCCCATCTCTTTATAATTTTAGTAGCCTGTTTGAAGACACGCCTTTCTCGGGCAGGCGTTTGGAGGAGAAGAGACTTGATCGCTCTGGTCTGATCCACTTATAAGCTGCTGTTGTGGCTGGGAAGCTGCAACGAACCTCCACTTCACACTCTCCCCTTGTTACTAAGTGAATTTCTAATCAGGTGTTCTGGATCAAATTTACTATCCACCCCACCTGTCCTTCTGAGGTCTGTCTGTTATTTCAAATCCCTTTTATTTATAATCTGGGGATCTCTTAGTAACGGGAGTTTTCCTGTCCAGCGGCCGTGGCCGGTTATATCCTCCGCTCTGGGCTTCAGGGGTTAAACTCTTCTTTGCCTACAGTTCGGGGTCTCTCTTTCATTAGATCCCTCACTATATCAGTTAGCTAAGCCCTCTTAGCAACTCTGTGGCAATACCAAGGTTTCCGCCCGCTAACCCCTCCTGAAGGAACTCCAAGACACAAACTATCAGCCTGCAGGTCAGTTTTGTCCTTTCCCTGAGTTCACCTTCTCAAGAGCCTATATAACTCGCTGGACCAAATAATCGACGATACTTTCTTAGCTCAACAATAACAAGTCTTTATTCCTTTCAGAACATAACGGTTTCAGTAATGCAATCGTTTATAAGCTTAGTTTCGTAACAGTGTAAACTCTTTCTTTCAGCATCATATACACATCTTCAACCTATCCTAACCTACCCACCACTATCCTGGCCCCACGCCCTCATTCTTCCAGTCAACACTCTCCCTCTCTAACGGCTGCTCCCTCCTTTTAAAAAGTGGAATGTCCCGCCTCCCATGAGATATCTGCCACTCAAACTGGGGTGCCCATTAACTCATAAAACACCGTGGGTTTCTGAAAATCCCTTAACTTAGATCCAATTCGTTACAGAAGCTCTCTGATCACATGCTGGGCTCCAACGAAAAGAGGAAGGTCCCTTTCTGCAGAGGTTGCAGCTGAACTCCTGCCATAGCCGGTGCTACCAGTGTAAGGACAGGGCTGAAGCTAAAAGCACAGCCCCCCTTGTACTCACTTTCTCTCTTCCTGCGAGAAAAGGGCTAGAGAAAGCAGAAAGAAAAGGCACAGACTCAGCTCATAGTGGGTGTAACAAGGGAGACATTAGAAGCAGTTTAAATATATGTTCATTCAGTGTCAATAGAGCCCTGAAATCAGGAGATGGGTTTTTTTTTGGCACTCAGGAAAATGAGGTCTAAACTAGTTAAACAGACTTGGCTCGGCTCCGGTTTTCTAACCCTACAGTAGAAGCCAGGAGCGCTCCCTCTTCTTCATGCCATCTTCCCGGCCCTTTCCAAAGTCTTCCGAATATCAGCAATGTTTTCTGCAGCTCCTCCAGACCACATCCACATTCTTAGCATAGCTGCAGATTAGCCTACGGTCTTCCGGGCCTGTTCCATCTCTTCCTGTTCCCATGCTTTGCAGTTTTTGGAAGCTGCCTGACGTCACGTCAGACCTTTGGTCCCTCTAGCTCAGTGTTGTCTATGCTGGCAGACAGCGATTCTCCGGAGACTGTTTGCAACCCTAGCTGAAAAGATTGTCTCACCTGCTCTCTATACCCAATTGATCACTATGCTCTACAGCAACGGGACTCCTGAAGATGCCGTCTTGTCTGGAAACAGGCCTTTAGTGTTGTGGCACCTGCCCTTTGGAACATTGCCCCTTTGAATATTACATACCCTCCAACATTTATCCAGTGAAAATAGGGGCATCCTATTCAATAGTTAAAGCCATGGTTTTTCCAGTAGAAATGTATGGAAGTGAGAGCTGGACCATAAAGAAGACTGATCGCCGAAGAATTGATGCTTTTGAATTATGGTGCTGGAGGAGACTCTTGAGAGTCCCATGGACTGCAAAAAGATCAAACTTATCCATTCTTAAAGAAATCAGCCCTGAGTGCTCACTGGAAGGACAGATCCTGAAGATGAGGCTCCAATACTTTGGCCACCTCATGAGAAGAGAAGATTCCCTGGAAAAGACCCTGATGTTGGGAAGGATGGAGGGCACAAGGAGAAGGGGACGACAGAGGATGAGATGGTTGGACAGTGTTCTCGAAGCGACTAGCATGAGTTTGGCCAAACTGTGGGAGGCAGTGAAAGATAGGGGTGCCTGGCATGCTCTGGTCCATGGGGTCACAAAGAGTCGGACACGACTGAACAACTGAACAACAACAATTCTATTATTATTATTATTATTATTATTATTATTATTATTATTAATATTATACCCCCCATCTGACTGGGTTGCCCCAGCTACCATAGGCAGCTTTCAACACACACACACACATATATATATAAATAATAAAACATTAAACCTTGAAAAAATTCTGTATATTTATTAATTTATATACTGCCTTATACCCGGGGGTCTCAGGGCAGTTCACAGAATAAAATCAATATATAAAACCACAAGATACATAATAAAACTAAAAACAACAACCCAATAGCCCCCCCCCAACAAAACAACAATACATTTTAAAAGGACATAGGATGAAAAACTTCCCCATACAGGACTGCCTTCAAGTGGTCATAGCGTTACTTCTCTCCTTGGTTCGGGAGTCGCATAACTCCATACCCTTCAAAATTTCTCCCATGAAAACGGGGATGCTCTGAAGAAGAGCAGGACATTCTGGGATCGAATCAGAAACCAAGATGGCTTCTGTAAATCCAGGACTGTCCCTGGAAAATGCGGGCACTGGGGGGGGGGAGAGAAGAAGAAGAGTTTGGATTTGATATCCCGCTTTTCACTACCCGAAGGAGTCTCAAAGCGGCTAACATTCTCCTTTCCCTTCCTCCCCCACAACAAACACTCTGTGAGGTGAGTGGGGCTGAGAGACTTCAAAGAAGTGGGACTAGCCCAAGGTCACCCAGCAGCTGCATGTGGAGGAGCGGGGACGCGAACCCGGTTCCCCAGATTACGAGTCTACCGCTCTTAACCACTACACCACACTAGCTCTCACACTGGCACTCACACTGGGATCTAATATTAGACAGATGCCATCTCTTGAAAGATAGCGAGCTGTTGAAGAAGGTTAGCATCTCCCATTATGGTCCCTTTCCAGTTGACATTAGACTGCCATTCCATCAGTTCCCAGGTCCTCAGGTCCAAATCCACCTGAATCCCAGCAGCTGTTCAGGACATTTACGCAGGCATTGTACCCACTGTCAGGGGCTGAAGGGGACTTGGAGTCCACTAGAGGACTACAGGTTCCCCATCCATACTTTAGTCTGCCCCCAGGAAGGCTGCTGTGCGATATGCTGATTTTTCAGTACCTTCATGTTTGTTAATCGGATAATCCAAAATTCACCCCCTGCTATCGTTTTTTTTTTAAGTCTTTTGGGGGTAATGTGAGATTAGTGGTCCCTAAAAACCCCGCAGAGCTCAAATCATTCCAGCAGTGGTAAGAGAGAATAAGTGACATATGGAATGGAGGGGAAGGAGACTTGATTGTACTCCAGTTGTTCTTGGCCTGAATATAAGGCTCTCCCGCCCCCAAATTCTGACCATGAAAAGTTAAAGTGCGGCTTAAATTTGCGACCTTACAAAAATTGGCTTTTATGATATCGCTGCTGAAACAGACATACGGTAAAATGGAACGGGTGTGAGTGCCTGTGGAATTTTAAGGGAGCGGCTTATATTCAGGTGCGGCTTATATTCGGGCTAATATGGTATTAACGGCCTCGGCCGAGTATACCTAAAGGAATGTCTCTACCCCCATCATTCAGCCTGGACACTGAGGTCCAACTCCGAGGGCCTTCTGGTGGTTCCCTCACTGCGAGAAGTGAGGTTACAGGGAACCAGGCAGAGGGCCTTCTCGGTGGTGGCACCCACCCTGTGGAATGCCCTCTCATCAGATGTCAAGGAGATAAACAGCTACACAACTTTCAGAAGACATCTGAAAGCAGCCCTGTATCAGGAAGTTTTTAATGTTTGCTGTTTTGCTCTTACAGTATATCTGTTGGAAGCTGCCCAGAGTGGCTGGGGCAAACCAGTCAGATGGACAGGGTACAAACAATGAAATTATGATTACTAGTGGTAGCAGTAGATCGTATGAACATATTGTTTATTCAACACGTACGAAAGATCATATACAGATGGTGGCATCTGCAGTGAGTTTATAGTTTACAGCTAACCATCAGGGCTTTTTTTTCCAGCCGGGACTCCGGCACCTCTCAGGTGGGTGCCATTGCCAGTCTAAGAGAACAAGGGTGGTGTCCATGGAGAGTCTCAGTGCCTCTTTTTCTAGAAAAATACCTCACCAGGACTTGCTGTGGCAGGGGTCAGCAAACTTTTTCAGCAGGGGGCCGGTCTACTGTCCCTCAGACCTTGTGGTGGGCCAGAATATATTTTGAAAAAAATAATAATGAACGAATTCCTATGCCCCGCAAATAACCCAGAGATGCATTTTAAATAAAATGCACACATTCTACTCATGTAAAAACACGCTGATTCCTGGAACGTCCACGGGCTGGATTTAGAAGGTGATTGGGCCGGATCCGGCCCCCAGGCCTTAGTTTGCCTACCCGTATGCTATGGCATCCAAGAAAGGTCTCTGTAAATATTCCCTCAAAGGTCCGCAGTGCGTGAGAGATTATCTGCTCTTCCTGCTCAGTTCCTGTTATCGTTCATCGTAATTGCGTGAGGGATCAGATCTGTGTAGCGTTGGCAGGGAGGGAGTCAGCATCTGCCTCCCTATCGAAAGCAGGATCTAAAGTTGTCTGATGTCCAAACGTATCCGAATAAGCTGCTGATCCAGTGTTTGCCTTGAGCATCTTGTTAGCCCTCGATGTTCTTTGGTCACCGCGCTGCCAAATCCACAGCAACGCAGCTCAGGAAGCAGAGGGGATTTATTGCTCTCTCCTTGTAATTTACTTAATATGTATTATCAGAAAACTTGGCCAAAAGTGCGGGGGGGGGGAGAGAAGGGGGGAAGAGGCAGAACAAATGAAGAGAACAACTGAATTCCATCCACATATATAAATGGTTTTGGTGTCTCCCCTTATATGCTGTTCTGTTTACTGCTCATGGATAACAACACAGATGGCTAGACATCATAATCTTTCTCATTTAAAGATGTACAGCTGAGATCAAAGCCTCCTCCGAATGTCTTTGCAAAGCTCTGGGCTGCCTGTGGGCATCCCTTTTATTCTTGGAAAGGAACTGATGAGCACAAAAAGACCACTGGAATATCCAGCTACCCTCCCAGTTAAAACCCATGAGAATGTTTTCGCCTGGTGTCTAAAAAGAGACAACAGTTGCACCAAGTTTGCTTCCTTTGGGATGGGGAATTTGCCATTATTCAATATGGAGGCATAGTTGCTGAAATTGCTGAGCCAGTGTGGTGTAGTGGTTAAGAGCGGTAGACTCGTAATCCGGTGAACCAGGTTCGCTTCCCCACTCCTCCACATGCAGCTGCTGGGTGACACACTTCTCTGAAGTCTCTCAACCCCACTCACCTCACAGAGTGTTTGTTGTGGGGGAGGAAGGGAAAGGAGAATGTTAGCCGCTTGGAGACTCCTTCGGGTAGTGATAAAGCGGAATATCAGATCCAAAACTCTTCTTCAAACTCTTCTTCTGAAGGCAAAGTTGATGCACTTAGTTAGAGAAAAAAACTATTGCTGACATTGCTGTGTTCTGGGCACTACAATTTAAAGAGGAGATTGGCAAGCTGGAACGTGTGCAGTGGAGGGCAACCAAGATGATCAAGGGTCTAGAAGCCAAGCCTGATGAGGAACGGTTGAAGGAGCTGGGTGTGTTTAGCCTGGAAAAGACGAGACTGAGAGGAGATACGATAGCCATCTTCAAATATCTCAAAGGCTGTCTCATGGAAGGTGGAACAAGCTTGCTTTCTGCTGCTCCAGCTAAACATTAGGAAGAACCTTTTGACAGTGAGAAGGTGATGAACTCTTCTTCATTTAGGTTTTTAAGCAGGGGTTGGATGATCATCTCTCAGGGATTCCTTAGTTGTGATTCCTGCATTGCAGGGGGTTGGACTAGGTGACTCTTGGAGGACCTTTCAACTCTACCGTTTTATGATCGTATGAAATGTTGCCCATGTTCTCCCCCATTTTATTTTAAAGAATTCGAGTTAATCCAAGGTGAGCTTCAGAGAGCTTGCCTGTCTCTAGGCACGTTTGCAATTCATTAGTTCCATATTGGCTCAGATTCTAAAGTGAGCACAAGCTATTTGTGAATGATGGCAAATTGGCTACTCCTGCTCTAATTTAATCTCAAATATATTCCCAACTGTCCCCCCACCCCACCTCATCACAGAATTATGATTTCCTTTTTCTTAACAAACAAACAAAAAAGGAAAGAAAGAAAGATGACTTTACATGGTTGCAAAACAAAGTTTCCAGACTTCTGTTTTGGAGTGGGAACATAACTTCAGCATCTCATCATAGCTTTCTCTGGTTCATTTGATTTCTTTCTGAACTGCTGAAACCAAAACTATTCACAAGAGCAGCTAAAATGCAGAAGGCAAATACCTTAAGAGGTGAAATCATGCAGTGCTAAAGAGACAATGAGGTTTTGGAAAGATTTTGCAGAAATGAGAGGAAAGTGCTTTGGTTAAGAGGTTATTATGATTATTCACTGGAAATGCCAGCCACTGGTACCCAGAGAAAAAACCCCAGGTTGAGGTAATGCCGTAAGATTCATGCTCACTGGGAAGGATAAAAACTGGCCACATAATATGTTTTCTGCATTTTAAGAACCGGGTCTTTTAGTGTGGCAGCACCTACACTTTGGAACTCCCTGCCAATTGATATCAGGCAGGCAACTTCATTGGACTCTTTTCAGCAGCTGATAAACACATTCTTACCTACCCAGATGTTCAGAAAGTTGACATGAGTTTTAAGACGCTTTTAGTCCAGTGTTATTTTTAACCTTTTGAAAGTTTTAAATCATTGCCATTAATTTTTCTTACCGATGATTTTATTGGTTTATCTTTTTTTTGCGAACCGCTTTGAGGTTGTTGGTTGTTTTTTTTTTTACAATTAAAAAAAATCCTTTTTCTTCCCTTACAATTATTTAAAATTGCTTCCCTCCCAAAGGAGCCCTGGGCAGCAATCACACAAGCAATAGAACATCGTAAAAAACAATTCCAGTACAGATGTGGACTGGATACCAATAAAGGAAAGGATATCCTTGGGTTTTTTTTATCGATGAAACCTAATAAAACCTCCATGTTCAGTCAGTGTACCCCTGAAAACTCAATCCAGAGATGAGCAGCAAGGAATCAACCTTAGCTTCTTCTTCCTCTTATTGTATCTGTTCCAAAGCTCTTGATGTGACCCAGCAAGTCAGTTCTTTTGACGTCATTGCTGTGGTTACTTCTCTGAACAAACTTGTACTGTGGACAGACAAAACCATCACGTTGTCAGCGGGCCCCTCCCTTCGCCCCCTTCTATATCTCTGTTCCTATAGAAGCACTATTTGTGGCCAACATAACTGCAATATGCATGTGGTTGAAAGATACTCGGAGTCCAGTGTGACTTTCATGCTCTTTATTCAGCTCATAGTAGTGAGGAATGCAGTTCCCCCAAAACGTTTGCTTTATATACACTATTTACACAATGGGCCCCACGTGATTGGCTAATTCCGGGATACTCCTGTATGCCAATCGGAATGCGGATTCACTTCCACCTGGAGCTGGATTGGGTGGCTCCTGCGGACCAATCAGACTGCTGCAATCTCAATCCTATTGTTCTGGGACCAATCAGACTGCTGCAATCTCAATCCTATTGTTCTGGGACCAGTCAGACTGCTGCAATCTCAATCCTATTGTTCTGGGACCAGTCAGACTGCTGCAATCTCAATCCTATTGTTCTGGGACCAATCAGACTGCTGCAATCTCAATCCTATTGTTCTGGGACCAATCAGACTGCTGCAATCTCAATCCTATTGTTCTGGGACCAGTCAGACTGCTGCAATCTCAATCCTATTGTTCTAGGACCAATCAGACTGCTGCAGTTTGGATCCTATTCAACTCAGTACATAACAGTGGTGAAGCAAGCCCATTATAGTTAAAGCAGAATGAGTGAGCTCCGATCCAGCTTAATCCCTGTCTAAACATTCAGAGATGGGAAAATATGCTTTAATCTGGTTTCAGGTCTTGCTTGTCTCTTCAGCTGCTGGTAAATAATTTGCTTTCCAGATGCAATGTTGTTTTGGCGCTTTTGGGGGTGAGGACAGAAAGGCCCAAGATTGCCTTGTGTGTGTAAATATATTAGGGCTGTCATACATCTGGTTTTCCTGGATTCAGCCCTCGGAAATTATGTCCGGGGAGGCAGGGGCAGAATTTCTGTTAAGCAGTAAAATGCCCGGGGAAACCAGGACATATGGCACCCCAGTGCAGCCTCCCCAATAGCTCCAGTTACAGACGCAGCAGCAAAAGGAAGGCAGAAAAAGAAGCAAATGCTCCTGGAAGGGTTGCCTCAAGTGAGGATCTCTGTGGCTACTAGCCAGGATGGCTTCGCTCTACTTCCACAGTTGGAGGCAGCAATACATCATAATACACAGGGCCGGATTTAGGTTTGATGAGGCCCCCTAAGCTACTGAAGGTAATGGGGCCCTTTATATGTCCAGCTGTCCTTTGTCAACCACAAATTGCCGCTGTTTTTTTGTGTTGAATATATGCTATATGGTAATTTATGGACCTCACAGGTATCTCAAGCCATTTGCCCATGTTGCCATGCAACCAGTCCCTGCAGAATTTAGGCACCCTATATATAGAAATGAGCAAACCGGTGATATTTTAGGAAGCAGGCTAGCAGGCGGGGCCCATTACTTACATCATAGGAGCCTACACAACACAAAACACTGTTGCTATATGTAGGTTTCATTTTATTTGTTTTTTTAATCTTATATTTTGGAAATATACATCCAGGTTTTTTTCCCTTTAATTTTTTTTTTGGGGGGGGGAAATAGTGGGGCCCTAATCTATAGCTTGTTTAGTTTATACGTAAATCTGGTACTGTCCACACCAGGACCTGCAATGCCAATTCCTTACTACATTCTTTGCCAAATCTATGACTTGAGTTCTGCCTCCCGCCATCTCCTTGTCTTCTGTAGCTGCAGCTTCTAACCATGGGACTGTTTTCTCCATCCAATAAGACCACTGCTGTTGTTTTTCATTCAGTCTCTTCTCTCTTATTTTTCTTTCAAGCTCAAGCCTGGAGTTATTGCCTGATGTCCAGTATGCCTTTGGACTGCCTTTCCATCCCCAGTACGAAAACCAGTATACTCCGGAAGTGAAGACCCTCTCCTTAATGGTCATGCAGTTCGTAGCCAACTTCATAAGATCTGGGTGTGTATTGAGTTACTTGGAAGTGGTTGGTTTGTCATTTTCTCCACCCCTAACAAAGCTTCTGAACCTCTCTTCTTCTTCTTCTTCTTCTTCTTCTTCTTCTTCTTCTTCTTCTTCTATTATTATTATTATTATTATTATTATTATTATTATTATTATTATTATTATTAGCTTTTGTTAAACATGTCCTTGTGTAACAAAGAAAGAAAAGCACATATAGTCTCTGCACTATTTGTCTTTTTCATCATTTGTTTACATCCAGGATGAGACACTGTTGTGTTGAGAGCCAGTGTGGTTAAGAGAGGTAGACTTGTAGTCTGGTGAACCAGGTTCGATTCCCTGCTCCTCCACATTTAGCCACTGGGTGACCTTGGGCTAGTCACACTTCTCTGAAGTCTCTCAGCCCTGCTCACCTCACAGAGTGTTTGTTGTGGGGGAGGAAGGGGAAGGAGAATGTTAGCCGCTTTGAGACTCCTTTGGGTAGTGAAAAGTGGGATATCAAATCCAAACTCTTACCTTTACCTATTTTTAAGACACTCACTAGTATATAGCAAGATCAGTAGATCATGGTTATTAAAAGAGCAAAAACTTTACAGTCAGTCAAGACCTGCTTCTCAGTTCAAAAGCTGATTTCTCAATCCTAGCTTTTGTTCCGTCAGTTTTGCTTTCCTGGAAGTCTTCTCGTGTAGTATTGTTGTCAGTAAGCGGCAAGCTGAGCCGGGTACATCTAAACGCCCAGATGTGCAAGCTGTCTCTCAGTTCCTCTTGAAGCTTTGCAAGACAGCTCTGCTCAATTGCAAAAGGATGCCTTTTCTTAAAACTGAGCTGCTGGTGAACCCTGGCAATTTCCAATGAGTATTAGGGAAGAGGAACTGTTGAAAGATGAGGCAGATTACACAGAGTCATCAGAATGAAACACAACTTCCCTGTACCCTTGAAAGTGTTGCCAAGAGCTAGCCAAAGAAGAGATGATTCTCCCAAGGACAATGAAGTTCGCTTGAGGGTTTTCGTTTTTGTTTTGGTCTTGTTGGAATGAACCATCTCAGCCGTGGTTGATCTTCTGCCAGCCACTTTCAACCACTGCTCCCCACCTGAAAAAACGATGATATTGGCAACTCACCTGAAGGCCTTGTTGCAGGGAAGGAGAGAATTCATGTAAGGCACAACTTTAGCAGAACAACAGAATTCATTTGCTGGGTCAGAACAAAGCTTGAGAGCAGTACATGTGAAAAGGATCTAGGAGTCTTGGTAGACCACAAACTTGACGTGAGTCAACAGTGTGATGCAGCAGCTAAAAAAGCCAATGCAATTCTGGGCTGCATCAATAGGAGTATAGCATCTAGATCAAGGGAAGTAATAGTACCACTGTTTTCCGCTCTGGTCAGACGTCACCTGGAATACTGTGTCCAGTTCTGGGCACCATAGTTCAAGAAGGATACTGACGAGCTGGAACGTGTCCAGAGGATGGCAACCAAAATGGTCAAAGGCCTGGAAACGATGCCTTATGAGGAACGGCTTAGGGAGCTGGGTATGTTTAGCCTGGAGAAGAGAAGGTTAAGGGGTGATATGATAGCCATGTTCAAATATATCAAAGGATGTCATATAGAGGAGGGAGAAAGGTTGTTTTCTGCTGCTCCAGAGAAGCGGACACGGGGCAATGGATTCAAACTACAAGAAAGAAGATTCCACCTAAACATTAGGAAGAACTTCCTGACAGTAAGAGCTGTTTGACAGTGGAATTTGCTGCCAAGGAGTGTGGTGGAGTCTCCTTCTTTGGAGGTCTTTAAGCGGAGGCTTGACAGCCATCTGTCAGGAATGCTTGGATGGTGTTTCCTGCTTGGCAGGGGGTTGGACTGGATGGCCCTTGTGGTCTCTTCCAACTCTATGATTCTATGATTCTATTCTTATCAACACTGCAATATTTTATTGCAGATCCCCTCTTATAAATAATGGTCATGAGAGTATAGATCTGGCTTCCTCAACCTCAGCCCTCCAGATGTTTTTGGCCTACAACTCCCATGATCCCTAGCTAGCAGGACCAGTGGTCAGGGATGATGGGAATTGTAGTCTCAAAACATCTGGAGGGCCGAGGTTGAGGAAGCCTGGTATAGATACATGCCTATACTCTCTTGTGTTAAAGGCTGTTGCACAAACTCTGGATGATGCCGGCTGGTTGAATAACAGCTGTTCCTCTTTCTTTCTTCAGTAACCCAAATGGCCCTTATAAGTTCTCCAGAAAAACGACTGGGGTTGCATCGTCTTGGCCTCTGTTTCGAGCAGATGCTGATGGAGACAACTATAAGGAATTTACCGCTTCCTTTGAGAACCACAAAGGGCTGAAGAAGGCCGAATGTTCATTCTGGTCCGATTACATCAAAACCCTCAAAATTTCCTTGAGCTGTAAGTACACAGTGGAAGACACACATTTTCTCTCTTAGGGCTGTGATGTTCAGAAAGATAGCATCAACTCTTCGTTTAGCAGTGCTGTTTTTCCTAGCAAAAAAGGGTGCCTGAACTCACCATGAATGCCTCCTTTGCTCTCTTATACTGGCAATGGCGCCCACCTGAGAGGTGCCTGAACTGAGTTCTGGAGAGTTTTGGCTGGGGGGGGGGAGCCCTGACTTTTAGTACAGTGGAACCTCAGTTTTTGAGCGTCTCGGAAGCCAAACATTTTGGTTTTTGGATGCCAAAAACTCAGAAGTAATTGCTTCCATTTTCGAACGTGCCTCGGAAGTCGAATGGCTTCTGAGGAACATTTGTCAATTTTCTCTGTTGAAATTGCGAACTGCCCATTAAGCCTCGGTTGTCGAACATTTTGGAAGTCGAATGGAACAGACTGCGTTCGGCAACCGAGGTTCCTCTGTATATGAAATGATGTGGCGTGAACCAACCCCTTCTGGGGACACAGGCCAGCATTGGTGGAAGGAGAGCCCAATCACGCAGGATGGAGGCCTTTCTCTCCCCCACAATTGGCCGGTTTGTGTGACCCTGGGGAGGAGGAGCAGGATTGTGTTACCCCTGTCACAGAGCTCGGAAAGTTCATTCCCAACACATCCCACTAAATCCAGTTCATGCTCATCCTGTTACAAAGTGAACTAGTTCAGTTCGCAGCTCAATTCAAGTTCGTCTGCATGATCTTGCTTCCATGGCACCAGAAATTGCATGCGCACAGACGCTGGAAATCACGTGCGTGTGCAATCCAGCCCACGGAGGGATCTCCGCTGGAGTGAACCGGCCCAGGTGAGGTAAACCTTGCTGACCCCTGGTCTCAAGCGCTTTAAAAAAACAACAACACACATGCATGACAATGACCTTGAAGATGAACTGCAAATTGTTCCAAGTCCCACCCTGCTCTTCTTGACATTCCCTGTTGAGGTCTGTTGACACGTCCTTTTCTATGGTTTCTCACCGTAGAAGAATACTTTGCAAAAGTAGAAAAAGAAAAATACTGAGGGCAGGAGTCAAAATAGCACACACACACACACACACACAAATGGGCACAGATTGCTCAGGAAACCACAGAAGAGGGGAAATGGAGTGAAGTGGGATAGCTGGAATCAGGCACATCCTCTGCTGCAACATTTTGTTGCAGATCCTACTTGTAAATAATGCTCATTTGTTTTTGTTTTCAAATTCAAAAAGTTAACAGCGCTTCAGAAAAAGAACTTACAATCTTTGGAACCCCAAATATTCTCCCAGGCACTGTATTTTTCTGATCTATTTTGATGCAACACTTCTGAAACCCTAAATTGCCGTGCTTTGTCCACGTAGAATTGTTGTTGCACTGAAACGTTTTGCTTGGTCTCTGCTGCAAGAAAAAATCGTGGATAATTGAATTAGCATTAAATAAATGATTTGTAAGTTCTACCGCGGAATCTGCTGGCAGGCTGTTCAGTAATTATTAGCTCGCTGCATTGTTCCCAGACAATACAGTGTAGCCCAGCAGACTAATGTGACACAATAATTAGTGGATTCAATGAGAAATAATGATTTGCATGAGTTTTTCATGGAGTGATGCATCTTGTTTGTGTTGTGGTTGCAGGCAGACGAGAGCCGCCCAGCACAAGCAAGCCCAGCAGCGAATTTCTTTCCAAAACCACCCAGAAGAAGCCACTTGGAGACAAAGTAGCCTACAAGAAATAGAACCAAACACTTTTATTGGTTTTGGATCGGCTGGATGAGATCAAATTACTACAGATCTGCGGGGGCGTTGGAAAGCATCTTGCAAAATCACAAAAGTGTGTCTGTGATAGATTACTGAAATTTCAAGTATTTTTGCCGTCAACACAAGATGAGAAGGCTCCAAAAACCTACAGGCACTGCACCATCCAATGAATCACATGCGCTGGGTATCGGTGCATCAAATTGAAATCGTAGCACTCAATAAAGCTTCAAAAACCTTTTAAATAGAGTTGGCTTCTTACTGTTCTCAAAGTGGCATACCCACAAACTCAACATGTGACCTGCGATTGGCGAGTGATCTGGTTAATCACAGAAGCATAGAGTCATGGAGCTGGAAGGGACCATGAGGATCCTCCAGTCCAACCCTCTGCAATGCACTACAGGACGCGGGTGGCGCTGTGGTCTAAACCACTGAGCCTCTTGGGCTTGCTGATCAGAAGGTCGGCGGTTCGAATCCCCACAATGGGTTGAGCTCCCGTTGCTCTGTCCCAGCTCCTGCCAACCTAGCAGTTCGAAAGCACGCCAGTGCAAGTAGATAAACAGGTACCGCTGCGGTGGGAAGGTAAACGGTGTTTCCGTGTGCTCTGGCTTCCGTCACGGTGTCCCGTCGCGCCAGAAGCGGTTTAGTCCTGCTGGCCACATGACCCATAAAGCTGCTTGTGGACAAACGCTGGCTCCCTCAGCCTGAAAGCGAGATGAGCGCCGCAACCCCATAGTCGCCTTTGACCGGACTTAACCGTCCAGGGGTCCTTTACCTTTTACCTCTTCTGCAATGCAGGAATCTTTTGCCAAACATGGGGCTCAAACTCATGGCCATGAGATTAAGAGCCCCATGCTCTGCCAACTGAGCTATCCCAGCTGACTTGGAATTGGCTCTATGTTTACAGTCTTCCTTAGGGGCCATTTAGGAGGGGGCAAAGTCCATTTGTTTATCTGAGAGTTTCCCCCCAGCTCCTAAAGTTGATGCGTGCATACTGAGGATGCCACACACGAGTGTCGTCATATTGCTCCCTGTGAATGGTAGTTTGGTTTCGCTCACCTGTGCCCAATCCAGAACAGTGGGGATGAGAGAGAGAGAGAGAGTGTGTGTGTAATTCAACTGCCCAACTACCTGACCAGGTGTACACTCAGGAACCTAAAGAGGGTTTCGATCCAAATGGAGAACAACAACAACATAAAACAGTTGCAGAAAAAGTAAGGTCACACCCACATCATACATCCTTGGAACTGTTGCTAGTTAAGGGTCCTGGGAAATGTAGCTCTTTGAGAGAGATGCTACAGTTTCCAGGATTATTTGGAGGAAGTAAAATGCTTTAAATGTATGGACTTGTATCCAACATGAGTGCTAAGCAAGCCTGCTGTCAGTGCAAGGATGTCCACTGCTGCAATGGGACTCCCATCCCTGCCTCCTCCCCTGGACTCCGATCCCTACATCCGTTCTGGGGGCTCCCCAACCCTTCAGAGCAGATTTGGGGGCAGTGCAGGTCATGCAGGGGATGATGCTTGTTTGGGAAAGTTCGGCTGCTGACAGGACACTTAGGTAGGATCATATAATCACACAGTTGTAGAGTTGAAAGGGACCTCTGGCAATGCAGGAATCTCATCTCTGACAGATGGCCATCCAACCTCAGCTTAAAAACCTCCAAGGGAGTCCACAACCTCCTGAGGGAGTCCGTTCCACTGTCAAACAGCTCTTACCATCAGAAAGTTCTTCCTGGTGTTGAGTTGGAATCTCCTTTCTTGTCACTTGAAGCCATTGGTTCCAAGTCCTGCCCTTCAGGCCAGGAGAAAACAAGCTTGTTCTCTCTTCCATGTGACAGCCCTTGAGATATCTGAAGATGGTTTTCCTATCTCCTCTCACTCCTCTTTTCTAGGCTAAACATACCCAGCTCCTTCAACCATTCATCATCAGGCTTGGTTTCATCTGCTTGGCTTTCTGGTTTGGTCAAGTAGCCCACAGCAATTCCAGGCAGAGGAGGAAGTTAATATGCAAGAACTTTTACACTTGCACCTACAAAGCACATGAGTTCTCAGGTCACTTAAGGCAGTGATCGCCAGTTTTTTTAAAGGTTATGACCGCATTTGGATTACTGAGGGATGGATTATGGGCTATGTCAGTGGTGCACACACACTGGGGACTGAGTTAAGGGGGTGCCACCTCAAAGCCCAGTAAGTGGGCATCAGGGCTTTAGGGAGGAAGCATGAAGCTCTGAAATGGTTCCCCCTAGAGTTTTTCCGCCTCCTTCCCGAAACATAGTTGGCACTACGACCCTGCCAGAGCCCTTGCACCTCTTTGCCAAAGCTGGGGCTTCCTTATCCATCTATAGCAGGGTTACAGGTGGGTAGCCATGTTGGTCTGCCATAGTCGAAACAAAATAGGAAACAAAATAGGAAATTCTTTCCAGTAGCACCTTAGAGACCAACTGAGTTTGTTCTTGGTATGAGCTTTCGTGTGCATGCACACTTCTTCAGATACACTGAAACAGAAGTCACCAGATCCTTAAATATAGTATACACCTATCACCAGATCCTTAAATATAGTATACACCTATCAGCTGATCACCCATTCCCACCACCCTTCTGAGTAATACCCCTCCCCACTCCCTCACTATATTTAAGGATCTGGTGACTGCTGTTTCAGTGTACCTGAAGAAGTGTGCATGCACACGAAAGCTCATACCAAGAACAAACTCAGTTGGTCTCTAAGGTGCTACTGGAAAGAATTTCCTATTTTGTTTCCTATTTTGTTTCATCTATAGCAGGGACGTCCAGCTCCCAAGAGACTGTGATCTACTCACCGGGGGGGGGGGGAACTGGCAGTGATCTACCCCATTTGTGGGGGGTCAGGTCAAAGTTGATGAGCTTATTTAGGGAGGAATGTCCTGTTTTGGGGGGGTTCAGGCCAAATTTGTTGAGCTTTTTTTAGGGAAGGGGAAAGGGGATTAGTTGCTCTACAAAATGTCACTATGCAAATAATCTGCCTCACAGCAAAAACTCCGTCTTCCGTTGCAGCAAAAATGGAGGGCGGGGAGAGGGGGCAGAGCCGCCTGCTCTTAGGCAAAAGGAAAAGGAAAAGGAGCACGCGATCGGCAACAATCAACCGGAGCCTCCCAGGGATCGACCTGCTGGACACCACTGATCTATAGGATGGCGCTGCAAGAGCTGGGAGGCGACACCAAATCTACCCAAGCCTGCCACTGAAGTGCCAAGGGCACCGTCCCCTCGGATCAGTTCTGTCTCTTTCTGCTGAGTCAAACCCACTCCACCCCCTGAGACAAAGCGACAGCGTATACAGACAAATGTCCCTTTTCCAAGGAATCTGAGTAAAAGATCCAGTAGAATTAACCCACTTCTTGAGAAACAGAGAGAAAGAGAGAGTGTCAGAAAGAGGGGAAAAGAACAATAAAATCACAGAATCATAGAGTTTGAAGGGTCATCTAGTCTAACCCCTTGCAATGCAAGAAGGGTGACCCTACGCATTTGGGTTCCGGCTGCTCCGCACACTGCCTTCAGTCCTGCCCACCACCGGCATGTAATTGACAATATTCAATTAATAGGTAAGAGATTTAAAAAAGAGTAGAATTCAAGGAGCACATTGATTTTTTTTCCTACTAATCTGCACATCTTCGTATGCAATCTTCCCAAATATACACCTTTGCAAAGCAATTTTCTCTAATATAATGCACTGCTGCAGGTTAGCTTCACTAATACATTTATTTTTATGCACACATTATATAGCTGGCGAATGGAACTCTTTCGGAAATTGGGTAGGCCCACCTTTAAAAATGCAAGCTCCGTCAAATTTAATTTCCACCTCTGCATGCGAAAAGGGAAAGCTGGCCTTGTGTCTTTGAATGCTCCTTCCAAATGAGCAGAGCTGTGACTCCCTAGACTTGCATGTTCCCTACGGAACGTATCATTCACGATTTGCAACACAGCCTCCCAGTGGATCTCAAATCATTCACAAATTTCTGCCCGGAGCCGGTGATCAACATGGCAGCCGCCTCCAGCTCAGCAAACTCTCCCACCCCCTCCATTCCAAATGTATGAAACTTAAGAGAGAGAACTTAAAAACTTTCCTGATTCTGGTCCAGTAACTGATGACTCAGAGCCTTTAAATGAAGACCTGGTCATAAGAGTTGTCCTCCGGTTGTTGTGTGTGTCCCCCCCCCTCTTTTGCATAAGAAATCCAGACATCTCGGTGTCTGAAAATGCCGGGGCTCTTTTATTGGAGTCATTCCTCATTAATGTCATGCCCACTGAAGAGCAGAACAGCAAGGTGATAAATAAGACAGGGAAGGAAATCAAAGCCTGAGGGCATGTCTAGCCAAAGAGAAGCACACTCTGGGTTTCATGCTCAACAGTTCCACAAGTACGTAAGGAGAGCTTTGCTGGATCAACCCAAAGACCCATCCGACCCAACATTCTGTTTTCACAGTGCCCAACCAGATGTCTATGGAAATCCTGCAAGCAGGACATGAATGCAACAGCACTCTGCCTGCTTGCAAATCCCAGCAGCTGAGACACATACTCTGTTGATAGCCTTCCCCTCCATGAATTACTTAGAATCGTAAAAATAATGTAGATCCTAAAAATACACATTTCAAGCATCATAAGCCAGGGTAAAGAGGCATAGAATCATAGAAGTGTTGAGTTTGAAGGGACCCCAAGAGCCATCTAGTCCAACCCCTTGCAATGCAGGAATATCAACCAAAGCATCTATGACAGATGGCCACCCAACCTTTGCTTAAAAACCTCCAAGGAAGGAGATTCCTTGGAAGCTGTATAATGCAAAAGAGAGAGATGGGGTCTGCTTCCTGTGGTTTTGTGTAAACCTCCCCAGGTGAAACCACACCCATCTCCAGTTACATAGAGGAAGTTGTCTCAGTCCAGGTAAACAGGAAGTTAAGGCTGGAGGACCTTCATGTCCACTCTAGCAATGTTGTGTTTGACTGCTCTGTGTTTACACCCCACAATTTGGAAATGCAACCCATCCATTTCAACGGGTGTGAATGGGTGCTCTAACTCACATGGTTGATTGTCCATAGATATCATACTATAATGATTATCTTGTGGCTGCTGCCCCTTTAATCTGAGGTATTGGGCAGAAACTGAACGATCTCCCCGCTGTTCTATTGCTTTTTCAGATGGTTTATTCCACCAGGCCAAACACATGCAAGAAGCCATGGATTCCGTCTCAGCGAAGGAAATATACATGAAAGACAAAGTTAACTACAACTGGCCAGATAATTTTGGACTGAAGAAACGCTGCAGGTTCCAGGTTTCCAGGTTACGCAGTACACACTGGAACAGTTTTGCTTTTAATGAATGCTCCTTAGGTAACACCCCAAAGCCTTGGGGCCTGCTGATGGTCCAGAATAAATTGTTGGCATTCTGTGCTCACGATCGAAAAGCAAGCCAGCTAGCTGAAGGTAAGCCTTGGTGTTTCTATTTCCTGAATGGGGTGAGTGCACTGGACTTTCCATTATGGCAAAGCAGACTTCGCATTTTTGTTATGGAGCCAGAAGAGCAAAAAGGCTGGCTGCCTAGTCTGGCGAAGGAGATCAGCAAATGAAGCTGCCTTATCCCAAGTCAGGCTGTTGGTCCATTTGGCTCATTATTGTCTACACTGACTGGGAGCAGCTCTCTGTTTTTTTAAAAAATATAATTTTTATTATTTTTACATTAAACTACATTTAATACTACATTCAAACAAAAACTTTCTTACATTCATCCTTGGCTAACAAGCCATGACTTCCCTCAACCCCTTCACATGGCTTTCTAGTTTATAACTTGACATTATACTTCTTAAATCAACCATTGCTTACAACTATCAAACAAAAATTCTTTCTTACTACTATCCTACTTACAATGATAACTCTACAAATTAGCTACAAAGCTTCTTGAAGTCCTATTAACGTATTCAATTGTAAATTGTCTTTTAAGTAATTCGTAAACTTTGACCAGTCTTTGATGAACTTCTGGTCCCGCTGCTCCCGGATTCTTCCTGTCAATTTGTCCATTTCTGCGTATTCAGTCAATTTCACTGTCCATTCTTCTACGGTCGGTAATTCATCTTGTTTCCATTTTTGTGCTAGAAGGATTCTAGCTGCAGCCACAGCGTATTGGAAAAGTCTAATATCCTTCTTTTCAATGTCTGTACCTACCATACCTAGTAAGAATGCTTCAGGTTTCTTAACAAAACTGTATTTCAACATTTTTCTTAATTCAAGATATATCTTATCCCAATACATTCTCACCTTTTTACATTCCCACCAAACATGATAAAAGGTACCAACACTTTCTTTACATTTCCAACACTTATTGTCTATCTTATACATCTTTGCTAGTTTAACTGGGGTAATATGCCATCTATACATCATTTTTAACAAATTCTCTTTTATTGATGTGCATGCTGTAAACTTCATTCCTTCCCTCCACAGTTTTTCCCAGTCTTCTAGCATAATATTATGTCCAATGTCTTTTGCCCAATGAATCATCACCGACTTTACTTCTTCATCTTTCAAGTTCCATTCCAACAGCATTTTATACATCTTAGCAAGTACTTTAAAGTCACTATTAAGTATTTCTACTTCAAGACTGGGAGCAGCTCTCTGGGGCTTTTCACGCAAGAGTTTTTCTCAGCCTCCCTGGCCTTGATGACCTGCAGACCAAGCCTTATGAGGAACATTTGAAAGAGCTGGGTATGTTTAGCCTGGAAAAGAGAGGAGATACAATATCTCAAGGAGATTTGAAGGAGATACTTCAAATATCTCAAGGGCTGTCATGTGGAAGGAAACAAGGTTGTTTTCTCCTGCTCTGGAGGGCAGGACTTGAACCAATGTCTTCAAGTGACAAGAAAGGAGATTCCGACTGAACATCAGGAAGTACTTTCTGACAGCAGGAGCTGTTTGGCAATGAAACAGACTCCCTCGGGAGGTTGTGGACTCTCCTTCCTTGGAAGTTTTTAAGCAGAGGTTGGGTGGCAATCTGTCATGGATGCTTTAGCTGAGATTCCTGCATTGCAGGGGGTTGGACTAGAGGACCCTTGGGTTCCTTCCAACTCTACAATTCTATGATTCTATGAACTTTGACAGAGAATTAGACCAATTCATATAGAATAGGCCTGCCATTGGCTTATAGCTGCTGCTGATTTTAGGGAACTAAGCAATTAGATTCAGTTCACATTTAAAGGCAAACCTTCCTGATTCTCGATTTTTTGATACAGTTCAGGAACCAAATTTACGCTGCTCTGAATTTTGGAACACAGTTCTCCAGCCAAGTGATGTGTACAAAAATGCACATACCAGGGCAAAGTCTATATATAGTCGTGAAAATAATTTTCAAAGATGCATATTGGGGGGAAGGACTTTGAGAAAATGTGTATGTCGCATACGGACCTGTGTATTTTAGCCGAAATCTGTACTGAAATTATGACGAATTTTCACAAGTCCCCTGCTTTCAAAAATTCGCAAACCGATGCGGAAAGACAGAGAACTAAACTTAAGCCTGGAAAAATGAGAAATTGAGAGAAACTGAAATTGACAGATTTGACCGTCCTTATACAGTACTTTGGTTTCAGTACTTTGGCCACCTCATGAGAAGAGAAGACTCCCTGGAAAAGACCCTGATGTTGGGAAAGATGGAGGGCACAAGGAGAAGGGGACGGCAGAGGATAAGATGGTTGGACAGTGTTCTCGAAGCTACTAACACGAGTTTGGCCAAACTGTGGGAGGCAGTGAAGGATAGGCGTTCCTGGTGTGCTCTGGTCCATGGGGTCACGAAGAGTCGGACACGACTGAACGACTGAACAACAACATACAGAACTTCCTTGTCCAGAGGCAATGTGCATCTATATATCAATCGCTGGGCAGCAGCGCCTTCACCCCCCATCGTCCAACCTGGACACTGAGGCCCAGCTCCGAGGGCCTGGTGGCAGTCCATCCCTGTGAGAAGTGAGGTTACAGGGAACCAGGCAGAGGGCCTTCTTGGTGGTGGTGCCCTCCCTGTGGAACGCCCTCCCATTAGATCTCAAAGAAATAAACAACTATCTGATGTTTAGAAGACATCTGAAGGCAGCCCAGTTTAGGGAAGTTTTTAATGACTGATGATTTAATGTATTTTTAATATTTTGTTGAAAGGCGCCCAGAGTGGCTGGGGAAACCCAGCCAGATGGACGGGGTATAAATAATAAATTGTTGTTGTTGTTGTTGTTGTTGTTGTTGAGAGAGGGCAATCACCTTCTTCCTTGTAAGTTTCATGAGCCGCATGGCTCTTCTTTTCGTCCCCACCATTCCTCCTCGTGCTCTTTTACAGTTGGATGGAAAACAAAAAGAAAACTGTATTCAGGTTCCAACGAAAGAAATCAGACACTGGGTTCAGAATGATGCCATTTGATCAGATTGGTTAGCAAAAAATAAAAACGAGCCTTTCTTGCCAGGCAAAATGTCATAATCGCAGCACAATCAAGAATTGGAACTATTAAAGAAGAAATGTACTTGCGAAGGAGAAAGAGGTTAATTTAGCCTTTCCCAAACTGGCAACCCCCTGATTGTTGCTGGGTTCCAACTCCCATCGGCCCCAGCCAGCATGCCCAGTGGTATGGGCTTGTGGTGGCTTTAATCCAGCAACATCTGGAAGGCACTGGCCACCCTTGGATTGGAGAAGCTTGCCCAAGGCTGCCTGAATTCTTTGTTTTCACTTAATGTGTGTCTGTCCTCTGCTGGAAACATAACAAAAGGTTAGATGGACTTTTGAGGAAGTTCTGAGTTCGCGTACATCCTTCGTTGCATGGCATGCACAAGTTCCCACATTCATGTTTCAGTGGGATAGCAACTCGTGGAGCTGTTCCAAGAAGGCCATCTAGGGGAGGGAGCCGGCATGCTGAGGAGAGCAATGGGATTTGCAGAAATTCAATTTAAAATGAAAATGAAACCTGATGAAGACTGGGCATGCTCAGGAGCCACAGAGTGTTGACTGTGGGCTTATTCACAATTTACCATGTCCTGCCGCTTCACCCCTTGGGAAAACTGCTCTTTAGCGCTCAGTCGGAGCAAACAGCCATTTGGGTTTTCTTCAGGCTGATGTTTGATCCTATTTAGCATTAAAGAGCAGGTTTTCCCTGGGAAAGCAGTGGGGCAAAAGGGAAACTGATTGGACCAGGGTTTTCTAGGTGCTTTCTAAGTGTGGCCGAGCCCTCACATTTGGGGTGGGGGGAGGAAAAACAGAAGATGAGTTGGGGATAGAAGAGTTTTCTTGACCTCTCACAACTGAGGGTATCCTTGAGTAGAGCATGGCCGGCTGGCTGAAAGCCTGGACAAGAGCATTCCTGTTGGAAGAGGTGGATATGCTGCAACATTTTGTTGCAGTTCCCACTGGTCTGTTTTGATTTTCACAGTGCAGGTGTTGAAAACTTTTAAGAGCATGTCTTTAATTGGAAACCATAGTGAGGGGCCGTCAGGTCCATGATGCGTTGTAAACATTATATAATAGGGAAATTGCATCAAACAGGAAAACAGCTGTGCAGTGTTGCAATGCAGCAGTTATCACTTATATTCCACCCAGCAACCCTTGCAAAATGGACACTTTCCTCGTTCTTCACTCCAAGGAGCATCCTCTCTGTTCTTTTTCAAAATGATCAAAGAAGGAAAAGATACACACTCTGTAATTACGCTGAGGTTGAGTATTGTGAATGAAATAAAATGTAAATATACATTTGTGGGGTGTCTTAAAATGTCACAGAACAATCACAGAACAGCACATCTGCTTCTAGCAAATTATTTTTGGTTCGACCCTGAAGTTGTTTTTTTTGGAATATCGGATCAGAGCCACCAACAGTGTTGAAAGAGTACAGTCATACCTCATGTTGCATCCAGTTCAGGTTACGTCTTTTCAAGTTGCGTCCCGCGGCAACCCGGAAGTACTGGAATGGTCACTTCCAGGTTTCGCCGCTCACGCATGTGCAGAAGCGCTAAGTTGTGCCGCGCATGTGTGCAGATGCGGCGCTACTGGATGCGAACGCTTCGAGTTGCGGATGTTCCTCCAGGACGGATGACATCCGCAACTCGAGGTTCCACTGTAGTTGGCTTTCTGTTTTTATTCTGCACAGTACATAATTTCAAATGCTACCCATGGAGGTCTGGGCACATGGCTCCCAACAGCCAGTTTTGCTATAGCTCCTAAGACGAACGAGATATAAAAGTAGGCGCAGGAGAGACATGATCAATTAGCTGCAAATCAACAAGGCTGTGAGAGAGCGTTCCTCCTTGCACATTTCCTGGAATGGCTATAAAAATTCCTTTAAAAAGCCCGAGTGTAAAGTATAAACAGAAATATGTGGTTCAGGGCATTTCAAAATCAGGGATGTACAGGAGCAGTTCATTTCCAGCTGCCTTCCTCAGCTTGTAACTCAGCTAGCAAAAATCAGATTCCATCCATTATTATGAGAACTGGCTTCCAGTGGAGGCAGCCCTAGTCAGCAATCTCACAGAGGCATCTGCCTGCTTTTTGCAAGAAAAATTACCTTCCCATCATTGCCTTTGAAGCCATGGAGACCGCTTTTGCTATAGAGTGGGTGTGAAACTCAATCAGGCAATTGCGAAATGTTCGAGATTCGAGAATTGCATTCTGACATGCCACAAGCAAAACGGAGAAATATCTGCTCTTCTTTACACTCCCTCTTCTAGTAGTCCTACTACAAATAATAATAACATTAATTTAAAAAGACTGTGTGTTCTTTGAGTAGATTACTGGAATAGTTTGCAAACCAGTTCCATTGCTTTGCCAACCATTCCAATGGTTGTTTGTTATATAAAAGAAATTAATTAATTAAAACCAGAAACCAGTGATCAAAATTATGTAAGTATATTTCCAGGAAAATTTGTTTGCAGTAGAAGAGGAATTTGATATTTAAATGTAAAAAAAAAAATGCACGCACAGAGACACACCAAAAACTGCTAGATCTTCCAAGTTGACATTGAGCATTCAGGCAGATTTGGCAGGTTTTATTTTTGAATGAGGCATTTCAAATTCAAAATATGCATTCCTAATTCTGGCCATGAATTTTCCCTCAGCAAAATTTGATCCTGAATCTTTTAGACAACTTTTGCATTCTTTGGGCTTCACATATGAGAAGATCCCATAAACGGTCAAGTCTAAGGATGGAACTTCCTTTTTTAAAAAAAATCTTGATGCCATGCTTATCCACATAGATTTTATTCCCCTAGTTCCTCTTTCACTTGTCCTTGAAGACAAGCTAGTTCCCTGCCCCAGTTCCCTTGAAAATAAAAAAAAACCAATTATCAGATACTCTATGCATTTAAGCAGGGGTTGTATGACCATCTGTCATGGATCCTTCAGTTGAGATTCCTATGCATTGTAGGGGATTGGACTAGATGAACCTCGGGATCCCTTCCAACTCTACAGTTCTATGATTATTATACACATATCTAAATAATAATAATAATTTATTTATTTATTTATACCCCACCCATCTGGCTGGGTTTCCCCAGCCACTCTGGGCAGCTTTTGTGGACCACCTTCAGATACCCTTTTTATTGTATAACCATGATTATCTGGACTCATGGTGATATCGGGGTAATTATGTGCAATGTTCTCCAGTTGATGCGCGTGCACTCCACAGTTTCCTTGCTGAAACCCTGTAACTTTTCATACCACTAATGTTCTAGTTCTGCGGGTGGCGCTGTGGTCTAAACCACAGAGCCTAGGGCTTGCTGATTAGAAGGTCGGCAGTTCGAATCCCCGCGACGGGGTGAGCTCCCGTTGCTCGGTCCCAGCTCCTGCCCACCTAGCAGTTCGAAAGCACGTCAAAGTGCAAGTAGATAAATAGGTACCGCTCCGGCGGGAAGGTAAACGGCGTTTCCGTGCGCTGCTCTGGTTCGCCAGAAGCGGCTTAGTCGTGCTGGCCACATGACCCGGAAGCTGTCTACGGACAAATGCCAGCTCCCTCAGCCTATAGAGCGAGATGAGCGCGCAACCCCAGAGTCGTCCGCGACTGGACCTAATGGTCAGGGGTACCTTTACCTTTACCTTGATGTGTTTTTTTGTTTGTGTGTCTTGCTTTTGTTGTGCTATAGTGCAAAGAGTGCCCCTCCAGATGCCAATATGGTAGTAACTTTGGGAAACGTCTGTAGAAAGTGGAACGATGTTATGTGTGGACAGTCCAGCAGAAATTCACCACTAATAAAATTTTATTGCATCAATGGCATGTTGTTGAAGTCAAGAGTAATGAAATTGCAGCTAAGAAGCTGAAATCATATATATGACACTCTTCTTTGGAAATTAAACCAATGTTCCGACTTTAACATTCTAAAAACTTTACTTGCAGAAACTTATAGCTATAGACAAATTGAAACAGAATATTTGCAGTCATATGCTTTTTCAAGCATGGACTTACAGTCTCCTCTTCTAATTCCCAAACAACTGTATTTTCCTCTTTTTTCAGAGCTCAGTACTCAGCCTTTTGTATCTCAATTAGGCCATGCCTTGCAGCTCCTATGAGAGATTTCCACCTTTACCTTCTCCTGCAGTTTCTCTCTTTCTTTCAAGGTGAAAAGTAGCACTCCAACACTCTACTCAACTCATCAGTGTTCACAGTGGATTATAAAATTTATCTTGCTTCAGATAAAATGGAGCCTCCTTCACTAGAAACCTCCCATGTGACCAACATCAGCCAATCCCATGAGAACTCCTAGAGAACTCTCCAGAATTCAGTTACCAACCAACCAAGTTTAAAAAGTAATGCCTACAAGCATTTACAATTCCAGTGAATTAAATTACTAAACACGTTTCGGAATAAACAACAACCCGGTCTGGCAGTAACAAGCAGGAGTTCCATTCTTACATCTGCCAGGGTATCTTGTGGCAAATAACAGACAGTCACGGAAAATATAAGCAAACACAAAACGAAGAGCCGGGACAATAGGCAAAGAAAAATGTATAAATATACTATAGCAATAATGCAATAAATACAAAATGTAAATGCAATGGCCTGACACATATACTCAATAGTGCATATCCGCTACTAATAAATACTGGTCTGTAGTGATTTATTGCACTACAGACTGGTATTTATTAGTAGCGAATATGCACTATTGAGTATATGTGTCAGGCCATTGCATTTATATTTTCTATTTATTGCATTGTTGCTATAGGGTATCTTGTGGGGCAAGTTCATGGAGGGAAGTCCCATTATGAAAAGGATCCCCTCACACGGGTGCTGTAACACCCTGGATAAATCTCTCTCTCTCCTTCCTCCATAAGAGGTCAAAATGGTTAATCAGAGGCTTAATAACAGAACCATTGTGAACCTATTTATGTCTTGAGCAGAGAGGCCACTGAACTAATTTACTTAGAAGGCAGAGGTCGAGACTTCGCTGGAGCCTCGTAGAGTCCCGAGAAACAGCAGGCTCTTGGCATTCAGGAGATTTGAGAATAGCTGGAAGCCTGACTTCAAAACATTATGTGACTGGAAAAGCAGAGATTGCGAGAGCCTCTTAATCTATTTGCTTCCCGGTGTCCATTGACAGGCAAAGACGTCAGCGATGCAGAACAGATACTCTTTGCAATTTGACACATTTACAGCACATGGCTTTCGAATCTTGGGAACTGTAGTTTGCCCCTCACAGAGCTAAGGTTCCCAGCACCCGTTAAGAAAATACAGTTCCCAGGATGCTTGGGGGGGGAGCCATTTGTTGATACACAGCTGTCAGGAACAAGCAGGAGTCTGAAGGGTGGACAGAGAAGGCAATAAGGAGAGAAACAGAGAGGAGAGAGGGAGATCAAAAATGCAAAATACATTAGACCACTAAGTCAGTTAGGGAGCAAAAAAACGACTTGCTGCTATTCAAAGTACAGCGGGTGACTTTTGCAAAAGAGGAATTGCTGCTGCACACGTGGCAGCCTAGTTTGAATGAAGCGACCTGTCTGTAAATCAGAAATCAGGCCAAGAGATTGTAAGCAGATGACTTATTGGCTGAAGCTACTGGACAGCATCCACGGTACATATTTCATTTCGGGGTTGTGGAGTGTGTTTGTGTGTGAGCGTTTTCCCTGTTTACATTTATACTATGCACCTTCGAAGCAAGCCAGCTGAACACAAAGTGCTAAAAAAAAAAGCCCTCTCTAACAGTTTCCTAAAGAACGTTCCAGAATTTAGCTCTCCAGCTATCAAGTAGAGATTGATTTAAAGGAATTATTTCGGGGTGGTTTTGGAAGCCCCAAGCTATGCTCTCTCCAAACGGGATGCTTGCCTGACTCTAAAACAAATAATTATTTTACGTGCCGGCCCAAGCGAAACTCTGCTGTTTGTTGTTGTTGATTCCTTGGGTCAGAAGAAGAAGAAGAAGAAGAAGAAGAAGAGTTTGGATTTGATATCCCGCTTTATCACTACCCGAAGGAGTCTCAGAGCGGCTAGCATTCTCCTTTCCCTTCCTCCCCCCACAACAAACACTCTGTGAGGTGAGTGGGGCTGAGAGACTTCAGAGAAGTGTGACTAGCCCAAGGTCACCCAGCAGCTGCATGTGGAGGAGGGGAGACGCGAACCCGGTTCACCAGATTACGAGTCTACCGCTCTTAACCACTACACCACACGGGCTCTCAGAATGATTCCAGGGGCCAGAATGCTCACTTGCATCACCAAGGCCAGCTCACCACTTTCTCTTCTGGGTTAACAACCAGGGCTGGCCCAAGGCACTGAAAGCTGCTGTCCACTGATGGCAGACTGTTGACCCATTTGGCACAGTAATGTCTACACTGACTTGTAGAAGCTGTCCAGGATTGCAGGCAGGAGACTCTTCCCAGCCCTACCAGGAGATGCTGGGGACTGAACCTGGTGTGGGATAACCAACCTCACGTAACCAAGATGCTTAAGTCTAACTGATGCATGAAGGGGTTAAGACCATAGAGTAAGCTGTCTTGTCAGGCTTAACCTAGGTCACTTCCCCTCATCTTGGGAGGAACAGTAAAAAGTTTTTAGTCTACCTGAGAAGCTCAGCATGTGAGGAAGTCTCAACTGGTTGCTCCAAGCTCAAATTGCATGGCTCTCACAAGCCACTCTTGTGCTAGGAACTTTCACCGCTTTGCAACGGAACCAAATTTTACTACTTTTGCAACTTTCATGCCTGATGTATGGAAAAGCACATGAACCTGACCTTTGAAGAGTTTGTAAGTAAACCAATTTTTAACTCACCAAACGTGTGGACTTTCCCCCCTATACTGGGGTAAAATGGACATTTTGGAATTCACAAGGGTTCTCTTACCAAAGAGTACTTGTTCCAAACCTGGATCTTGGCATCCAAGGAATTATCTTTTTGTACCTATTTTTTCCTTGTACCAAAACCTGGGACCTTCTGAGGCAGCATGGTTGTTCTGCCAGTGAGCTGTAGGCTGCCTTTCCCCTTTTGCTGACTGAGGAGAAAGACAAAATGGAGCTCACTTAGGGATGGCTGAATCTGTCAATTTTGGTTTCCCTCTTTCTCATTTTTTTTTTTTAATCTTACGTCCAATTCCATGCATTTCCAAACCAGTTTGTGAGTTCTTTGAAAAAAGTCCTCATGAAAATGCGCCACCATTTTGGTGCAAATTTCTCATAAAAAACACAGTTTAGAGAATCTGCTGCCACAGGGTGTGGTGATGGTCACTGATGGCTTTATTAAGGGCTAGGCAAATTCACAGAGAATATATCCATCAGGATTAGTAATCATAACTGATTTTGAGAATATTCAGAATTGGTATATCTCTGAATTCCAGTTGCCAGGGAACCAGAAAGAAGGGCAGCTGTTGCACTGATGTCCTGCTTACAGGTTTCTGAGATGCGTCGATTTTCATAATTTAACACTTCCATTTCAGAATTTGCTTTTTCACTTCCTTTATTTTTTGCAGCAACAATAGTCTTGGGGTATTTCCCTCGCAGAAGCACAGAGCGATTGATTGTTAAACTACTCTGGGAATCGCAGCTCTAGTGAGGGGGATAGGAGACCTGCTAACAACTCTCAGCACCCTTAACAAGCCACAGCTCCCAGAATTCTTTGGGGGAAGCCGAGCATGCCAACTCTATGGGGCTGAGGCCTCTACAGCCCTTCCAATTTTTGCTGGGAGGGGGCTCAACCTCCCCCAATCTTGAGGGGGCAGAGGAGGCCTGGTGGGATGTCACCCTGACATGGCATGGCCTGATGGGAAGTTGACTTGGGCTGACCAGTGTGGCCTGATGTGCAAATGTCGCATCACAAGGAGCTCTGGTTGTCCTCTCCTGATGTGATAGTTGTCATGCTGTTCTCATGGACTCCTTCCTTCTGTTGCCTCTCCTTCTGGGAGCACAACCCCCATCTTGACAAGCACTTTGCATGAGATTTGTTTCAGTTGCTTGCAAAAAAAAGAAATATTGTTTTTACAATCCAGCCAGGACCTGTTGGCAAGGCCTCGAGTGCAGTGCTCCTTGCTGTGTGCGGAGAAATGAGCAGGTGTTTTCCATTAGCGGAGAGATGGAGAAAGCGCAGAGGGCATGTGACCTTGGCTGGCTTTTGGGGAACAGCAGCAGGAAGCTAAAAAATTGAGGAGGGGAAGGGGTGGGCAGGGAGCCAGGGTTGTCCTCGAACCATTAGCAATGGTATGTTTAGGACCTCTTGGACAAGGTGTTAAGAGCCGAGACTGAAATGCGGCACCGTTTGGTCTGTGTCACGTAACAAGGTGAGCAACAAACGCCTTATGTGCTATGAAGGACATTAGCCAGAAGGAGACGATCTATGACTCACCTATGCAAGCCATTTAGTCTGGGGGGAAAGGCTGTGAGTCTGGGGACATTCAGGGAGAGGCTCATGGTAAGCTCAGCCTTATAAGCGCCAACATACCAGCCCACATAAAAAGTGTTTTGGGGACAAAGGCTCCATCTGCCTCACCTTGCCCTACGTCTGTTCATGGTAGATAAGTGTGATGGCCTGGGAGTCAGACTCTGATGCTGAACCTGAGGGATCCTAGCCTGCACAGGATTCCCCGCCTCCAGAACCAGCTGAGCCGGGGCCAGGGCTTGAGCCTGAAGGATCCCCACCTGTGCTGGATCCCCAGGTGCAGGCATCAGCAGAGTCTGTTCTGGCTCCTGATGGGAGGGAGGACCCATTGCCTGCAGGTGCTCCACTCCCAGCCTCTTCAGAGGAAGCTGAGGCAGCCCCTGGGTCCAGTAACCCACCAGCCTCTCCTGAGCTGCAGAGGCTCAGGGCAGAGAGGCGAAGGGAGTTAAGTGCCTACAGGAGGAGTGCTCGCCCCCAGGCCCGGAGGAGAGGCGAGTCTCCGGAGGATCGGGGCCGCCCTAAGCATAGGGCCAGATAAAAGCCAGCCAGACCCAGCCCAAGTTCCGTGAGCAACTTAGTTGCAAGCATGTGCTCAACCTGCAACCTTGTGCCTGAACCTGCCTTGGACCTTGACCTGCTCCCTGCCTTGATCCCCGCCGGACTGACCTCCTTCGGACCCCTAGACCCAGGACTGGACTTGGACCTCACTTCACGGACAAACCCTTGGGGCCAGCACAATAAGGCTAGCAATGGCTTCTGACCCTGAGAGATATGTTTTTCCTCCACTGTTGGAGACAGTAATGCTTCCGAATACCAGTTTCTGGAAACCACAGGAGAAAGTGGTGTTATGCTCAGGTCCTGCCTATGGGCTTCCCACTTGATGCTGGCCTGGATGGGCCACTGGCCTGATCCAGCAGGCTGCTGTAAACATAACTGTGTGGACCATTTATAGCAGAGATGGGAACCCTCTGCCTGTTATTGGATTGCAACGCACACCACCCTTGAATATTCAGAGCAGAAACTGTTCCACTCACGCAATGACTATGTTCGAGTCCACCCAAAGTTCTTTTCCTCCTCTCGCTCAGGACTGGAGAAGAGGAAGCGTGACCAGCCCTTCTTCCCCGTGTGACCTCCAGATATTTCAGAGTATAACTCAACACCACCCCAGACTAATGATCTAGCTGGGGCTGGTGAGGGTTGCTGGTCTGGTTGGATGGAGGATGGGTTCTCCATCACCCTCCATATGTCTCTTATGCCCATCAAGATAGTCAAATGTTATCAAGAAGTAACCCAATGCCGGGAATGAAAGTCTCGCACAGCCTTGGGGTGGCTTGGTATCACTTCTGTGGATCTGCAGTTCCCCCTCTCTCTGCGAATAACGCTGCTGTGTCGATTACTTTCTTCTTTAACGAAGGAGCCGAGAGAGGCTGGGAGTGCAGCCAGCATCTTCTTTGGAGTCCAGCTTCAAGGACCAAGGAGAGGCTGCGATGCCAGGGAAACACATTAGAGGCTTAAAGGGGGGGGGAGAAGGAGAGGACTGAGGAGAAACAGGGCCAGCCAAGCTGACCTGGATCCAGGACAATCAAAAATGTTCAGCTTGGCTTTCAGAGTCAAGATTACACACACACACACACACACACACAGAGAGAGAGAGAGAGAGAGAGAGAGAGAGAGAGCCACCACAACAAGAGACTTGGTGCTAATTTGGGTACAAGAGCTGGCACCCTCCAGATGTTTCGGACTACAGTGGTACCTCTGGATTCGAACAGGATCCATTCCGGAGCCCCGTTTGCATCATAAGCAGTCCGCAACCTGCAGCGCCGCTTCTGCGCATGCGCGGGTCATGATTTGGCCCTTCTGCGCATGCGCATGATGTCATTCGATGCATCTGTGCATGCGCGAACCGCCGAGCCTGGAAGTAACCCATTCCGGTACTTCTGGGTTTGGTGCGTTCATAACCTGCGCTGTTCACAACCTGCAGCAAACGCAACACAAGGTACGACTGTATAGCTCCCATCAGTTTCTGATTTTTTTTAAAAAAGAAGTCCTCACAAAAATTCAGTGAGCATTTACTGTGCATTTCTCTCTCCCTCTCTCTCTCCCTCTCTCTCTCCACACACACATGCATTTCTGCGTGCAATTATGTCTAAACTGATGCATTTCTGTATGTTATTTCACATTTTTTATGTACACTTACACCTAATACACACCTGTTTTGCGCACATTCTTTGGTCACAGAGCTGGATCATAAAATTCAGAAACGTTGGGATTTTGAAGGATCGCTGTGCTTCAGTTCACTTATCGTTATCAGGAAGTGCAAATGAGATAGGTTTGAACTAAAATGCAAACCAAACTAAATCTCTCCCCCTAAATCCTTAATTCTAGGTAAAGGTAAAGAAATGCAAGCTCAGTGGACAGGCTTCAGATGCCCCGGCAAACCAAAGTTCGGCTAAACAAACCATGGCTTAGTGTTATGTGCATGCCAGGCCATGAACATTCAGAAATTTGCAAAATATTCATTGTGGCTCCTCTTCAAAACGACCGCAAAGGCATTTAACCAAACATGTGACACTTATTTCTGAGTAAAGGGCTATAGCTCAGTAGGAGAACCATGGATATGGATGCTTATATGTTTGTTTATATTATTATTATTATTATTATTATTATTATTATTATTATTTAATTAATTTTCAATACAGCCCTTCATCCAAGGATCACAACGCAGTTCACAATATAAAAACCACAAAAATGCATAACATAGAAACAAACAAAACAACAACCCCTACCTTACACATTCATATTTATTTGATTTCTATATGTGTGGAATGTGTGGACACCGTGATTGTGTCTGGATCCCGCCATTGATTTCCCCATGTTCCTCCCAAACTGTGATCACAGCCTATACTGGCTTTAGATCAATGAGTAGGTCTCAGGTCAGATAAATAGATGCAGCCCTGATCCCCCATACATTCACATTCATAGATATGTCACTTGCAACAGTCGATTAGAATCTGTTATCAGACAGCCTTAGAATTATAAAGTCAGGGCATTAAGCAGCCGTGGCCTCACTCTGCAAGCAGAGTGTACTAAGAAAACAGTCTTTTAAGGACAAACCAGCACCGGAGACTATGCCTGCTTTGCCAAGTTATATTCTGCTTGGAGAGTTGTTTGTGTTGGTAGGGTGCATTTTAGCCTGTTAAAAATTATTTCCCTACATAGTCAGAGCATGAAAAGAGGCTCCTTTGTTATCGTGTTGTTTGCTTCGCGTACCAGGGACAAATTTACTGAAGAGAATAATTATTTGGAAGGGAAATGTTTATTAGGCTGCTTCTGACGAGAAGATCCGCAGAACAGGGAGTGTTTTCACATACGGAGTACGTTCAGAGAAAACAACTGTGCTTGAGGGCAAGCACCGTTCATACTTTGTAGCTTAAATTTGGCTTTCTCGTTGGGTGACCATGGTTCAGGGTTATGGACCTTAGATCCCCCAGGTATTGTTGACCTACAGCTGCCATAATCCCCAGCTAACTTTGCCAAGAGACAGCCATGATGGGAGTTGTAGTTCTACATGATCCGGTAGGGTACAACCTTGAAAAACAATGCCAGTAATTTAACCCCTTCATGGATCACTGCCCCCTTCATGGATCACTGCCTTGTCGTGGCGAAGGGGCTTGAATTACTCAGAGAAGCTATGGACAGGTCAAGATGGACAGGTCATAGTGGAGAGTTTGGACCAAACGTGATCCACCTGGAGGAGGAACTGGCAACCCACTCCAGTATCCCTGCCAAGAAAACTCCATGGACAAATGGAGGGCACAAGGAGAAGGGGACGACAGAGGATGAGATGGTTGGACAGTGTTCTTGAAGCTACTAACATGAGTTTGGCCAAACTGCGAGAGGCAGTGAAGGATAGGCGTGCCTGGCGTGCTCTGGTCCATGGGGTCACGAAGAGTCGGACACGACTGAACGACTGAACAACAACAACAACAATTTATTAGGGCTGGCCAATTTTCCAGGAATCTACTGGGGCTCAAATATTTGGGAGCTGTCCAAACCCACAGATTAACTTCACAGATGGGTGAAGGGGCCTCTTTTCCTGGATGAACACATGCCCCTTTATCTGGTGCGCTCAGGGCCACACTAAACCACAGAACTGCAATTTGGCTGGGACATTTTGGACCTTTAGCCCAATGCCGTGCTTGATACAGGAAGTTCAGAACTAGGGTGTCCCCAAAAGAATAGGTGTCCAGCCTCTGCCTGAAGACCTCTAGTGAGAGACAGCTCACCAGCCCTTCTTCGGAGAGGACCTGAGATTGGCTTCCCTAGCCCTTCATGTACATACATACATACATACATACATAAATAAATAAATAAATAAATAAATAAATAAATAAATACAGGAAGTGCCCTCAGGATCAAGTCATCTGCACATCAAGTCCAGCATCCTTCCCTCACAGTGGCCAACCAGAGGCCTCTGGGATTCCCACAAGCAGTACCTGAGAACAACAGCACTCGCCTCTTCTGAAGCTTTCAGCAACAGGTATTCAGAGAGCCAGTGTGGTGTAGTGGTTAAGAGAGGTAGACTCGTAATCTGGGGAACCGGGTTCGCGTCTCCGCTCCTCCACATTTAGCCGCTGGGTGTCCTTGGGCTAGTCACACTTCTTTGACGTCTCTCAGCCCCACTCACCTCACAGAGTGTTTGTTGTGGGGGAGGAAGGGAAAGGAGAATGTTAGCCGCTTTGAGACTCCTTTGGGTAGTGATAAAGCGGGATATCAAATCCAAACTCTTCTTCTTCTTCTTCATATCACCTCCAACAGTAGAGGCAGAAAAGAGCCATCGGGGTCAGTAGCCACGGGTTGCCATACGTCCGGATTTCCCCGGACATTTAAGCAATTTCTGACCGGACACTGTTTCTAACGGCCGAATCCTGGCTATGTCTGGGAAATTCCAGACATGTGCTAACCCTAAATTTGTCCAGTCTTATTTTAAAACCATCCACGTCCTGGGGGAGTGAGTGCCACATGGTGCTGCATGAAAACTCACTTCCTTTTATCTGTCTTGAACTTTCCAACATTCACGGATGTCCATGAATTCTAGTGTTATAGGAGAGGGAGCAAAACTTTTCTCTATCCACTTTCTCCATCCATGCATGATGCAATAAATTTCTGTCATGTCATCTCTCGCTTGCCTTTTCTCCGAAAAAGTCAACCAACCAACACCTCCTGCAGAAATGTGGAGCACTAAATTTAAGATTGGAAAAATGAGAAAGCAAGAGAACTGAAATCAACAGACCCTGCCATCTCCACCTTGGAGGTACTTTGCCAGGATTTCAATACAGTGGTACCTCGGGTTAAGAACTTAATTCGTTCTGGGGGTCCATTCTTAACCTGAAACTGTTCTTAACCTGAGGTACCACTTTAGCTAAAGGGACCTCCCACTGCCACTGCGCCACCAGAGCACAATTTCTGTTCTTATCCTGAAGCAAAGTTCTTAACCTGAAGCGTTATTTCTGGGTTAGCGGAGTAAGTAACCTGAAGCGTATGTAACCTGAGGTACCATTGTGGTTTCAAAATGAACTGGACCGCAGGGAAAATGTAGCACCTGCTGCCACTACAAGTTCTCACATCTATCGGTCCAGTAAATTATGTGGAAGTCCACATGCCTGTGATGTACAGATTAATCATCTTCTTCTTTGGCCATCACTCGTAGCCGAGTAAGATTGTGTTCCATAAACACGGTTTTAACAATGAGTCCGTAAGTGACTGTTGAGGCTAATTCTGAATCCACACGTCCTTCCACAGTGGGGACATTGGTTTCCGGGCAGAAGTTGATCACGGTGAAGGTTTGCCAAGCGTGCCTTCCTCTTAGCACGTTTCTCCCTTGCGTCCTGAGTTTGAATGTCTTCAAAGTGCATGACACCTTTGGGAAAGGCTGTTCTCCAACTGGAGCGCTCGCAGGCCAGTGTTTCTCAGTTTTCGGTGTCTATACTACATTTTTTAAGATTTGCCTTGAGACAGTCTTTAAACCTCTTTTGTTGACCACCAGCATTACGCTTTCCATTTTTAAGTTCAGAATAGAGTATTTGCTTTGGAAGACAATAATCAGGCATCCGCACAACATGACCAGTCCAACGAAGTTGATGTTGCAGAATCACTGCTTCAACACTGGTGATCTTTGCTTCTTCCAGTACACTGGCATTCGTTCGCCTGTCTTCCCAAGTGATGTGTAAAAATTTTTGGAGACACCGTTGATGGAATCTTTCGAGGAGTTGGAATGGTGTTTATAAGTGATCCATGTTTCACAAGCATACAGTAAGTTTGGTAGCACAATAGCTTTGTAAACAAGCATTTTGGTTTCCCTGCAAATGTCCCAGTCCTCAAACACTCTGCACTTCAATCGGGAGAAAACCGCATTCACAGAGCTCAGGCAATGCTGGATTTCAGCATCAATGTCCGCGCTTGTAGAAAGATAACTGCCCAGGTACATAGGATAAGTGATCAACATTTTCCAACGTTACACCATTGAGTTGGATTTGTGGCGCTGCAGAGGGGTTATTTTGTGCTTGTTGGTGCAGCACTTTGTTTTTTTGGATGTTGAGCGATAGGCCAAGCTTTTCGTAAGCTTCTGCAGTGATATTTAAGATTAATATTGGCATCCTGGCACATAAACTCTTCCCATTTCAGATAAAAACACTTCTCTACACTTAGATTAAGTAAACAGTTTCATCACACTGCAAGTTGAGGGGGAAAACTGTGATTATTGACTCCTGTGGTTACTGGTTGAGCAAATGTACATTCTTGGAGTTTGCCGAAACCAAGGAGGATGCATTACTTAATGTGTGTGAAGTCATGTTTGAACAGAGCCTTGACTAAGATCCCATTTCCCGAGGAGAGAACAGGGTGACTCCACCGTGGTTTGGCGCTCCCCGCCTGGCTCAGGCCATGCCGGTTTCAAGTTTTCTGGCATTGTCAAAGTTTTCCATTTGTCGCACAGCACTGAGCTTTCATTTCAGACAGATAAATTAAGCGCATGACAGCTTAGGTCCCATCTTGCACCACAACCTCATGCCATCTCTCAGGACTAAGGCCTCATTTTCACTGGGCAGGTAAGGCTGCCTCTCAAACAGCTGTGCCATTTGGAATGCGGTGGCCCACTGGAATGCGGAGTTAAGCAGGGTTATCGACTATCTGGCTCCGAAGCACCCTCTCCGATCGCATGGAGCCCGGACAGCCCCGTGGTTTTCCCCGGAGCTGAGGGCAATGAAACAATCGCTGAGATGGCTAGAGCGCCGGTGGCGGAAAACTCATTTTGAATCGAACCAAACACAGGTTAGAGCTCAAGGTCGGGTCTACCAAGTGGCGATAGCGACAGCAAAGAGGACTTTCTTCACCACCTCTTTTGCATCTGCAGAAAATAGCAGCAGGAGACTCTTTCAGGTGGTCTGCAATTTAATGGAACCACCTTTGCCATCGGGGCCTGGTAAAGACCCCAAGATCTCCTGCAACAGTTTTTTGCAGATAAAGTCGCTCAGATTCGGAAAGAGGTAGACTCCACTGTGGGAGCAGGGCCAGGGCAGGAGAGTGCTAGAGTCCTGCCTGGTGAAGTTGCATGGAATCAATTCCAATCTGTTACCTCTGAAGATGTGGACAGGCTGCTTGGACAAGTGAAACCAACCACCTGTCTCCTTGATCCTTGCCCATCCTGACTAATAAAAGCAAGCCAGGAAGGGTTGGGTAATGGGCTCTGTGGGGTGGCGAATGCTTCCCTCTGTGAGGGAGCCTTCCCAGACCCGCTGAAAGAGGCGGTCATTAATAGTCCAGGGAAATTGTTGAACACAAGCCTCCCTTTCGAAAGGCAGGATCATTGCCGCTTAGCCAGAGCTCGTGAGCAGATCTGATCCCTACTGAAAGCACCGGCGATTGCTTTCTGCACCAAATTTAAGCAGCGCCCAGAGGCATAGGAAGGTCAGGTGGTACCCGGAGCGGAAAATTTCTTGTCACCCCCCATGACCCCCCCGCAAAAATGGTTTTACATTATTTCATATTTTCTTACAAAGGATAATAACAAGTAATAATAATAATAAACTTTTATTTTTATCCTGCCCTCCCTGGCCGAAGTCAGGCTCAGGGTGGCTAACATCAGATACATAACATTGGTATAAAATCAAACAATAATTGAATTACCTCCTAAAAACATCTCAAAATCAAATTAAAGTCTAATTAGATGGCTTTCCACAGGGTTAGGGGTTGGGAACAGTAAGTGCTCGACTGAACTGAAATTTCAGCCTTCACAACATAGGAAAACAGCCAAGTAAACAGCTATTTTGGTGGAGGAGGGTATGCCGATATGCATGAAATTTCATATATCAGTATCTGGTTTTGGAATCAGTGTGATAAAGGCTTCTTTCCACGTCTCTGGTGCCCTATCTCCTTCTAGTATTTTGTTGCAAATTTCTCTCAACGGCTGCAATAGCCAATCTCTCAATGTCTTATAATGTTTTGCTGTTAGTCCATCCGGTCCTGGGGCCTTCCCCAGTTGCATATTGTTTATTGCGTCTTCTATCTCTTGTGTCGATATTGGGTGGTTGAGGGTTGTTAGTTTTTCCTCTGGGACTTTTTGCAATCCATTCTTTTCCAGAAATCGGTCTATCTCTGCTTCATCTATCTTCTCCTCCTTGTACAGTTGCTTGTAGAATCTCTGAAAACACCATCTGATTTCCTCTGGTTTCTCTACGTTTTTTCCATTTACTACCAAATTGCTGATGACATTTGCCTTTTGTCTTTTCTTTAATTGCCAAGCTAGTAGTTTTCCACATTTATTAGCAGATTCAAATGTTCTTTGTTTCATCATTTTCACTTTCCATTCGATATCCTGATTCATAATATTTTCATATTGGGATTGCAAGTATTTAATTTCTTTTTGAATTTTGACACATCTGGGGTGTCCTCTTAATTCTTTTTCCTTTTCTTTGATTAATTTCAACAGTCTCTCCATTTCTGCATTTTGTTGTTTCTTCTTTTTTGTTTTTTCACTTATGAGGAATCCTCTCATTACCGCTTTACTTGCATCCCAGGCAATCCTTTTCTCCACTTCAGAACTCCAATTGGTTTGAAAATATTCTTTCATCTTTTTCGCCGCTCTTTCTACTAGCTTGGTGTCTCTCATCAATGCGTCATCCATTCTCCATCTGAAAGAATCCTTGGAAATCATTTTTAAATTTAGCTGTACCGGATTATGGTCTGAAAGCGTTTTGGGACCAATTTCTGCCTTTTGTATTTTTGGAGCCAATTCATTCGAGATCCAGATGTAGTCTATCCTCGACCATGACTGCTGAGGTTCACTGAAGTACGTTGCCTCTGTTTCTGTGGGGTTTTTTAATCTCCAAGAGTCCACCAAATTCAAATTATCCAAGTGAAGAGTCAGGTCCCCGATTGGCTGCAATATCATCAGGTGTATGAAACATTTAAAATGGACAAAAAAGTTGGTTTTCAAGTAGAAAAATCAAAACTGGAAACAGAACTGATAGAATCGAACTTTAAGAACCTTTCCAAAATGTATAATCTTTTGCTAGAGTGACATACGAAAGATGAACTGGTTAAATCGTCAATGATAGATTGGGCGAAAGATGTAGGGCATAATATTATGATGGATGACTGGGAGAGATTGTGGCAGAAAGGTATCAAATTTACTGCTTGCCATAGTTTAAGAGAAAACATAATGAAAATGGTGTATAGATGGTATTTGACACCAGTTAAGATAGCTAAGATGAATACCAAAATGACAGAGGTATGTTGGAAATGTAAACATGCGAAAGGTACCTTTTTTCATATGTGGTGGTTGTGCCCAGCGGTAAATGCTTTCTGGGATAAGATTTATAATGAGCTTAAGAAGGTAATGAAAGTTACCTTTTGTAAGAAACCAGAGGCATTTCTTCTGAGCATAACCAATGAAGAGATACCCAGTCAGGATAGAGTGTTTTTTATGTATGCCACAACAGCGGCTAGAATTTTACTGGCAAGAACCTGGAAAGGTGAAGAGATACCAACAGTGGAAGAATGGCAGATGAAAATGATGGAATACATGGAACTCGCAGAACTGACCGCCAGAATCCGGGACCAGAGGGAGGAGAAGGTGTCGCAGGAGTGGAAAAAATTCAAAGACTATTTAGTTAAATCAGTCAAATTGAACATTTGAGCAGAATTAAACAGAATATCGGCTTTAGTAGACTTGTGTCAGATAAAACTGTTAAGAGGAAATTTTTTATGCAAATGAGGTATTTGTTAAAAGATGTTAAGATATGATGCTAAGATAAGATTCATAGTTGATTAGGTATTTGATTAAGTAAAGTTATGCATATCAAAATTTGGGCAAATGTTAATTGAACAAGATATAAAGCTACCCAGAAGATATATATGATTTTGAAGACAGTGGAGGGAATGGGGGAAGCCCCTAAATAGAGAAGATAGAAACAAGGAAAGTATGAAGATTAGTGTTAGTTTAAGGTTTGTATAAGTTTCTTTTTCTTTTTATTGTTATTGTTTGCTTGTGTTTATGTAGTGTGTTTTTATGGTGTTAATGTTGGTGTATATGTTATGTTTTTCTTTTGTTTTAATTGAAAATAATAAAAATCTTATAAAAAAAAAAAGAAATTTCATATATAGCTATATAACCCCTAGTATAGTAAGATAAGACCTTCGGAGCAGGCATTTTTTTTTAAAAAAAAAAAGTTTTTTATGAACCGCCCTAATAGGGCAGTAATTGTTCCTTGATAATTTGTCACCCCCTCCATTATGGAACATGGGGCGGACCGCCCCCTACACCCCCCACTTGCTATGCCCCTGGCAGCACCATTAAATGCAGGCCCCATTGCAAAGAGAAACTGGGAACTCACAGTTTAAAGTGGGCTTCAGATCATTCCTTTGCAGCAGGGCTTGCTTTCAGCATGCTTTAATTCCATTGCTGGAAGCAAGCCCTGCTACTTTGCAGTGCATCTCAGTCAAATGTGAACCATGGTATGCTTGCCACTTTTTGATCCTTACAGCATTCACACCTGTGCCATACATATCCGATACCACTTTAAACAGTCATGGTTTCTGCCGCCACCCCACCAATAATCCTGGGACCTGTAGTTTGTTAAGAGTCCTTGTTGGAGTTGTTAAAAGTAAAGGGACCCCTGACCATTAGGTCCAGTCACGGACGACTCTGGGGTTGTGGCAGTCATCTCGCTTTATTGGCCGAGGGAGAAGGCGTACAGCTTCCAGGTCATGTGGCAAGCATGACTAAGCCGCTTCTGGCGAACCAGAGCAGCGCACGGAAACACCATTTACCTTTCCACCACAGCGGTATCTATTTATCTACTTGCACTTTGACGTGCTTTCGAACTGCTAGGTTGGCCAGCATGACTAAGCCGCTTCTGGCGAACCAGAGCAGTGCACAGAAATGCCGTTTACCTTCCCGCCGGAGGGGTACCTATTTATCTACTTGCACTTTGACGTGCTTTCGAATTGCTAGGTTGGCAGGAGCTGGGACCGAGCAACGGGAGCTCACCCCGTCGCGGGGATTCGAACCGCCAACCTTCTGATCGGCAAACCCTAGGCTCAGTGGTTTAACCCACAGCGCCACCCGCATCCCTTGTTGGAGCTGCGATCCCCAGAGTTCCCTAGGACACTGCTTCCCAGTTGGTGGTCCACGTAACCCACCAGGGGGTCCGTGGCACCATTCACACAACAGAAACTACCACAGAGATATCAAAATATTCAAAAGTAGGGGGTTTGTGGCTTGGCTTTTTAAAAACAGGGGGTCTGCAGCTCCTGGCTAATTGGGAACCACAGACCTAGCAAGAAGGATTTATAGCTAAATTACTCTGGAATTTCTGCAACCAGGGTCCCCTAACAACTCTCAGCACCCATAACAAACTACAGTCCCCACGATCCTTTGGGGGAAGCCGTAATTGTATAAAAGTGCTGTAAATATATAGTGCAGATAGAGCTACCTTCTCCCCCCTCCCCCCCAAAAAATTATTTATTCCCACACAGCCAAACTTGCCTTGGCTGTCATGGACTGCCATAAATAACCATAATTACGGGTGAACTCTGAGCATTTGAGCACGGTGTGGAAATTGCAGCTTCTCGCGCCGATGTGCAGCGAGTTTTCCTTTAAGGATCTTCTGGCTGAAGGCAATAGAGTGCAAAGGAGGAGGTGTGGGACGAATCACTCAAAGGAAGGGGAAGGGAGAAGAAGGGGAAAAAAATAAAAGGCAGGGAAAAGTTACTCCCGAAGAAAAATGCAGGGCTCGTCCTTTACCCTGACGTCAGATCTGTCTTCAATAAAACCTCCCTTAGAGCCCAAAGGGAAGAGTCAGACCCGCTGTCAACCCCGGCTGCGCTCTGCATTCCCTCAAAGAGGTGCCTAATTTGTTCCAAAAGGAGTTTTATTTTCCCCCCTTTTAAAAGATCTGGGTTCAATCAATGTCTTTCATCCTGACTTCCAGTGATGAGGTGGCTTCTGCCGTGGATTCTAGCAACCAACGGCATTCTGCAGGTGGGTCTCCCTTTCCCTTCTCCTTTTTCCCTCTTGCTTCCCAAATGTTTGTGGGGGTTTTTTTGCAACCTGGATGGAAGGAATGCAAAAGGCTGTTTTCTACAGGATGGGTGGTGGAGAATGCAAAAGACAAACAACCCTGCGTATCTTACTAGCAATAGAGTTGGGGGGGGGAGAAGCAGATGAAAAGAGAGGGGGATGTCTGGTCTGGTGTGGAAGCAAAGTCCTCTTCAAAATGCAAGTTGTTCAGCATTGTGCCCCAGAGGGAATATGTTCAGGTTTTCTTGACAGCTCAAATGATGATTGAGTGATGTGGGAAGGAAGAACTCGGATGGTGCTCCAGGGACACAGAGCAGATTTCACCCTGTGCAGATCTCACCCTGTGCCACTGGGGTTGTCTTGAGATGCCAGGGTGACTTTTGAGAGTGCCCTGGTGTCCTAAAAAAAACCGAGAAAAAAGAACAAGAAATGCAAGCAGTGATATTCAGGGGGAAAGCTCAGCAGAGCCTAAAGGAGGAGACGGAGAATATTGTTTGGCTGCTGAGCGAGGGGGTGAGTGAGCCCCCCCCTCCCCCGACACACCACACGTGGCAGCAGCTCTGGGGATGATGCAGCGCTGGAAAATGCAAGCAAAGAGCGCTCGGCAAAACTGCAAATGCTTTGCGCCGGGTGGGAGCGCTGGAGAAAAGCGGCGCGAAAAGGATATGGCTTGCAGGAGAGAGTGAAGCGGTTCAAAGAAGCAGACGGCGTTTTTGTTCATCGTGAAGATTTATGCCGGACAGCAAGCAAGCAGGCACCCTGCTTTTTCAGATGCCCGTCCCAGGGCAGTGTCAAAAGTAACCAAGTAGGGAGATAGGAGAAACTGGGCATGCAACGTGTGAACAGTTACTTAAAATAATGTTGAGTAATGTGCAGTTTTTTTAATGCTTGGAATATACATGTTTTTGTAGCGGGAGGTGATATATCAGTTTCCTGGGATGCTCAGGCAGGCCAGCTGGAAAGGCGGAGTGGCAGCCTTGCAGGTCCTCTGGGGCTCTGTGATTGCAGCCTAACGCAGCAACGCACATTCAGTCGTCGTCCATCATCGGCGAGCAAGAGAGGACCAGGGGTGTCTAATACTAGGCAGCTTTTAATTAAGGAACAGGAACAGAAGCCACCAGCAAGTTCTTTATACCGCTCTTCCTAAACTGACCCATTGTGGAGCAGCAAGCAGCAGGAAGAGTCTATCTTAGCAGCGAGAAAAACAGAAACTCTTTACAAGGGCCAACCCAAGAATAATTTAGATTTTTTTTTTAAAAAAGAAATTGGAGCTTTCAAAATCATAGGAATGATGATGAATGATGGCACAGTCCCAGGAACAATGGAACTAAGGCCCTTTTTGCATCCTATCCGTGGCCCTAATTGCATTAATTGGATCTCAAATTAATTAATTAATTAATTAATTAATTGCCCTAATTGGATCTCAAACATCTTGGCAACTGAACAAAACGGCCCCCCGAAAGATCAAAACCGGGAACTGAGTGTTCTGGTTTTCGAACGTTCTTTTGGAAGCCGAACTTCCGACGGGGCTTCCGCAGCTTCCGATTGACTGCAGGATCTTCCTGCAGCCAACCAGAAGCCACACTTTGGTTTCCAAACGTTTTGGAAGTCGAACGGACTTCCGGAACGGATTCCGTTCGACTTCCAAGGTACGACTTTATTTTCAAAACAGGCTGTCGTTCCTACCTTGTTTAATGACAGGCACGGGAGAGCGCCATTTGCATGGACAGAGGAGGTTTAACCCTTCACCCCAGCCACGATCTGGATGAAAATCCCCAGTGCAAGCTTTTCTCCCTAAGCATCAGGGATTCCCGATTCCCACCTGCAGCCAGCAGAGACCAAAAAGACACTCAGTTGTGATTTGAGGGACGTAGGCAACACTGTCCCAATGAAAGCTGCATCTCCAAAACTGCCTTTGCAGCCCCTCTGTCAATAGTGCAGCCTCTCTCCTTCTCCCTCCTGGGAACTGACCAAAAACAGCATCAGCCTGGGACCATGCCTTCCATGCAGCTCAGTCCTCTAGTTTTACCAGGAAGCTGTTTTCCCCCAGTCCTACCACCAGGGGTCAGACCCGAGAGACCGTCTGCATTCAAAGCAGATGTTCCACCACTGAGCTATGGTCCTTCCCCTACAGCTGCCCCTCCACTTGGTCTCTATGGTTGAGCTGGCTCTGTGGGCGGAGTCATCGCGAGCCCCTCTGCTTTTCTCCCTCGTTGCTTCTGCCCTTTGTTTATTTCTAGAAATATCCCTTTAAACGGCAAGAGCAGTTGTGTCCGTGCATAAAATTTATTTCATTAAATGTATACACACTGCTTGAGTGTAAAAAAAAAAAAACCTCCCAAAACACCCTCAAAGCAATAAAAAATAAAGAAAAATGACAATAATTGAAAACAATGGTTTTCAACCAGTGGCACCTTGGGGTGCCTTGAATGATGGTTGGGGTGCCGCGGGCAACACTGGCCTCTGTTCCTCTTATCAGCCACCGGAATTAACATTTTGCAGGTCATTTCAGGTGGCGGGACCCAATTCTAGTATCAAAGGCTACTAGAACGCTTCTGAATGCTCGTTGCTGGGAACCACAGGAGGGGAGAATGGAGAGCCAGTGTGCTGTAGTGGTTAAGAGCGGTAGACTTGTAATCTGGTGAACCGGGTTCGCATCTCCGCTCCTCCACATGCAGCTGCTGGGTGACCTTGGGCTAGTCACACTTCTTTGAAGTCTCTCAGCCCCACTCACCTCACAGAGTGTTTGTTGTGGGGGAGGAAGGGAAAGGAGAATGTTAGCTGCTTTGAGACTCCTTCGGGTAGTGATAAAGCAGGATAACAAATCCAAACTACTCCTCCTCCTCCTCCTCCTCCGCCTCCGCCTCCTCCTCTTCTTCTTCCTTCCCTCCCTTCCTATGATGCCCTCTTGCATCTCTGCCTCCCAAAGGCTTGCATAGCTGTTTGTTGCAACAGTCCTGGCTACAAGCTCTGCAGGTGAATGGTGCCTCCAGGGCTGGCTAGGGGGTGCTTCTCAGACCCTTGTGGGGCAGTGTGAGGAGGCCCCTCTCTTTGGGGTGGGAAGGGGCAGCTCAGAGACCATGGGCAGCAGTAGCAGCTGTCCAGAGGACTCCCACGGAGAGGGCAGAGGAGAGGAGGCTGAGGGAACCCTGCACAAAAGAGGTTTTCTAAAAAGGGGTGAGAGGCTGCCGGCTCTACTGGCAAGGGGTGACATAACTGGGCTCCTGAGCCCCACACGGGTGCCGCAGAAAGAATGCAGTTGGTCCAGGGAGCCATGAACTCAAAAAAGGTTGAAAACCTTTGCTTTAAAACAATACAAAAAAAATTGAAAGACTAGCACAGATTAAAAATTGCATCAGCATTTCTAAATATCTGGGTAGGCTTGCCTAAACGAGCATGTTTTTAGCAGGTGCCATAAAGAACACAGTGAAGATGCCTGCTTGGGATCAAGAGGCAGGGAGTTCCAAAGTCCAGGTGCTGCAGCAGCAAATGATTGAGTCCTTACAAATGCAGAACAGGTATAATGTGGTAGCTGTAGTAGACCTGATTCCTCCAGCTGAAGCACTCGAGTGGGCGTGTGTGGGTAAATTATGTCTATATTCAGGGATTGCTGTTTCTAGCACCTCTCTTCTGTGCCATTCGAGAGATGCTTCTAGCCTGGCCATCAATTCAGCCCCACTAAGATTATTCCCAAAACGTAAGAGTTCATTCTGAAACACACACAAAAATTCTGAATGGAAGGCTGTCTGGTTTTTAGAATAAACTGAATTCCCATTAAGGGAAATACTCTAGAGATGTCATCAAGTGCTTAGCAGTCCACTCTGACAACCCGAGGTTGTTGTGTATTTAAGCTTATTTATAGTGCTTATTATGGTGTATCCTTGCATAGCTCAGTTGGTTAGAGAGCATGGTGCTGATAACACCAAGGTCACAGGTTCGATCCCCATATGGGACAGCTGCCATGCAGGGGGTTGGACTAGATGACCCTCAGGGTCCCTTCCAATTCTACATTTCTATGACTATTATTCTAAATGGGGCATAGAATGTTTGCAAGGGAGCCTGTTGTTTCATCCGGGGCTGAGACCAGACCTCCCTCCCTTGTGGCTGGAGCTGTGATCCCCTGAGATTGTCCTGCTGCACTGGGAGAAGACCCTGCTTGGAGGTTTTTAAGGAGAGGTTGCATAGCCCCGTGCCATGTAGGATCTAGCTGAAATTCCTGCATTGCAGGGAGTTGGGCTGGAAGACCCTCAAAAGTCCCTTCCAACTCTATGGTTCTAAGAAGGCTTCTCCCAGAGTTGTTAAGTCTACCTGGTGCTTGTTGATCAATTACTTTTGAATCGAGATGAGTATGTATAGAGGTAAAGGTAAATGACCACTGGAGGGTTAAGTCCAGTCAAAGGCAACTATGAGGTTGTGGCGCTCATCTCGCTTTCAGGCCGAGGGAGCCGGCGTTTGTCCACAGACAGCTTCCCGGGTCATGTGGCCAGCATGACTAAACTGCTTCTGGCACAACAGAACACCGTGCCGGAAACCAGAGCAGTGCACGGAAACGCCGTTTACCTTCCCGCCGCAGCGGTACCTATTTATCTACTTGCACTGACATGCTTTCGAACTGCTATGTTGGCAGGAGCTGGGACAGAGCAACGGGATCTCACTCCATTGTGGGGATTCGAACCAACCACTGACCTTCCGATCGGCAATCCCAAAAGGCTCAGTGGTTTAGACCACAGCGCCACCCGCATCCCATGAAATTACGTATAGAACTGCATCACTTGCTATTGAATTCTCAGTGTTGGCTTTCATGCCGTTGTGATTTTTGACACAATTCTATATTGATGGGAATGTGGCTTGCCCGTTTTTAATGCCTTGGCATTATCTCAAGCTGCTCTGGGCTCAGCGCTTTGCGGTTGGAGAAGTGGCATGCATCCTGCCGGTGCTTCCTTAGAACGAAGTTTCTTGCAAGGCAACCTTGGAAGCTGCCTTCACCTTGGTCCTTCTTGCTCTGTATCTCCACTCCAAGGGTGAAGGACCTCAGACCAGTGGGCCAAATGTGGCCCTTTAGGTGTGTTTGGCCCTTGGGACTCTCTCTCTGCCACCACACCCAATCCTTAGCCCTCCATAGGCTCTGTTCTGCACTCTCCGCAAGTTCCTTTGTGTCCTTGAATTGCGATCACGTCTCTTTCTAGGATGGATGGAGAGTAGGAACCTCTGACTTTTGCATGGCTGCAGCCTAGTGTACTAAATGGAGAGCTGCATCCATTGCTCTGCCCTCTTTCAGCTCTGGCCCCCCGTACCACAGGCATGTGGCCCTTGGAAAGTTGCCCAGGATGGAATGTGGATCTCGGGCTGAGAATGTTTCCCACTCCCGCCCTGACTGGGTGTGGTTCTCCAAGGTTTTGCATAGGGAGTCCTTGAATGGGGATGCCAAGCATGGAACATGGGGTTTTCTGGGCACAGAAGCAAGTTTTCTTCCACTGCTGTGGATCTCCTGCGGCTCATCGTGGGGGGGGAGGGAGGGAGGCATTTCTCTGTGTTCAAGTTGTCTGTGGATTCACAGATTACCTTCTTTATAGATTGAGAATCCCAAAGATGGGACAGGTCCTGACGCGAAGCTATTTTTGCAGACTCGACTTCACCCTCCGTCTTTTTCCATTTCACTTCATTGATTAGACTTATTCGTCGCCTGTCTCCCAAAGGTCTCCAAGCGACTTAGGTACATCAAAAAAGGGAAAAGGGGTTGGGGGGAAGGATATTCAATATATATATTACCATAGAGGAGGAAAGCAGGGGGGAATACATCAGTAGTTCATATAATATAACAACCATAAAACTCAAATAACAAACAAAGCAATACTGAGAACCACTAATTAACAAATAAACAAACAAAAACAAAACCTCATCCTCCTCTCAGTCCAAAAATCATTCGCCTCAAGCCAGCCATCTCTCTCCCCCCCTTTACCTCCCCACCCAGAAGTCTGATGTCAAGGCCAGCTGTTGCAACTCAGTAGGTGGTGGGTCCACTGTCCCCCAGGGGTGGTCCAGCGTCTCTCCTCTCTCTTCAGTGGGGAGCAGTACCAAAGCAAGACCCACGGCCTTGGGCTTGGCTCACTTCCTTGAGTTTTGCACGTGCCATTGTGTTCTCTGCCATGGATATCACAGGCTGATGCAGAGACTACAGACCCTCCAAGTGTCCCTATTTTCCAGGGACAGTCCCGGATTTACAGAAGCTGCCCAGGTTTCTGATTTAATCCCGGAATGTCCCGCTTTTCGTTGTTGTTGTTGTTGTTCAGTCGTGACCCCATGGACCAGAGCACGCCAGGCATGCCTATCCTTCATGGCCTCTCGCAGTTTGGCCAAACTCATGCTAGTCACTTCGGGAACACTGTCCAACCATCTCATTCTCTGTCGTCCCCTTCTCCTTGTGCCCCCCATCTTTCCCAACATCAGGGTCTTTTCCAGGGAGTCTTCTCTTCTCATGAGGTGGCCAAAGTACTGGAGCCTCAACTTCAGGATCTGTCCTTCCAGTGAGCACTCAGGGCTGATTTCTTTAAGGATGGATAAGTTTGATCTTTTTGCAGTCCATGGGACTCTCAAGAGTCTCCTCCAGCACCATAATTCAAAAGCATCAATTCTTCGGCGATCAGTCTTCTTTATGGTCCAGCTCTCACTTCCATACATTACTACTGGGAAAACCATAGCTTTAACTATACGGACCTTTGTCGGCAAGGTGATGTCTCTGCTTTTCCTCAGGACATCCCAATTTCCAGTGTAGAAATGTTGGAGGATATGGAATAGAATGTCCTTATTTACATTGGGGAAAAATTGGAGGCTATGGAGACTAGTTCAAGTACAAACCTCCCCATCTGTACAAACCTCCCCATCTGTAAAATGGGTACTTCCCCTCCCCTTAGAATATACTTAATTCCTTAACCGTATGCTAGAAGTGTGTGGCATGATTTGAGTAGATAACTTATAGCATCCAAATCAGCTTTCTGCATAAAAAATATAGACGTAAAACCCATTCCCAAGCTGAAATCTCAGAGGTAGCTTTAGATGTCAAGGGACTACAACTCCCATGAGTCCAGCCAGCATGGCCAATGGTTAGGGGTGATGGTCAGTGATCTGGAGGACCACACACTGGCTGTTTCTGTGATACATGCTTATCAGGAAATAAGTGCAGTGGAATTAAACAGGGGTTATTTCTGAGTAGACATGCATTTGATTGCACTCAAACTATTAAATGGAAACCAAGCAGTGAAAAGAGTGATATGCCCTGCTAATGTAATAAGGGGAGTGGACTTAGGAATTCAGCTGGGCTCCAATCTACACAAATATAGCCATTGGGTACACAGTGTTTATTCTCTTTTATAGATGATTTGTCCAATGAGGCTGAGGAGCATGTTGTCTCTTGCAACGAAACATCCCCCGGCATAGCTTCTGTCTCGCTTCCGGGACGTCTGCGATCTAGCAGACTAAACAATTTCGGCAGAAAATACTCTAGACATCCTGCTGGTGAGTGGGAGGGGGGGATGAAGTAAATATGTGGCATTATTTTTATTTTTACCCAAGCGTAAGGCAGCACCTCCCACTCCGCGGACTTCAAACACGCTTGCTAATCTCCTTTCATTTTGTGCCAAATTTCCCCCGTACGTAACCTCGGCTCTGCTGAAACATCCCACATTCAAACAGCGGGAAAGGTCGCTTGCAGTTAATCCGAACTGGATCCAGTCCTTTCTTCAAAGAGCAGAAATGGAGAGTTGTTTCATTATCCACACAACCATTCTGAAAGGGGTGATAGTGTCGTGAGCAACGTGTGGAATTTGGGTGTGGAATCTGAACTCGGATCCGCTGGTCTATACTAGAGTTGGGCGATATATTGATAAATTATATCGGAGCTCCACCTGCCTACCTAAGGGTGGGGAGGAAGAAACAGCTGAGGTCCACTCCAGACATCATGATATATCAGCATATCACGGTAATTAACTGCTGATATCTTCTTTGGCGATCACCTGTAGCCGAGTAAGATTGTCTTCCATAAACATGGTTTTAAAAGTGAGTCCGTAAGTGACCGTGGAGGCCAGTTCTGGATCCACACATCCTTCCACAGTGGGGACATTGGTTTCTGGGTGGGAGTTGATCACAGTCAGGGTTTGCCCAGCATGCCTTCCTCTTAGCACGTTTCTCCCCTGCATCGCGAGTTCAAGTGTCTTCAAAGCCCATGACACCTTTGGTAAAGGCTGTTCTCCAAGTGGAGCGCTCGCAGGCCAATGTTTCCTAGTTGTCGGTGTTTATACTACATTTTTTAAAAAAAGATTTGCCTTGAGACAGTCTTTAAACCTCTTTTGTTGACCACCAGAATTACACTTTCCATTTTAATTTTTTTTAAAAAAAAATCTTTTAATTTTTAATTTTTTATTGGATTTTAATAACAGAAATACACAAGACACAAATACATACACTACAAAAACCACACAAAATACACACAAACAAAACAATTATTTACTCATCCTTATCCTCTAAGGATTCTAAACTTGGGACTTCTTTTGCGTTCATTTCTAATCTTCTTTAGTAACTTTGTAACATTGTTAAATCTACTTTCTTGCATTTAATCTTAGTCTTACAATTATAATCCACATATCTTAAATCCTAAATCTTATTCTTATCAAATAAACATCAAATTCCACATCTCCACTTCTTTTATCCTCTCTTCACTTAACTTTGTTGTGCTGTAGCCTATAATTCTTCTGATTCCAATTTCAAATGTATAAAAAACAACACATATTGATAAAACCTAAATATTTCTTCCATCTCATAGTCCATTTTAAAATTCGGAATAGCCTACAGTGGTACCTTGGGTTACAGACGCTTCAGGTTACAGAGGCTTCAGGTTACAGACTCCGCTAATCCAGAAATACTACCTCGGGTTAAGAACTTTGCTTCAGGATGAGAACAGAAATCGCACGGCGGCAGCAGGAGGCCCCATTAGCTAAAGTTAAGAACAGGTTAAGAACAGTTTCAGGTTAAGAATGGACCTCCAGAACAAATTAAGTTCTTAACCCGAGGTACCACTGTAGTTGCTTTGGAAGACAATAATCAGGTATCCGCTGCCGATATATTATGATGCTGAAAACCAAATATTGCCCAGCCCTAGTCTATACCCAAGATTCTGTCTAGTGTAAAGGTAAAAAAAAGTAAAGGACCTCTGGAGGGTTAAGTCCAGTCAAAGGCGACTATGGGATCATAGAATCATAGAATCCTAGAGTTGGAAGAGACCACAAGGGCCATCCAGTCCAACCCCCTGCCAAGCAGGAAACACCATCAAAGCATTCCTGACAGATGGCTGTCAAGCCTCCGCTTAAAGACCTCCAAAGAAGGAGACTCCACCACACTCCTTGGTAGCAAATTCCACTGCCGAACAGCTCTCACTGTCAGGAAGTTCTTCCTAATGTTTAGGTGGAATCTTCTTTCTTGTAGTTTGAATCCATTGCCCCGTGTCCGCTTCTCTGGAGCAGCAGAAAACAACCTTTCTCCCTCCTCTATATGACATCCTTTGATATATTTGAATATGGCTATCATATCACCCCTTAACCTTCTCTTCTCTAGGATGTGGCGCTCATCTCGCTTTTCAGGCAAAGGGAGCCAATGTCTGTCCACAGACAGTTTTCCAGGTCATGTGGCCAACATGACTAAACCGCTTCCGTGCAACGAGAAACCGTGACGAGTATCCACTGCTTACCCTACCATTAGGTAAAGCAGTGGGGGACTTTGGAGCTCTCAAATTTCAGTGGCGCCCTGCGCAATGCTAAAATACAGTGCACCACCCCAGCTCTCGCTCTCCATTCTACAGCATTGCTGTGGTGCCCCCTGCTGTTCTGGAGGAACTCCCACTACACTCAGTAGAGGCCAGTCCAACTCTACAGCTCTGTAATTCTGTAATTTCTGTATCTATGGCCTTAATCGTTGCCCTCTTGCCTCAAAATCACCAGTGCAATTGGACTGATCTGGATTGAGAGACAAGTAGATATGGGCTTTGGAATTGCATGAGTAATTTATTAAAAAATATTTTTAAAGTAGCTTTTTTAATGCTTGTAGCTAGGAGAGGAGTTTGAATCCCGCCCCCCTTAAATTGTGAGCCACTTTGAGTCCTGATTCTGGGGGAAAGGCAGAATATATTATGTGGGGAGAAGAGGGTTAGGGGGATATAACACTTCCCCCCCCCCATGGATCAAGGCCCCTATTTGCTTCTATTTCCTTTGCAGATTGAAGCTCTCCTGTTCTTGCTACTATCCTGATCCATATCTGAGCTTGCAACCTGTGTGCCAAAATAACTCCCGCACTTTAGGGCACAAATATTGAGCTAGCATCTTCCCGATTTTGGGCCAGAATACATTCGCAGCACCATACCCCGCTATGCTCTCAACTGAAACTCAAGGAAGATGCAACCTGTGCCATTTTTATTTTTAAAGGAGAGCCAAAGCAACTGTAGATGTTGTTGTTGTTCAGTCGTTCAGTCGTGTCCGACTCTTCGTGACCCCATGGACCAGAGCACGACAGGCACCCCTATCCTCCACTGCCTCCCGCAGTTTGGCCAAACTCATGTTAGTACCGGTAGCTTCGAGAACACTGTCCAACCATCTCATCCTCTGTCGTCCCCTTCTCCTTGTGCCCTCCATCTTTCCCAACATCAGGGTCTTTTCCAGGGAGTCTTCTCTTCTCATGAGGTGGCCAAAGTATTGGAGCCTCCGCTTCAGGATCTGCCCTTCCAGTGAGCACTCAGGGCTGATTTCTTTAAGGATGGATAAGTTTGATCTTCTTGCAGTCCATGGGACTCTCAAGAATCTCCTCCAGCACCATAATTCAAAAGCATCAATTCTTCGGCGATCAGCCTTCTTTATGGTCCAGCTCTCACTTCCGTACATTACTACTGGGAAAACCATAGCTTTAACTAAACGGACCTTTGTCGGCAAGATGATGTCTCTGCTTTTTAAGATGCTGTCTAGGTTTGTCATTGCTTTCCTCCCAAGAAGCAGGCGTCTTTTAATTTCGTGACTGCTGTCACCATCTGCAGTGATCATGGAACCCAAGAAAGTAAAATCTCTGTAAAGTAAAAAAAAAAAAAAAAAAAAAAAAAACACCTGTAGATACCCCAGCAAAAAGTTTTCACCTGCCACCTTGCCTTCCCTTTCATTCTCGGTCTGGTCTTTCAAGTAAAGTGTGGCCTCAAGTTTGCCTCAACGCTGCCCCCTTATGTTTAAATGTTTCTTTTTTTCTTGCTTGCTTTTTATGACAAAGTTTTATTAACACTTCTCGCGTCACAATGAAAGACAAACTAATTACACATAAAAGTAAAAAAAAGAAAACCTCGATAAAATGGGGGGGGGGACAGAGAAAAGATTGAAGAGATGGATAAGTACAGAATCCTCTCTCACAGATGCATCTTAACTTTTGTCCCATACAGAAAAGGGTGTGCCCCCCCCTAGTCTGAACCTGGCAGCGCCCCTCTCTTCTTCCAGCCTCTCACTTCTTGGGTGGAAGCAAAAGAATAACTGCATGTTCCCCTCAACCAATGCAATGGTTACATTTGCAAAAGGAACTGAGATGCAATAAAAAAAATCAAGTTACTCCGCAGCTGTCTGGGTGTGCCAGAATTCTACCCGCTGTTTCTGTTTCAAACACAGAGTCCAGAACTAATAAGCAGAATCCAAAAGCCACAATTCTGAGCCCTTTTCGAGAGTCCGCCAAGTGCAACCTCAGCCAAGGCAGTCTCGTTGACTAAATTTCCAGCCGGGGCTATTTCTGCGCAGATCTCTGTGCTCTTTACAAGGTGAAGAAAATGAGATTTTAATAATAATAATAATAATAATAATAATAATAATAATAATAATAATAATAATGTGCTGCATGCTTTCAGGTTGCACTTTCTTGTTGATACAGCCGCATGTGTTCCACCTAGATAAACAGCTCGACTAGAAACAGGGCGTTAAAAGTGGAGAACGTTTCTTAAACTTCCTGCCCTCTGTTTGTTTTCCATGCTGAATTCATACTGGGTGAGATGCAGTCGAAATAAATTGCGTTCCCGCTTCCCATTAATTTCGAGTTGGTAGATATTTAAGCCTTGTACAAAGGTAGGTGACCTTTCTCAGCCGGAGGGCCACATTTCCTTCTGGGCAACTTTGAGAGGATATTATTATTATTATTATTATTATTATTATTATTATTATTATCAGCAGCCTCATCATTATTTGTATACTGCCTTTCATCCATAGATCTCAGGACGGTTCACAACATAAAATCACAATGCAGAAACCGCAAAATACATAGTAAAAATAGTTAATGGGCTAACAGGAAATAGAAGGGCGCCACAAAATTCAACTCTGAAACCCTGGCAACGTCCTTCGTTCCTGGCAGCCCCTGACTTTTTGCAGACAACCGTGTAATCAGGTTGTTCAGCTTTGAGTGTTTAGGAAACACTTACCCCAGTCACAAGGGACGTGGGTGGCGCTGTGAGTTAAACCACTGAGCCTAGGGCTTGCCAATCAGATGGTCGGCACCTCGAATCCCCGTGACAGGGTGAGCTCCCGTTGTTCGGTCCCTGCTCCTGCCCACCTAGCAGTTCGAAAGCACGTCAAAGTGCAAGTAGATAAATAGATACTGCTCCAGTGGGAAGGTAAACGACGTTTCCGTTCGCTGCTCTGGTTCGCCAGAAGCAGCTTAGTCATGCTGGCCACATCAGCTTGGAAGTTTAGACAGCCAATCACGTTGGGAGTGGGAGTAGCCCAGGCTTTCAGGAATGTATATAAGCAGCAGCTTTGCCCCTGTTTCCCCAGTTATGTAGTTCAATAAAGGCTCTTGGTGTTACCACTGTGTCTTGCCTCGTGGGAACCCACCTACACTTCAACTTCTCCTGCCCTAGAGGGTAGGACTCGAATCCATGGTTTCAAGTTACAAGGAAGGAAATTCCGACTAAACATCAGGAAAAACTTTCTGACAGTAAGTGCTGCTTGACAGTGGAATGGTCTCCCTCAGGAGATTGTGGACTCTACTCCCTTGGAGGTTTTTATGCAGAGGTTGGAGGGCCAATCTGTTGAGTCCCAAAACTGGGGTGCATGTCTTCCTTCTGTGCTCCCATGCAAATCACCCACACACGGAGCCCAAAAGATACACTTTCTTTTCAGGGTTGTGCTCTCATGGTGCTCCAAAATGCACATTTTGGGGTGGCACACAATACCATGTCCCCCAAAAGTGTTTTTTTGGGGGGAGTGAGATCTTGGTGCGAAACCGTGAGAGATCACGGAAACCCAAATGGCTGCTGTGCTCTCGTTGAGAAAAAATGGATGTCCCGTGCCCCTACATAAATCAAATACTGTTGGTGAAGAAACCCAAAAAAGAAGGAGAATCAACCAACAGCAAACTCTTCCCATCTCTCCCTGCCCGTAACACTGAATTCCTTCTGCCTGACCAAACAGAGAAAGAAGAAAATAAGTTTGGTGACTGTTCTGGGAAAACGTACAAGAATGCTGAGCACTAAGGGTTGCTGCCAAGCCAAGCAACTTTTCGACCAAGAAGAATGTATGTGGTCCTACATTTTTCATTTTAATTAGATGTATGTGGGAATCTGGAACTCAAAAAAGACTTCCCCGCATGCTTCCCACAGACATCTTTACCGCACAATGCAACTAGAAATCCATCTTGCATCTCAGTTAAAAATAGCAACTTGCTCTAATCCAGCCACAAGTCTCTATAGGCCAGTCTATATATTGCAGGGGTCCGCAAACTTTTTCAGCAGGGGGCCGGTCCACTGTCCCTCAGACCTTGTGGGGGGCCGGGCTATATTTTGAAGGGAAAAAAATGAACGAATTCCTATGCCCCACAAATAACCCAGAGATGCATTTTAAATAAAAGGACACATTCTACTCATGTAAAAACACGTTGATTCCCAGACCGTCCGTGGGCCGCATGTAGAAGGCGATTGGGCTGCATCCGGCCCCTGGGCCTTAGTTTGGGGACCCCTGATATATTGCATCAACAAATGGAGCTTTTTTAAAAAATAAAAAAGCTCTCCCTCCCTCCCTCCCTCCCTCTCGTATTTCCTGAATAAGAAAAAAGAAGCACCCTGGTAGCTCTATTTAGAGTTGAGAAGTGGCATCCAATGATGTCTGCCTGCTTGCACAACAGAAACCCACCAAGGCAACAGGAATCATCGTTTCACTTGTCCTCCTTACAGCCTCTCTGGGTGCTCCCAAAAATTGCTCCTGAGGTTCCTACAATCCTCCAGAGCAGATTTTGGGGAAACTGGGGGGTGGGGAGAGATGGAGATGAGGGGAAGAGGTTGGAGAAACCCCATTGCACCCACGGTGCCTGTTCGTGCTACGTTGGATCTCACCCAACATTTTGTCTTATGCATCTGGACCAACTAGGCTGGCTGTTGGGATCTGAATAGATGCTAGGAGATTATATATTTGTTAGGTATTATCTTTTCTTCCCCACGTTTGTGAGCTCAGCAGGGTACATCCCTTTGCAGCTGGAAAGAGAAGCTTAGACAGGATAGTTTTAGCCGTTTAGTTTAAGTAACCCAGGGATGGATCTACACACAGGGGAGGAAACGCTATAAATAAGTCAGATGTTAGATCGTTATAACAAAATAAAATAAAAAACCCTATGGAAAAAATGTGTATACAAATTTCCTGCTCTCTGGCGCCATCTGGTGTTGCAGGTTTATAGCGTAGTCAAATTGTTGTTTCTTTACTAATGTAGCTGAGTCCCAGGATGCTTTACAGCAGACTGGATCCTTCCGTTTCCACCCCTCTTCTCCCCCTTAAAACAATCATCACACAGACAGTCTTGTAAAAGGGGGAAATAACATTTACTCACTCAGAATGCTTGCTGAAGAGTAACAGATACAGCAGCTTCATTCAGGTAGGCTTAAAATGGTAAATCAATTCCAAATACACGTTTAAGTCTAGCTTAAGATAGAGTCTGAGCTTGCCCTCACATTGCTGGCACAGCGGAAAGAGATTGAAAGAGGAAGAGAATGTGCCCAGGCAGATAGGAGAATTAAAAAGCTATGCCCACCCTTGTCAGGGCACAGTGGGAGTGTCTCTCACAGAGTTCTCTCTAGCAATTTACAGGAAAACTCTAGATTCAGGTAGGTAGCCATGTTGGTCTGACGCAGTCGAAATATAGATAAAAAAATATTAAAAAATTGTCCAGTGGCACCTTAGAGACCAACCAAGTTTGTTCTTGGTATAAGCTTTCATGTGCATGCACACTTCTTCAGAAAACTCTGTGAGATATGGCTCCTATCGCGTGCCTATCTAGCAAAACATGAATTGTTGGTTTGACTGGACTTTAAATATCCCACACTGGTGCCAGCACCTGCCACCTTCAGGCACCAAGCAGCTGGCACAGCTCCTTAATGCTGATGTTGACATCCAGTTGGGCCCTCCTGCCTGACCATCTCTCCAGCTCCATGCTTAACCTGCAACGGTGGCTGGATCTGGGAAGCCACTAGGTGACAACTATACTTTGGAACTCCTTGCCACTACATATTAGGAAGTCTCTATTGCAGGGACGCGGGTGGCGCTGTGGGTTAAACCACAGAGCCCAGGGCTTGCCGATCGGAAGGTCGGCGGTTCAAATCCCCACGACGGTGTGAGCTCCCGTTGCTCAGTCACTGCTCCTGCCCACCTAGCAGTTCGAAAGCACGTCAAAATGCAAGTAGATAAATAGGTACCACTCCAGTGGGAAGGTAAACGGTGTTTCCGTGCGCTGCTCTGGTTCGCCAGAAACAGCTTAGTCATGTTGGCCACATGATCCAGAAGCTGTACGCCGGCTCCCTCGGCCAGTAAAGCGAGATGATCGCCGCAATCCCAGAGTCGGACACGAATGGACCTAATGGTCAGGGGTTCTTTTACCTTTTATTGCCTTTTCAGTGCCTTTTCAAGACCTTTCTCTCCCTGCAAGCCTTCTTTTATCCAGTGCATTATTTTTTCTAGAAAAAGAGGTGCCAAAACTCACCACGAACACCTCCCTTGTTCTGTTATAATGGCAATGGCACCCACCTGAGAGGTGCCAAAACTGAGTTCTGGTGAGTTATGGATGCAAAAAAGCACTGCTTTTATCCCAGTTGGTCTCTGGATAGGATCTAGACTTGTTTCTCAGGCATTTGAAATTGTGCAGAGTTGTATGAATCAACAAGAATTCGCTCTGTCATACAAACACTTGTGCAGTCGTCCAGACAGCTTGTTCCTGTGTTCAGTGTAATGTGTGAGCAAGCGTATAGCAAAGATGATGGGAGCTCGGAGTACAAGATCAGGAGACCTGATACATTGAATGGTGACTCTTGAAAGTCCCATGGACTGTAAGAAGATCAAACCTATCCATTCTTAAGGAGATCAGCCCTGAGTGCTCTCTGGAAGGACAGATCCTGAAGTTGAGGCTCCAAGACTTTGGCCACCTCATGAGAAGAGAAGACTCCCTGGAAAAGACCCTGATGTTGGGAAAGATGGAGAGCGACTGGCATGAGTTTGGCCAAACTGCAGGAGGCAGTGAAGGATAGGCGTGCCTGGCGTGCTCTGGTCCATGGGGTCACAAAGAGTCGGACACGACTGAACGACTGAACAACAAATTCTGATTTTAGCTTGGCTGGTTCGTGTTTTATTTGTTTTGTGTTGCGGCTGCTGTTGTTGTGTGGTGGTCAAATTCTTCTATTATAATTTTGATTGCTAAAAGGAGGGTTGCACACATCACTGCTAGTGAAACCTGCAATTGCAGCCTCAGAAAATATTTGCACCACTAGGTGGAGCCGCAAGAGAAGGCAACAGAGCCTGCAGCAAGTATCTCTTTGTATTACTACTGTTTACTACTGGGTAATCATTGCCAATTATTTTCAACTGGCCCATTCCAATGCTTTGCACAATAGTGGACAACAAAATAAGTTTCCCCTTTCCTTTGCTTTGTCCCTTTGCAACAAAAATGGGTCATTTGCCAATTGTGCTTGCCTTCTAATCAACAGAAATATAGTGTTCACATGAAACGAAGTAATAATACTGCTCTATTCATGCTTTGGTGAAACCACACCTGAAATACTGTGTCCAGCTCTGGGCACCACAATTTAAGAAGGATATTGACAAGCTGGGACGTGTACAGAAGAAGGCAACCAAGATTATCAAGGGTCTGGAAACCAAGCCTGATGAGGAATGGTTGAAGGAATTGGGGAGGGCGCCATCTTGTCTGTTATCTCAAGCACTACCGGCTCTACCATTAGGCAGGTTGGGGCAGCCACCGCTGTTGGTGGATACTGAGAGATAAGGGGCTTCCCCCTACTATTCCCCTAAACTCACTTGCCCTGCAACCCCTACCACAGTCTGATATTCTCATGTTTGGTGAAGGATGCATTCCTGCCATCCCAGTTGGGTGATTCTATGAGGAATCAGAGGCTGCCATCTTGTCCTTTTGCACCAGACAGCAAAATAATCTTGGGCTGCCTCGGACCTCAGGCAGCAAAATACATTGAGCAAGATCGGATGCTGGTTATTATTATTAATTAAGATCTTTACACGCAGCTTCCTCATAGCTAGTTATCAACACCCCCAATGTTACTTGTCTCAATATGGGGTGATTGAGGGATGATTCTGCTGGAGGCTTCCTCTTGATTTAGGTGGCTTTATATATTTATGATTGGAGTTTGTTAATTATTACCATGCAGGATTGTTGTATGTGGATATAGTCTGTTTCATTCTTACATCGCATGAGCTCCTTGGAGGAAGGATAGAATCAGGGGCGTAGCAAGGGGGTGTAGGGGGCGGTCCACCCCATGTTCCATAATGGAGGGGGTGACAAATTATCAAGGAACAATTACTGCCCTACTAGGGCGGTTCATTAAAAAAAACTTTTTTTAAAAAAAAATGCCTGCTCCAAAGGTCTTATCTCACTATACTAGGGATTATATAGCTATATATGAAATTTCATGCATATCGGTTAATATCTTGACCCTCCTCCACCAAAATAGCTGTTCACTTGGCTGTTTTCCTATGTCATGAAGGCTGAACTTTCAGTTCAGTGGAGCACTTACTGTTCCCAACCCTAACCCTGTGGAAAGCCATCCAATTAGACTTTAATTCGATTTTGAGATGTTTTTTAGGAGGTAATTTAATTATTGTTTGATTTTATACCAATGTTATGTATCTGATGTTAGCCACCCTGAGCCCGACTTCGGCCGGGGAGGGCGGGATATAAATAAAAGTTTATTATTATTACTTTTTATTATTCCTTTGTAAGAAAATATGAAATAACGTTAAACCATTTTTGCAGGGGAGGGGGGATCAATGGGGGGGGGGTTGACAAGAAATTTTCCGCACCGGGTACCACCTGACCTTCCTACGCCTCTGGATAGAATACTTTGGTTTTTTTTAAGTAAGAAAAAGCAGAGAACTATTTTTTAAAGTATTATTCGGTGATCAACGGGGATCGAAATGAATTGCATGTTCTGTGTGACCTTGGATTTACTTATGGTCTTCAGAAGACTGGATGAAAAGCTTTGAGAGAACCTGAAAACTGTAGAAATTTGCTTTTAAATGCCATTAACAAAGGGAACCAACAAATTCCATTGGTGTGGTGGTGGGAACTCCTGCCTCTTAAGCAATGGGTGATGAAATGTCCTTTCTAGTCCCTATGAAAGTAAAATGATTAACTTTGCAATTGAAGCTTCAATTTTGGCATGAACGGCTGGACCTTTTAAGGGTGAAAAAAGCAAAAGCAGAACTTTAGTAACTTTAGATCCCAGGAGAGTGAACAAAACTCAAGGCAGACCAATGAATAGGGGGATGGGACTGAAAATTGCCTGTGAGAATGCCAGGATATATTCAATTCCTACGATGACGTCCATTCCAGTTCTATCTTCTGAGAACACACTCCTGGGGTAACTGTTCAGCTGAAAGGCACTGCGGTCCTATGACAGGTGCAAGAAGCTGTTCCTCTTGGGAGCCGTCCAAACTCACAGGTCAGCCGTAATCTTCTCACAGGAATAAGCAGAGGAAACAGGTCAGGCCTTGGACTGATCCCTCTGGAACCGCCCAATGACCTGGGGAACATGTGCTCAGTGCAATTTACCCGACGCCAAACAATTGTGGCATTGCACCCCTTCCCCATCTTGAAGTGATGAAACTTCTAGACCATCATGGAAAACAAATAGAAGTATGAATTGCAGCGCATTGCGTCCTGATGTTGCTTGTGCATCTAGACCACGGATTGTGGGGATCGTGGTCAGATTGGCACTGGCAAGCCACGTCAATTCTGCAAAGGTTGGCAAAGGTTGGAAAAGCAGCGCTGGCAAGCCACGCTGATGGGGGCGCCAGGTTGGGAAACACGTGTTTAGGCAGGGACAGGAGAACAAACAAGATGGTTGTAATGGTGCTGGAGTGGCTGGAAAAGTACTGGAAAGTCACAAGGTGAGCAGCAGGAGGGGCGCATGGGAGAGAGGCATGGAGGAAGAGCACGTACACAATGGAGATGTCATGGGAGGAGTCTGGGGGTGTCACCTAAGGAGCCCAGGGCAGGAGCATTACCATATATGGTGTGAGTGTCCCGCCTTGCGTGAGATTTTTTTCCTTTTTTGGTTCGTGAAACTGTGCCTGAAGGTTAATCTTTAACTACTATGTAAAATCATCAATAAAACGGAGCCCGCGGGCGCTGCTCGTGGTTGCCTTCGCGGCTGAAACCATCCTGTCCATCACGCCATTCTTTTGCCAGTGCAACAACGGACCTGTGACTTTGCAAACATGGTTGGATTCCAGCTCTCATCCGCCTCAGCCAGCGTTGCCAATTGTCGGGAATGATAGGAGCCTCAGTCCAACAACCCCCAGGTTTACCATTCTTGGTCTAGGCAAAAGTGCTTTTCATGATCAGCCTGGATAGCTCAGCTGGTTAGAGAGCGTGGCGCTGATAACGCCAAGGTTGCAGGTTCGAACCCCATATGGGACAGCAGCATATTCCTGCATTGCAAGGGGTTGGACTCGATGATCCTCAGGGTCCCTTCTAACCCTACATTTCTATGATTCTTTGTGACCTCTGGACTCCATTTCCAATGATTCTGCCCTGGGCTTATGAGCAGCCCCCCAGATTGTTGTTGTTCAGTCGTTCAGTCGTGTCCGACTCTTCGTGACCCCATGGACCAGAGCACGCCAGGCACGCCTATCCTTCACTGCCTCTTGCAGTTTGGCCAAACTCATGTTAGTAGCTTCGAGAACACTGTCCAACCATCTCATCCTCTGTCGTCCCCTTCTCCTTGTGCCCTCCATCTTTCCCAATATCAGGGTCTTTTCTAGGGAGTCTTCTCTTCTCATGAGGTGGCCAAAGTACTGGAGCCTCAACTTCAGGATCTGTCCTTCTAGTGAGCACTCAGGGCTGATTTCTTTGAGAATGGATAGGTTTGATCTTCTTGCAGTCCATGGGACTCTCAAGAGTCTCCTCCAGCACCATAATTCAAAAGCATCAATTCTTTGGCAATCAGCCTTCTTGATGGTCCAGCTCTCACTTCCGTACATTACTACTGGGAAAACCATAGCTTTAACTATACGGACCTTTGTCGGCAAGGTGATGTCTTTGCTTTTTAAGATGCTGTCTAGATTTGTCATTGCTTTTCTCCCAAGAAGCAGGCGTCTTCTAATTTCGTGACTGCTGTCACCATCTGCAGCGATCATGGAACCCAAGAAAGTAAAATCTCTCACTGGCTCCATTTCTTCCCCTTCTATTTGCCAGGAGGTGATGGGACCAGTGGCCATGATCTTAGTTTTTTTGATGTTGAGCTTCAGACCATATTTTGCGCTCTCCTCTTTCACCCTCATTAAAAGGTTCTTTAATTCCTCCTCACTTTCTGCCATCAAGGTTGTATCATCAGCATATCTGAGGTTGTTGATATTTTTTCCGGCAAGCTTAATTCCGGTTTGGGATTCATCCAGTCCAGCCTTTCGCATGATGAATTCTGCATAAAGGTTAAATAAGCAGGGAGACTTACTATAAAAGCATAAGAAGCGCTTGCTGGATCAGGCCAATGGTCCATCCAGTCCAGCATCCTGTTCTTACAGCGGCCAAACAGATGAATACAGGAGACCTGCAAGCAGGACTCGAGAACAAGAGCCTTCTCCCCTCCTGTGGTTCCCAGCAACTGGGACTCAGAAGCATTGCTTTCTCCAACTGTGGAGTCAGAGCATTGCCTTCATGGCTAGTAGCCATCAATAGTCCTCTCCTCCGTGAATTTTCCTAATCCTCTTTTAATGAAATCCAAGTTTGTGGCCATCCCTGTGGGAGTGAGTTCCACAGGTTAATTACGTGCCGCACAAAGAAGCACTTTCTATTATCCGTCCCAAGTCTCCTAACATTCAACTTCAAAAGGAACGACTGTTGCAAGGGATTTTTTTTTACTACTGAATTTCAGGCTGGAACATAGGAAGCATCCTTAAACCGGGTCAGGTTATTGATCTGTCCTGCTCAGCATCATAATATTGGATAGAAGCAGGGCTTTCCCTGTTAAGCGTAATTGTTTAGTTGACATTGAAATGGAAATAACTCTGTGTGTGTTTGAATGTGTATTGTTGGAAGTTTAACTGGAAAATTCCATTGGAGTACTGTTGTTGTTGTTGTTGTTGTTGTTGTTGTTGTTGTTGTTGCTGCTGTTGTTGTTGTTTAGTCATTTAATAGAAGAATTTGACCATCACACAACAACAACAGCCGCAAAACAAAACAAATAAAGCACAAACCAGCCAAGCTAAAATCAGAATTTGTTGTTGTTAAGTCATTTAGTCGTGTCCGACTCTTGGTGACCCCATGGACCAGAGCATGCCAGGCACTCCTGTCTTCCACTGCCTCCTGCAGTTTGGTCAGACTCATGTTAGTAGCTTCGAGAACACTGTCCAACCATCTCATCCTCTGTCGTCCCCTTCTCCTTGTGCCCTCCATCTTTCCCAACATCAGGGTCTTTTCCAGGGAGTCTTCTCTTCTCATGAGGTGGCCAAAGTATTGGAGCCTCAGCTTCAGGATCTGTCCTTCCAGTGAGCACTCAGGGCTGATTTCCTTAAGAATGGATAGGTTTGATCTTCTTGCAGTCCATGGGACTCTCAAGAGTCTCCTCCAGCACCATAATTCAAAAGCATCAATTCTTCGGCGATCAGCCTTCTTTATGGTCCAGCTCTCACTTCCATACATGACTACTGGGAAAACCATAGCTTTAACTATATGGACCTGCTTAACCTATACGGTCTCTGCTTTTTAAGATGCTGTCTAGGTTTGTCATTGCTTTTCTCCCAAAAGCAGGCGTCTTTTAATTTTGTGACTTCTGTCACCATCTGCAGTATCCATTGGGATATATATATACTAAAGCTAAGAAGGGCTCTCTAAGCACCTGGATGGGTTGATAATAAACTGTTGGTGTTCTCTGCTAGCTCTCATGTGGTGTTTAACCTTATATCTTGTGGGAGAGAGGTGTTCAGTTGCAAATTGCCATCTTGGGGAATTGGTCCTTGAGTCTTTGTCTGGGAGTCACAGAGAACAAAGGATGTCCTTATGAGGTCTCTCTCCTGAAGAGAAAACAGGCTAATGGAGTCTGTGTGGAGGGAGGGAGTCCTCTGATTCTAGGTCTGTTTGGAGTAATCTAATATTTCTAAGAAGATGAGCCTATGCTTGGACAAGCATATGAGTGAAACTTTTTTATCACATTTATGAGTCTGGACAATTTTTTAGGCATATAAAGATTCAGTTTTTTAAACAATAAAGGCCAGTTTTCAGCCGTTCTAGCTGCTTCAAGCTGTGCAATATTAATATCTGCGATATTCCTCTCCCCTGCCCTTGTTGAAATACCTTGATAATAGTGCCGTGGGTGCCAGCACAAAATGGCTGTCATGGGCAGTGGAAAAAACACATGGCAGAGAAGAACCATAGCTCAGTGATAGAGTATCTGCATTGCAAGTAGGTCCTGAGTTCAACTCCTGGCATCACCAGGTAGGGCTGAGAGAGACTCCTGCCAAGAACCCTGGACAGCTGCTACCAGTCAGTGTAGAGAATACTGAGCAAAGTAGGCCTGTAGACTCTGTACGACTCCTAGGTTTCTATGTTCTCCATACCAGTCAGTACCAGCACCGGGTAGATATGTGAAGCAGGAGAGATTTGTGTACCTGTCACTGGATTCCTGAAGGCTTCCTGAGTTTTCCTGCTATGCTTTTTCTTCTTTTCTTACCCAGGTCTTTGCCCAGAACATCACCACGACCACAACTACCATGTCACCCCCTGCCACCTCCTCCGCAACCGAGGCTTACGCACGGACGGAGTACTGTAAGTGGCCGTGCGAATGTCCGAAGACGCCGCCCGCCTGCCCGGTGGGTGTCAGCCTGATGACTGACGGCTGTGAGTGCTGCAAGACGTGTGCCAAGCAGCTGGGGGAGAACTGCACCGAGGCAGACACTTGCGACGTCCACAGGGGGCTGTACTGTGACTACAGCAGAGACAGACCTAGGTACGAAATAGGAGTGTGTTCACGTAAGTGATGTACATCTTTCTTTTTGCCCGAGATACGGGTCATGGCGTTTCCCGTCACTCTGAACGTGTCCCAGGCTGTTTCTTCTCTTAAAGTAGACTGAGAAAGGCAGGATATTCAGTGCTACCTTGGTTTTTGAATGTCTCCGTTGACAAAAATCAAACCCGGAAGTAAATGCTTTGGTTTTCAAACACGCCTCGGAAGTTGAACATGCCACACGGCTTCCTCCAAGTGCCAGATCCTGAGGCCTAGCTGTCAGCTATTGAGTTTCCGGTTTTCAAACGTTTCAGAACTCAAACGGTCTTCCGGAACGGATTACGTTCGAAAACCAAGGTGCCACTAAAAAAGCATTAGATTTAATAATAACCACAACAATAACATTGTGAAGCATTGTAAGGGTTTAGTTTTCTTCCTCTAGCTGGGCCACCTCTTTGTGATCCTTTGCCAGTGTGGTGTAGTGGTTAAGAATGGTAGACTTGTAATCTGGTGAACCGGGTTCGCGTCCCTGTTCCTCCACATACAGCTGCTGGGTGACCTTGGGCTGGTCACACTTCTCTGAAGTCTCTCAGCCCCACTCACCTCACAGAGCGTTTGTTATGGGGGAGGAAGGGAAAGGAGAATGTGAGCCGCTTTGAGACTCCTTCGGGTAGTGATAAAGTGGGATATCAAATCCAAACTCCTCCTCTTCTGGATTTGCCTTGTTCCACTCTAGCAACATCTGGCAACATTGCTTCTTTTTATTTTTATTTATGCCAAAGGTTTTCAACCTTTTTGAGTCCACGACTCCCTTAACCAACTACATTCTTTTTGTGGCATCCCTGTGGGGCTCAGGAGCCCAGTTATGTTGTCTCTTGCCTGCAGAGCCAGCAGCCTCTCACCCTTTTTCGAACACCCTCCCTCGCGGAGTGTTCCCTCAGACTCCTCTCCTTGGGAGTCCTCCAGGCAGCTGCAATTGCCGACCCTTGTCTCTGAGCTGGCCCACCCCACCCCAAAGACAGGTGCCTCCTCACACTGCCCCACAGGGGCCTGGGAAGCACCCCCTGGCCAGCCCCAGAGGCTCCATTCGCCTGGGGAGCTTGTAGCCAGGGCTGCTGCAACAAACAGCTGTGCAAGCTTTTAGGAGGCAGAGACGTGAGAGGGCATCAGAGGGAGGGAGGGAAGGAAAGAGAGACAGAGGCCAGTGTTGGCCCCGGCACCCTGGTCATCATTCAAGGCACCCCAGGGTGCCACAAGATGCTGGTTGAAAACCACTGTTTTATGCATTTTCCAGTTTTCATTTTATACCATACATATTTCATATGACATTTGTTTCTGCACAGATTTCCCAATCTGACTTCAGTGGCATTCTAACAAAGCCTTAATTTGCTGCATCTCCATTAATTTCTCCACCCTTTTTTATTTCCGTCGTTTTCTACTGTTGTTCAAAGAATTGCCCCTACTTGCAGTTTTACTGTAATGTCATTTCTTTTTAGATATTCTATAAGGTATTTCCACTCTCTCTCCCCCCCCCCTTGCCTTCCTCTCATCCCACTTCCTTATTTTGGCTACAGGTAGGTAGCCGTGTTGGTCTGCCATAGTCAAAACAAAATAAAAAATAAATAAATCCCTTCCAGTAGCACCTTAGAGACCAACTAAGTTTGTTCTTGGTATGAGCTTTCATGTGCATTCCTGGAAGGATTTTTTTAATTTTTAATTTTGTTTTTATTTTGGCTGTCATGTTTGCTAATTCTGTGAGCTCTATCAATTTGTACAAACATTACTCTTCTGTTGGTATATTTTCATTTTTTCACGCTTCTTCTTTATCTTCTTAGCATCAATTCTTTGTTGCTTTGGGTGTTCCAGCTCACGGCTAAATTCAGACCAAAATATTTATTGCGTGCTCTTCCAGAAAATTCAAGTTCCCAACCAATTTGTAAGGTTTGAGGTTACACAGTAAACACTCCAAGTGCCGAAATAGGATCGCCGGGGTATTGAAAACCTGGTTTGGCTTTGAAGCAATACAAAACATTGACAAACCCAGGAGGGGGGGAAACGTGCAGATCGGCTTACAACTCGGTCTCAAGTTTGGGAATTTCCCCCTCTATTTAAAACAAAATCCAACAAGCACAGGATCATTGCAGTAAAAGTGCAAAAACGGAGACTCAGTGGCTCAGCCCCATTTCTGTCTGCAGTTGAAACAGGATATTCTATTAAAACTGCAGAAGCTGTGCGTGTTTCTGTGGGAGAGAAATAAAACAAAACAAACTACTAGTTCTATGCTGTAGGCATTTGTATAAACACCTGTGAACTCGAGACAAAAGGGGTTGGTTTTGAAAGACTTTGATGGCACAAGCCGTAACCTGCACTGTGGATTTCATATTACCTTGGGAAGGGCTTTAGTTCACCTTTGGAACATCTCGTTCGCTTACGAAATGTCCCTGCTTCAATCGATCTCTGGCCTCTCCAGGTAGGATTGAAAATGTCCCCTTTCTGAAACCCTGGAAAGAACCACTGTCCTTCAATGTAGACCATACTGAGCTTAGAGGGATCAATTCTTTGGCTCAGTATAAGGGCTCACCCACAGTGACCTTTTGTTCCACACTTTATAGGCACGAGTCCACATTTTTAAAGCTGTGCGTCTGAGCACTTTTTGGAGATCCCACCCCTCCCGCCCCTTACCCCAGGAAAACCCACTCTTTAATGCCACATCGGAACAAAGGGAAATTTGGGTTTCCAGTAGATTGCCATTCGCTCTGAATGAGTTGCTAAAAAGTGTGGGATAACCAACATTTGAAAGCCATGTGGAAGGTCTGAGGAAAGTCATGGCTATGAAAGCCAGAAAGGCGGAAAATATGAATGATTATATGTGAATTAATCTTTTTATTTTGTAGTAGTTATGTATTAAAACAATAAAAAATATTATTTTTTAAAAAAGACACGCCTATCTAATATATGGAAAAGTCAATGTCCATAGAGGTTTTTTGAATCATATTATAAGAAAATCACTGTACAAAATCTGGATGAAATATAGGTGGAACCAAAAATTCCTCTCTGGACATCCCCAACAGAAGCTATGGCGGTTAAGAAAATAAATATTCAGGGCAATTGGGCTAGGTACACAGTATTAGTAGAAGAGGAAAATGGAAACATCAAACTTAAAAGTTTATAAAGAAGTGAGCAACTACTTAACAGGCTGGATACAATACTTTCAGGTAAATGAAAGATTAAAACTAGATAAGAAAGAAGGCCCTAGCTAAAGAAACGTCAAAGTTTGAGTTAGAATTAATTCAATCTAGAGGAAAAATATATTTCTAAGATGTACAATTTACTCTTAGAATGGGAAGTTACAGATGAAACTGTGAAAAGTGCTATGATAAAATGGGCCCAAGATTTGGGATACAACATCTATATGGCACAGTGGGAGAGACTTTGGAAGGAGGACATTAAGTTTACGGCGTGGACCAATTTGAAGGGAAACGTCATGAAGATGCAGTACAGATGGCATCTCACCCCAGCAAGGTTATCAAAAATGTATAAAAATAAATCGTCTGTATGCTGGAGGTGCAAAAATAGATTAGGATCTTACATCCATATGTGGTGGGAGTGCATGGCTATTAAAGATTACTGGGACAAGATCTATAATGAATTTTAAAAAACTATTTAAACTCTCATTCAAGAAAAAACTGGAAATTTCCTGTTAGGGATATTACCATTAGAAATTTTAAAAAAAGAAGCTAGACCATTTCTCATGTATGGAACTGTAGCGGCCAGAATACTTATCGCAAGAAATTGGAAGAGCGATAAAATTCCAACCATAAGTGACTAACCAATTAACCCCTGTGTTGCAAACCCTTAGACCGGGGGTCAGCAACCTGCGGCTCCGGAGCCGCATGCGGCTCTCTGACAGGTCTCCTGCGGCTCCGGCATGCCCCCTTTCAATGCCCTTTCAATAATAATTAAATGGTTATCGGCAAAAAAGGGCCAAAAAACCATGAATAATCCGCATCAACGTTGAACAGCTGGGCGGTCTTTCTCAGCCCTCTCGGGGTTCCTGAGGACAGACCCAAGATTGATATCCACCTTGACCACTCCCAGAGAGAGGAAGCGACTTCTTCACACCAATAAGCGTGTGGGGAGGGCTGAGCTTTTACCACCTCGGCGTGCCGATTGGCAGGACAGATTGCCCGCCTTGGCGCATAGGCTCGGAGCCGGGGCCTTACCGCCGAGGTAGCCACTGAGGATGAAGGCGGGAGGCGGGCACGGGAGAGCGACGCTTCGTCCGGCCAATGAGCCGCCGGGATGCCTGTTCCTGTTTGAGGGGAACGTGCCAATGAGGGTGGCGTTAGGGCGGGGAGAAGAAGGAGCTGGGCTTTGCGAGTTATCGAGAGATAGAGATAGAGAGAGAGAGAGAGAGAGAGAGAGAGAGAGAGAGAGAGAGAAGAGTCGGGATAATAAAGGCGGCGGGAGGTGGCGGTGGCGATTGGAGTGGCCCCTGTCGGGCGGAATCCTTTTCAAAGCGGCCGCGCGGAGGGCGGAGCAGGCGGGCCAGGCGTCGCCGTGACGGGAGGGCGGTGATGGTCGCCGACAGGATGAAGTAGAGCTGCTTTGGGGCTGCGGCGGCAAAAACGTCCGGGCTTCTTCTGAAATCTCCGCTAACCAGTGCTTTGCCAGCGCTCGCTGCGGGCTGTGTACATGCTCAACGACGGCCCCAAGGGCGGCTCGGGGGCCCGGAGCCCCAAGGCCGGCGCGCTGCAGTGCCTGGCACGATTCCCCCCCCCCAAACCTGTTTTTTGCTTTTTTGCTTTTTGCCTTGCTCTCCCACCCCCTCTCTTTTTCTTCCTCCCCTCCTTTTTTAATCCAAGGGGAGAAATCCCATTTTTAAAACAAACAAACAAACGAAAAACAAACAAACACCCCCCACAGCTGCTGCAGCCACTCTATTTGAATTTTTATTATTACCCTTTTTCTGCCTCTATCCCCCCTTTTTCTTTTCTCTTCCCCTTTTGTTTTTGTTTTCAAAAAAAGGAAAAAGAAGAAAAAGATTTTCCCCCTTTATTTTTATTTTTTAAACTACTACATATTTTTAATAGATATCCTCCTCACCCCACCCCACCCCCAATTTATATTTTTCCACCCCACTTTTCCATTCCCACCCCCCCTTTTTCTTTCTTTATTAGTTCGCTTGCCAACCTATCTTAGAGGGGGAAGCCCTCTCTCCCACCCACCACCCCCCCAAACAACTTTGAGCTGAACCCCCAAAAACGGGGGTAGATCACTGCTGAAAGTAGATCACAGTTTCTTGGGAGTTGGCCACCCCTGGCATAAGACATGTAACTAGAATAAAAAAATTAAAAAACCAAGCAAATAATTGTAATAACTACTGAAATAAAGCACTGCTATAATTATATATAATTTCCCTAAAATTTTGGTTTCATTCGCCTTTCCGTGCTGAAATGTCACAACCTGAACGACCATGGCTTGCCCCCCACCCCAGTTTTGATCCTGGGTACGCCCCTGAGTCAATGCAAAAAAGTAAGAACTTATTCTTGTTGTTTTTACTAATTATACTTTGCATTGGCTCCTATACGTTATTTATTATTATTGCATTAAGGTAAGAAACAATATATGCAGTGTTATATTTGTTTTAAATGTCGCAATGGTTTTGCGGCTCCCAGTTGTTTTTTTCCCCTTTGGAAATGGGTCCAAGTGGCTCTTTGTGTCTTAAAGGTTGCAGACCCCTGCCTTAGACAATGAAAGGCAAGACGTAGACCAATAAACAATCAAGGCACTAATTCATTAAACGTAACAAACAACCCATAATACAGGACCACATATTTTTGTAAATATGGTTCCTAACATAAAAGTCTCTGAAAGTAATACAAGTCGTATATTTCGTTTATTTTGTGTTGTGTGTTTGCTTTTGTCTCTTGTTTTTTTGTATTTTGTTTGTGTGTTTGTTGTTTCACTGAAACCTCTTTCTGCTTCAGTTCTTTCTTATTGATTTCTCTCTCTCTCTCTCTCTCTTTTTTCTCTCTCCGATCCTTTCATACTTTTTTATTTGACCTACAATGGAAAAAAAAGAAAATGGATAAAGGTTAATGTATATTATGGAGGACTGTTAAAGAAGTATACAAATTAATGAATACATTAACATGTAAATATTAGGAAATGGGTCGATTGCAATGAAGAAATGTGTTTATGTTATGTTATAGTTACAGGTGGGTAGCCGTGTTGGTCTGCCATAGTCAAAACAAAATAAAAATTTCTTTCCAGTAGCACCTTAGAGACCAACTAAGTTTGTTCTTGGTATGAGCTTTCATGTGCATGCATACCAAGAACAAACTTAGTTGGTCTCTAAGGTGCTACTGGAAAGAAATTTTTATTTTGTTGTGTTGTGTTGTGTTTTGTGTTATTATTTGAATGATTTTGGTTTTATCATTATGGAGTTTAAATAAAGATATTTAATTTTTTTTAAAACGAAACTCTCTCTCTCTCTTGATGCATTTCCCCTCTTCCTTTTGTAGAAATTGTCGGCCTCGACTGCATCCTCGATGGGGTCAGGTACAAGAACGGACAGTCCTTCCAGCCCAATTGCAAGTACAATTGCACCTGCATCGGAGGAGCTGTGGGCTGCGTCCCCACCTGCAGAGACTCCAAGCCGCCCCTCGTTTGGTGCCCCAACCCCAAACAGATTAAGTTGAAAGGGCAGTGCTGCGAACAGTGGGTCTGCGACGACTCCAAGAAAATCAGAAAGACCTCCCCACGGCACATCTCCTCTGCAGGTATTGGCGGGGTTGGCAGTGTGGTGGAGCCATGAAGAGGGGCAACTTTCTAAGACTTCGGAGGAAGAAAGCTCCCCACAGCTTTTAGGGGCAAACTCCCTGCAGCATGGAGTTCCAGGTGTAACCTGTTCCACCCTTTCTCTGCAACGAAAACAAAACAAATGGAAACCAACAGCCACTTGAGGGCTGGGCGTGGAGGGAATTGAGAAGAGGTGCTGAATTTTTTACCTGCTGGCCCTTTTCAAGCTCAACATCTTCCCTTCCAAGGTGGTTTTCCTCCAGCAAGGAAAGAGGCAGAAAGCTGTATTATATAAGGGCGGACAACTGGTTCATCTAGCACACATTTAAGGCCACATTCGCACTATACATTTAAACAAGCATCGTACCATTTTAAGCAGACATGGCTCCCCCCCCCAAGAATCCTGGGAAACGTAGTTTGTTAAGACTGCTGTGAGTTGTTAGGAGACCTCGAGTCCCCTCACAGAGCTACAATTGCCAGAGTGGTTTAACAGCCAATTCCTCTTCACAGGGAACTCTGGGCCATTCCTGAGGCATGGCACATAAGCTCACCTAATGCCATGCGTTCCTTTCCTCTCTTTTTTTACAGTTTACGAAGGGGAAATTGAGTCGTGGCAGAAAAACTGCATCCCCCACACCTCTTCCTGGAGTCCCTGCTCGAAGACCTGCGGGATGGGCACGTCCCAAAGAATCTCAAATGAGAACGACCAGTGCCGCCTAACAAAAGAGAGCCGGCTCTGTAACATGCGCCCATGTGAAGAGAACATCGCCAAGCACATTAAGGTACAGGATAATACAGGCACAAGTCCTGCTTTTAGGAATGCTCTTGTTTCCTCAGCCACCCACAAGATGCTCCCACAATTTCTTCGGAAAACCACTCATTTTTTATCGCATTTCCAGATGATGCCATTTCTAAGTCCTAGGCTTCTAGTGTTTTTCCGCATTCCCTTCTGGGTGTTTGAGACATGAATGGTCACTTACTTAGGCTATCCAATTGCAGCTCTATCCTGTCCAAAGAGCTGGACAACATGATGGGGTATCAGGCTTGAGGGAATCGGCTTCCTTCCCCCCTTTGGCAGTAGATAAGCAGAACAAAGAGAAAGGAGTCTCTTACCAGTTAGAAACTTTAATGATCACAGTGAGAGAACAAAGATTCCATTCCTAGGAATGACGGTGCTCCCAATTAAGGGTTTCACCCACTTCCTCCCTAGTAGTCACCCATGTCACTACCACATCTTGTAACCTGATCTCACAACCAATGTGCTTTCTGTGCTGCCACCTTATCTGCACTGCTTGACATTGTGCTGAGCAGATGAATCCTTTCAAGCAACAGTGAGTCTGTTAACTCCCTCTCTCCCAGTGCTTCTCCTCCTAGCTGTTCCCCATCCAGTACTATCCCATCTTCTGCCTTCTGCAAACTACGTCCCTCTGCAAACCACTGTTCCAAATCTATACTGTGGGAAGATTCAGGATCCTGAGCAGGAACAGGGGGAGGGGGTGGCTCCCACCATTCCTCCTCAGTGCAGCCCTCCTCAGCACGGTCCCTGACATGGGAGCACAGAGGATTCTGGGACTTGTGGTTTAATCAAGGGGTTTCACAACTGGGAAGGATGACTGCATAACCCAGGGATAATCTACCTGTAGCCCTCTAGATCAGGCATCCCCAGACAAGTCCAGCTGTTTTGGGACTACAATTCCCTTCATCCCTGGCCACTAGTCCTGTCAGCTAGGGATGATGGGAATTGTAGTCCCAAAACATCTGTAGGACTGAGTTTGGGGATGCCTGCTCTAGAGTCCCATAAGTCCCAGCCAGCATGGCCAATGGTCAGCGATGAAGAGAGCTGAGAGTTTCTAGCACCTTCCAGCCTCCTCATAGTTCTTGGAGAACAAATCCCTGAAGTTTTATTCTGTTTTTAATGTTATGTTGAAAGCTGCCCAGAGTGGCTGGGGAAACCCAGCCAAATGGGCAGGGTAGAAATAATAAATTATTATTATTATTATTATTATTATTATTATTATTATTATTAGGTGTAAATAAAAATGTTAATTGATCAAATTGATTGCTATCATCTCTCTCTCTTTCTCTTTCTCTTTCTCTTTCTCTCTCTCTCTCATATTGTTTCTAGCCTGGAAAGAAATGCTTAGCAGTGTACAGGAGACAGGAGCTGATGAACTATACTCTGTCTGGATGTGTGAGCAAGGCAGCTTACCGGCCAAAATACTGCGGCATCTGTGTGGACAATCGCTGCTGTACTCCGTACAAGTCGAAGACCATAGACGTGAGCTTCGTGTGCCCGGATGGGACGGGGTTCTCCAAGAAAGTGATGTGGATCAACGCCTGCTTCTGCAACCTGAGCTGCAAGAGCCCCAACGACATTTTCGCTGACTTAGCTCATTATCATGATTACTCCGAAGTCGCTAATTAAGTTGGCTGGGTATGATGGCATGTGCAGGGAGGGAGGGAGGGAGGCGGGCAAGAGGTGACTCCTACGTTTTATTGCTCTGATTTTACAGAGGGTTGAAAATAAAAGAGAATCTTCCGTCTGCTGTATGCGAAAGCAAAGCCATTTGTTGATTTAAATCCTTTTTCTTTTTCTTTTAATAATCCTGGCCTAAGTCTGCTTTGATTCATCCTGTCATTTTAAATGCTCTTTTAACAACAGGATTTTCTGCAGGATGCCCTGATTCTCAAATATTTTCTGTTCTCCTGGCTGCAGTGTAAACCTTTAGAGTTATTATTTCCTTTGAGGTTTCGAAGCAGAGGTTGGGTGGCCATCTGTCATGGATGCTTTAGCTGAGATTCCTGCATTGCAGGGGGGTGGACTAGATGACCCTCGGGGATCCTTCCGACTCTAAGATTCTATTACTCTTTTTAAAGTGCAGGGCTTCATCTACATAAAACACTTCTTGCCAGTTTACAGTGGTACCTTGGTTTACAACCATAATCTGTTCCGGAGGTCCATTTGTAAACCAAAACAAATGATCAAGTTTGCAGATGACACCAAATTGGGAGGGGTGGCTAATACCCCAGAGGACATGATCACACTTCAAAATGACCTTAACAGATTAGACAACTGGGCCAAAGCAAACAAGATGAAGGAGAAATGTAAAGTACTACACTTGGGCAAAAAAATGAAAGGCACAAATATAGGATGGGTGACACCTGGCTTGAGAGCAGTACATGTGAAAAGGATCTAGGAGTCTTGGTAGACCACAAACTTGACATGAGTCAACAGTGTGATGCAGCAGCTAAAAAAGCCAATGCAATTCTGGGCTGCATCAATAGGAGTATAGCGTCTAGATCAAGGAAGGTAATAGTACCACTATATTCCGCTCTGGTCAGACCTCACCTGGAATACTGTGTCCCCGTTCTGGGCACCACAGTTCAAGAAGGATACTGACAAGCTGGAACGTGTCCAGAAGAGGGCATCCAAAATGGTCAAAGGCCTGGAAACGATGCCTTATGAGGAATGGCTTAGGGAGCTGGGTATGTTTAGCCTGGAGAAGAGAAGGTTAAGGGGTGATATGATAGCCATGTTCAAATATATAAAAGGATGTCATATAGAGGAGGGTGAAAGGTTGTTTTCTGCTGCTCCAGAGAAGCGGACACAGGGCAATGGATTCAAACTACAAGAAAGAAGATTCCACCTAAACATTAGGAAGAACTTCCTGACAGTGAGAGATGTTCGGCAGTGGAATTTGATGCCAAGGAGTGTGGTGGAGTCTCCTTCTTTGGAGGTCTTTAAGCGGAGGCTTGACAGCCATCTGCCAGGAATGCTTTGATGGTGTTTCCTGCTTGGCAGGGGGTTGGACTGGATGGCCCTTGGGGTCTCTTCCAACTCTATGATTCTATGAAAACAGGTTGTAACCCAAGGCGCGCTTTCGCCAATGGGGCCTCCAAAAATTTTTTGTTCGTAATCTAGAAATAATGGGTTGTAATCCAAAAAAAGGTTGCAAACTGGGACATGCACTTCTGGGTTTGGCGTGCTTGTAATTCAAAATGTATGCAAACCAAGGTACCACTGTATTTTCTTTAAACATAGACTTCTCAACAAAGCGTTGCCCAGGCAGGAAACCAAACTATACGATCAAGAGATGATGCGGGAATATGTTTTGGGACTACAACTCCCATCATCCCTAGCTAACAAGACTAGTGGCCAGGGATGAAGGGAATTGTAGTCCCAAAACGATCAAGAGATGATGCGGGAATATTCCAGCGGATGCAGAATTGCTTTTAAGAGATGGAGCAGCCTGTGATCTGACGAAAGTCTGGCAGCAGAAGAGGCACCACAATTATCTCATGCTACACAGACTTCTCAACAAAGCATTGCCCAGGCAGGGCGCATTCCCTATTCATTGAGTTCTGAAAGTCCCTATTGTGAGACGGCGCATGACGGTCACATTGTGCAATGGGCATCTACGAGCGGCCCAGAAGAACAAAGCGCCTCTTCAGAATTCTGCGCTGCAAACAATGCTCCCAAGGTGAGATGGTACAGAAAAAGGAAAAAACGTCAAGGAGGCCAGGAAATGAGTCCCTCAAAAGGAGGTTGCAGACAGACAAGGGTTTTCGAGAGGGTCCAAAGTGGGGTTGGGGTTGTTGAGAAGGATCACTTATCCCCACATGGCACAGAGGTCTTTCGTGCTTTCCTTGTGTCTCAGGCTAAACAGGTTTTTGGAAATGAATGGGGCAAGCAGCTACTGAAATTGGATTTAAGGTTGCCCTTAAAGGCAAGTCTTCCTTAGTCCCACTTCCAGAATCAACAAGTGCTGGACTCCTTCAAATTTTAAGGTGCGGTTCTCCAGCCAAGCGGAGTGTACAGAAATGTCTATATCAGGACAAATTGTATGTAATGATGCATATTATAGTGAAAATAACACAAAAAGGCGTTCTATTTAGGGAACACTAACTTGCTGATCAGAAGGTTGGCGGTTTGAATCACTGCGACGGGGTGAGCTCTCATTGCTCGGTCCCAGCGCCTGCCAAACTAGCAGTTCAAAAGCATGCCCCAAAGTGCAACTAGATAAATAGGTACTGCTCCGACGGAAAGGTAAAGGGCGTTTTCGTGTGCTGCTCTGGTTTCGGTGTTCTGTTGTGCCAGAAGCGGCTTAGTCATGCTGGCCACATGACCCGGAAAAACTGTCTGCAGACAAACGCCGGATCCCTCAGCCTGTAAAGCGAGATGAGCGCTGCAACCCCAAAGTCGCCTGTGACTGGACTACACTGTCAGGGTCCTTTACCCTTTTTAACCTTTTTTTTTACTTGAAAAAATGTGTACAGAAGGAATGTTACCTACAAAAATGTGTGTGCTAGGAGTATTGCACACTTAAAGGTTGATTTAATTCTCATGAGGACTTTAAAAAACTAAATAAACCGTGAACTGATGTCGAAACGTGGAAGAATGGACGCAAGGCTGGAAAAATGAGAAACCCCAATGGACAGATTCATCCATCGCCACCTGCAACAAAATGTTGCAGCGTGGAGAGCTGCGCTCCCAGATTCTAGTTGTTCCGTTCCATTCCCTAATTCTAGGTCCTTAAAGGTAAGCATTTTATGGTCACTGAATAGGCTCGGTTCTCGCTGGACTAGGGTTTTTATTTGGTGGGTGTGGGTAGAGTCACCCCCTCCCAAAATAAAAAAGGTTATTTGCATTTCTGTAAAGTTTTGAGATTGCCACGAATCTGCTGATGACCCCTCCCTTGTGCCTGAGGAGCAGTGTGGGCTAGAGATAGGACGGCATACACATCCTAAACATTGGATACACAAAAGGTCTTTACTAGAGAGAAAAACAGGATGATTGTATGTGCGGTGGGCAGCAATTCCTCTTTTACTACTCTACACATTAGCATTAAATATGGGGTTGCTTGATGGCAGAAAGTGGGGAGGAATTAAAGAACCTTTTAATGAGGGTGAAAGAGGAGCGTGCAGAATATGGTCTGAAGCTCAACATCAAAAAAACTAAGATCATGGCCACTGGTCCCATCACCTCCTGGCAAATAGAAGGGGAAGAAATGGAGGCAGTGAGAGATTTTACTTTCTTGGGCTCCATGATCACTGCAGATGGTGACAGCAGTCACGAAATTAGAAGACGCCTGCTTCTTGGGAGAAAAGCAATGACAAACCTAGACAGCATCTTAAAAAGCAAAGACATCACCCTGCCGACAAAGGTCCGTATAGTTAAAGCTATGGTTTTCCCAGTAGTAATGTACGGAAGTGAGAGCTGTACCATAAAGAAGGCTGATCGCTGAAGAATTGATGCTTTTGAATTATGGTGCTGGAGGAGACTCTTGAGAGTCCCATGGACTGCAAAAAGATCAAACTTACCCATCCTTAAAGAAATCAGCCCTGAGTGCTCACTGGAAGGGCAGATCCTGAAGCTGAGGCTCCAATACTTTGGCCACCTCATGAGAAGAGAAGACTCCCTGGAAAAGACCCTGATGTTGGGAAAGATGGAGGGCACAAGGAGAAGGGGACGGCAGAGGATGAGATGGTTGGACAGTGTTCTCGAAGATACTAACATGAGTTTGGCCAAACTGTGAGAGGCAGTGGAGGATAGGGGTGCCTGGAGTGCTCTGGTCCATGGGGTCACGAAGAGATGGACACGACTGAACGACTGAACAACAACAACAACAATGTGGTTGCATGTTTCTGGATTTCAGTTGCAGCGACGGGATTAATGAGGGTGAGAAAGTGGTGTGGATTCGCCCATTTTTTGCTGCATCGCCCTGCCAATGAAAACTCTCCTCCAATAACAAGTCACCCAAGGGGGAAAGCTGTTGCTGGCACCAATGCTAGCGTCTTTCGCATAGCAAATAGCAGCTTGGGAGAGAAAGGTTAGCCGTCTCCTGCAATCCCACATGTCGTGACCTTAATCTTGATCTTACATTGCTTTCTTAAAAAAACAAACAAACAAACAAACAAACAACAACTCAGGCACACTAAACACAATCTCACATTCACTGCACCATGATATCCGGCCTTCTGAAAATTTGGTAATATGGTGCCCCGAGGGAGCCCAAAATTTGGCACCCCCAAATGGATCTTCTTAACAACAGATCTTCTCCACCTACACTGCCCTAAATCCAGGGCTGGTGGTAAGGAAGGGAATCCTGTCTTAAAGCACTTTCCACTCTCTTAAAATCCATTGTCTACAACCTTTGCTTATATAGTGGTACCTCAGAAGTCAAATGGAATCCATTCCGGAAGTCAGTCCGACTTCCAAAACGTTTGGAAACCAAGGCACGGCTTCCAATGGGCTGCAGGAAACTCCTGCAGCCCATTGGAAGCCGTGGATGTTGTGCTGGACGTTCGGGTTCCAAAGAACGTTCGTAAACCGCAACACTCACTTCTGGGTTTACGGTGTTCGGGAGCCAAAACATTTGACTCGCAAGGCATTCGGGATCCAAGGTACGACTGTATAAACTCTGGATCTCCCCCACCTGCACTGCCCTGAGTCTGACTGATCCAGCAATGGGGGGTTGTTGAAAGCGACTGTGGCTCCCCACAGCTTTCTGCCCCAAACACAGCAGGTCGATTCATTTATCATCGAATCCAAAGGTGCCCTTCGGCAGAGGCTGACCCCAATCGTAACCTCCTGCTGGGCACTTCCAGGCACGAGCCGCACAGACTGGCCTCCTTTGCCCGGGCAGGAATTGGATTTGGTCTGTGTCAAATGTGGGTCTGCCAAGGTTTCGGTGTTCATGTCACACTGCTTTGCCAAGGGCTTTTCACAGCAGCAGGTGTGTGCCCAGTTATCTCAAGGAGGATTTGATTGCATCCTGCCCCCATCTTAAAGCTAAGCTGCTTACAGAACTAACCGGGCCCATGTCCCCCGTAGACGGAACAATTATCTGTATCTGGGACAAGGCTCAGAAATAGCATAATGTACGCCTGGGAAAAGCGTCACGTTGTGGCGGCTTGTTCTAAGCAGAGATGGCACGTGTGAACCTGCTTCTCTTCTGTACCTGAGCTGTCCCCAAAGCAGTAGAGTTCTGTTACAAAGAGGTGGGCTTCATCAAACAGGTAGATTTTTAGAAATGGAACTGATGGAGAAAGGAAAACTCTCCTGCCCTGTCCGGAATAAATTCAAAATTAAGGTTCTTGAAAGCTCCAGGCCTTTATAAATTAATGTATCCATGCATAGGTTGGATGTGTGTTGATCTGTCGGCATGCCACACTCCAGGAAACAGCTTTGACTGGATGGCTAAAGCAGCTGAGGACATCTGATTGGTCTCCAACCCTCTGTGAGTTAGGGACTTCCCCTGCATGCAAAGACAGGCTCCAGCAGATTGTGCGGATGAGACCAATGATCAAGAAGGCAGTTTCTGCACATACAGTAGAAGGAAGTGAGACAGATGGGGCTCGCCAACCTGGGAAGGTAGCCCATCTAGGAGAAAGAAAATACCCTTCTCCTTGACGCTAAACCTCTGCTGCCTTGCAGAATATCTTTGTGAGAAAAAAATGGCCAAGGAGTAAACCCTACACAAATCCAGAGTCGATCCTCAAGATGGTTGCATGGAACCTTGCATGTCTCATTCTGGCAACTGCTGCAGCTGAGCTGGTGCCAAATCCATTGCTCTGCTTTCCTTTGGACCAAATCAGGGAGGTTGAGAGAGGGGTCTTGTCGTCAGGGCAGCCCAGGACCTTCTGTAAACCTGAAGGCCCGGTATACCTGAAGGAATGTCTCCACCCCTATCGCTCAGCCCAGACACAGAGGTCCAGCTCCAAGGGTCTTCTGCTGGTTCCCTCACTGCGGGAAGCGAAGTTACAGGCAAAGGGCCTTCTTGGTAGCGGCACCCTCCCTGTGGAACACCCTTCCTTAGAAGTCAAGGAGATAAAAGGACTACACAACTTTTAGAAGACACCTGAAGGCAGCCCTGTATCGGGAGGTTTTAAACATTTTATTATGTTTTTATATATGCTGCAAGCAGCCCAGAGTGGGGAAAGCCAGCCAGATGGGCACGGTATAAAATTATTATGATGCCCAGGCTTGCATCCTGAAGGAGGTCACTTAGGTACTGCTAACAGTGTTTAACTTCACCCCGGAGGCGAACTCCATTGTTTCTTGAGACAGTCAGGTGCCAGCAACAGTGCTAGATAAGGCGATCTGAATGTGGATTGTCCCATATTTATTCTCTGGCACCCCCAGATTGGGCTGATAAGGACTTTTCTCAGTGTAGACTAGGGCTGGGGGACCTGAGCCCCGCCAGCTACTGCTGGACTCCCATTCCAATATTCACTGGCCATTGGTCATGCTGGCTGGGGTGCTGCTAGTTGGGAGACCAACAGCTAGAAGGCCATAGGTTCTCAAGTTTGGGTTCCCAGATGTTCTTGAACTACAACTCTCTTCCCCGACCACTCGTCATGCTGGCTAGGAATGATGCAACGTCCGAGAAAGGCTGCTGTAGACAAATCTGAGCTAGATTCACCCGTGGCCTGGCTCTATATAGGACAGCTTCCTACGACCAACCCTATTGTAAATCACTTTAAGATGTCACCTAGGAAATTATTCATAAATGAAATCAGTCGCGATTCTCAAGGTTGTCTTCTTCCCAGTTAATGGTTGCACATGCTGCCTTCAACATAGCCGGACCCACCCAAATTATGCACACACACACTGATTTTCCTGTGTCACTGAAAAAGGTGCACACCCGTGTTCATGTAAGGTCTGGCGAGTTTGGAGGTTGTTTTGGGCCTGGTCATCCTAACCTACAAGAGGTGAAGAGTGGTTGTGGGGAAAGTGTTCCAGAGCAGAACACATGCTATACTAGGAAAAGGTCCCATTGGCAGGTAGGTGGGAACAACAACTACCCAACACCTTGGAGAACCAGCGCCTGTCAACGCAGACTGTGTATCATTCAGTATCTTGTCTCCAACCAGTCAATTGGATACTTCTGGATCCAAAGCTCACAAACTTATTTCCAACATCTGACCGCCAGTATCTGACTCTGAATATGGGCATTCTGTTTAGCATCGTGGCCAACAGCCATAGGTATAGCTATATCAATCTGCCAAACTAGTGGCCATCATCACTTCTCAGGGTATGCAGTAAATTCCAAAAATGTGCTTTGTCAACTAGTACTTTGTTTTGAAATTACCACCAATTTCCTTCGTTGAGTGACCCAGCATTATAGTAACATGGGCTGGGGACAGAGAGAAATCTATTTGCTCAGCCTGTACAATTCATTTATATAACCTGCTTTCGTAACCATTCTTTTAAAAAAGCAAAAGCTAACTAGTCCAAATGCGTTAGGCTTTGCATTTCACAAGTCATTTTATTGGTCTTTTCTACACCCTTTCCGGTGTTCTATCCTCTTTGAGATGGGTCAACCAGAACTGCAGCCATTTTTTATGAAGGAAATTAGGGTCATGCTTTTTCTCTTCTTTTACACTGCTGCCAACTAAATTGACATTTACAGCAAGCTGTCCATCAAACAGTCATGTTGCCTTTCCTGGCCAGAAACAGCAAATATCACACCATCAGCATTATGAATATGAATATGAAATTCTCAACATCAACACGCTTTATATTAATCAGGCAACACAATTTTGTTTCCCAGTTTGGATGGTTCTGACTACTCTGGATCTTGAATAATTTGTTGTTATTGGCAAACATACCTATGTCATGACTCACCCATTCCAGATCATTTTAAGAGTAAAAGTACTATCCAGCTCCTGTACAGAACTAATTTCTCCCCAATGTGAAAATGTTCCATTTATCCTCATCTTCTGCTTCCTGATGTTTAACCCATTGATGATCCATAAGAGAATGAACTCAAGGCAGTTTAAGTCATCCATGCAAGTAGTGAGGTGCATTTTCAAACACCTGAGATGGACTTTCTGTTGCTCAGGGCCAACTGAAGTGGGAGAGTCAAACTCATTGTGGTTTTTTTTAATCCTTATCTCAAAGACCACCACCATTTTCAGGACACAAAATAGATGCAAAACCACTGCAAAGTTACAAATTTATTTTTGAAATAAATACAAATAATTCATTAATAAACTTTTCTGAAATAGACAAGTTTTGCCTCTCAATTACCGTCTGTTCCTCCTCTTCGCCAACCACCCAAGAAACTCTGCAGCTGTCATTTTGAAAATAGGTGATTTGCCTAAACTAGAGCTTAGTTCTCTTTGAAATGCCAAAGATATTCAGGTGTAGAGATGCTTGATGTTTTAAATGCTTGACACCCAAAAATCATGAGCCATATTACAAATTGTGAAGTAGCAAACAGAAAGCCAGTGAAAAATAATCTGTAAAAAAACAACAACAACCATTCTATGCTGGAAATCTGTTGCGTTGCACACTGCTCCCCAAAATAGAGCTCTGCAGACATCAGGACAGGCTGCAGAATCAATACACCTCTACATTCACAGTCATCAAAATCTCCATTGCAGTCTTGCATCTCTCGCTCCTGAACAGTGTGGAAAGTATTCATCCAGCACTAGGTCTTAATCCTGAAATGGTAGGGGCTGACCAACCTGGCAGTTGACTATAGAGCACTTTATAATCATTACTCTACTTTTCCACCTTCTAAGATAATTTACTGCTGGTCCCCCAACCACCACACACATTACCCTAAGTAGCCACAAGGCCAACTGATTTTGTCATCTCCAAACATCCTTTTGAGGTCCAAAACGTAAGACCAAGTGCTGGTATGCTTTTGACAATAATTTTAACCTTGCCCTTTACTTGCTCAAGCAGTTTTAGTTCTAAAAGGAGAAAGACTGCCACTAAATAGCATGAAGGCTTAAGATTTTGTTTGCCTGAAACTGCAATACATTCCCTATTATATATATATATATATATATATATATATATATATATATATATATATATATTCTCATGTAGGAAAACAGGCCTTGAACACTACTCACAAGGCCAGACACAAAATCTCATTCGATTAATATGTACAGATTTGAGTAAATCCAACTTACACCTGACTTTCAGACTTTTTCTAAAAGTCTCCAGTCATGCATTGTTTCCCCCAAAGCAAATTATTTAAAGACACACTGGGAAAGGGCTTTTTTTAACAGTGTAAAAAAGGGAGATGGGGGGCAAGAGATGGATCATCTTCAAAGGCTTTGTTTCTGAACAAGATCCTAGGTAGCTTAGGTTGCAATCTTGGTGATCAAATGCTGTTAGCTTCACCACTGGACAAGTTTTAAAGCAATCTAGAATTAGTTGGAGAACAGAATAGCAGCAACCTCTGTTAAGGGAACAGAGAAACTTGAGATGCCTGCTTTATTGGTCCCTGCTGAACTCTAGGTGGGGGACAGAGTCATGTGTTACAGAAAACACTTTAGGTTAAGTATCAAGATACACAGTAGATGGTGGTTAGGTCTCACTTCCAATTCAAGCCCCTTTCATTTAACAAGAAACTTCCATCGACTTGGGGCTGGGTTGTTCAGTGTTGTTTGCAGAGTTGGGAGTGAGCTCAATGTGAGTGTCAGTGTGAGCACGACTCCGGACGTTATCGCCAGTGTGGGACCTGCTCCTGGCACCCTCGCCAGTGTGGGCTCTGCTGCGGTTTCCTTCGCCAGTGTGGGACCTGCTCCTGCCCCCTTCAAGGGAGGAGACACTGGAACCAGATGCTGTGCGGGATCTCATCAGTCTGGTCATGCTTGCAGAAGGCACTGCAAAGGACATGCAAGTGACAGGTGAATTTTTTTAAAAAAAGTCCTCCTGTATTGGTTAATGCAAATTATGAAGATCAGTGACCAGACTAGGCAACACACACAAGACAGAAAATTACATATGGAAGTGCTTCTAACCCAAAGGGTGGGAGAAAGATACAGAATATATATAGACCATTAATAAGATACACCGGGGAAGGAAGATGTGCTTGCATGAAAGAGTTTAAGGAAAACACACAGCCAAGTCAAGGAACAAGAACCTGAAGGAAGATTTGAGGGGAAATTGGCCCAAGTGCTTAGGAACAAAAATGGATTGCGGCAGGAAGTGGATTAAGAAGGGAGGTTTGAAAGCCTAAGGACAGTAGACCACAGTGCTGAGGTCAAAAGTGGCACTGGGCTGCATTTCTGTGACGCATATGTGAGGCAGTGTGATGTAGTAGTTAAGGTGCTGGACTACTGAGTACAACTCAGCCATGAAGCTTGCTGGGTGACCTGGAGCCAGTCACTGTCTCTCAGTCTCACCTACTTCACAGAGTAAATCAAAAAGTAAATCTAAATCAAGAAGCAAGACTGGGAGTTCTGAATAGGACAATCATGAGGCAGATTCAAAGTGTGTTGACCACAACGTACTTAGAACTCCCCTTCAGACCCTTCCGCTTAATAATAATAATAATAATAATTTTTTTGTACTCCGCCCATCTGGCTGGGTCTCCCCAGCCTATCTGGGCAGCTTCCAATAAATATTAAAATACATTAAAATATCACAGATTAAAAACTTTCCTAAACAGGGCTGCCTTCAGGTATTTTCTAAATGTCAGGTAGTTGTTTATCGAGAGCACTGACGGCTGCGTGTGTTGGAGCAAGATGTGGGTACTGGTTTGGTCCCCCTCCAAAGCCTCCGTTGGGGCCCTGACAGTGGCTCAGGAACTGGCACACATCTGAAGTTACAGATTCCAGGATGGGTTCCTCAAGCAGTGCAAGATCCAGTAGCACAACCATGGGCGGCTGGCATCTAGACACTCATAGGCATCTGATATCAGAAGGTCTAAGCCAAGCAGGCACATGTAGGGATGGGAGCGGTGCAGCTTGTGTACATGCCGTCTCCCCAAATGTATTCACCATAAACACCTGAACATGCCTAATGCGCTGCTCCAATTTGGGACAAAGTTGATATCCCTTTAAGGTAGTCGAATACCGATTCACCCAAACTTGTACATTTTAAAACCCAACAATTCTAGAACATAACTTTCGCCAACAGGAGAGATCCGTTTAGTATGGCAGCTTAAGAGGACACCGCACATTTATTTCGAAACAAACGTGTACTTACTGTATCCCATGCCCTGTATGAAGTACTTGAAAGCTTCAGCGAGCTTTGCAGGCTGTTAAAAGAAAATACCACATTTTTTAATAAAGTTGCAAGTTACCAATGGCAAACTGTTTTCAGTTTTGGACTCGTCTTCCAGTAACAGTAAGCCATGGAAATTTGAAAATGCTGCTATGGCATGTTATCACTGCTAGGCCAATTTTCTTTAAAAAGTGTGTGTTTGTTAAAACTCCTGCTAGTGGGTACACATAACTGAGCAAGAAGACTGGAGGTTTTGATGTGCGTTGCATCATCGTAGAGAGAAGTGCAATGCAACTATGGTGACCTTTTATTGAGAGGCTGGGGACTACCATTTGGAGGGCAGGGCTACCATGGAAGCATTTTAGAAAGCGGTTGCAAACAGAGTTTGGCATTCTGTAACAGAGTCTCTAAGAAACCCATCACTGCAAAGCTATAGTACTCAAGGCCAAACCAGTAATACTAGGTTTTAATTCAAAGCAGAGTGCGATTTCACTCCTGTCATCGTGTTCCCCACACCTTCAAAAAGTCTGGACTTCCTCACCCCAGCATGCATTCTCTTCAGTAAGATCTTACCTGAGAAACCTGAGGAAGACCACCACAGTCAGCCATCTGCAAAAATGAATAAAGGTATCAATCAATCATTTATTTATTTATTGTGTTTGACTAAAAGCCATTACACATTCAATTACAGATCCAACACGTCAATTAAAACCTGTTAAAAGAAATCCAGAGATATACATCCATTTACAATAAGTCAAATTAATTTATCACCTGCACTGTCTACAGCATTGTCTTTATATAGCTAGCATGATACTTTTAGCAGCTTTAGCAAATAGGGCTGTTTCGTATATGAAAAGCAGATCACAGTCAGATAATAGCCAACCTATTTTCACTTCAGGGTTCTATCCCAGTAGCAGTGCCAACATCTGTTCCAAAAATCTCTTTTTGGGTTTTTGATAGAGCTGACAATGGAGTATATTATGGCAGAATCCCAGGCCGCCCACCTGCGGCCACACTGTTCTTTCTTTTATCAGATCAAAATGAACTGATAACGACAAAAGTTGCCAGATTCATCGAGGGTGCAATGAGATTAAGGGACACTATCTGAACGATATCATAGATACATGTTTGTTCTTTTTATCCATTGTTCTTTTTATTTGTATACTGCGTGTCTGTTGTTGCTATGGCTGTTGGCTATGCGAATAAAGCTTTTATCTATCTATATTATGGCAGAGATCTATATCTTTCACCTAAGAGTAAGATTAAAATATATGTCTAAGTGCGGGTTCTTTTTGTGTTGAGGAGTTACTCATTAAAGAATCCTATTTTGTTATGCCAGATCTACAATCTACTCACAAATTCCCTCCAACCCCCCCCCCCCCCAGTAGCACCTAAGACCAGGGTGGATAAAAATGAATTTTTAAAAAATCGATATTTTTTTTAATTTAAATCGGATTTTTAAAATAAAATGCTTTTGGAGGAAAAAATCTTCCTAAATATAGTTTTCTGTTTAAGTGACATTATAGTCCAAAGGCTATTCATCAGGAAATAAGGATTTGTTTGAAGTTTTTCATGTGTGCTAAAACTCAGTCTAATTTTTTTTTGTAAATTAACCACATCGTTTAACAAACATGGATACATATGCTATAATGTAATTGTTTTAGTTAAGTAAATTGTTATTAAGGAAATGATTATTTTCCTCCTGCCACTAAAGTACAGCAGAAAAGTTGTCCAAATATAAACAATAATTTCATAATTATCTGTCTATGTATTTCTGATAGTATAACCAAATCAGTCATTTGTGATGTAACTGTAAAAACTACTCTGAAAATTTATTATTCCAAAAATGAAACCTTCCTCTGGTTGTAAATATTAAGAGGATTGCCAGCAAGGCTGAACCTTTCTGTAAAAAACTGATTTAAATCAAGTCCACCCTGCCTAAGACTCATACTTTTGTATTGACATGTGTGAAAAGGAGTTTCACATAAGAAAAGCACAATTTCCGATTTCATTTGGGGGCAACGTGCTTCTGTTTTGAGGAGGTTGCAATAACCTTCTTGGGATAATGCTTGTGCAAGATGTCGATGGAAAGGGCATGAGAAGTGCAGATGCCAGAGCTTGCACACAGGAAAAGTTTAGGCCTTTTGCAAAGACATACCAAATTAGAATCGGCCAGACTGTGTTTGTTTGTTTTTTAAGGCCTTTACAATTAGAACAGTGTTTCACTGTGGTACAGATGTCACAGTATCCTTTAGTAGATTAGTGACAAGCATGTTAAATCTCTTGGCTGTTCTGGGAGCATAACATTAATCTGTAACCTCAGGGAGGGGATCATCCTCTGAATGTTGTTGACCAATAAACTTGCTCTTCATCAAGAATGAGATGCTCAGCTTTGACTAACAAGGGAACTGCAACTCAGCTGTGCAATCCCATGGAAACCAAGAGGTCAGGGCTCATCGTGCACAAGACCACCTTGCTTCTGGTGAGGAAGTAATTCACCTTGTCCAGAAGCAGATTCTGCACATTACTGCTTAACCTGCTTAACAGACTGTTTTAGAGTGTACATGTTGTTTTTACTTATTTCTGGATTAGATGGGAACATGGGAATGTGCTGAAAGTGAAGGATATGCACATTCAATGATAACAAACAAATTCCTCAGTGAGCAGCTAGACACAAAATGACCTCATGCAACTAAACTACCTCACACAAGGCAGTGTCGTGTGCCACTTTTCCCTAATAGTAACCAGAACGCAGACATAACCTGGAGACAGACTAAATTTACAACGTGTCCAATCCTGGAGTAACTGAAATTCAGCACACTTATTCATTCTCATAAAAAGAGGATGGAAGCATCTAGTGGAGACCACCATTTCTCAGTTCCTTGCCACAGGTCCAAAAAGGAAACGCCAATGCGGGTAAAAGCTGATTTGCTTGCAAATAAAAATCAATATCTTCGGGTAAACTAATGATGTACGGAAGTGAGAGCTGGACCATAAAGAAGGCTGATCACCGAAGAATTGATGCTTTTGAATTATGGTGCTGGAGGAGACTCTTGAGAGTCCCATGGACTGCAAGAAGATCAAACCTATCCATTCTTAAAGAAATCAGCCCTGAGTGCTCACTAGAAGGATAGATCCTGAAGTTGAGGCTCCAGTAGTTTGGCCACCTCATGAGAAGAGAAGACTCCCTAGAAAAGACCCTGATGTTGGGAAAGACGGAGGGCACAAGGAGAAGGGGATGACAGAGGATAAGATGGTTGGACAGTGTTCTCGAAGCTACTAACATGAGTTTGGCCAAACTGCGAGAGGCAGTGAAGGATAGGCGTGCCTGGCGTGCTCTGGTCCATGGGGTCACGAAGAGTCGGACACGACTGAACGACAGAACAACAAAAACTAATGATATTACATATGATGAAAGAGGCAGCTAGGGTTACCAATCTCCCAGAGAGCCAGTGTGGTGTAGTGGTTAAGAGCGGTAGACTCGTTATCTGGGGAACCGGGTTCGTGTCTCCACTCCTCCACATGCAGCTGCTGGGTGACCTTGGGCTAGTCACACTTCTCTGAAGTCTCTCAGCCCCACTCACCCCACAGAGTGTTTGTTGTGGGGGAGGAAGGGAAAGGAGAATGTTAGCCGCTTTGAGACTCCTTCGGGTAGTGAAAAGCGGGATATCAAATCCAAACTCTTCTTCTTCTTCCCAGTTCAGACTTTTTGATTTGACAATACTGATATAGACACTGGGCACTGGGCAGTCTTTAGAAGCAGAAAGGCTTTAAAACAGGGGTATCTAATATCTGATCTCTCAGATGTTCAACTACAACTCCTATCACCTGACCCATTGGTCATGCGGGTTGCAACTGATGGGAGTTTCAAGACCAACAACTTCTGGAGGGCCACAGGCTCCCCACCCCTGCTGTTGATTAAATGGTTTGAATTACACAACAACAGTGCTATACAGTGGTACCTTGCTAGACGAATGCGACAGAACTAACAGAACGAATTAATTTCGTCTTGCGAGGCACCACTGTACTATACAGGACATTCAAATGACCAAACTGTCAAACACTGGGAAAACTCCATCAGAGGCCAAGGACTTAAGCTATTTTCACCATCTTTGGCATGGTACAGATATATCTTCTCACCAGCCAGGGGGCAACAATGGGAGGAGATGAACTGCTGGAGTTCTTTGTATGACCTCCTGAAACTACCGGTAACTACTGGCAGCATTACAACACATTATGGAATGAGTTTCTGAATGTAGTACTGGCAGCATTATCATCTTATGATGTCTAACAATGCTTACAGTCCTGATGCATGTACAAAAATATACCCAGCCATTCTGTCTATAGTAGAGCAAGGGGGTGGAGCCTTAATGCTGCTGCAACTTTCTCCCCTAGAGACAGTGATTTTTTTTTTTTTACAGCTGTTATCTACAACATCCCCTGTCTAAGCAAGACACTTGCCTACAAGCAGCAGTCACTGTGCTCAAATACTCTAGAAAACACAAACTCCTCTGATTCTGCAGAAAAGTGCTTATGTTTATTACCTTTAAGAGTGTGGTCTTTGTTGGGTCAAGTTTAGCATTGCAGTCAACCTGTTTGGAAAAGGGAGAGGGAAAGAGTGAGCTTTACTTTTAAGCTTAGCAGCAAAAACGTCTGCAACACAGCACTTATGGCTCTGACTTCAACATGTCTCAGGAAGCAAAGACCCTCAAAGGCATCCCACAACCTCAAAGCAGTAATATTGCAGATAGAAGGGAGCATCCACAATGTGGTTAAGCCTGCAAACCATAGAATTAAGGACCAAGCTACATGTGATGCTAGTTGTAGCACTGGTAGTTGTATTAAAACCAGAACTACAGTGGTGCCCCGCTAGACGAATGCCTCGCAAGACGAAAAACTTGCTAGACGAAGGCATTCGTCTAGCGGAAGGCTGCCCCGCAAGACGAAAAAGTCTATGGGGCTGCCTCGCAAGACGAAAAATTTTCGTCTTTTTTTTTCCGTTTTGCGGAGCGCGGCTGTCATTGCCGCTCCGCAAGACGAAAAACCCGCTAGACGAAAATTTTCGCAGAACGAATTATTTTCGTCTAGCGGGGCACCACTGTATAAGGAGCAGGGACACACCAACACCATTTGGGACTACGGTGCTTGGGGTTTAACCTTTCCGTGTGTGTGTGTGCATGCGCGTGCATGCGTGCTTAAAGGAACCCTGGATAAGCTGTCATTTTCCAGACTTTATTGTCCCATCTGCAAATTGGAAGTATGGGCCACCTTACAGATTTGCTGAGAACAGCACTATAAATCACTTTGAACATTAGGAGAGATAAAAGATTGAATAATTCAAAAATTGATTGGTAGTAGTACAGTGCGATCAATGTAATGGATTCCCAGCAATGGATTATTGTGACACACTTCTAAAGCTAATCTGTACGTACCACAGCATCAACTGCAGGAGAGCTGTCTCCAACCACCAACAGTGAAGGGCACCTGAAAGGAAATAACTGAAATTGCAGCCATTGCTATATAATTCACTCTCAATATACAAGATTTCTAAAACAAAATTACTTGTAACAAATTACTGAAGAATCAGGCAGCTTCTGTATAAACCACAGAATCTCAAGATATATGTTGGTGAGTTAACTGTCACCAAGAGTTCCAGTTACAGGTGGGTAGCTGTGTTGGTCTGCCATAGTCAAAACAAAACAAAATAAGAAATTCTTTCCAGTAGCACCTTAGAGACCAACTAAGTTTGTTCTTGGTATGAGCTTTCGTGTGCATGCACACTTCTGAAAGCTCATACCAAGAACAAACTTAGTTGGTCTCTAAGGTGCTACTGGAAAGATTTTTTTTATTTTATTTTGTTTTGTCACTAAGAGGAATGCACAGAACTATCTGAAGCTGGAGCCAGCATATAGCTCAAACAAATAATCTCCAACACTCTGGATCCAATTTCCTGCAGTACCAAAATACTTCACAATAGCAAAAATACATAACCCAAACAAAGAAAGAAACCTCAGCCCCAAAGTAACAACGAGCGGGAAGAGAGGACATGGAACTATGAGAAGGGTGAAAAATAACTAGACAAACATCCCTTAGCGAGATGTATATCAAAGCAGAAAACAGTAAGGCAGCCGCGATGAAACTGTCTACACCAGGCAAAGCCAAACTCGCCCCTCCAGATGTTTTGGGACTACAACTCCCATCATCCCTGACCACTGGTCCTGTTAGCTGGAGGGCCGAGTTTGTCTATGCCTGATCTACATTCCAACAAGGAGGCTTGTGGGCATCTGATGTTACCCTTACTGGTAGCTGTCACTAAACCACAGTAGCTAAGATTCTATTTTGCTTCTCAAGCCTTAAGCAAATTTTTAGTTTCTTACCCATTTACAGCTAAGCTTTCACGATAAAAGTTTTGCACAACTTGCCATATCATGACACTTGTTTCTCAAGTCACGGCTCACTGCTGCGTACCTAAGTAACTGGGACAGCCCAGGAATAAACCACATACATCTCTAAGCGGTTAAGTCCCGTAAGCTTCAGTTTGTTGAGACATCAACAAGGTAAGAGATTAAGACATGCCCACGGCACACTCTTCAAAAATGAGATTAAAGTGCAAAGTGGTGTCACCATTAACATATTCCCTTCCTTATGTTTGTTCAGATTAATACTTGAAAGGGTATAGAAGAAATAGCTGGGGAAGGAGGAGCTTGATTGGGTATGAAAAGGAGGACAAGACACAGTCATAAAGAGCCCTTTGCAGATGATACTACAATTACGTCTGGCATGTCTAGGGCATTGTGCCTTTTGATTCTGCCACTGAAATTCTTGCTATCAATTTAGTGGCAAAAAAATGGCAACCATGAGAATTATACAATCAGTTTGACACACCAGTTTTATCGATACAGATTCATTTCAGAGATTAGTCACAACCAGATGACTACAACTAACAGAATTAAAATGGAATATGAAAAATCCTTACTGTAGAGTTACAACAGTTGTTCCAGGTATAGGCCGCTCAATGTCTAGATCTCTTCGGCTGGAAAAAAAAATGAGCAAGAGACAAGTAAGCAGAAGGCTTTCATTTAACTTCTAAGCACTGTTCCTATAAAAAGGCAAGGAGAAGCCATCATAATTCAGAGTTGATAACATGCAATTTGAGGGCCACATGGAGTCCCTAAGGCATGTGGTCCATGGATGCTTGTCAGAGTTGGGCTCTATTTGAGCCTTCAGTTCTTCAAAGAGACCTACAGGTGAAACTCGAAAAATTAGAATATCGTGGAAAGGTTCATTTCTTTCAGTAATTCAACTTAAAAGGTGAAACTAATATATGAGATAGACTCATGACATGCAAAGCGAGATATGTCAAGCCTTTATTTGTTATAATTGTGATGATTATGGCGTACAGCTGATGAGAACCCCAAATTAACAATTTCAACTTTGGGGTTCTCATCAGCTGTACGCCATAATCATAACAATTATAACAAACAAAGGCTTGACATATCTCGCTTTGCACGTCATGAGTCTATCTCATATATTAAACTCCAGTAGCTAATGAAAACAATTGCGTACATAAATGGACTTTTCCACAATATTCTATTTTTTTGAGTTTCACCTGTAAGTATGTCGGATACCGCCACAGCAAGTAATTCAGACAAAGCTCATGTTTAGAATGAAGGTTGTGCTAGCAGCGGTCTTCAAAAACGATCTTTGACCCTCCAGACATTGCTGACCTATGATTCCAATCTGACCCCATTAGCATGCCACTGATCCAGGGACATAGGAAGCTGCCTTATACACAATCAGACTATTGGTCCATTTAGCTCAGCATTGTCTATGCTGACTGGCAGTGGCTCTCCAGAGTTTCAGAAAGGGGTCTCTCCCAGGCTAACCTGGAGATGGTGGGATTGAATCTGGAACCTCTGCTACTGAGCTATAGCCACTTTAACAAAATCTGGAGGGCCCAACGTTCTTAATCGCCAATTCTAGAAGACTTCAAGGCATTCTGTGGCTGATTGGACTCAAATGGGTGCAGATTGTTATCCCAGGTAATCCAGATGATCCCCAAAAGCAGATTACCTGTTGTATGAGTTGACAAAGAGATGCAGATTGTTTTGATTCATATCATTGATGATGTGTTGGCGGTAAGTATGCATCAAATCCTGATGGTTGTGAATCTCTTCCTAAATTCAAGAAAAGCTCTCATTATATTTGGTGAGATCAATACCAGCTTTTTATAACAGCTAGTATGTTCTTCTCCAAGTGCTCCCTATTCATCCATAACCCCCATCCCCTCCAGACAGTAAAATACTTGACAGTAAAGTATGCAACATGGAGCTCTGTCTCTGAAAGATAAACAGCAACATGCTACAGTGGGCTATTTTTCAATAGACGTTTTAGAACAATAACACTAAAATAGCAGTTGAACTCCTGCCAGTATTGCCACATTTCAGTTACACAAACTGCCTGGTGTCTAAATCTTCCAGGTTTAATGTAGCGCTCTTAAATTTCAACATCAGAACCCACAAGGAGCAAAGTGCCCAAGTTAAAGCCTGTCACCATTTGAAAGCAGAAGTCTTCATGAAGTGAGGGGCGAGGAATTCTGCCCAAGGGATTAGCATAATAAAGCCTACTAAAATGTAAACAGATATACATGCCCATGTCCTTAAGTATCAGAATTCAAAATACTGTCAATATGCTGCAGCATGTCAGTTGCCAGTAACTTTTCCCTACATGAGAAAGGCAACAGGAGGAGTCTTCAAAATTTGAATGTTATAAAACACACTTACCTTACTAAAAAGATGTGAGATGACCATATCTGGCAGTGCATGAGCCCATCCAGAAATCTACAGAATTCAGAAAAATACACATTAGGATAGTTCACACTGTATTACATAGTGGTCTTGCATATTCCAGTGGCTGACAGTCAACCTCATCACACACAAAAACATGTCATAGTTAAATTACATATCCAATTCATACCATGCAAGAGAAATCATTACTTTGAGTACTGTGTTAACCATTCATTTATTAGACCTATAGTATTTTAAGGTTTTTAAGTCTTATGTGTTTTGTGGGTCACTATGCCTCCCATATTGCCATGAGTTGGAAGGATCAATCAACTTTAAGAAAAAAATGATTTGCTCAGAATCTACAACACAAATCACACCAGTTTAACCATTTGTTGATGCAATTCAATGTATAAAAATCCTGGTGTTCGAAGTAAATTTCATCACTAGCTAAGGGGCAGGGGTGGAGTGTCGATACTAACTCCATCATGCAATGTACAATCTGGAACTAATGTACAGTTGTATCAAAGCGACCTCGAAAAGGATGCCAATCAACATGGATTTTTCCAATCAGTCAATGAAGGGGAGATTACATATTTGTATTGGGCTCAGGGGTATGCTTGGGTGCTGGTGCAAAATCTTTCCAATGACAAGCATTTGGTATTTTATAAAAAAAAAGAATTAACATGTTTTAAAATTAAATTTAAAAGATGCAGTATCTTACCTTAGTTGCTGCCCAGTCCATCCATCCTTCAGCACATGGGTTGACATTAATAAGAACGAGTCCTTCCACCATATCAGGATGATTAAGCTGCAAATTGAAGAGTCATGTGAACAAACATGCAGATGCACTGAAGTAGCAATAAACAGGGAAGATTTTGCTTTTAGGAAATCAACTTAAAACAATTTGTGGGGGAACACAGAGCCCTCTTCAATCTGAAGGCCTGTGAAAAGTGAAATTTGTCTTTGTAAAGGTAATTTAACCTGTTTTCAGTCAGTGTGTTCAAGTGGAGAGAACTAGATTTAATGTAAGTATCTAGGAGCAAACTAAGACAGATCATCTGCCAATTAATCCTGGACTAGCAGGTATCAGAGCAATATTTTCAGTGGGGCCATGTGCAAAATTTGAACAGTAGTTTAGCTTGTGGTTTGGATAAATAATGAAGAAAGTAAAGTATTTGTTGCCTGTGCTTTTGTTACCCAGATGTTAATATACCAAAAAATGCAAGGAAGCTTGATTTTTTTAAAAAAAAAACCAAGCCATGCACTAGCCAGTTTTCATTCAGCATGACAGAAGCTGTAAAACCATTGAAAGCATATTGCATAGACTCTGGTAATTGGCAGGCAATAGCATCGAGATTTTAAACCCCTACCTGCCATAGAAACAAGTAAACAACTTACAGCAAATCTGGTTAAGATGTAGGCACCAGCTCCAGTTCCCATTCCAATCACACTTTTCAACCTACATAAAGAAGTTATGAATAATGTTTTAAAGGCTGCTTTTAAAAAAGGGTCTGATTTCTAACAGCAATAAACTCCCCCACCCCTATTTCCAAACATACCTATTTTACATTAAGCTACACTGAATAGCAGCTCCATGTCTGTTCAGACATGTTAAAACAAGGCAGCACTGGCCTGTCCTCATGCAGCATATCAGCCACAGTATTACTGTTACTAATTACTATTCTTACTCGAGAGTTTGCCATGAGGTCCCAGGTAGGGTTTCAACAATTGAATACACAATATTAAAACCAGACAAAACAGATTACATTCAGGAGAATAAGTGGCTCCTAATACAGTGGTGCCTCTGGTTACGTACTTAATTTGTTCCGGAGGTCCGTTCTTAACCTGAAACCGTTCTTAACCTGAAGCACCACTTTAGTTAATGGGGCCTCCTGCTGCCGCCACTGCCCAATTTCTGTTCTCATCCTGAAGCAAAGTTCTTAACCCAAGGTACTGTTTCTGGGTTAGCAGAGTCTGTAACCTGAAGCATCTGTAACCTGAGGTACCACTGTACATATTGTGTATCAACGGTCCCAAGAAGAGTTGCGTCTTCAACATCCAACATAAGCTACATAATGAAGGTGCCCAGATACACCCCTATGGGGAGGTAATTCCAGAGTTTAAGAGCTGCCACACAATGTGCTCTCTTGTGCTGCCACCCTCTGAACCTCTAAGGTGACCCATAGGGAAGGAGGTGGGGCCTATGTGAGCACCTTGAACTGGCCCAGCAACCAGTGCAGCTGGGTTAAAACAGAGGTTGTGCAAGTCCTAAATGGAACCCAGGTCAATGAATTGCTGCTGCACTTGACATTTCCAAGAAATAATCCAATGTGGAAGCTACCAGAGCACAAGACTGCAGTGGCCAAGTCATCTCTGTGCAAAAGGGGATGTAGCTGGTGCACCAGCCATAGCTCAGAAAAGGCACTTCTAGCATACGGACCCTCCAGCAGCAAAGTTGGATCCAAGAGTATCCCCCAAGCTACAGACAAGCCCATTCTGGGAGAGTGCAACCCTGCCCAGAACAGGCCATCTCTCCATCTCTGGGACTAAGGAACTTGTATCTTATCAGAATACAACTTCAATACTGTATAACCCTTATGCCAAGCACCCAAATAGGCATGGTGCACATAAATATACACAGGGTTGGAAAGAAGTTGCCTACACGTGTTAGCGTAAGTAATTCAGATTAGGTTAATCCATTGCCTGTGCTTCACAATTCTGTCCTACAAGACATAACCAGTTTCACATGAGGGCAATTAGCAGTATGGAAAGTTATATTTGGTTTGCTTAGCATTTGTCTTGGTGACTAACCACAGAGATATGACCATTTGTTTTTCACTATTTAAGTGATAATAAGCTATGCCAAAACCAAGTCAGCAGAGTTTCCAACAATGCATAATTCAATTTAACTACTAGATTACTAAAAATGTCCACAAGGCAAGCCTCAGAATCTGTAGTGTCTCTTGACTAGACCAGATAGAATCCAAGAGTAAAGGAGAAGCAAAACATTTCACAGTGGCAGTGTGCCAAACAATGTCAGTGGAAAAAAGCAGTAGGTAAGCAAAGTGAACTCTTATTTACTCATGGGGCTGGGCACCCACAAATTTCAGTGCCAGGGCCTTACACATTGCATGGCACCCATGGACACTGGCACTCACGGTCATGGGGCCAAGTTGGCACTTCTGCTGTAGCCACAGTGATGTGGGTTCCCTGTAGAGCCAGACTACAGAAAAGTTCGACAGACAATTGATTCCAGAGCCACTTCACTTCAAATAAGCTCCGCAGAACTCAACAAGGTAGAAATAAGCATGACAGAGTCCACCAAGTGGTAAACTCAGGCAGCCTTGGAATACTGTCATGCAATGGGAAATTTGCTTCTCTCAATCTGCACTTAAAACCCCGAGTGATGCTACTTACCCAAACTGTTTCAGAATTCCAGGAAGCATTTCAGCCAATTGATCCATTGAAGGGTACATGTATCTGCAACAGTGATGATTGAAGACACAATTTAGTCCAGGCTCAGTTGAAGGATAGGATTTCTACTTCTAAACAGGCAATGTAAGAACAAAGCACCGGAACTCCTTCAACAAAAGTTTGGTGCTAGAGAACAAACTATACCAGTTTACCTCCACTGGGGCTATAATCTGCAAGACGAATGTTCTTCAGAAGCAAAATATCAGGTTTAACTAGCTCAATTCATACATTAATATTAATAATATATTAAAATTATTTCCATGTTTTGGAACTGAGGTTGACTCTACAGCAATAGTTCCATTCCCTCATTCTAGAAGAGCTGGGGTTAGCCTTTGTGACATTACATATATAGACACGTGGCCAAGCACAGCAGATGGGAAGCACACATGCAAGAACTTTGTGGACAGAACATTATTCACTCATAAAACTGCAGCATGCACACAGCAAGTTATGTTTCCAGGCAGATACATTTCAGCAGTGGCAGGGAGCTGGAATGGAATATGTTTGCTTGCTACCGCAATATGTGAAGCAGCCCTGAAAAGCATGTTATTCTGGACTGGTTCAAAACTCCCAAGTTATTTCATATGGCAACTCTCACCATGAAGCATGTTACTCCAGGAAGAAAAGAAAGAAAAGGCTGGCATTTGCAACAAGAAGGGATGCAAGACCATATACTTTCGGCACCATAAGGAGCAATTATAGACAAAGATGTATCTCCACTACCAACAGTTTTTACTTCCTCTGTGCCCTTCCCCCCCTCACCCTCCAAACATACCTACAGTCTTATTTGTTCATTCTGTCAATATTCAATAAAGTATTCATGTCACCTAAAGTTTATCCCTAAGAATGATTTATGAAATCTGTCTGCTCTTTAAAATCACCCTCCAAGGGTCTGCTCAGGGTACCTCCCATATTCAGAGTTTAAGCATGTGGCTACTGGGGACAAAGCCATCTCTGTAGTGAAGCCCCGGTGATAAAATTCCCTTCTCTGGAAATGTCCAGCTGGGGCCAACTCCAGTATTTTTTTGTTACTGTGTTAGAGGGTTTCTTTTAGTGGGCTTTAAACGGAAGATTGAATTTTGTTTCCTTTTCTCTTTTAGACTGGATTTCATATTACTGTTCAGTAAGTTTGCAGAACTTACCCAGGTGGAAAAGAGGCTGCCCCATCTTGCTGTCCAGGCGCATCCACATGGCAGACTGCAAAATGTTGTGTGATTTCTTGCATGTCTTCAAAATTGAAGAGGGGGTTGAAGCAAGTTTTGTCTGCAAGGAAGAAGCGCAGAGCAAGAAGAGAAGGTAGAAACATCAATGAGAGAACAGCAGTTGTCAGTCCTCCACACCTTGCAACTTGAGACCTCCATCCCCCAAATCTCAAAACAAGGAGTTCACTTAGACAAGTTATTCTTTTTTTAAAAAAGAGAGAGAGAAGTAAGCTTGCTTGATAGGCACCAATTAAAAAGAGGCCTTTCAAATCAATGTTACCCATGGGCCACTGCTCTACCGGTAGTTCTATGTGTTTGTATAGCACAAGTTCTAAGAGACGGTTTTCATAAAGGTTTTACCACTGTCTATTTCAGTTCATGCCTCATTTATATTTATTATATATGGTCCTAAACAAAGTGCTAAGGACCATATTAAACAAATATACAGTAGGAAACACAGCACTGCTGACATATGTCTGGATTTTCGTGGACGTGTCACCTACAAACTGCCACCCACTGCAGTATGTCCAGGAAATGCTTTGGTGCATGTAGAAGTTGGACCTGTTTAAAAGAGTGTTTAATTATTATGCAGTCCCATGGATCAGTATGGATAAGAGGAAATAAGCTAGAATTAATGCACTTTGTCACAAGAGAAGCAGCTGTTTGTGCACACTTGCTATGAGAGCAGCGAAGGCGTGCCCCACCTTGCCGACACATTATCACACTTACGATTGAGTCCAATGTCATGGTATGTTAGAATGGCAGGCCTATTTCCTCGAGGAGTCCCACACATGGTAACATGGACAGAGCCATGTACTGTCTCAATATCTTGTTCCTGTAGGGGAGAGAGGGACCATTAGTAGGCAGCAACAAAAGGGTACCTTATTTAACCATCACCTAGCACCACTTTTGACTGGTGTTGAATGGATCTATTTACTACTACCAGAATTTCCAGTAGTAAATGCTTCACTTTCTGCTGATTGGCTACCAACCTGCACTTTCAAACGGTGCACAATTCCTTCACAGGAATTGTTTACACATCAATTGCCCGCAGTTCGCTACACACATGCTAAAAAGAATACTGTGTGCTAGCAACTCAAAACTGATACCGTGATTTGAGTACTTAATTCTACAATCTAAATTAAACTAGGGAAATGAACCCTGTGAACATAATCACAGTGGAACACTATCAGGACTTGGTTATGCTAAAAATATTCAGCAATTATATTGCTTGTTCTACCAAGGTTATGGCTCTAAAGGCATATGATATGATATGATATGATATGATATGATATAGCAATCTTGCTGAAGCAAACTGGACCTGGTAGAAAGGTTGAAAATAAAAATAAAAATATTTGCCCATTAGCTGTATTTGCTTTAGGATACATATGACTTGTTGTAGGATCTACAAAAAAAAAATAAACAAGAAGTATTCTTGTCCACTGCCAGTCCTGCAACCAATAATAGTTTTTAAAACGGTTGTCTGAAATTATTATGTACACACTTAGAAAGCTGCTACCTACACTGTTGACTGATACCCTCCTGTGGTAAAACTGTATATACATATTGGACAGATATCTTCATACAAGAATAATCACCCCTGGCAAATCTACTGCTACTCTCTAGTAATCTATTTGCTACAATTACTGTCTGGTATTAGTATAAGAACTGCTAGAAGTAAGTCTGACCTCACCCTACAAATTACAGCAACTTAGTAATTTTACTTGCTATGAAAATTTAAAACAGACATATACAAATACCTTCCACTCCACAACATGCTCTTATATGTAGACAGAAAAGTGCCCATTATGCAATTGTTTGACAATCAAAACCTCCCACAATTTAGAATTCTGAAAGGCTGACATTACAAAATGTAGGATACAATTTGTTTACCAAGCATCTTTTCCTTGCTGCATATAAACCTTAGGACCAGAAAGCTCACTCAAGGTCACATAACTCAAGAGTGCACCTCTCTGCATCTAGGATTCCATAACATCAAGAAACTAACAGACCATAAAAGGATGGTTCATTTTACTCCAAAGTTTTATCACATATAAAGCACTACAGTATGCACATACTGAACAACCATATCTGTCTTTAAAGAAGAACTATACATTTTAGTTTTTACTTTACTTTTTCCCACTGGAAGTACTTACAGCATTATGTAATAAATAGGCAGTATCTTCCACATCCAGCACCATTTTTAGACAGTGCAGTTTGATATTAATCTCAAGGAGTCCAGAGAGAAATAAGGATCAGGTTTTACTTGGACCCTATGGTAAGCTGGGTTATATAGCCAAGCTGTTGCTCTGCCTAAGCCCACAACTCCCATAATGCCCCATCAGAAAAACCAACACAAACTAGTTCAGAAGGACGTCATTCTTAAGTAGGATTTAAGACCGGTTTAACCGCAAGTGCCCATACCATACAGGTCAGACATCCACAGTGGGGGCAGGGAAGGGGCAAGGCAATACTGGGTTTTACTGTCTGGAATAGCCCTTGGTTTATGTGTAGCAGTAGAGTCGTGCTAATGCCATACAGTATCTCGAAGAGGAAATCCATCTGCATGGAGAGCCTTGCCACTGGGTGAGCACAATGTGCCAGATTATTTTTGACCCAGCTGAAAGATCCTACTTAGGAAAGCCTTCTGTTCTGTCAATGTCACCCAGTTTCATGAAAGGCCAAGGTGGGGCACGGGGGAAGATTAAGGTCTTAAAACTCACACTGGTTTAGTGCTCCGAGGGTACAAGGAAGAGCACGCAGTCAAGAGTGTAAATGAGTAAGTGTTTAGAAGTGTCAAAAAGTAAGCTGAAAATCACTTGGGTCATATGGGAGGAGAGAGCAGTATAGAACACTATCTGACCCTTGTGGTGAAATCAGTGTGAAGGACCTGCTTCTCATAAATACAGTTCTTATGGTAGAATGATCTGATGCAAATTCCACTTGGAAGGTTTTTTTTTTAATTAATCTCTGGAATTACTGAAGATCACAAACTGCTGCAACACTCTAAAACCCCAGGTGTAAACTGGATTGTTCGGGGGAAATGTATCACTACTGTTACCACTTTGAGATATTTTATATACCGGTGACTCCCTACATACACAGGGGTTCCGATCCGGGTCCCTCACGTGCATATGTGAAATCACATAAAATGGGGAGCACCCTGGAAAGTCCTAGTGGCTCATGAGGAGACTCATCCCACAGCCCAAAGAGGACCTGATTGGGCTCCACGGATGATCTCTTCGTGAACCAAAGTGGCAGCTGGGCTTTGTTGAGCTGCTCAGCCTCACTGCCATTATAATAGCTGATTTGTGAGGTAGCGCAGCAGCAGTCGCCGCTTCCCAGCGCATCAGCTAAACAAGCCCTGCTACTTAACAAAGTGCCGTCATCCCCCAGCTCACAGGAGCCTGCACGGCATGGTGGCTTGCTCAGCTGAGGCACAGGGAAGCGGTGACTGCTACCCTACTCCACTGAGACATGTACAAATACTACAACTATTGGGCAGGAAAGATGCATGCAATGGCCCTTTAGGTGCATGTGGGAGCCTTTTAATGAAGGTCCAAAGTTAAGAACAACTTACAATGAGCTGCATCATTCACAATCTCATTTTTATAACACCATCAAGTAATGCAGTGGTGTGCAGAGAATCACACAAAGCTGCTATGCAAGAGCAACGTGGAAGAGCAGCCCTGAAGAAATGCTCAAGCGTCCTCTGCAGGAGAGCCATATCATGTAATGCAATCCATAGTCATTAGCAGTATATGCTACAATGATGTCTGCTGTGATGCAAGAGTGAAGTGAAAAAGGAAGCAATACATCTTTTTAAAAACAGACATGTGTCACAGAGCCAAAACCAATTTGTGCTCCAGTGAATTTCTCAAAGGATGTGGATGTATACACCTCCCTTTCATACAGGGTAGGGGCTTTCTTCTTTGGGGCCACCATGAAGGCACACTCACCCGTTTTGACTCGTTTGATCTTGGGCATTGTTCTTTAATGCAGACTGATTATTCTTCTGAGACTCAAAAGCTCCTATGAGGTGATGAGCATCAGGTGTGCTGCTGCTTTAACTGACTCCCCACAAGGTGAGTTGCCTGCTGGTTGGAAAGGACTCAATCTCCCTAGGTGTGAGGATGTCTCTTATTATAGTTCCAGGTGAGAGATGGTAAAGTGTTTGCTTTTTTCTGCTGCTATTGGATTGTTTTTATTTAGTGGATCTATTTTTCTGTATGTGGTTAATGGTTAGTTGACTGTTTTGAGTGTTTTATTGACGTGAATAAATGGGGACTGTGTGCTTTGGTTTTGTGCAGGTGGAATGAGTTAAGTGACTGTATGGATTTCTTGAACTATTTATGAGATCTTTATGTTGGGACTGTAATTATGTTGCATTTTATGTTTCTTGATGTCTGTATACAATTTGTTTTATGGTACTTAGTTTAAAGTATGTAAAATATTGTTACAAACATTGGTTTTGAATATGGAATTTGTATTGTGCTTCTTATACAGAATTCTTGTTGGGATTTGTAAAAAGAAAGAGAAAAATGAAGTCCTCTATAAACCAACTAAATTAATGCATTAAATAGTACAACAAACATTATTATGGTGTAAAGTGGCTTTTTGTTTGTTTTAGCTGCAGTCACGGACACACTACTTTTTTATTTCTGTTGTAGAATACGCGGCTCCCATAGCTATAGATTGTAACTCCTGCCTCCTCACAAATACCATAATTCCAGTTTATTTTAAGACCATGTCCCCAGATTGTTAATTGGATTGAAAACTTTCCCATGCAGGAGCACATTTGCAAAAAGAATTCATGACAAGCACAAAGTACAGCCAAATCAAAGCCTTCTTCCGAACAACAAAGCTCCAAGCTTCATATCACAACTGACCTGCTTGTCTGATTTCAGGGAAGATTTTTTTTTCAATAAAGATGTAGCACACTGAAAACAGATGGCAGCATCCCCTAATCAACGTCAGTGTTGTAGTAAGAGGCTCTTTACTGACCGATTTGTATTAAAACACTATCTTGGGGGCGGGGGGGGGGGGGGAAACCAAGGTACACTAATCCGATAGAAGGATAAAAACAAATGTGCCATCTGGTCAGGTTATCTCTTGCTTTTAAAGAGGCAGTTTCCTGCTCACTAGACTAAACAATTGCACGTGAGCATTAGTCAAACACACCCAAGAGGTGCCATCACAGCTTGAACTGGACTGGAGCAGTTACACTTTGGCAACTGTCTTCATTAGAGGAAACATTTGTATGTCAATTCCAAATGAACAACCACATTAACGGCAGGAATACACAAAGAGCTGTGGCACTTGTGGAGGGTAACTACTTTTATTTGGCAAGAAATCAGATAGCCACTAAGCTACTTGTAGGCAGCGAGCTGTACTAGCTGTGTTTCTCAAGGGGGCTCTGCACATTCCTCATTTTGTTTTAAACAAAGTTCGGCCCTGAGTGCTCACTAGAAGGACAAATCCTGAAGTTGAGGCTCCAGTACTTTGGCCACCTCATGAGAAGAGAAGACTCCCTGGAAAAGACCCTGGTGTTGGGAAAGATGGAGGGCACAAGGAGAAGGGGACGACAGAGGATGAGATGGTTGGACAGTGTTCTTGAAGCTACTAACAAGAGTTTGGCCAAACTGCGAGAGGCAGTGAAGGATAGGCGTGCCTGGCGTGCTCTGGTCCATGGGGTCACGAAGAGTCGGACACGACTGAACGACTGAACAACAACAACAACAACAACAACAACATTGTAACAGTCAACCTTTTGAGTCAAAACTGGCTCAACAAAGTAGGCAGCTGTCAATTTAGGCATGCAACACTTCACAACCATGAACCAATTAAATTCAGCAGGAGTCAGCAGAACAAGAACCAACAATAGCAAGAGACTCAAAGAAGATGCCTAAGCTAGCCTGCAAACAGTTATTACCTATATTTGTTTGAAATGTGATACCACATACCCCCTCTCAGTTTGTAGCATGCTCCTTTAAGACTTGCCAGTGTTGTGCATGTGTGGCACAAAGCCAAGAATCAACACACCATGTTACAACCAGGGAGTTTCAGATATAATCCTATAATCAAAACAGTCAGGTCTGTCTCATATAGCACACGGTCGTGGTGTGGATAGGGCTACAGAAGGATCTATTTTTAATTTAGTAGCTATGTATGATTTAACAGAAGCACCTACATACCTGTATTCTGTGGAACAAACACTGTTCTCACAAGGTACAGGAAAATTCTCACCTATTTACTGTTATGTTAACTGGACTTTTGCATTACTAATGCATGGGTACCAAAAAAGTGTAGATTCACTGTTTCAAAAGTTACAGCCAGCCCTCCTCCTGCAACCAAGCAGCAACTCCACCCCATTCCAACCAAAGTAGATCTTAACACTTCAAAGACATCCCATTGATAATAACCACTTTCTATATTTACGTATCTGATACAAATCTACCACAACTCAAGTCTATTTGTCAATGAACTTAATCTACCTCTAGGCTGTACTGAATAACTGAATGCTCCCTACGGGAGGAGGAGGGGGGGGTCTTTCCTTCAAAAAAAGATGGAAGACAATCCTTCCAGGAAAACACTAGATATTAGTGAGAAGGCTAGTCTAGAATCCTTTCCCTCCAAATATGCTTCTTTTTTCTGTTTTAAAGACGGGGGGAATGCTTTCATACAGATAGAATTCAATCCTGCAAGCCTATTACCATCTAGATGCAGATAGGCCTTGTTATGGAACTGGTCAAACAAGCCTAGTTTGGGCAGGAAAAAAGTACATCACAAGCTTTATTAGCATGGCATGAGCACACAGTCTTCCAAGTTCCTTTATCTAACAATTTTAATATTTTTCTATGCTTAGGGCATAACACAGGGTAGACATTAGTTGCCCATTTATGTGCCCTGCTTGCTTGCTGATTTTAAAATTCAGGAATGTTGTGCAATTTTTTTCTAGGTATTTAACTACAGGAATTTCTCTTCCTCCCACCCCCATTGCACCGTCGCCATGTGGATAGATCAATACAGCTATTTCAATAGAACAGAACGCACTCATCTTGTTACAGTACAAGAAAGGTTTGGCTTACTAAACACACAACACTATGAAGAGTTCAACTGCTGGTCATTAAAGAATGGCCAAGAGCCATGCTACTTTAACTGATTGCTTGACTCCTCTTCACCACTTGTAGTTGTGTGGTAGCAGAAGATCTAAGGTTTAAAGCACAAGTCTCAGATTGTAGGCTGGACTACTACACTGCAAGAAATAACTTCTGTATAGACTCCTGTGAGTGTCACACAAGCATTCAGAGGCTTCCGAATCTCTGGGTGATTCCTTGCTGTGGGCTTGCCTCATATCATATTGCATTATATCCTATCTACAGGTGCTCCCAGATCAGTAATGTACAAATATACATGACTGCTCTGATGCTTAGACAACATGTATAATCATGTATTATTTGTTTCTACTTGGAATCGGTAGTTTACCCAACTATAGGGTAATTTGAAGCCTAGCAAATCTTTAACCTAAAGCTGACCGAGTAAAGATCAGGCAAACATTTATTTTCTTCAGTACAAACATTGACACATTTAATACAAATCAATTAACAATTCAACCAACTGGTTCTCAAGCCACCACCCTTTGCTGTTTCTATTTGTAAGTTTTTAGAAACCAGTATGAGAAATGTGTGTGGCAGAAAAAAAAATAAGATGAAACAGAGATAACATGCTAGAAAACTAACTACTAGGGTACCTGAAGCAATTTCTCTACTCATGCTGCTGCAATAGCATTTTTCCATAAATTGATATTTTCATTTGATTTTCTGTCTGGCCTTCACCATAAGAACCCAGAGCAGGTTACAACAATAAAAGATACAATTATGAAAACAAACAAAACCATTACAATTATAAAACATAAAACCGTTCCAAAAGGAGCAGAACAGTATAACATGGTTTCAAAAAGATTTATGAAGGTTTAGTAATATAATCATGGAGTATTTTTAGTTTTGCTAAGCAGGGCATAAATAAAAAGTATAGTTAAGAATCTACAAGTTGATTATATGTATGCCGTAGAGTTCTGAAATAGGTTTTTACTAAATTGAAGCTCTGCTTACCTGAACATCAAAGTCAGGTAGGAGATGTGTGATTGCCTAGAAAACCATCATACAGAAGAAGGTCAGGGGGAAAGAATCCAGGTGGTTTGATTTCAATTTTAAAATGCAAACAAATTGTGGAATTCTCCTGCTCATGGCTGGCTGGCTCTCTCCACCCCCCTTTTCCAGGACACTCCAATGCATTCTCCCCTTCTTTGGTATTCCACCCCCTCCCTTCCATCAGTCATCCAGCATTCCATTACCACTGAGCATGCTCAGTGCTCACTGGGCTGCTTTCTGTTGGAATCCCCATGCAGCAAATGTTTTTACTAATATATATATATATATATATATATATATATATGTGTGTGTGTGTGTGTGTGTGTGTGTATTCTGCAAACTTTGAGGCTTCCCCACCCCCCACAATCCTGCTGATAACATTTCTCTTCTGTGTTGATGGTGCATAAGGACCAGCACTCAAGAGAACAGAGATCATTATTAGGGGCAATGGATTCAAACTACAAGAAAGAAGATTCCACATAAACATTAGGAAGAACTTCCTGACAGTAAGAGCTGTTCGGCAGTGGAATTTGCTGCCAAGGAGTGTGGTGGAGTCTCCTTCTTTGGAGGTCTTTAAGCAGCGGCTTGACAGCCATCTGTCAGGAATGCTTTGATGGTGTTTTCTGCTTGGCAGGGGGTTGGACTGGATGGCCCTTGGGGTCTCTTCCAACTCTAGGATTCTATATGATGATGCCAGAAGATCAGGGATGGGGAACTGTTTCTGGCCGGTGGGATGGATCCCTAATTCCCCCACTCTTCCCGCGTCAACTTTAACAGGTGGGTGGACAGCCCATATATCAGCCACTGGACTTGAGATCAAGATGCCAGGTAAATGGCACCTGCCAAATTCAAAAGGGCTCACTGTGACTGCTGATCAGTTGATCAACAGTTACAGTGACCTCCTTTGAAGGTGCACTTCAAAGCCTGCCTTCTTCAAAGGTTTTTTTCTATTTCAATCTGCTTCTCAAAATGGAGCTTTGTTTTGGGAAGTGGTTTGAAAGTGGACAAGCTACTTTGAAGGCACACTCTTCTGCCAACTGGCGCTTGGAACATACCTTTTAAGAAGCTTGCTGCATTTACTCTGTGTTGGGGGGAGCTCCATTTTGGAAGCAGTTTGAATGCAAACTGTTTCAACACGGAGCAAACAAGTCCTACTGGGGAACTCCCTGTGTGCAGCTGATCCCAGGGATGCTTCCTCTCAGCACTGATCAGCAATGACAGAAAGCTCAACTTGCAAAGGAATAACTGGTAGTTCACATTAAGTGCCTAATCATTCATTTGCATCCATGTCTGTACAGGCCCCACACCTGAAGTCATATAGACTGTCAGATGAAGGGCAGGTGGCCGTGGTTTGTGCAAAACATCCATGTGGGCCAAACTGGAACCAGTGCCAGGACTAATTAAACCCACAGGCTGCATGTTCCCTACTGCTGTTTAATTTTGTCTTATCAGAAGTTCTACTTTTTAGAACTAGGGTTTGTGAAACTTGGAACTCCAAGTGAAAAGTAGTATTCAGTGTAACATTAGTCATGAGCCATGGTTAGTGCACACAGTCATAGAATTTCTGCTTTGCTCCTCCCTTCCTCCCAGTGGATAAACAAATCACAGAGGTCATATTAGCATTAAATTTGAAATGGAGTGTGTGGTCTCCTTTGCCCAAAATCTAGGGGCAACAAGTTGGGAAAGGATGCTTTAGAGCATTATGCTTTACAGGAAAAGGACAACTGGCTGATCCAGAGTGATCTTGTGCTCTCCCAACACCAACACTACTATCACCAGTAGGGTACCTAGGCTCCCTTGCAATGAGCTGTATTGGCAAACCCCTGTCCCTTGTGCCCTTGGCAAGGAGATGTTGGCGGCCCAGAGCAGTGGCCTGTGGAGCACATGGACTGACAGGTGGGCTCCTAGTCAATGGTCCTGGAAAGAGTGCCAACATGAAAATTCAGCTGCTAGCACTTCTAAAGCAAAGGGGCCCTGTTAAGTCATGTGAAGTGATACTTTATTCTGTTTCACTCATGTAAACCCAGTCCTTTGGTACTATTATTCCCAGGGTGGCAGAAGAATGGAAAGTGAAGTAATTTTTAAAAGGCAGGATAACACAAACGTTAAAAATGGGCCTAATTTACGTTATAAAATTCTTGGGCAAATAATACATTCTTTATTTGGTGGCAGAAGAAATAAGATTGAGGGGCATGTGGGCTATGGTGGACCTTTTTCTGGTGGCCATGTACCTAACCTCAGAAGGCAGGGGCATCTGAAGAAGGGCTTCAAAAGATAGCCTCTGCCTTAGGACAAATTCATGGGGGAGTCAGTGGTCCATCATCATCAGGTTTAGCTTACCTCTTCTCTCTCCACTAATGGTTTCACCTCCGTAATGTGAGCGTCAGGGCCGTCTGCCGACATTGTCAGTAGCTGGTACCTAAAAATGTCAAGAACAACAGTCCTGATTACAACTAATATTTACTACATACGAAAATAGATTTCTACAATTTTATGAAATTTCTCAAGAGTGAAAAGTGCAAAGACACACAGAACACTGCAAATATTAAAAAAAGTATGGCATGTGGCACATAGACTATGTGAGGCAATGAAAATTTATCAGTTTGTTTCATCTAAAGTTACAAGATTACACTGAAATTCTGTATTTTAATATCCAGGAATATACTCATACTATTAATCAATCTTATGTTGAATCTTGAAACCAGAATGCTTGAATTAACAGAAACCAGATTAAGAGAAAGTATTAGGAACACTATGGACTATTAGTTTTTTTATTAGTACACCGAAAGGAACATGCCAGTCTATTTGTTTCAAGTAAAGTGCATAAAATAATGAAGGAAACCACAGGTGGGGAAGCTGAATAATAAGTTCCTGCAGTTTTCCAGCAGGAGCTGGCTAAAGGAACAAGCCTGCAGCCTGCGTAACACACAACAAAGTTTAGACACAGTAGCTTTGGGTCGGCTACAAAGGCCTGGATGTCCTTTAAACAGGAATGCAATTTTCCAACGTATGATTAAGAACTGAAGCATTAAGAACTAGCTTTTAACAGTCACACTTTTTATATGGCTTCTGGTTTCTTTTGAAAAGGGATTACATATTTCTACACAATCAATGAGTGTTAACTTGCAAAAGAAAAATAGATTAAATGAAATCCTTGGTTGTCGATTATTTAAAGAAACTGTGAAGGATGTGCCACAAAGAGAAAGTCAGTTGCAAAAATTGGTTTAGACAATCACACCTCACACCGACCCCGACCTCTCTCACCGCCAAAGGAGCACAAGCAAACAAGAGAACCTACATAAATAACACTGGCACCAAACCCTACTCATATCAAGTAAAAAAGAAACATCGTCACCCCACCCCACCTATCTCCCCGCCCCACCCACCTCTCTCCTCTTTTCTTCCTAACGTCTCAACAACAAAAACTGATTTGTAAAAATGTTATATGGAAAAATACAAGAGAGACACTGCACTACCTTTGTAACTCAAGAAAATCTTTAATAAAAATATTTTTAAAAAATTGGTTTAGATTAAATCAAGTGCCGCTTATAATGAGGAAAATGGCAGTTTGTGTTCTGTCGAACATCAAAGGCTCCCTATCAAGATTCAACCTCTAGAGGGAGTTAAGAGCACATGGACAAACTACTCTGTGTTCTTTGAACTACTTGAGTGAATCAGGCTTAACAGCCTGGGAACATGGGAAGGTGTGTGTCTTTCTACAATGCACCGCAGTGGAAGCTGGTTCATTAGGGGAAATGGGCACTGGTTCTCACCAACCTCAGCCAGCCCCCACCTGGCTGCCTTCTTACTTGCAACCAGTCCAGGCGGTGGATCTGGCTGTCAGCACCATCCTCTTTATTCTGTGTTGCCCTTGTAGAACTCAGCAGGTAGGAAGCTGGAGACAAAGTTTATTGGCTCTGGCTCCACCCAATTTTGGTCTCCCTGCCTTCTGCTCTTCCAATCGTAATGGGCACCAGCTACCACTGATGCATTGAGAACAAAAAGCAAAGTTTTGCTCTCGTGAGCAAGTTGACAAGGAAATGTTACATTTCCATGGAGTCAATAAGAGTACAAATGCATAGGAAGCTCAAGATGGTTTTTTTCCTTAAATCGTTGGAGGTCATTCAAGGATGAATTTGAAAACTTCAGCTCCAAAGTAGGACCCCTGCCCATTAAGATATGTCAATTAATCATTATATCTTGTCTCTTCTAATGGATGCCACAGTGGGAAGCGTATTACAGTATTTTATCTATCCACTGCACACAGATACAGCTAGAAGAATGAGGTGCTGGGAGAAATGTAACTGCATAATTAGAAAACTTGCATTATATGTACTTTGAGAAAAATGCCTCTGTTCAAGAGGCCAAAATACAAAACGTGCTTTATATCTGTAGTTATTCATGCTAGAAAATTTACAGATGAATTTTAACAAGGTTCTCTACTGGGGCCCCCTCTCCACCTTTTGCTACTTTATAGGTCATAAGGTCTTCTAAATAGAATAGCCTGCTTATGCAGTCATAATAGGTTCCCATCAACCTCAGTCTCATTAATGCAATTGTGGCCAATCTAGTTAAGGATTAAAGCTCAACACTGTCACTCTTGTTAGAATTAATGACCCTTAATTGTGTAGCAAATTCCCCTTCAAATGGATCACGTACCAGACTGGGAAGGAGAAAACAAAGTCACTGTGCGACCTCAAAAAGCATGACTACGCATTGTAACTCCACAGCCTGGGTCTTCCAAGAGCCAACTATACCACTGATGTAGTTCTCACCTCCATCTGTAGAGCCTCCCTCCTCTCATGGCTTAACAACATATAGCACAGAGACAAGAGCGGAGGTTGCCATCTGTGAATATAATTCTTCCCAGCATTTGTAGGACCCTGAGCTCTGGGGTATTTAAGGCAGCCAACACACACCCTCAGCTTCAGTCCCCAAACTCTCTCCAAGTTTCTTGCTTTCAAGCTGGTTCTCTGGTTATCACTTGTGTCAACTAAGATACGATCTATAGGCATATTACAATTAAAACCTAAAAGATCAGGAGTATACATATGCCATTCTGGTTTTTGTTATGAACATTTCATAATACAGGGGTACCTCGGGTTACGTACTTAATTGGTTCCGGGGTGCCGTTTGCAACCCGAAAAGTACGTAACCCGAATGGCGATATCGCGCTTTGCACATGCGCAGCCTGCTTCTGCGCATGTGCAAACTGCGCAGAACGCTTCTGCGCATGTGTGGACCGCGCACGCGGCAAAAACACTTCCGGGTTACGGGAGCATGTAACCTGAAAAAACATAACCCAAAGCGGACGTAACCCGAGGTACGACTGTAGTTGACTTCTAAGACCTATTATGAATTACATTTTAACCCTTGATCAATTTAGTGGCTTATACTTAGTGAACCTAGTAGTAGAGTTCATTTTGTAATTAAGTACAACAGAGTTTCAACAGTTGAAAGTGACCCAATCGAATCAACCTTTTTCTGGCTTATGTTTGGGTTATGTTTGGGTTATGCATTGTGTTTCCACAATGTAGATAAATTAGAATGAGGAGCTATAATCTTACAAGTCACATCTTGTTTAACAGCTCCTATTGGAGAGGGGATATATAGAAAAGTATTTAACGTATTGATGACTTTTTTGTGGAATGCCCTCCTTTGAGAGGTGAGCCTGTCCCCTTCATTACTGAACTTCAGTTGAAATTTAACAACATCCTGTTAACCCAAGCATATTATTCCTGTCACTGATCTATCAATCACCTTCTAAGAAACTGCCTTGGCAATGTACACTGAAGATAATCAGAAACAGCTCAAAGAACAAAAACAGCAAATACATTTAAAACAAAACTGAAACCATACGAAGTAAACACTCATGGTAAAGACCTATTTATGCAGTTGGGAAAACCTGTGGCTGATGTCTTCAATTGTTTCTGGGCAGGGCAGGTGTCTGTCAAGGTAGGACAGGAATGATATCCCACAAAACAGGGGCACCCACAGTAAAGCCCTGCTTCCAGTTACTGCAGAGTGGGCTTCAGCGATATTTGATGGGTGAGAGATACTGGCTGTGGCAACAGTGAATTAAAAACGCTGATTTCAAATGGTTTTAAATGGGTTTTTATTTGATTTTAACATTTTAACATTTAGCTGTTTGCCACCTTGGGTTCCTCTGGGAGGAATAGCAGGAAACAATTTTTAATAAATATATTTTGGAACATGGTTCTTCATATTCCAGCAGTTATAAGGGACAATGGGTAACCCTTACTACTTCTACTCTACTTGTTCTAGTCTCTCAACTGTATCTTTATTATACCCATATTCTACAATTTTTACAGAGGCTATTATCTAACTGCTCTAGACAAACAGAAACCAAATTCATTTTATTTTTTTTCCAAGAATTCTATACCACCCCTACATAGAAGAGTCTATGGTGACTTAGTCAAGACAGTACTGTAGTTTAAAACACAACACATATAACATCATCCACGTACATCAGCATTCTGAAGCAGCTGTAAATTCCCTCAAGCGATAAATAAATTTTGTGAAATAAAATAAATCCACAACAGCCCGACAATTGTGCTAAAAGCTTGGTATTAGTAACCAGAAAATGCCTGGATGAACAAATTAGAAAGTGTCAAAAATCTGCTAATCCAGATTCACTGCCCTCACACAGAAGTTTATCTATTTAATTTGATTCATACACCACCATTTATCGAAAGATCCATATTTTATGCACATTTTACAGAATTTCAAAATACTTCTATTAAAAACTACATCAGAACATCTATATTTTTCCAAATGTGTGCAGTCACATTGAGGGAAGGGTATGTGCATTTTGATATGTAACCACACAAATTACATTTCCCACTGAAAGCTGGACAGCTGGACAGACCATAGCTATTGCAAACACAGATTATTATTTTTTTGCAAAATAAGAAAACTGCTTCCCTTCTGATCCTTACTGGCATTGTCATCATTACTTATCGAAACAGACCACACACACCCCATTCTTCTCACTCAGTAATTTAGCATGTTTCTCCTGAAGGTGCTTATCTTTACAGAGAAGTCAAATTGAATGCTAAGGGAAGTCATTCCTTGATTCCACCACCAAAATGAATCCAGTGGTGATGAACTCTAGGTAAGTCAGTGTTTTCCCCTTTTCAACATTCTAGCCCAGGGCTGCAAGAGGCAACAGAAGAAGGCAAGACTACTCTTTCTCTCTTTAACATGCTAGTTTTCTACATGCAATGCATTTTTAATAAGGCACTCAAATGTGAAGAACCTTTTCTTCAAGGAGTCACAGTGTGGCATCGATGTCTCTTTAATCAGACTGTTAGCTTTCATCCATTGCCACTACTAATTAGTTGAAGCCATAGGCTAGTAAACAGTTACAACAATTGACACGGAAAAGTCTTTCATCAGAGGGCTTGAAAGAGAAGTAAATAAAATATGCAAAGGAAAAAAATGCTATTTTGATATGAAAATTGATAGGGTAACTGAAAAGTTGTCAACCTAACCCAAACTAAAGTCAATTCCAACTCAAATTTTCCCTCGTTTATGTGAAAAACAAAGTACCAATGAATTCAACAGACCTTATTCCCAAGTTTATGTAACAGTAAAGCCTTAGAATCAGAACTTCAACATCTCTCATCTGCAAGCACTAATCTGCTTTCCAAATTGTAACTGGATTAATCCTTTATTATACCCCGAAGTAAAAGGCGGGTGGCTTTGCTTTATTGCCTTCTCATATTTTTAACAGAACATTTGAGAAATATTTTGTGAGGCATGTTAAAATCTTTCTCCAATTGTGTATTAGAAATATGTTAGAAATATTAATACAAGGAAATCAAAAAACTTGATTTCTAACTCCGATTTCAAAAAGGGAGGGTCATAAACAGCTCAGAATCAGCTAATTTTTGCAGACTATAGGTACTACTGATAATCATTTACCTTTGTGAAATATCTAGAGTTCTTGTATTTTTTACTTTGTATATTTGATTATCTGGATAGTCAGCGCTTTATATTTGCTTTCCATATTAAAATAGTCACTGTTACCAATCACCGATGGAGATTGACTTGTAATACTGATGACTTCCCCCCTTTTCTTGCTATAAAATTCCCAAGAACAATTCTTCCTCAAAGCAGACCATTTCAGTATATGTAAGCTACCTTTCCGCACTATCTACATTTTTATCCTTGTGTATATTCAATTGGTTTGTGGACCACATTAGAAACTGCACATGCTCACTATGAAAAGCCTGTGCACATTTGTGTATGTATGGATCAATCTAAATCAACAAAACCACCATAATCATAAGCAAATCAGCTAAGCTAAAAGAGTTAAGCTTTCTGTAATTATCTGGGACCACCACCACAAAAGTGATAATCAAGCTACCAACAGGTGTATGCTTGAGCAAAAATATCCTCTACCTGCAAATTTCTTTTTAAATCTTTCAATTATCATACCCCAGTCTAAAAACAAGTTCTCTGTTCAGTATTAAAAAAAACCCCCAACAACTATGCACAAGAATTTCCTAACCTGAAAACTCACAAACCACATTGCTAACTTTGCTTTGCCAGAGTAAATACCTTTACTATCTCCCAGAACCTTGAACTTCATCACACTTCTTGTGAACCAACCCCCTCCACCTCTTTCAGTTTATTGTTCAAGTATGTTCTTTGGGACTTTGTTACTGCTAATATCAGGGGACATCTTATTTTACTTTGCTTAGCTTTAGTTTGTGCTTGCCTTCACTATTTTTTACATTGTTACTGGCCAGAATTATTACAAATATTTCTTTAGGTTGCTTGCAAGGAACCACTCACCCACCCAACAAAGAGTTGCTTTTTCTGCTTTTCAGCACCCCATTGAGTATTATTTCCTTCCCAAACAGTAGTAGTCCCAATGAAAGAAAGAAAGGCTAGATTATTATTGCTGCTTGAAATGTATACACATCCACTTTCACCTCTGAAAGAATAAAAACCATCTCTGAGCAGAGGCAACAATGGGAAATAAACAGATGTGCATACTGTGAGAAACAAAATATCTCAAATCACTTTCATCTCTTTAAAAAAAACATGTCTCCAAATAAAGTTCTACCCAACAAGTTATAAAGCTATTTTTTCCAGTATTGCAATTATTTCAAGGTTGTACATCATTGGCTGTTGTTTTAAAAAATACAGAGGGAAAAGAAAGAAAACAGAACATAAAACCAAGCAAACGTGCATCCATAAAGACAAGAAATAATTGACCTATACAATTGAAAAGTATGCCAAATCTATAGAATCACATAAGGTAAACCCAAAGTCTCTTTTTCTTGATGAATATTCCAATGAACAAAAAAAAAAAACCCATGCCATTCCTGTTCCCATATCAATTTCTATGTTCATTCATCTACCCATCTTTCACTACCTACATCTATAACTTTCACCAATTAATCTGATAGCTCTAAGAGGCTTAGACTAATTTATGGAGGATAAGACTAGCAATAAATGCAATTCATGGCCACTATATGCTACCTCTATGATCAGAGACAGAATGTTTCTAAGTACCAGTTGCTGGGGAACAGCACAATAATGCTACTGCCCTCATGTCCTGTCCCTGAGCTTCCCCTTAGGCATCTGGTTGTGGGTAAACAAGATAGGCCTTTTGTCTGATTCACCATTTGGTCTCAATGGTCTTATCTATCATTTTAAGTACAGTGGTACCTCTGGTTATGAACTTAATTCGTTCCGGAGGTTCGTTCTTAACCTGAAACCGTTCTTAACCTGAGGTACCACTTTAGCTAATGGGGCCTCCTGCTGCCGCTGCGCAATTTCTGTTCTCATCCTAAGGTAAAGTTCTTAACCCAAGGTACTACTTCCGGGTTAGCAGAAACAATTTTTTTAAAAAAAAAATCCTTCCAGTAGCACCTTAGAGACCAACTAAGTTTGTTCTTGGTATGAGCTTTCGTGTACATGCACACAAAAGCTTATACCAAGAAGGTGCTACTGGAAGGAATTACATATATATATATATATATATATATATATATATATATATATATATATCGAATACGGCAGACCAACATGGCTACCTACCTGTAATGGGTTAGCAGAGTCTGTAACCTGAAGTATTTATAACCCAAGGTACCACTGTATATCAGCTGCTTTGCTGCAACCAACAGATTATCTGGCAACAGTTTAGACCTTCTATAATGAACGCCTTCAAGATATCCAAGAACTAAGGTGATTTAACTCAGTTTGCCTTTGCTCTGTGAGCTATCCCTTCAAGAATAATTGCAAAAATATTTGAATGCTTTTTAGGTTTCCTCCATCTTACTTGCAAGCAAGCAACTGAAGTTCAAGTATTAAAATTCAATTTAATCCCTGTAACTTGGAAAATAATGTGCTCAGCTTGGTTCCAACAAGCCTCAGTTTGCAGGCATATGGCAGAAATATGCACAACAAACACTATACATCCAACACGTGAAAGCATTAACCACGACCCCCCCCAAAAAATCCAGTTCAGTCTTTACATTATCATATGCCCTCTATAAGTGATTTTATATTGCACTTCATTCAAGTGAGCCTAGGCTAAACAAAGCTTTCAAGGGACAACTGTCCTTGTGCTTCCTACCTTAGCTTTAAATACTGTAGACACAAATTAGTGCAAGAACTGCTGTAGAAATGCTGGCTTAAAGAAACTGTGTTTGGAATGAACTCAGTTAGATGTTAAACAACAGTCTCCATGTATCCAATATCTTCCAAACTGCGGGGGGGGGGGGGGAACAAATCACATTTCTTCCCCCATGTCTACCAGTGATGTGGAGCAGGGGAACCCATGCTATCATATCCCACCACACATTTCATTAGATTATGTCATGGAGGAGCAGAAAGAAAGCCAGACATGAGTGGCAGAAATACACTGTTTTGGTGGCAGTCATGTGGCTTTTCGTAACTTCTCATTTCACCCTCCAAAACATGCAAGTCCAACTGGAGTCAACTGGGGGGAAATCCAGCTGAAGAAAGCAAGGCTACTGATTCATCTTCTTGCCCATAATTTATATATTTAGATTTATATATTGATTTTGTGCCTGAATAAGCAAACTTCCAACAAACCAAAAGTTAACATCCTAAGCGCTTCTTAGCTTATGCAAACCTTTCCAGAAAGTGCTACTTGTTATCCTACTTGTTTATTAAACAATGAACCCACCCTGGCAGTTATCAAGATCCATTTTGCACATTCAGCATGATGGCAACTGTGCAAAACAGTGTGCTTCTCAACTGGTCAGTGCATCTGCATGGAGCTGGCCAGCTCTGCAATGTTCAGGAATCATCTTGTGTGACAAACATTCTGAAATAATCCAGGGGAATACATTTGGCAGTCTGAATGTTTTCTCTCCAATTCAGCCATTTTAGAAGATTTGCATTTGCCTGCTGAAACATCAAAATCCTCTTAGCAGCAATACGACATCAGGAGTTTACTTTATCTACTACAAGCCCAGCCCCATCACTCCTCTTCTCAATACCCCACTTTTGTAAACATGACCTAGATGTACACAGCAGCATTTAACATACCTAAACTTAGCCAGTCCAACAAACAATTCATCCTATTACAAACTGTGACAGAAGAGCAAGTGGAAGAGTGACTGACAGTAGGGGAGTGGGATGGAATATTGGGCAGTTAGAGCAAATGACTGGTAAGGAATGTTGCTTGGAAAATGGCAGAGTTGTGGTTGCAAAGGAAACAGAGGGAAAGGGAGGATGAAACGGGAATAATAATGAAACCATATGTAAGAGTTGGAATAGCAATTATGAAAGGTCAGTAAATCAGAATTCAAGAATTCTGAATAATATGACCACTTCTGAACATTATGTTCCTAAGTAAATATAAGCAAATGTTTTAATTGCACGGTATTGTGTTGTGTTCTGGTAGGATTCTGTGATGAATTTATCTCACCTATGTGTCTTGTACAGATGTACTTGAGTAAGAATATAAATGGAGAATCTCACTGCTCTATACAAGTCAGAGGGTAGTGCCAGCTGGCTGCACTCATCATAGCTGCAGAGAGACTAACCTTGGTAACTACTGCGAGACAAGCACCTCTTATGGGGGATCCCAGAAATGCCACAATACGCTTATCAGCAAGTTTGGCTTACTACATGCAGTATATAAATATGCTAAGATTAAGGCTGCCAGACAGTAATATTTTATATTTACTTTCACATCTCCAAGGTCAGTGAAAGAAAGCACTTTTCTTCTCTAGAAACCAGAAACTAGACTGCATTATACTTTGATAGCAAAGGTTCTAACTTCAAACACGTATATCCCAGAATTGGAGTCTATGCTAATCATGACCACTGCACAATTGCTGTTTATGACATCTACAGTGGCAGAATCCCACATTATGACACCTCAGCATAGCAGTTAAGCCAGTACTATTCTATCCGTATGTAGCTATGGGCCAGAGATTGGGAAGAAACGACTCGCCTAGGGCTGCCCAATGAGTTTGTAACTGGTTTCATATTTGCTTCTGGAACTCTTAAATTTATTATCATAATCCAAATAATTTATATAAAGTTAAACCAGATTCAAACTCCATTCAGGAGCAAAGCTACTGCCAGCTGAGCCAGCCGAAGCCTAGCAGAGGGAGAAGACTTTAAAATATAGTTTGACTTGCATTACCCTTTTTGATGGTGCAAATTCTACTAGTTTGCCAGGACATGTGAACAAAACTAGGATCCACCTTAGGTTCCCCCTGCCAAGTCCTGTCCTCACCATGTCTGCTTTTGAAGATTTACACAAGTCTCAGTTCAGACAGCTTCAGCACCCCTGGCTAAGTTGCTTTGGTGTATCTTCAGCTGAGCCACAGCTGGGGACACAGCCAGAAAGGTGCTACATCCTAACTTGCTCATCCTGGTGGATCTTTAGGACTGCCCCCTAACAGGTTCCATTAAAAGGTTCTTTCTTGTCTCCTTTAATCAGCCCCTGATCAGTTTTAGGTAAAACTATAAACATTGTGCAAAACACTGCAGCTGTCTGTTCTGCTAACATGCTGCTGCTATAAGATTTGCAAGCACAAAAGCTTGCAAAATAAAAACACCCTCTTTTTTCCTATAAATTATGATTAGACATAGCTCAAGAACTACCTTTGTGGATTAGACAATGGTCCATTTAGTACAACATTCTGTGTCTAACAGCTGCTGGCCACAAGCATGGCATTCAAAAGAAATATTTCCTTGTCAATTAGCAATTCTGTATTTATATTTTGCTTTTCTATTCAAGACAGATCTTCCCGGTGGCTAATTAAAAACAATCCATTAAAAGGACCTTTCACCTTGACGCAGCCTTTCCTAACCTGGCACCTTCCAGATGTTCTTATCTACAACTCCATCAGGCTTGGCCAACACAGTTGATGGTCAGGGCTGATAGGACCTGTAGTCCAAAACATCTGGATGACATCTTTCAGAAAAGGCTGCTGCACTAGTGCTGAAAAATGTCAATGGTATATCTAGGCATTTTCTTTCACTATGAATACTTGTGGAATCCTAATGCTTTTTCAGTTTCAACAGCACACCAGGGGGGGAAAAGCTGTCTAAAAATGCTCTATAAAATCTTGACTTTCAGGAGACCTCTCAAGTTTCTACTTGCTTTTGTAACTACAAAATGACATTATTTACTCGTCTTCAATCTCACTACATCATCTCTTTTTAACTGTGGCTCAGCCCTAACTTTACTGTAATGCAACTTTCATTTTTGTCCAAAATCCTTCACAGCATCTCACTTTCTCATAATCCTGTAGCTTAGTTTGTAATTTGCCACCTTTGACTCAAACCCTTTAACCATTTTAACTAAACAGATTGCCTTCCCTGATATCTTATCTTTCTCCCTGCATTTTCTGCTGTTTTTCCTCATTTTGCTTCAGCTTTTCTTCTGACACACTTCTCATAATTTTACCTTTCCTTTACCTTTATTTCCCCCCGCAAACATTCAGTTGAAAATATAGCCCAAACATCTTCAGCAGCGAATCCTCAATAATTAGAAGCTCTGAGCTGAATCCAGAGCTAGGCTGTTCCCAAATGCCGCATTTATTGATCAGTTATCCTAATTTGTTTGCACAAAGTTTGTGGTAAGGTTATACAACACCTGTTGTTTATTCACCACTCATTCTGGTTTGTTTGTGGTGAGGTCACATGATGTCACATACAGCAACTGTTACCTCACAGTTACCAGTGCATTTCCCTATCAATTTCCTTACTGCAAAAGTCTACACCTGAAAAATAACATGCCTGGAAGTAGCTTAAGTCATACTTTGAGAAGACCCACTGAGATCAGTGGGACTTACGCTACCCATAACTAAGTTCTGTTGAGTTCACTGTGTCTGGATTCAACCCTATACTCCTGCAATGTCTTTATAATGGTTCCAGTTTCCCCAAACCATTTTGATATTGTAATTTATTTTACCTGCTGAAGAGTCTAGGTTTATCTGCTATAGTAGACATTCTGTGTTAAGTAAAATTAGAAATAGTTGTAATGTTTTTTCACCAACTGGGTAGAAAAGATGCATACAATATAGGCACTTCATTTGACTATGGAAGAATTGTACTCACACAAAGTATCTTTACTCACTGTAATTAATCATTGCCCACAAGCTTTTTCTTTTGTTCACCTTTAAATACAAGACCTTGCGTCAGCATTCACTCTTCCTATATAACTATACAGTATAAGAGCTACCAGTAGAGGGAGCAGTAATTCGCTTTTCCACCAATCAAGTTAAAAAAAACCTCCTAAAGCATATGGATGCAGTACTCCCAAGCACTGTATTGACTTTTCCACAGCACCCATTACTCAGTTCTCAAGTGTGCACTTACGGCTGCACTTGCACTGCTGCTGGATAGATCCCCAAGGCACTTCCTCAGTACCAGACAAGTCCTTCAAGGTAAGGACCCAGAAGTCCCCCCAACACGCACTACTGGCTGCTTCAGACCCCCTTTGCCTCGTAAAGGATCAATCAGGCTGTGATCCCCAAGTCAGCTTGACAGGATTGGTTACCGCTCCTGCATAGATATCCCAAGGCACTGCCTTTAAAATATTTGTACCCTGCTGTTTTACCCAAGGAAGATCTCCATGATGGCTGGCACTATTAAAAACTATTCTATTAAAATGAAATTTAAAAAAATCCTTCCAGTAGCACCTTAGAGACCAACTAAGTTTGTTCTTGGTGTGCATGCACACGAAAGCTCATACCAAGAGAACAAACTTAGTTGGTCTCTAATGTGCTACTGGAAAGAATATTATTATTATTATTATTATTTTATTTTTATTTTTTTGACTTTGGCAGACCAACACGGCTACCTACCTGTAACTGGATCTATTAAAACGGTTAAAGATAAATGCATATCAACACTAACATACAAAAGGAGCAGCCAGTTAATCAAATCAATATCACCTTAGCAAAAATGAAGGTTTTTAACTGGCCCCGCAAAACATAATAATGGATATTTTTGAGAATGAAGCCAGATTCTGTTCTTCCACTTGATCTAAAGGTGGTGTCACATGAAGTGAGGCCTCAGAAGAAGATCTTAATATATGGGATGATTTTTATAAGAGTTGGTTGCTACCTGCCTATGAATCATATATGCAAACTCTTATATCATTTTATTATTTTTTGTTGGGGGTGGGGCAAATGTTTAGTTTAATTTTAGCGTTGTTCTCTGTTTTTTATTTGTATTATTTTGTTAATTTAGTGTATGGTCTTTATTTGTTTTTTAAGGGGATAGGGGTAGGGCTGCCTGGGATTGGGCCTCAGCCAACAGGATGGCTGGGGCAGGTTCCACAGGGGGGGTAGTCTTGGAAAGACACCCGATCTCAGTGATCATGGGCAGGAGGAGGAGTCACGCTAAGACCAGATCATGTCATTACCGAGGAGGCAGGTTTAGTCGTTGTTTGAGGACTATCCCTGCCTCCAGGTCTGGTCCTGACCGGATGGATATTGGAATCAGCAGGGGATACCCACATGACCTGAAAGTGTTGCTGTGTAATGCCAGGTCAATGATTAACAAAACCACGGCCATCCACGACTTGATTGTGGATGGAGGATTTGACCTGGCATGTGTAACAGAGACTTGGTTGGATGAAGCAGATGGGCCTGTCCTTGCCGCTGCTTGTCCACCAGGTTTCTCTTACGCACAGCAACCCAGGCCATCTGGGCGGGGAGGGGGGGTTGCAGTGATTTTTAGGAAGTCATTAGTTTGCACCAGGCGTCCTATTGGGAAGACCCAGTTTTCTGAGTGCATGTTCTGGAAGTTGGGCAATAGGGGCAGTACAGGATTCCTTTTGGTGTACCGACCTCCCCGCTGCACCAAGGATTCCCTGCCCGAGCTGCTTCAGGTCGTGGCGGATATGCTCCTGGAGACACCTAGTTTGGTTGTCTTAGGGGATTTTAACATCCATGCCGACACGACCTTACAAGGGGCCGCTCGGGACTTCGTGGAAAGCATGGCCTCCATGGGGCTGTCCCTGAATAAGTCTGGTCCAACTCATAGCCGCGGACATGCCTTAGACCTGGTGTTTACCTCTATGGATGTTGGTGATCTGACACTAAGTAAAAGTGAAACAAAAGAAGTGCCATGGTCAGATCACTTCCTGGTGCAGCTGGACTTCTCTGCGACCCTTCCCCTCTGCAGGGAGGTGGGACCGATTCAGATGGTCCGCCCCCGCTACTTAATGGATCCAATTGGTTTCCAGAGAGTGGTAGGGGATGCATTATCCCATGTTGATGGCCTTTCAGTTGATTCCCTGGTGGCCCGCTGGAATGCGGAGTTAACCAGGGCTATTGACTGTCTGGCTCCGAAGCGTCCTCTCCGATTGCATGGAGCCCGGACAGCTCCGTGGTTTTCCCCGGAGCTGAGGGCGATGAAACAGTCGCTGAGACGGCTAGAGCGCCGGTGGCGGAAAACTCATTCTGAATCAGACCGGACACGGGTTAGAGCTCAACTTCGAGCCTACCAAGTGGCAATGGCGACAGCGAAGAGGACCTTCTTCGCTGTTTCTATTGCATCTGCAGAAAACAGCAGCAGGAGACTCTTCCAGGTGGTTCGCAACCTAGCAGAACCACCTTTATCACCGGGGTCTGGTAGGGACCCCAAGATCTCCTGCAATGCTTTTGCAAAGTTTTTTGCAGATAAAGTCGCTCAGATTCAGAAGGAGGTAGACTCCACCGTGGGAGCAGGGCCGGGGCGGGAGAGTGCTAGAGCCCTGTCTAGTCATGTTTCATGGGATCAATTCCAATCTGTTACCTCCGAGGATGTGGACAGGCTGCTTGGACGAGTGAAACCGACCACCTGTCTCCTAGATCCTTGCCCATCCTGGCTTATAAAAGCTAGCCGGGAAGGGCTGGGCGATGGGCTCTGCGCGGTGGTGAATGCTTCCCTCTGCGAGGGAATCTTTCCAGACCCGCTGAAAGAGGCGGTCATTAAACCGCTTCTTAAAAAAACATCTCTAGACCCGGCCAATATGGCCAACTATCGCCCAGTCTCAAATTTACCATTCTTGGGCAAGGTGATTGAGCGGGTGGTTGCTGAACAACTCCAAGCACGCCTGGAAGATGCGGACCATTTGGATCCCTTCCAATCAGGATTCAGGCCTCATCATGGGACTGAAACTGCCTTGGTCGCGCTGGTTGATGATCTCCGGCGGGCTAGGGACAAAGGTGAGAGCTGTTTCCTGGTTCTGCTGGATCTCTCAGCGGCCTTTGACACCATCGACCATAACATCCTTCTGGACCGGCTAGAGGGGTTGGGAGCTGGGGGCACTGTTATACAGTGGTTCCGCTCTTTCCTCCTGGGCCGTGTTCAGAAAGTGGTGGTGGGGGATGAGTGTTCAGACCCCTGGGCTCTCACTTGTGGGGTGCCTCAGGGTTCTGTCCTCTCCCCCATGCTTTTTAATATCTATATGAAGCCGCTGGGAGAGATCATCAGGGGGTTTGGGTTGGGTGTTCATCAATATGCAGATGACACCCAGCTCTACCTCTCTTTTAAATCAGAACCAGTGAAGGCGGTGAAGGTCCTGTGTGAGTGCCTGGAGGCTGTTGGAGGATGGATGGCGGCTAACAGATTGAGGTTGAATCCTGACAAGACAGAAGTACTGTTTTTGGGGGACAGGAGGCGGGCGGGTGTGGGGGACTCCCTGGTCCTGAATGGGGTAACTGTGCCCCTGAAGGACCAGGTGCGCAGCCTGGGAGTCATTTTGGACTCACAGCTGTCCATGGAAGCGCAGGTTAATTCTGTGTCCAGGGCGGCTGTCTACCAGCTCCATCTGGTACGCAGGCTGAGACCCTACCTGCCCGCAGACTGTCTTGTCAGAGTGGTGCATGCTCTGGTTATCTCCCGCTTGGACTACTGCAATGCGCTCTACGTGGGGCTACCTTTGAAGGTGACCCGGAAACTGCAATTAATCCAGAATGCGGCAGCTAGACTGGTGACTGGGAGTGGCCGCCGGGACCACATAACACCGGTCCTGAGAGATCTGCATTGGCTCCCAGTACGTTTCCGAGCACAATTCAAAGTGTTGGTGTTGACCTTTAAAGCCCTAAACGGCCTCGGTCCTGTATACCTGAAGGAGCGTCTCCACCCCCATCATTCAGCCCGGACACTGAGATCCAGTGCCGAGGGCCTTCTGGCGGTTCCCTCACTGCGAGAAGCAAAACTACAGGGAACCAGGCAGAGGGCCTTCTCGGTAGTGGCGCCCGCCCTGTGGAACGCCCTCCCGTCAGAAGTCAAGGGAATAAACAACTACCTGACATTCAGAAAACACCTAAAGGCAGCCCTGTTTAGGGAAGTTTTTAATTTGTGACTCTGTATTGTATTTTGATTGTTGGAGGCCGCCCAGAGTGGCTGGGGAGACCCGGCCAGATGGGCGGGGTATAAATAATAAATTATTATTATTATTATTATTATTAACCAATATAAAAACCCGCAATAAGCTTTCAAGTCGCAAAAGCAGTTTAAAAGTACAGGCTTTAATTTCTTTTGCTCATTGAAGTCTAGTACAGGACCAAGCAACAGCTGCTGAGATTACGCAAGATTGGGAGGTGGGGAAAACCAGAAGAGAAATTCTGTGACAGGACTGTGAGCTCAGTTTTGCTGCCGGAAATGGATCCCTGGGCTGAGCACTGTATTCTTTGATTCTATGTTAACCACACACTCTATTGGCCACCATTTTGCATCTGACTGCAACTGGAGGACCTCATTTTGGAATTTTTATTTAAAAAGATTTCACAATGCTTAAGAATGCCACCCCATAGTAGAAACAGGAGCATTTCTTTACACAGCAATAGAAAAGGGAAACAGGAAGACAGGGTAACACTGGCAGAGTTTAAGGGGTGCTATAATTATGCATTCATTTTTGTGTTTTTCTTTGATTTGACAATCTGGGCATAACTCCTAAAGCAAGCAGTCACTAGTAAACTACAGCAGCAGCAAAGGAGCCAATGAAATTGAAAAAATAACAGCGTGCTGCAACTTTTTGCAGTTCTGCTTATAAATGTTTGCAACTTGCCAGTTCTAATTTCAGTGTCTGCCGCCACCTCCCTACAGAGTGACAACTTGTTTCCCTATTCCAAGTCCAGCCCAATTGGCTAACTTCTAGACGTTTCCAGCTGTTTCTACTGTTTTGCAAGGAAGAACATTTGATGTTAAAACGCAAACTGCTAGAATTTCCTTTCCTGTAGAGATCCTTTCCAAACCAGTAGAATGCCAGATCTTTGTTCTCTATTTTACATGCAAATGTGAGGAGCCCTACACCAAGGATCTCCATAAAACTGGAGTGCCACTGGAAGGAGAGCTCCAGAGTGCAAGACATTTTCTTTACCTTTTCTCAAATGGGAAACAATTCCTCTCTTTGTATCCAACTCCACACCACTAGCTGATACGATTCCATTCTAAAAAAACAACATTCCATTTTACAACCAAGTACATCTGCCTAGTCATCCCACTGTATGCTCACAGTGCCAGGAATAAGACCAGGCATCACTGTTTTCCAAGCTGCTACCCTTGGAAACTCATGGGTGGCTGTATATATATTCGGTTGTTATACTAATTCTCAGGAAAGAACATGTTTAGACTTGAAATTACTTGTTGATTCCAACTTAATGTGCTTCGCATGGTAGTCCCAGTCACCCAAACATCCCATTTTATGAAAACTTGCCAACATTCATCAGACAAGCAGCCATTTCTAGCACTTGGGAGTCTATGTATGCTTTCATCAACAAATACGTTACTCTATTTCAGGCAGTAACCACTTTCCTCACCACATCAATTAAAAACAAACAAACCACATGCACTTGTAAATCCCTAGAGAGGTAGCCATGTTGCAGGGGGGAAGCAGTCTCATTTAATAAAAATAATTAAGAATCTAATAATTATAAGGGAATGGCATTAGAACTATAAAAAATTGTGATTTAAAAAATCCCATGGCACTTTGAAGACTACCAGATGTATTGTGGCATACATTTTTGTGGACTAGAGCTAACTTCAACTGAGGAAATGAGCTCAGGTCCATGAAAACGTATGCCACATGTTGTTTTTATGTATGCTATAACAGACTAACAGCTACACCTCTGAAATTGAAGATCTGGAGTGCATTTTTAAAAATTTCATCATACCCACGAAAAGAACAAGCACCTGGAAGGATATCTATTAATGGATGTATGGTACTGCAGTATTTTTGTGGATGGAATAGAGCCATGAAGATGCCACCCATCCACTTTGAACCCAACTCTTCCCCAAAAACTTTCATAGGAAAACTCCAGTGTTTAACCCCTGCATAGGTTGTGACAAACTTGTTTTGCTCTTCAGACCACTCTAGTAGATCATTCTACTCCCTTCCTAGAAATAAGAAATAGTACACCTCATCCATGCCCAGAATATTGAACTAAAGTCTATACTGCCTCTAAACACAAGGGATTTATGAATGCTTCATCATCTTAGCTTTCCTCATCTTCTTTTCTCTTTCCCCCTCTGCTAATAAAGCGGGGGAAAGATGGTTCAATTCCTTCTTAACCCTCATACACTTGAAAACTGCCAAACCTAAATAGCCTTTTCAGAAAAAGATCCATTAACCACGAAGACCAGGCAGAACCTTCATGTGCAAAGGCAGGATAACTCAATACCAGATATAGGGAAAACAACAACAAAGGAGGCCTGTTGCCTCTCTGCCACGCATTATGAGCTTTCTGGAGACAACTAAATGACCATTTGTTGGATACAGGGTGCTGCAGGAAGATGAAATATAAGATGAAATATTGGTCTAATCCAACAGGATGTTTCTTCTGTCATGAACAATTAAAGTAAACCATTTCAAAATGAATAAGGGGGAGGGGGGTAGTGGAAGAGAATGATACAAGAAGACTGGAACAGATCTATTCTCCTCCAAACAAAAATACCTGAAGGCAGGGAAGGGGTCCCCTTTTGCCACCATCCAAAGAGAAGCAAGTTCCGTTATCTGAGACAACATCAGAGAAGATTTTGTGAAGCTGAATTCAGTTTGCTGTTACAGAGACTCTCTTGGTCATCCAAATAGCCCTGCTGACAATCTTTAATGTTTATTATGAAGCCTTTGCACAGTGATGATCCATAACGTTGTGTATTTTCTTTAAAAATAGTAATAATGCTGGACGACAATCATCTATTTGATACTTATGTGACTTTTCCTACCTGTTTATGACTTATTTGTTTGTTTTCTTAAAAAACCCAGCAACAATGAATGGCCCATTATTTGAGGTGACAATAAGACTTGAAAGAGACATCAAACCTGTCACCCTCACACTGGGATGGTTGGGCCAGGGAATGAAAGGAAAGAGAAAAGAGAGAAGATCTAGAACAGCAGAAAACAGGACCAACTTTTGAGCAGTAGGATGGGAGCTGGAGGCTGGGGGATGCAGGTAGAGCAGCAAATACATAAATACATAAAGTGGGAGGGGGGAAATCACAGGAGGGGAAAGGAGGACTTATAAGGCACCCTCAAAGAGAAAGCTAACCAAGGACCTCGCCTTTCCCCATCTTGGGGAGAAAGATTCACTTATCATCCTTACAACCCCACCTTTCCTCACAAAGCTGCACCACCACTTCTATCCATCGCATTGTCCTCACGACAACCCTGCGGAGTAGGGCCAGGCTGAAGGTTGGGTGTGTTGTTTTTGTTGTGGCCGCATGTTTTTTCATAGATCACAAACAGACAGCTTTATTTCTATTAATGTTTAATTGTTTTAAGTGACAATTTCTCTGCTTTATAGCTATTAAACGTTCATAGAATCAAGTGACTGACGTTATGTTTTATAGTTTGTTATCAGAAAAAAAATGCTCCTTTATCCCTTATGGGTATCCAAAAGCCTGTATAGAATCCTTTATGTAGGTTTTCTATCTATAGGAGAAAATAACAGAGGCCACCCAGAAAATATTGAGAAGCAAAAGTTCTTAGTTATCTGTAAACCGCCTGGAGCCTCTGTTGGGGGACAAAGGCAGAGTATAAATAAATATATAATTAACAACAACAAACAACAACAACAACAGTCAAATTCTTGGGGTGGGATTCATGGGTGTAGTCAGGGGGTGGGGGGGAGCTTACCCCCTCCCCCCCCAAAAAAAATCAAGTAAATAATTAAAAATACTTAAAAGTAGAAATTTTGAGATTTTTCTTAGCACTTGATGTCAAAAGAAAGCCATTTAGCATACATTTAAAGAAGACTGGGAAACATTTATTGAACACGTGGAAAATAACTGTACACTGCTGAAAACGTTGGCAGCATTAAGATAAATCCAGTCTTTGATGGATGTAGAAGTGGAAAACTGATTTGAATGGTTACGGTAAAAATATGCAGGTACATGTATGTGACATGTAAAATGACCCATGGAAAGAGAAGAAAGGAAGTCATTGGATCGTTTCAAAGTTTTGCTATTTTGGAAGTGTAAAATTGGAAAATTTAATAAAAATGATGACCAAGAAAAAGTCATTTTGTTGTACATTATCATAGGTATTCATTGTGGCCCCTTTGGGCTACTGCTACAATTTGAAACAACTGTCGTTGGGACATTTCGCTCTGAATCCGCTAGACAGAATCCGACAGAGGATGGTGACAGGTGGGTATCCCGTCACCTTCCCCCCCCCCAAAAAAAACCCCAACGTAAATCAACTGCCACGCCCAGGGTGGGATTCGAACTCGCGACCCTGCCATCGAAACCGTTAACGCCACAAACGCGCACGCGCAAACCGACGTTCCGCCGCCGCCTCACCTCTTACCTGGGTAGGGGGTGTTGGGGGGTGGGCTTGCCTCCTCACAAAAAATCCGCTCCAGAAACCGGACCCCCCCAATAAGGCGAGGAAGTGAGGGGAGGGAGAAGTACCAAAAAGCTTAAACGAATAAAAAGAGAGAAAAAACGTCGACGGGAGTCTCTCAGGAAACGGCGGCTTCGAGAGATAAAGAGAGCGCGAATAACTAACGACCAACCGCCTCACGATCTTTCTAGGTATCGGCGCGCGCGAGGGGCGCCGCGCGAGCTTTTATAGGCTAACTCCGGGCGAGGGTCACGCCCCCCTCCGCGAGCGCCACGCCCCTCGCTCGCGCCCACCTTTGAATGCAACGCCTCGGGCGTGGCCACGCCCTCCTCCCGCCCACTGGAGGGAAGACTGGGCCACACGCACGTCTCTCTTTCTCCCCCGCGGCTCCTCCTCCTCCTATTCCTAGCCACGCCTATCGTTCTAGCTCCGCCCACGCCGAAATCTCTCTGCAGGGCTCAACCTGTTGCTGCGCGGCGCCTCTTCCGCGGACCCTTTGCGCGGCTTTTTTTTCCCGCGGGCATCTGCATAAATGCAGATTTCGCTTGCTTTGCCTATTTCACAGCAGCCCCGATTCCTCCCAGGAGAAATCCTCCTCTTCTTGCCCAGGACAGAGCCGGGCAGGGAGATTGCAAAAGAAGCAACAGCTAAAGCGTTGCAGAGAGAGGCTTGCAAGCTTTGAAAGGCGATGCCTGCCTGCGCGCGCTTGTTTGCAAAAGTTTAGCCCGTCCCGTTGAATTAAACCGGGAGTTACTCCAGAGTCAGCGGGCAGAGATCGTACTGCAAAGTGCAAACAAAACAAAAGCACAACGACAGCAACTGGGCGTGCAGATTGGATTGCGAATTAAAAGGCAGCGCCTGCGCGCGCTTATTTTGAGAAACCAGCAGCAGTTCTTCTGTGGGGAAGATTTAGCTTTCGAGTAGAACCAAAAGCGAGGAGGATCGGGGCTGCACATTGTTATCATTCAGGTTATTGGAAGATCCCCACCGTAGCATTCAAGTGGGAGCTGCCTACGAGTAAACGCGCCCAAGGATCGGGCGAGGCAAAAGAAAAATAGAAAGCGCTCATCAAACTTTCCAGGATTTTAAAATTCCCAGCTTAACCTCTTCTTCCTTTGATACCGCATGTGTGGCAGGTGAATGGTGGATTTTAGCACAGGCATTTTAATTTATTCATCTGTTGCACTGAATACCACGCTTTGCTCCAAGGAGTGCAGCAGCGTGGTCTAAAACCGTAGAATCATAGAATTTTAGAGTTGGAAGGGATCCTGAGGATCACCTAGACCAGGCATAGGCAACCTTCGGCTCTCCAGATGTTTTGGACTACAATTCCCATCATCCCTGACCACTGGTCCTGTTAGCTAGGGATCATGGGAGTTGTAGGCCAAAACATCTGGAGAGCCGAAGGTTGCCTATGCCTGACCTAGACCAACCCCCTGAAATGCAGGAATATGCAGCTGTCCCTCAGGGACCGAACTTGCAACCCTGGCATTTTCAGCACCGCGCCCTAACCAACTGAGCTACCCAAGCTGTGCAGCTGGTTCTCCGCTCTCTCCACTTTATGCTCACAACCACCCTGCGAGGTAGGTTTGGCTGAGAGGCAGTGAAGGGACCTGGGTCACGCAGCGACCTGCCAATGACAGGCAGAGGCTAGTTATGTCCCCATAGCTGAAGTTTACAAGGGCAAAACCGAGGCTAAGATGGGGGAGGGCAGCAGGCAACTAACACCCACCCACCCACACCTCCCACTGCCCAGGCCGGCTATAAGTAAAAAGGGACTGATAATATCTTGCCCAAAAGCATTTCAAAAAACCAGCAGTGGGGGCCAGGAAAAAAATTAAAGTGTATGGCCCGGGGGGTGGTGGGGGAGTATGAAAATATACAATTCCTTGCTGGACAACAGAATATTATACTTTCCTTTCAGTATTCCTACTTTGGGGACTGTGTAAACTGTTTATATATCCTGCTATTGGCCAACTGAGGGCTTCCCCCCCCCCCAGGGTAGCAAGAACGGAAGCAGTGGTCACTAAGTGCTCTGATTTTAAACAGAGTTGTCCGTGCAAATCGTGCCTAAGTGGGGCCCTGAAGAGTTCCTTGGAAGTAAATGCTCCCAGCAAGATGCTGGCAACACCACCATCAAATGTTATATATATATATTATACGGTAGGCAGGAAATCATTTTTTTCCTGGAAATATTTTATCGGTTCTGATAGCGCAAATCTTTAAGAATCCTCTCACAAGAGGGATGGCCACCAACTTGGAAGGTTAGGCAAATTCACAGGGGATAAGTATCAAATCCTACTGCATAAACAGAGCTCATTCTGTTCACGCAACAACTTAGTTGAATTCTGTCCAGAATCACCAGAGTCCCAGCTAAGCAAAGCATTTTTTACAGATTAAATCGGAATGGCTGCAATGTATGGGCTATGCGTCGGTGTCTGACAATGACATTTGTATTCCCCCTTTTTTTTTGCTCCGAAATGCCCCTAAAGCAGTCAGCAACATATTGGTACAAAATGAAAAAAGAAATAAACAGAAAGCAATTGATCGATATAGAACAGCAAAATCAGCAAGTGCCCACTCATTGCATGTGTGAACCGTGTTTTGTGGTCTCACGGAACACACAGGTCCCCAACATCCTGCCCCTCACTTGGAAGCCTGGTTAACTCACGTCCCTCCCCATATCTCTCACCTAGGAGCAAGCCCCCCCCCCATCACCCATATTGGGGAGTGTCCTCATCACACAGCCCAAGAAGCAAACCAAAGGGGTGGTGTCAGGAGCAGATCAGCAATGAAACACCCAATTTCAGTGAAATTAACTCTTTATTCAAAGAAACCCAAACAGCACAGGCCTAGTGATCACAGCCACTCTTCCCAGTGGGTCTTGCCCCAATGAGGCAGTTGCGAGGACTGAAGGATCCCGCCTTCCCGTCACTCTCTAAGTCTCCTCATCCTCCAGAGACTCCTTCATCTTGACTGCCTTTGCTCTGCCCTCTTCATACCTCTTTGGGTTCTGGGACACCATGTGGATAGGGCAGCTGGTTGCAGCAGGAGGGGAAGACTCCCTGGCTTCTTCAGAAGGCCTCCTGATCTCTTCCTCTTGACCACCACCCCTCCTCTCCAGCCTCCACATCTGCCTCCGATTCTGGACTGCTTTCTGCCACAGCCTCTTCCTGCTCACTAAACCCTGTTGTCTTCAGCTTCCAACACCTCCTCTTCCCCATCTGCTCCACAAATCATCATCTCATCACCAATCCACTGGCTCTGAGCCTTCATCCCCATGGGGTTTCCTTTGGGTTCCCCAGCTGGTGCCTCTCACCACTCCTCGGCATCCAGTCAGTTCCATGGTATCTAGATCCCCCATCAGGGCCGGCATCCCACTGTCAGTCTCAAAATAAATAGGCTCCCCCCCCCCCACAACCCAGGAAAGTAGCCATTGCTACTCTTCACTGGCTGGGCTAGCTGGCTGAACTTTCGGACTCCTCCGATAGGGAGCTGTTCTGCCGATGTAGCAGAAAAGATCGCCGCCACCTCCCAGCCTGCTGCTATCTGCCTCCAGGGAGAGGAAATTCCACAGCTTCGGGGCCACTGTCAAAAAGGCCATGTTCGCTCTCACTGTCAGTTGGGCCTCTGATGATGGCAGGACACAAAGCAAGGCCTCTGCTGGTGGACTCGACGGAGGGGCAGGATCACATGGCAGAAGAGTGTAAGGTGCCATGCGTTCATTTCCCTGGCTGAACAAACAGACCTTTTTCGCCCAAAGCAAGCTACATGCCCTCTCCTCCTTCCCCAGTCCTAAAGCTCTGTGAATTATAAGAACAACAACATAGGTGGTGGCTCAAGGCACACTCAAAAATAATATTGTCTTGGTTTCGGGTGTTTAAAATTCCTCCCTGGTCTCCCTATTGGCCTAGCATGACTAACCTGGCCAGTTAGCCCTGGTGATCCCATTGATGTTTGTTTTTATGCTGTTTTTTAAGTTGTTTTAATCATTGTTTTACATTTGTTGTTAGCTGCCTTGAGCCCGGTTTTTGGGTCGGTAAGGGCAGGGTAGAAATAAAAATTTATTATTGTTGTTGTTGTTGTTGTTGTTGCAACAGCAAATTTCTGAGGGTTGTCAACCGAACAGAGACAAATGCCTGCGCTGGGTTGCTCTGCATGTAGATCACTCACCAGAAAAAAAACAAAGGGCAAGGCTCAGCTGTTTTCATTCATTGGCTGTGCATCCTTGTCAAACAGACAGCCCTTGTGCTGGTCTGTGCCACTGCAGCAGGCAAACATCTAATGCAAGGATGGGAAATGTGTGGGTCTCGTGTGTGTGTTCCTGAACTACAACCCCTATCAGCCTCAGCAAGCCTGGTCAATATTCAGGGATTATGGGAGATGTAGTCCAGCCACATCTGGTGGGCCACAGATTGCCCATCCTTGAGTGCAATTCCTTTCTAGGAGATGGCAGCAGTGGGAAAAGTTGAGATTCCCATTTCGCGAAACCTCCCCCTGCAAAGAACAAGTCTCCAAAAACATTCAGCAAAATTGATTTCCGCTCTGTAACTATCACGAGCTGCAAAGCGGCAAGTCAGATTGCAGAAAAATAGATGAACACAGAAACTCTTCCCCATTAGGATATTTTGCTTTAAAAAGAAAAAAAAAAAGTTGCACCGTTCACACCCAACACAGTTAGCTTCTATGCACAAGTAACTCTGGAGTTTTCCATTTATTCATAATGATGCTGCGGTTGGCAAGTGTTTAACTAGACAGCATATTGCAAGCTGAATGAGATGTTTGCTCAGCCATGTCTCGGTTAAGCACGAGTCTGTTATGGGGACCATACTGTTTACAGAACATGCCACCCTTTATGACTCAGCACGGCTTCTCTTGATACGGTTGCCACAGGGAGACAATGTAAAACGCTGAAGATTCACTCCATGGATTGACTCCGCTCACGTGAAAGCAAATTCAAGGGGTTTCCAACCACATTTTAAATTTTCAGCACCATGAATGGAAGAGGGAATTCTCATCGCTGTTTGGGTCCCATTCATGTTGTTTATACAATACTTAATAATCATAATTTTATTATTTGTCCTCCCGCCCATCTGACTGGAAACCCCAGCCACTCTGGGCGGCTTCCAGCATATATATAAAAACATAACAAAACATTACAAACTTCCCTATACAGGGCTGCCTTGAACCACAGTTTGGGAGAAAGGTGTGGTATGAATGCATTTGATAAATTAGCAACAATTAACTTGTTGTTTGTCATCCTGGGCTCCTTTGGGAGGAAAGGTGGGGTGTGGATCTAATAAGGAAGACAGGTGTCTTGATTTCATCATAAAAATGTCTGCAGCGGAGAAATTTAAACCCCTCTCTAGTGCCACCAGCATGAAGTAAATCCTACTCCTTCCTAAAACTGCTCTTTTTAAAAAACAACAATGCAGGATTTCCTCTCTCGAACCATCTAGCTTGAGCCTAGCCTGTCACCATAGCCTGGGGGGGAGCTGACATCTACACACCAGATCAATTGCCCTTTTAACAAACACCCACTGCAGATCCCTAGGGAGGAGGGTGACCTCAATTACTAGAATCGAAATAATTTCACTATGGAATCAAAACTGCCAGGAAAACAACAACAACACTCCTCCCTCAAGGTCTGTCATGGCATGCAAGAGCCCTATTCTGCTCTTGAGTCAGAGACTCACCTGCAGTTGCTCACGTAGAAGTTCCCACCTCGAGTTTTGAAGCCAAACCGCTTCCGGCAGGTTCTCCTGACTAGTTTCAGAAAGAGTTTGCAGGAGGAGGTGTCAGCTGCTTCCATTGCTGGGTGATGCAGAGGAGGACCAGGGGGGGGGGGGAAGGGGGTCTTCTAATATCTACCAGATGGTTCAGGAGTGCTGGCTGTGCACCTCTTTGAAAGCTACGCTGTAGCTCTTTGCATTAGGGGCACCTGTGCAAAAAAAACAAACTCTCACATGCAGCCCTTCAGCCTGATTAACAGCTTGCATTCTGGGAATGCTGAGCCCACAATTTCATTGGCTTCCTGTGCCACATTCACAAAACAATGGACTGTGTCAACCTCTGCCAGGATCCTCAAAAAGGGGATGCTATATCCCATGTCCTCAATCAATCGAATATACACGCTCTTTTTCTGGAGTAAAAATATGCAGGACAGCCTGGGGGGGGGGGAGAGAGCGAGAGAGAGAGAGAGAGAGAGAGAGAGAGAGAGAGAGAGAGAGAGAGACTTTTCTCTCCCTCTCTCATAATAGTATATAACCCAATGAGGGCATCCAATGAAAATTTCAGAAATAGACTGGAAAGAGAAGTGGCTGAATTGCAACTAATCACCAAACTTAAAACCATGGAGAAACCTGGTCTGAACAAAGACATTAGATTCTTATCTCATTATACATAACAAAGCTATCTTTAGCCATCTCACCCCTTGCCTTTCCCTGCAAGACTAATTGCAGCCGTCAACAGGTTTTCCACACCTATCAGCTGATCCCCCATTCCCACCACCCTTCTGAGTAATACCCCTCCCCACTCCCTCACTATATTTAAGGATCTGGTGACTTCTGCTTCAGTGTATCTGAAGAAGTGTGCATGCACACGAAAGCTCATACCAAGAACAAACTCAGTTGGTCTCTAAGGTGCTACTGGAAAGAATTTTCTATTTTGTTTCGACTATGGCAGACCAACACGGCTACCCACCTGTAAATCAAACTTTCTGTTCACTCTGTGTATGGCACGCTCTCCTCTGCTGTTCTGCCCTGAAGTGCTAGCATATTACAATATTAAATTGCAAGCACAGAACTTTCAGGGTAAGGTAGTCAATTGCACCAAGCTTCCTTTTCAGTTAAATCAGATGTGGGGGACCATTGGCCCTCCAAATGTTGCTGAACAAACAGCTCCCATCACGCCTGGTCATAGCCCATGGTTGCAAGCATTGATAGGAGTTGTAGTTCAGGAATATCTGGAGGACCAAAGGTTTTTCCACACCTTATTGTAGAGGCTGGACAGCTATATCTATCTATTTATCTATTGTTGTTGTTGTTGTTCAGTCGTTCAGTCGTGTCCGACTCTTCGTGACCCCATGGACCAGAGCACGCCAGGCACGCCTATCTTTCACTGCCTCCCGCAGTTTGGCCAAACTCATGCCAGTCGCTTCAAGAAGACTGTCCAACCATCTCATCCTCTGTCGTCCCCTTCTCCTTGTGCCCTCCATCTTTCCCAACATCAGGGTCTTTTCCAGGGAGTCTTCTCTTCTCATGAGGTGGCCAAAGTACTGGAGCCTCAACTTCAGGATCTGTCCTTTATCTATATAGCTAAACTGATCTGTCCTTTATCTATATAGACAGCTAAACTGATAACTGGGAGTGGTCGCTGGGACCACATAACACTGGTCTTGAAAGACCTGCATTGACTCCCAGTACATTTCGAGCACAATCCAAAGTGTTGGTGTTGACCTTTAAAGCCCTAAATGGCCTCAGCCCGGTATACCCGAAGGAGCATCTCCACCCCCATCGTTCAGCCCGGACACTGAGGTCCAGCTCCGAGGGCCTTCTGGTGGTTCTCTCACTGCGAGAAGTGAGGTTACAGGGAATCGGGCAGAGGGCCTTCTTGGTAGTGGCGCCCGTCCTGTGCAACACCCTCCCTTCAGTTGTCAAGGAGATAAAGAACTACATAACTTTTATAAGGTCCCAACCAGAGAAGAATGGATAATCAAGATGATGGGCTATGCTGAAATGGCAAAATTGACCTGGAGAATCAGGAACCAAGAAGACAAGAAATTTAAATACAGTAAAGAATGGGGGGAAAGTTTATAGACTACCTTAAAGAGCACTGTAAACATCTGGAAACGTTAACAGGACTGATATAACACTTGTAATGTATGAATTTTATGGTTAAAACGGGATAAAAACAAAATCTGGATAAATATTATAAGATGCAGTAGGAAAAAGATTTGTAATTGAAACCATGATGGGACAGGGGGAGGTCTAAGGATTCGGGGAATCCCATGTATATATGTACAAAAATTGATTTTATTTGAAAGTAAATGGTATATGAAAAAACTGGGAAGAAAATTGGAAAGGGGAAAAAAGAACTACATAACTTTTAGAAGACATCTGAAGGCAGCCCTGTACTGTGAAGTTTGTAGTGTTTGATATTTTATTACGTTTTATATAATGCTGTAAGATGCCCAGATGGGCGGGTTAGAAATATCATCGTCATCTTCATCACCATCTTCATCATCATCTTCATCATCATCATCATCTTCATCATCATCATCATCATCATCATCTCGAGGATGCTGTAACTCTGGATTCCCTTCATCAAGCAGAGAGTTTGCCTGCCACGACCCACCCCATTCTTTTAAAGACATACCTTATTTTCCTTTGTACAACATGCCCCCATGTATAAGACTCCAAATTGAGAAAATGGGGGAGATTGCCCATAGTTGTTGAGCTTTTTCGGGGTGGGGGGTTGCCCATAGTTGCGGAGCTTTTTTGGGGGGGGGTTGCCAGAAATCTCTCCACTATCCGTGTATAAGACAACCCTCCGTTTTTAGCATAGCTGTCAAGTTTTGGATTTGAAAATAAGGAATCAGCAGTCTCACCCATCCTGGGGACAGTCACATGTCAGTGGTGGGCGGAGCCAGAAGCAAAAGTGGGCGGAGCAGCAATGTAAACTCCAAGCGGGCTCGGGCTTGGAGTGGAGCAAAGAGGAGGGCAGCCAGCAAAGAGGAGGGCAGCCATGTGCTCCGCGCGATGGAGCCCCATCGTCTTCTTGTCTGATCCCATCAAAACAGGACAGGAAGCAGCAGCTGCTCAAAGGCAGCCAGGCTCCGCCCACCAGCTAACTCTATTGGCTGGCTGAGGGGCTCAGCGGCAACGGATAGGGGCTGATGCAGGGGGAGGAATACACCCCTCTGTAAGCACGGGAAACGGCTCCCACTTGCTTTGAGGGCTGAGGCTTTTCTCTCCAAGTAGGCGATGTCTTCCCACCCAGTCCCTGGCCAGGAGGGGAGGAGCTGCTTCTATTAAAAACGGGAAATTTAAGGGAAATAAAAAATAAGGGAGAGCAGCGAGAAACTGCTTGAAATAAGGGAGAATCCCGGGGAAAACGGGATACTTGACAGCACTGGTTTTTAGCGTAATTTTAAAATAAAATAACATCGTCTTATACACGGGAAAATACGGTAATTGAGCCCACTGCAGGTCAGCGAGGGTGAAGAGGCAGTTTGGCTCATGTGAACTGCCCCAGTTCCCACCTCCAAAAGCTTCCAAAGGCAGTCATGGGGCTTTGAATCACCACTGTGCGCAAGATGTTAGGACTGCCTTGCAGCACGTTGCCTCAGCTTTAGAGGAGTGTCTGGGTTGCAGGCAAGAAGTCAAGGCTTTCAAGTACGGATGAGTCACCCTGATTATTTCCAGAACACACACACACACACACACACACACACACACACCCCTGCTAGACAAGGCTTGTCAAACCGAGGACCATCACAGCCCATAATGCGAAGGGTGCTTAATTTAGGTTTCCTTAGCGAGAGCAGTTCCTGAATGAACCTGATAAGCAAATCAAACACATACTTCTTTGTCCTTTTTTAAATAAAAAAATCCACATAGAATCACCTCTTCTGCACAGAATGTATCTGGTCTCTAAACATAACAGGAAGGGAGTTCCTCTTTTGCACACTTAAATACAGGCAGAAATCGCTATGAATTGGGCCAAAGTCAGGACATTTGATAAGAGTCAGTGTGGCATAGTGGACAGGGCACAGAGGGGGACTGGGGAAATGAGCAGCTGAAAAAAAGAAAGCCAAAAATTTACACCTCAACGAACCTTAGCAGTGATATCCCTAGGGTTCGCTTGGCTCACCTCTCCAAAAGGGTATGGAAAAATGCAACAATGGAGGATTGCACCTTTGGGGGTGAAGTCAAACCACTGGAGAGTTGGAGCACCTGCTGTGGCTGTAGAGACCTGTGGGAATATGTTTTGTAGGTGCCCTTGCACCTGGTTATTTATGTTTATTTACGCTTGTTTATGTTTTCTTGGTAATATCCTTCCGCCTTGGAAGGAAGGGTAAAAAAGGGATCCGGCGGGCAGTTCACTGCATGGATCCCTCCGCGGGTAAAAAAGGCTCTAACTTTAAATAAGGTAACGGTCGTTAGTCTTCTTCCCGCCTAAACTTGGCACGGTAACAGGACTGTAATTGGTTGTTATGCTTGTTATGACGTTGGTTGACCCTTTAATAAATAGCGGCCGCTCCCTGTTTGTGGCGTGGAGAAAGCGCGAGGCAAGCCGAGTAAGAACATCGTTGCGTGGCAAGCACAGATAGAAGGAGAAACTGAAACCAACCACGCAGGGTAGCGGAAGGCTTCTTCACCAGACTGCAGTCTCCGTTGTATTTATTTCATTTTCGTTTTTACTTTAAAACCTTTTATTTAGCCGTCTAGTTTTTGGCCACCATTTAGTTTAGTTCTTCTTATTTTCCGGAACATTTTGGAACTCACAGACGCTCGCAGAAACCTCCGAGGCATCAACACTACGAACTCACAAGCTTAACCTTCAGATTCCAGCCAGCGGACCCTTTTTCATGGCACGGTGGGAGCGGGACTCCAGGATTACCAGCTGTCCCATCCGCAGGCTAACCTCACAGAGACCGACACAGGAGAGACATGTTTTGTTGCAGCTGGGGCAGAGGAAGGCATTTGGTTGTGCTGATGAAGATGCGCCAGGGCGTTTCTTCTCTCTCCGCTACTCCCAGCGGTCATTTCTCCTCTGGCCACCGCTACGGATGCCCAACCTATCTGTTTCCAAGTAAACGTGCTTAGGCTCAGCATATGAGCTGGAACTCGAGAGAAACTTTTGCATGTGCCTTTTTTATGAAGGGTGAGTCAATTTTAACCAGCCGATCCATAGTTCACATCTGCCTTGCCTGCAGAAGGTCCTAAGATTAGACCCTGATGTCTCCAGATAGTGCTGGGCAGTGATTTTTTTTCTTTCTAAAAAAATGTTTAGGGGTACTCTCATTTTCCTACTCTTATAGAAGAAGAGTTTGGATTTGATATCCCGCTTTATCACTACCCGGAGGAGTCTCAAAGCGGCTAACATTCTCCTTTCCCTTCCTTCCCCACAACAAACACTCTGTGAGGTGAGTGGGGCTGAGAGACTTCAAAGAAGTGTGACTAGCTCAAGGTCACCCAGCAGCTGCAGGTGGAAGAGCGGAGACGCGAACCCGGTTCACCAGATTACGAGTCTACCGCTCTTAACCACTACACCACACTGGTGTCCCTCAAGGAGGCCAAACTTACATTCACAAAATGTTTAGGGGTATGCATTAACCCTGCACCCACCCCAGAAAAACAAAACAAAACACTGGTGCTGGTTAAAGCTCCTCCCTTAAACCCTGGAAAGTCACTGCCAGTCAGAGAAGACAATATGGAGCTAGATGGACAACTGATCTGATTGCAGCTTCCTGGGTGGCGGCAAGCAGCCTGGTTCAGAGAGTGTGCTGTGAGCCTGTGCTGCTCTTCACTAGTGATGTCAGAGAATACTGATGGAAATGGAAATGGGAGGAGAGATCGTGCAGGTTCGCTTATCCGTCCCATACCCAAAACAGAAATCAACCCAGCAAATACAACCAGTACCCGTTGTTCTTGCTTTCAGTGCAGGGGGTTGGACTTCCAACTCTATAATTCTAAGAATGGTTAGAGTGTTGGACTGTGACCTGGGAAACCAGGGTTTGAATCCCGCCCCCCGACTCAGCCATGAAGCTCATTGGGTGACCTTGGGCCAGTCGCCATCTCTTTGCCTTCCCTACCTCACAGTATTGTTGTGAAATGGGAAGGAGAACCATGTTGTTCTCCTCGAGCTCCTGGGAAGATAAAGGTGATAAATAATAATAATAATAATAATAATAATAATAATAATAATACCCCACATATGTGTTTCCTTTACATTCAAATGAATGGGGTGGAATAATATAATGACAACATTATTTACACAAGTTAGGCAATTTTGCCATAGTGCACAGTGAGTCACTTAACATAGTTTTTGGAGGAAGTTGGATTGCAGCGGAATGGAAATAGCGCTGCAGATGAGAAACGCAGAGCAGAATGGAAACTAATGCCTTCTTACCCCCCCCCCCCACTTTGCATTACGTTGTATGCCCTTTAGGCAAGGATGTGGCATTGACTCCCAGCTACTGACTTGGGGAACGGATCCGGAGCTGCCACTGTTTAGGTTCAATGAGGCTAGGGGCCACCGTTCAGCAATGGGGTTGGTTCATTATCCTGGAGAGGAAGTTAAATGCAGAGTCGACTGTATCCGAAAAAGGCCAAGCCAAGAATAAAAATAGGCTTTGGCAACAAGTGGCTGTGCAGACGTCCGGACTTCCACAGCTGTTTGAAGCTGTTTCCTAATAGTAATGGGAGGGCAGGAGGAGTTTTCTTGTTCACTATTACCAGTTTGAAGGCTCCTACAGGAGCCTGTCCATGCATTTAGGAAAAGCACATGGCCCAGCCTTCTCAAAGAGGACCATTTCAGAATGTAGGGGGCACAGAGTCCGAATGCCTGTATTAGGAAATCACGGTGATTTACTAGCACAAGTCTGCAGTCCAAATCATCTCCATGGCTGGTACCTTCCTATTCACTGTTTCCCATTTGGAAAGGAATGGCGACCTGCAAGTTTACAGAACTCTGCTTTTGCAAAGCTGCAAGGATCATTTTATGCGCTCCAGACTAGTCTCTTTCATGCAGTGTATTTGCACCATTTTTCAGCAGCAGTGCTTTATTGCATAGTGTTTAGCACCACCCCATTCAAGCTTGTTCGTAACACATGCGCTTAGTTCATATAACCATGGCATTTCCTGGGCAGGAGTAGAGTTGCCATGTCATCGCCACAAGGACTAGGCTGAAAAACAAGCCAACTGTTGGGTTATTTTAGGTTGCAACAGCCTAGATTCTTGCTCCCAAGATCTTCGGGCTGCTGTAGTTTTGCAATCAAACGAAAAGATCCCAGTTGAGCACCAAAGTGTCTCAGACAGTTTCCACAACACAGCGTGCATCCGGGTTTCTTCATTCAGTCCAGTGATGGACAACGGTCCCCTACCCCCAAGGGAGGGGACGCGGGTGGTACTGTGGTCTAAACTACTGAGCCTAGGGCTTACCGATCGGAAGGTCGGCAGTTCGAATCCCCGCGACGGGGTGAGCTCCCGTTGCTCGGTCCCAGCTCCTGCCAACCTAGCAGTTTGAAAGCACATCAAAGTGCGAGTAGATAAATAGGTACCACTCCAGCTGGAAGGTAAACGGCGTTTCCGTGCGCTGCTCTGGTTCGCCAGAAGCGGCTTAGTCATGCTGGCCACATGACCCGGAAAAACTGTCTGCAGACAAACACCGGCTCCCTCGGCAAGTAAAGTGAGATGAGTGCTGCAACCCCAGAGTTGTTCACGACTGGACTTAATTGTCAGGGTCCTTTACCTTTACCTTTTACCCCCAAGGGTACATATGGAGAGCCTCTGGCGGGAGAGACACATGGACTAATTCAGTATGAGGGCCAAACTATCCATCTATCTATCTATCTATCTATCTATCTATCTATCTATCTATCTATCATCTATCTATCTATCTATCACATTTATATACCACCTTTCCAAGGAGCTTAAGGTGCTGTACCTGGTTCACCGCTCCAATTTTATCCTCCCAACAACCCTGCAAGGTAGGTTGGCTGAGGGACAGCCACTGACCCAAGGTCACCCAGTGAGCTTCATGGCTGAGAGGGGATTTGAAACCTGGTCTCCTGGGCAATAGTCCAGATCTAACTATCACACCAGACTGACTCCACTAACTACTTGTTATTTTAGCAACAGAGCTGTGGCTTTAAGTCAGGGGTGGAGAACCTCAGTTCATGGGAACTGAATGCAGCCCTCCCAAGAAGAACTGTTATTTCAGGTTTAGTTGCACATGCCTCTTAATGAGCAACAAACAATCTAAAACGAATATACCGGACGACAGACACATCCCTCTGAAAGTAAGGAAGCAAGGCTGACTCATCCGTGCTGCATTGGAAGTAGGTCCACGGTAGAGAAAGTGCGTAATTTGCAGTGCATCCGGTTCAAAATCAAGACCTGGCAGAGACCTTAGAGGAAATAAGCAGCGGCTGGTTTTCAAACCAAAGTGCTTTGAGACAAAAGCGTTTCACAGAAACTCGCCCCCAAAGAGCAGGCCCACTGGTTACAAGGAAAGTGAGCTGGAAAGATCTAACTTTCAAGGGAAAGATGCTCCCAAAACAAAAGCATGTGTTTCCTCTCCCCACCCACTTGCATTTCCTGGAGAAATGATGACAACCAGAAAGGTTTTCAAGGTCAAGCACCCAAGAGCCCCCTATCGAAAGGCAGCGGACATGACTTTGGTTCTGAAAATGCGAGATCTTCTGTTTATTTTGCCTGGGAAACCACAGACTCTGTTTCTTTGCCTCTTGTTACTCCCCTCTGCAAGTGCAGCCCAAGAGAAAAATGTTTGTAGTTAGTGCCTCTTGCTCCTATCGTTTCTTTAAATGGTGTCTTAGAGTTGGAAAGAGCCTTGCAAATCCATCTTGTCAACCCCCCGTTGCTTAAATGCAGGAAAACCAAAAGAGCCTCTGTGGCAGGGTGGTTAGGATTGAATTAGGACCTGAGAGACCAGGGTTCAAATCCCCACTGGCGTAGGAAGGGCGGGGCATAGGGGGCAGGGCACCCCGGGCAGCATGATCCTGGTAGGGTTCCATCTCAGCTGCCCCCCATCCGCGCTGCGCCCCCGCCCCCCAGAATGCGTGCCAGCCCCGCCCCCCGCCTGCTTCCCGCCCCCGGTGCCGGAGCATGAAGCTCCGCCACTGCAAATCCCTACTCATCCATGAAACTCACTGGGTGGCCTTGAGCCAGCCACCAACTCTCAGCCTCATAGGGTTTTTGTTGGGATTGAATGAGGAAGTGGAGGACCAGTCATGACACTTTGAGCTCCTTGCAGAAAGGGTAGGGTATAAAGGCAAGGTCCGTATAGTTAAAGCTATACAGACAAAGGTCCGTATAGTTAAAGCTATGGTTTTCCCAGTAGTAATGTACGGAAGTGAGAGCTGGACCATAAAGAAGACTGATCGCCGAAGAATTGATGCTTTTGAATTATGGTGCTGGAGGAGACTCTTGAGAGTCCCATGGACTGCAAGAAGATCAAACCTATCCATTCTCAAGGAAATCGGCCCTGAGTGCTCACTAGAAGGACAGATCCTGAAGTTGAGGCTCCAGTACTTTGGCCACCTCATGAGAAGAGAAGACTCCCTAGAAAAGACCCTGATGTTGGGAAAGATGGAGGGCACAAGGAGAAGGGGACGACAGAGGATGAGATGGTTGGACAGTGTTCTCGAAGCTACTAACATGAGTTTGGCCAAACTGCGGGAGGCAGTGAAGGATAGGCATGCCTGGCGGGCTCTGGTCCATGGAGTCACGAAGAGTCGGACACGACTGAACGACTGAACAACAACAAATAAAGGCAAGTGGAACATGACATATGCAAAACAAAACAAAACCTGGAACGAGCCGTAGCCAGATACTGCCTCCATATTCTCAACCCATCTGTCTGTAGGGTTAGAAACTTAAACGTTTGGACGCATGGAAGTATTCTGCATCAGAAAACACATCCTGCCTCTGTACAGCAAACCTATAGACGAGTGAAAGCTGCACATCAGCTCCTGGTCTGGTTTGTTTCAAAAAAAGCAACTGTAGCATTTGCCCTATTCACTGGAGTTTTCTAAATGGGAGCATTGTTTCTCGGGCTGGCAATAACATTCTCTCTGTCATTTGTTTGTCGGTGTCTTCCTAACCCTTTCATTTTTTGTTTTACTTAGAAAAAAATCTATAATAATCTATGCCCTTAGCAGCGGGCATAAAAAATTTAAAGCCGCTACCGATGTGTAAGGAACAGGTATATGTAACCTGCTTACATTTATTTTTAAAATTAAGTCTCTCAAATAGCACCACGACGAGGCTTGCCCGGTGTCAAAGGGCAGGGAGTTCCACAGCCATGATAAGGGAACAGCTCCTCGCAAAGTTGGAACTGGCATTATATGGCCTGGTGAAAGTGAAAGTGCTGCAGTTTGATGAGATCAAATAGGCAGGTGTAGGGCAAGTTGATCCCCTAAGTAAACAAGTCCTCAGCCTCTTAAGTGTCACATTTTGAACTTGGCCCAGTGGGAACCTGGAAACCAGTCCTAAACTTTGAGCAGAGGCGTAAGAAGCAGGCAGGATCTCACACCTGTCAGCAATTGTGCTGCAGCATTCAGCGCTAGCCGCAGGTCGCAGAACAACCAGGGGGAAGCCCCACACATGAATTCCTTGCAGTCATCCAGTGTCTGGACCTGCTGCCCAGTGAAAGTGGTTGCAGCAGCTGAAGCCAGTAAGAAGGTGCTCCTAGCCATACAGATACATCAATAGGAGTATAGCGTCTAGATCAAGGGAAGTAATAGTACTACTATATTCTGCTCTGGTCAGACCTCACCTGGAATACTGTGTCCAGTTCTGGACACCACAGTTCAAGAAGGATACTGACAAGCTGGAACATGTCCAGAAGAGGGCAAGCAAAATGGTCAAAGGCCTGGAAACGATGCCTTATGAGGAACGGCTTAGGGAGCTGGGTATGTTTAGCCTGGAGAAGAGAAGGTTAAGGGGTGATATGATAGCCATGTTTAAATATATAAAAGGATGTCATATAGAGGAGGGTGAAAGGTTGTTTTCTGCTGCTCCAGAGAAGCAGACATGGCGCAATGGATTCAAACTACAAGAAAGAAGATTCCACCTAAACATTAGGAAGAACTTCCTGACAGTGAGAGCTGTTCGGCAGTGGAATTTGCTACCAAGGAGTGTGGTGGAGTCTCCTTCTTTGGAGGTCTTTAAGCAGAGGCTTGACAGCCATCTGTCAGGAATGCGTTGATGGTGTTTCCTGCTTGGCAGGGGGTTGGACTGGATGGCCCTTGTGGTCTCTTCCAACTCTATGATTCTATGATTCTAAGATACCCTGTTCCTCTAAGGATGGGGCTGGATCCGGGAGTCGCCCCTAGTTGTACCTGGTCCTTCCGGAGGGAGTGCAACCCACTGGCCTGTTTCTGTGACACAGGAAACCCTCACTCACAGAGCATCCACCTTGCCAGGATTTCTAGAAACATAGGATCACAGTTGGAAGGGACCCCGAGGGTTGTCGATTCTAACCCCCTGCAATGCAGGAATCTCAACTAAAGCATCCATGACAAATGGCCACCCGACCTCTGCTTAAAAACCTCCGGGGAAGGAGAGCCCACCAACTTCTAAGGGAGTCTGTTCCACAAATGACTTACAGCTGTTTACTTCAGTATAAAAGACAATTGAGGCCCAGAGCCTCTCACTATCAGCAACCATGTTAAGAGTAGCACCATCAATGGGTTCTTTGCCACCTGGAAGGCAGATGCTGTTTCTACAATTATGAACTCTACACTCACCTAGTTACTATTGCATACACTTTACAACAGTGGGTGAAATATCCCCAAACAAGAATCCCGGGTCGTGTGTTCACCACCTAATCATGGTTGGACTTAGGTGGCGCTGTGGTCGAAACCACTGTCCCAGCAGAAACTAGTGGCATTGTGTAACATAGATATTGTGGTCTAAACCACTGAGCCTCTTGGGCTTGCTGATCGGAAGGTCGGCGGTTCGAATCCCTACAACGGAGTGAGCTCCCGTTGCTCTGTCCCAGCTCCTGCCAACCTAGCAGTTCGAAAGCACGCCAGTGAAAGTAGCTAAACAGGTACTGCTGCGGCGGGAAGGTAAACTGCGTTTCTGTGCACTCTGGTTTCTGTCACTATTAAATAGTGGGTGGACATAGCAGACGACACAGTGATTCTCCAAGCAGCTCTGTTTATTCTCAAACTGGAACAGAACTGAACTGAAGGGCTAAGAAGCCTGCTTATATAGAACTCAGCTACAAGCAACAGTAAAGGGACCCAGGTGGCGCTGTGGGTTAAGCCACAGAGTCTAGGGCTTGCTGATCAGAAGGTCGGAGGTTCGAATCCCTGCCACGGGGTGAGCTCCCGTTGCTCGGTCCCAGCTCCTGCCCACCTAGCAGTTCGAAAGCACATCAAAGTGCAAGTAGATAAATAGGTACCCGCTCCGGCGGGAAGGTAAACGGCATTTCCGTGTGCTGCTCTGGTTCGCCAGAAGCGGCTTTGTCATGCTGGCCACATGACCCGGAAGCTGTCTGCGAACAAACGCCGGCTCCCTCGGCCTATAGAGCGAGATGAGCGCCGCAACCCCAGAGTCGGACACAACTGGACCTGATGGTCAGGGGTACCTTTACCTTTACCTTTACAAGCAACAGTAACAACTTTCTGTAGTTACCCAATCCCTGAATGTCACTTTCAATCCCTCATTTGCATGTGAGGACCTGAGTGAGAACTGCAGCAGCATGAACTATATACACACACCCCTAGTGGCCTAGGGTGAGAACTTCAATACATAACAGTCACGGTGTCCTGTTGCACCAGAAGCGGTTTAGTCATGCTGGCCACAAGACCCGGAAAGCTGTCTGTGGGCAAGCGCAGGCTCCCTCGGCCTGAAAGTGAGATGAGTGCTGCCACAACCCCATAGTCGCCTTCGACTGGACTTAACCATCCAGGGGTCCTTTACCTTTTACCTTTTTATGGCATGTTGCCTCACCTAGGAGTTGTGCTACATGTGCCAAGAAAGGCACCCCAAGTTCCTTTGCAACACTACGGAGGCTCACCGCTCAAATCTGATGCTCCTATCCTGACACCCCTTAAAAGGCTGCTTGCTCAATGATTCAGAATAAATGTTATGAGGGTTCTTACTAATCTATGAGTTAGTGGATCCTGCACATGTAGGAGAAAAAGGCTACAATGACATCTTTCTTTCTTTCTTTGTTTCTTTCTTTCTTTCTTTCTTTCTTTCTTTCTTTTGACAATGTCTTGCTTGACTTGAACCAAAAATGTCAGCAAATTCCCGGCGTTGCAAAAACGATCTGGTTCTTTCAAGAGTAGCAGTGGTGGAGTTTGTTCTGGCCAGTTCTGAGCTTTGGAACAGACTTTGGCTCAAACATCTAGTAGTTCTCTTCTAGACTCATTACTTGCAAAGATAAAAGTCTTGATTTGCCTTTGAAGTGGGGTGAGGGGAAACAACCCTTTCGAAAGGTTAGCCAATGGTGCTTACTTATTTAAGGCTTCTGCGACGAACCCCACCCCTCAGTTACTAAAATCGTGTCCAAAAGGGTACAGGGGTGAAACCAACCCCCCTCCACTCGGTTCGCCTCAAAACAAACCCCTCTGACTTCAAGGACTTATTAGTAATGAGATCCTAATTCCAGCTTTTGTGGCCTGGTATCCTCAATACTCTGGGTTACTTAAATGGACAACCTCTTGCCTACAGTAAAGGTCCTCACTCAGCTCAGATCCCCACTGTATCGATTTGCCTCACCACTCTGGCAACCTCGTGGCACTCTAGATTTTCACCATCTAACACCTTTCTTTGTGACTCTAGGACACAAACTATCACCTCCCTTTCCTCAGGTAAGTTTTGCCCTTCCTTGAGTCCACACCTCTGTGAGATTTGATACCCTGCTGGACCAATAATGACGATTCCTCCTTGGCACCAAAAAGAACTGAACTTTATTTTCTGGAGGACATAGTTGATGTAAAGATTCGTGCATTCACAATCTTAGTTGTAGTAATACAGAAATATCTTTCGATCTATAGTTTCATGTTAAACTAATCCTAACCTAAACCACCACTATCTGGCCCCACACCCTTCTTCTTCCCTGTCTCCACACACACCCTCCCTCTTCTCAACTGTCAAAACGGCTGTTCCCTCCTTTTAAACCGGGGACCGCCCCGCCCCCAAAGGATGAGCTGTCCATTAAGTTGAAGGTGGATTAACTCCTTCTGAGCCGGGAGGTAATACCTCCTCCACCCTAGGGCCAATCCGTCACAGCTTCATCCACAATTCCACAAATTACTGTATATATATTCAGGGAAGCATTTAACATTTAAAAAGGGGTGGCTATGTCATCATTAGGGAAGGTTGTGGGGTTTTTTTGGTATTTGTTCCCCTGGTATTAATTCTATGGGTTGCTGCAGGATTTTATCCCCAGTGCTATTCAAGATCTCTATAAAGAGAGAGTGGTCCATAGATTTGAGATGACACTCAGCTGTTTCTCCGCAACATCTGAATCAGGTGAGATCATGTAGACCCTTGAGCAGAGTCTGGATGCAGTAGATGAGAGTGAATAGACTAAATATCTATATATATATATAAAACGCAAGTGTCTCTGTGTCCAGTCCCTGTGTCTCTGGGTTTGCGCTACTGAGCATGTGCCCCAGGGACACAGGGATTGGATGGAGAGACATCGGGCCGGGAGCAGCGGCGGCAGTTGAAGCGGGGTGGTTGAAATGGAACGCTGGCGCTCCAGAAGAGAAGGGAGGCCGAGGAGGAAGGCCATGCCGCCGCTGCCGCTGCTACAACAAGAGCCCCGAGGCCTATGCACGGCCTGCCCTCTTCTTCTTCCTGCTTCTCTCTCTCTCTCTCTCTCTCTCTCTCTCTCTCTCTCTCTCTCTCTCTCTCTCTCTCTCCCTTCTCTCTCTCTCTCACCCTTCCTTCCTTCCCCCTCTCTCTCTCTCGCCCTTCCTTCCTTCCTTCCTTCCTTCCTTCCTTCTCTCTCTCTCACCCTTCCTTCCTTCCTTTCTTCAATTGGCGGTGGGGGGGGGGCGCCAGAAGGTGATCTGCACCGGCCCTGGGAAGAGCAGGCTGGAGGAAATCGGGAAATGGGTGCTAGCGCCCGTTATTTTAACGGGCTTAAACCACTAGTTAGGAATAACTTCCTGACTGTAAGATCTGTCTGACAGTGGAATAGACTCCATTGGGGGGTTGTGGACTCTCCTTCCTTGGAGGTTTTTAAGCAGAGGTTGGATGGCCATCTGTCGTGGATACTTTAACTGAGATTGCAGGGGGTACGGCTTGATGACCCTCAAAGTCCTTTGCAACTCTACAATTCTATTATTCTATGAACTTCCATCATTCATGACATTTGCATGCTGTGGCTGATAGGAGTTGCAGTCCCAAACATCTGGCAGGCACCACATTGCCTGCCCATGAAATTAGACTAGATGGCCCTTCTGCACAGCAGAAAGGGAAGTCATGATGTACGGGAAAATAAATTTGTAAACGGCAATATATATGAATGTTGCACAGAAGTCTCAGATGCTCATCAGTCTATAAAAAATGGAAATGTTTCATTTTGATATCACTACTGCCCTGCCTCTTTCTTTGTTGTGACTGCAGACTCACAAAATATGGAAGGAAGGAGGAAGAGTCATGTGGTATCCTGAAGGCTAACAAAAAAAAAATTCTGGCATAAGCTTTTGTAAACCAGAAATTCCATCAAAGAACTCCTCAATTCAAATGTGTCAAGGCGTTTTCCTTCTGTGCCTAATTGTTGTTGTTGTTCAGTCGTTCAGTCGTGTCCGACTCTTCGTGACCCCATGGACCAGAGCACGCCAGGCACGCCTATCCTTCACTGCCTCTCGTAGTTTGGCCAAACTCATGTTAGTAGCTTCGAGAACACTGTCCAACCATCTCATCCTCTGTCGTCCCCTTCTCCTTGTGCCCTCCATCTTTCCCAACATCAGGGTCTTTTCTAGGGAGTCTTCTATTCTCATGAGGTGGCCAAAGTACTGGAGCCTCAACTTCAGGATCTGTCCTTCTAGGGAGCACTCAGGGCCGATTTCCTTGAGAATGGATATGTTTGATCTTCTTGCAGTCCATGGGACTCTCAAGAGTCTCCTCCAGCACCATAATTCAAAAGCATCAATTCTTCGACGATCATCCTTCTTGATGGTCCAGCTCTCACTTTCGTACATTACTACTGGGAAAACCATAGCTTTAACTATACGGACCTTTGTCGGCAAGGTGATGTCTGCTTTTTAAGATGCTGTCTGTGCCTAATACTGCTAGATATTCCATTCAAATGTTTTCGAGGGTATCTTTCTTCTGTGCCTAATATTGCTTTTAAAAAGAAGTAAGGGGATGTATATTCCATTTGGCAAAGGCATGTGTTATTTGCAATGGCGTATCAAGCAAGGCTTCAAGTTTCGCAGAACAGGAAGAACAGGAAATGTAGCTGGAACAAAGCTTTCAAGATAGCAGCGCTCCTTAAGGAACCCAAATATCTTCATAGGCATTACCGATAGGTAGAAGCCAGGTCAGAAACACTGTAGGGACTTTTAAGCACACATGAGAACATGTGCACAGCAGGGAAATGAAAACAGCTCTGGACACACCCACAACACAAAGCCTGGTAGGGTGGAAGGCAGGGAGGCCAACAGTAGGTGGCGCTAGAGCCCATGGCAGGCAGAGCTACACCCCCCCACCCCGGTTGTAAGAAAGCTGAGCTCAGAGTAACAGCCCATTCATCCTAATGGGGACTAGCTGAGCTCAGAGTAACAGCCCATTCATCCTAATGGATCAGCCTCCACTGCTTCCAGTATTTCACCGATGGAAGCAGCGCTGTTCCCCATATCCCTTACATTGCCCTTACAACCTGTGGGTCGCAATCTGAAATCCAAAGATTCTAGGGGATTTCATTCATTCTGCATTTAAGGTACCAGCCTGAGTTGCATTTGCCAATATATAGATGGGAATGCATTATCTTTTGGATTTCATACTTCTCTGAAGTTTGTGATACAGTTTGTTTGTTTTTAAACAAGCAATCCCTCTTCCCAGGGAGCTGTGGGAATTGTAGCTCTGCGAGGGTAGGGTAAGGAAAAATAACAACAATGATTTATATACTGCTTATGTGCCAAAATGGCTTCTAAGCAGCTTGCAACCATAAAATAAACCCATAATTTAAACACATAATAACAGTTTCATTGGGCAGTGGGCACTAGAATGCCCTTAATTAAAATACACAATAAAAACAAGCAATTTAAAAGCATTGAAGTTAAAACTGTTATGTTGTTGTTCAGTCGTTCAGTCGTGTCCGACTCTTCGTGACCCCATGGACCAGAGCACGCCAGGCACGCCTATCCTTCACTGCCTCTCGCAGTTTGGCCAAACTCATGTTAGTAGCTTCGAGAACACTGTCCAACCATCTCATCCTCTGTCGTCCCCTTCTCCTTGTGCCCTCCATGTTGGGAAAGATGGAGGGCACAAGGAGAAGGGGATATATAGCCAGTTAAAACAATAAAATCTGCAGTTCAGATTGCTTGCTGAAACAGGTGTGCCTTTTTCTTTTTTCTTTTAAATGTATTTTTATTAAAGATTTCTTGGTTTACAAAAGTGTGTGCAATGTCTCATTTTTCAAGTTACATTTTCTACAAATCAGTTTCATTTGTTGAGACGTGAGTGTTAAAGGTAAAGGTAAAGGGACCCCTGACCGTTAGGTCCAGTCACGGACGACTCTGGGGTTGTGGCGCTCATCTTGCTTTATTGGCCAAGGGAGCCAGCATACAGCTTCCGGGTCATGTGGCCAGCATGACTAAGCCGCTTCTGGCGAACCAGGGTCGGGTGGCAATGTTTCTATTCTACTTAATGTATGTGTGGGGTTTTGTGTCAGCGTCTCTTGTGCAGGTTCTCTTTGCTATTCGCTTGTGTTCCTTTGGTGGTGAGAGAGGTTGGGGTTGGCCGAAGGTGTGGTTGTTTGTTTGTGACTGGCTGTGGTGAACTTTTGTTTTCATGTGTGAATGGGGCAGGTGGGTGTTTTTGAGTCAGGTTAGCCATATTGATTCGTATGCTCCAGTTACAGGTAGGTAGCCGTGTTGGTCTGCCATAGTCAAAACAAAATAAAACAAAATAAAAAAAATCCTTCCAGCAGCACCTTAGAGACCAACTAAGTTTGTTCTTGGTATGAGCTTTCGTGTGCATGTATCTGAAGAAGTGTGCATGCACACGAAAGCTCATACCAAGAACAAACTTAGTTGGTCTCTAAGGTGCTGCTGGAAGGATTCGTATGCTGTTGGTGGATTCTTGTACAGTGGTACCTCGGGTTACATATGCTTCAGGTTACATACGCTTCAGGTTACAAACTCCGCTAACCCAGAAATAACACTTCAGGTTAAGAACTTTGCTTCAGGATAAGAACAGAAATCGTGTTCTGGCGGTGCGGCGGCAGTGGGAGACCCCATTAGCTAAAGTGGCGCTTCAAGTTAAGAACAGTTTCAGGTTAAGAACGGACCTCCGGAACGAAATAAGTACTTAACCAGAGGTACCACTGTAGATGTCTTGTTGGGCTGGAAACAGCTCTGGACACACCCACAACACAAAGCCTGGTAGGGTGGAAGGCAGGGCTGTGTATGTGATAAAGGGGAGGGGCATACCGGGGTGAAGGTGTCTTCTTCCATTTGTCCCCGTGTCAGTTTCAGGTTACTGGTTAGTTTTTCTAGTAGGGCTGTTTCCCATACTACTTGGTACCATTGGTCCATGCTTACTCCTGACAGGTCTCTCCAGTCTCTGGTCATGATGTTTCTGGCTGCTGAGAGTAGGTGGGTTACAGGTGTGCCTTTTTATCCTTCTTGTTGTAAATATGGTGAAATTGATTTCCATTATATAACAACAATTACGAAAGAAGAAGAAAATTAAAGAAAAAACCTACAAAAACAAATTTAACCTCCTCTCCTCTCCAGGAAGGACCAGTCTATTTAATTTTTCCAAAGTCCAAAAACCACCTGTTAAGTAAATAAATGTGAACCCTCTCTCCTATAAATAGGACTCTTAACAGTGCTGAACACTGGCCGGATCGTGTCCTCCATGCGCAAACAAACATCCCACCCATATCCCGGGTTGCGCCCTCTGAGCGCAACTGGCCTTCGTCTGGCAGCGGAACGAAGTCAAAAAGTTTAAACAGTGACTACATTTTATAACTACCCTTTTCACTAAATTGGAGGGGGGGAAGGAGGAGGACGAAAGGGAGATCAAAAGTGCCTCACCATAAACGTTAATTGCAGTCACACACTCGAATGTTCATGGGCGTTTGAAACGTTTCCAAATAAGACATTTTTGTGGGGGGGGGGAGGGAATGGGTCGGAGCGAGCTAATCATTTGCCGAGTGTGTTTACTTTGTCTCAGGCTTATCTGGTAAAGATTTCAACTACTTTCATGGCCGAGCTGGAATTCTGACCCTCTTTAAGTCAACCCGAGTTTGGTTATTGATTCTGGTGGGTCAAAAACTCGCCCCCAGGACTTGCAAGCTTGCATGATTATAGGGTCAGCCTGGGAGGGCTGCCAAACCGTCGAGCCTCAGTAGGAAAACAAGCCATGTGATCCATCAGTTAAGACTGCAAACTTTGGACTGCACGTGTGTGTGTGTGTGTGATCCATCCAGTCAAAAAATGCCAAGGGCAGCGGCGGAGCATATGTCTGCGCTGCCCAGGGCATGCGTGCTCCCGAGGGGGGCATGGCGTGGAGGGTGCCCTCCCAGGCGAGGGATAGCCACTTGCTCCCACTGCCCCCCTAACTATGCCCCTGGCCAAGGGAGAACACATGGCACCTCTCCTATTAGTGCAGACAGTTGGCGTTGGACCTAGCCAGTGTGGTGTAGCGGTTAAGAGCGGTAGACTTGTAATCTGGTGAACCGGGTTCGCGTCTCCGCTCCTCCACATGCAGCTGCTGGGTGACCTTGGGCTAGTCCCACTTCTCCGAAGTCTCTCAGCCCCACTCACCTCACAGAGTGTTTGTTGTGGGAGAGGAAGGGAAAGGAGAATGTTAGCCGCTTTGAGACTCCTTCAGGGAGTGATAAAGCAGGATATCAAATCCAAACTCTTCTTCTACTTAACACGGGCACACAAACCTCCATCTACAACCCCAAATGCTCCAGTGGGTGGGGGCAACACCCGCCAATGCTGCTCTGATTTGGCCGATGTGGCTCCCTTCCTCAAATGGAGACCCCATTCCTCAAAGGACCACCGGACACAGATTGAGAGAAGCCAAGTTGCAGACAGGGAGCCGGTGCCTTAGAATAAGACGTATTATCTCCATCCTGCAGCACACACAAACACCAACTGCACATTGCGCCTTTAGGATTGAAGCACAAATAAAATCTTCTCACTGGTGTTGAGATTGTCAGACTAGGACCTGGGAGACCAGGGTTCAAATCCCCACTGGGCCATGAAGCTCACCAGGTGACCTAGAACCAGTCCTTCATATCACCCTAACCTACCTCACAGGGTTGTGGGCAGGGCTGGATTTAGGTTTCATAGAATCCTAGAGTTGGAAGAGACCACAAGGGCCAGTCCAACCCCCTGCCAAGCAGGAAACACCATCAAAGCATTCCTGACAGATGGCTGTCAAGCCTCCGCTTAAAGACCTCCAAAGAAGGAGGCTCCATTTTGGTTGCCCTCTTCTGGACACGTTCCAGCTTGTCAGTATCATTCTTGAACTGTCCCTTGATGAGTCCCTAAGCTACTGAAGGTGATGGGGCCCTTTATATCTCCAGCTGTCCTTTGTCAACAACAAATTGTTGCTGTTTTTTGCATTGAATATATGCTATATGGTAATTTATGGACCTAATAGGTATCTAAAGCCATTTGCACATAACAAAATATGTATTTTATCAGACTAATTGTTGAACTGAAATACAATTAAGAAGAAGTATATTTTGGGGGTGCCCCCCAAAAGAGTGGGGCCCTAAACTATAGCTTGTTTAGCTTATACGTAAATCTGGCACTGGTTGTGGGATCAAATGAGGAGAACCATGGACGCCACTTGGAGCTCCTGGGAGAAAATGGTGGGGTGTTAATGCAATAGATAGATCAACTTAAAAATAATAATAATCCTGGAGCCACAAATGTTGACCGTCTTTATTTGTGGTTATCATCAACGCCAAGATTATTTAGGAGTGCATTGTAGCATCAACAGGTTTCCTGCCAGACACAATTCTGTTGTAGACACCCCTTCTGTGATTTATGTATGATGTATTGGGGGGGTGGTCTTGGGCTACAGGATGGCAATTTAAACAGACTATATAAGGCCGTGCACACCATTTGTTCTGGGTTGCTCCTCCCCCCTTCATGTGGTTAGTGAGGACCCTGTTGCAACAGTTCAATAAAGATCAGGCTTACTAAGCTGCTTTGCTTCTCGAGCTGGACCATAAAGAAAGCTGATCGCCGAATAATTGATGCTTTTGAATTATGGTGCTGGAGGAAACTCTTGAGAGTCCCATGGACTGCAAGAATCATAGAATCATAGAATCATAGAGTTGGAAGAGACCACAAGGGCCATCCAGTCCAACCCCCTGCCAAGCAGGAAACACCATCAAAGCATTCCTGACAGATGGCTGTCAAGCCTCTGCTTAAAGACCTCCAAAGAAGGAGACTCCACCACACTCCTTGGTAGCAAATTCCACTGCCAAACAGCTCTCTCTGTCAGGACGTTCTTCCTAATGTTTAGGTGGAATCTTCTTTCTTGTAGTTTGAATCCATTGCTCCGTGTCCGCTTCTCTGGAGCAGCAGAAAACAACCTTTCACCCTCCTCTATCTGACATCCTTTGATATATTTGAACATGGCTATCATATCACCCCTTAACCTTCTCTTCTCCAGGCTAAACATACCCAGCTCCCTAAGCCGTTCCTCATAAGGCATTGTTTCCAGGCCTTTGACCGTTTTGGTTGCCCTCTTCTGGACACGTTCCAGCTTGTCAGTATCCTTCTTGAACTGTGGTGCCCAGAACTGGACACAGTATTCCAGGTGAGGTCAGACCAGAGCAGAATATAGTGGTACTATTACTTCCCTTGATCTAGAGCAAGAACATCAAACCTTGAGCAAGAACATCAAACCTATCCATTCTGAAGGAAATCAGCCCTGAGCGCTCACTGGAAGGACAGATCCAGAAGCTAAGGCTCCAATACTTTGGCCAACTCATGAGAAAAGAAGACTCCCTGGAAAATACCCTGATGCTGGGAAAGATGGAGGGCACAAGGAGAAGGGGACAACAGAGGATGAGATGGTTGAACAGTGTTCTCAAAGCTACCAACATGAGTCTGACCAAACTGCAGGAGGCAGTGGAAGACAGGAGTGCCTGGCGTGCTCTGGTCCATGGGGTCACGAAGAGTCGGACACGACTGAACGACTAAACAACAATTCTCTGGTTGTCCTCTGTTATTTTCTCCTACCGATAGGGAACCCACTTAAGGACTCTATACAGGCTCTTGGATACCCCATAAGGGGAAAAGGGAAGATTTTGTTTACAACAGAAGTAAGATATATCAGACTGCAACATGGACAAAGTTCGCAACTTTGTGCAGGCCTTGCTGTTAATGTTGCACCAGACGCACTGAATCTTGGCTAACCCACGGAGTTGCCCACTAGACAGTTCAAACAAAACCTTCCCCTGGCTTGGCCTGAACAGGCCTGAGATGGATGTGAGGACTCAAGATGAGCAAGACTTCCTAAAGGGCACCTCTCAGCTCCCTCCCTCCCTGTCCTTTAGTTTTTACAAAAGGAATCGTCTCCTGCCCCAAGAAAGGCATTTGTCTGAAAAGGTCAAGGCCCTCGGCTGCTGCCATTCCAGAGCATTGTTGCTGCCAAACAGAACTCTGTTGTTTATGGGTTGTGGGTGCCAAGGATTAATTATGAGGTTCGAATGACTTGCCCGTTTGGAAACCCACAAAAGGAGGTTTCGCACAATTGCACACCTGATTTACGTGACCTCCCCAGCTAGGAGTGGCACCAGTTTTAATGGGCAGAAAAGGAAATTTGGCTCCAGCCCTACAGCTTCTTAGCAAAGACTAAGCCCCATTGAAGGCAGCGAAACTCGAACCCAAACCAGGTGATGTGTTAGTTTTGTCTCTGTGTCCTCGGGACACAGGGATGTTGTTGGTGATCTCTACAAAGATTGCCTTTGGGGGGCCTAGTGTGGGAGGGTTGGAAGGCCTAATCCTTTGCCTCCTGCTCTGTCTATGATCTGATCACAAACACGCAGCATTGCAAGCAATTTGCAAAGGGAGGGGAGGAAACTACCATCCATTCACTGGGAGCCTTTTCCCCATGAAAATTGCAGAGCAGATTTGAATTGAGAGAATAGCAAAGGAGTACAGAATGAAAGCCTTCTGGATTGAAATCTTTAGCAATTGGCATAAATCAGGGGTGCCAACTATAGGGGGCAGAAGGGGCTTCAGCCCTCTCAATATTTCTGGACTGGGTGCCAAGCCACCACCACCCCCAATTTTGAGGGGGCCTCCATCCCACGCTGCCCCTGGGTAAGTACTGACCCATATGGGTCACATGACACCAGCCCCCTCGATGTGGGGTGCAAATTGGAGCCCCTGGTGCAAAAGTATCTTGCATTTAAGTAAATGGTTTAAATCACAAAGCTATACGTAGAAGTCAGGTTTCAGGAGAAATCTGTCCTGAGTCTTATATACTAATTTCCAACTTCTTGTTGTTTTGCTACGTTCTTCTCTCCAAAGGAACCCAAAGGCATTTTTCAAAAATCAAAACACACAGTACAATGTGACCTAAAACAAGGCTGTCAATAAGAGAAAGGAAAGTCTAGGGAAGTTTTTAATGTTTGACATTTTATTGCTTTTTTATTGTTATTATTAATATTCTGTTGGGAGCCACCCAGAGTGGCTGGGGAATGAATGAATGAAAATAATAATAATAATAATAATAATAATAATAATAATAATAATAATAATAATTGGCAGACAAAGAATTAAAACAGTTTAATGAAAACAACCAAAGGACCATTAGCAATATTTGTATCCTCGTCGTGATTTGCAATAATAAAAACACTTTGAAACTCAAGCCCTTTTGGAGAGAGCCGCTCTTGGCACCTCTTCTAATACTGCAATATCACTGTTTGTGCAAAGTCCAAATACTGAACCCTCATTTGAACTAATTTTGTAACCTGAAAACTGCTCAGTGTTTCCTTACGCTTTCCCCTAGCATTTCCCCAACACATTCTATATCCATTCCAAATCCACATATGTGTGTGTGTGTGTGTAATAATTTGCCTAACATGTTTTGTAGCTTATCAAAGTCGTTTGGCCTTTATTGGGTTTCTTGATTTCTTCCTTATCTCCTCTTCCTTTTGTATTGGTGTCTGCCTTTGATCATGCACGACTAATATCATTAAGATCTCACTTGGCGTTAATGTCTGATTTGTGTCATGCGTGTTTCATTTTCATAGTAAGGAAAAGATGAACTTTCACCGTCACAACATTTAAACTCAAAGCCTCTTTCTTCAAAGAGGTCAGTTGCAAATCTTTACCCTCCCCAAGGCACTGAGCCCGGTGAAAATTTCCACACTGTTCTCAGCCTTGCAGAAGACCTTGGGCCGGCAGTGACTGTATCCAACAAAAGTTATTTGCTCAAGCACTTATGACAGAAACGTCTGCAAGTTTGCCACAGAAGCGGATCATGCGGGAGCATAAAATAAATTGTAAAAACAGGAATGATTAAACCAAGATGTATCAAGATAGCAACACACGGAATGGCTTATTGCATGCTTTTTTCTTGCAAAGTTGATTCCAAATGAGCTGCCACATCATGCCTCCTTTGGCTGAATTTTCACTCATCTGATGCAAAGAGCAGAGCAAAGCTAGTAAGAAAGAGTGGCTAAAAATCTGAGCTAAGATAATCATATAGTCCTAGAATTGTAGAGTTGGAAGGGACCATTAGGGTAATCTAGTCTAACCCCCTGCAATGCAGGAATCTTTTGCCCAATGTGGGGCTCGAACCCACAAGCCTGAGATTAAGAGCCTTATGTTCTACCTGTTGAGAAGAATTACTTATGATGCACTGTTTGGCTATGCTCACAGTTGCCACATTTCCCCCCTCCTTTTTAGGGATCTCGTGCCTTTCAGTCGCTGCACGACTGAGGCAGAAATTCAACCGGGGAGGAGTGCCCTGAAAGAAAACACTGAAAACCTGCTGAATTTCTGCCTGTCGCAAGGATGTACAGCTGCCTGAAAAACTGGGCACCCCTAGCCATTCTTAAGGCAGATTAAATTTGCAAACAGAGCAGAATGAATTGAGTCTAGACGACAGCTTCGTTTGCTGTGGAAGGAGCTAATTAATGGACTAATTAGGTGGTAATTGGAAATGATTGCTCAGCCAGAGCAGCAGAGCTCTCTGGTCGAAGCTCTTGCTGGGCATCGATGAACTTAGATCTCGACAATAAAATAAAATAAAATAATAATCCTCAGGAAACCACGTTGAGAGTGAAAAGGCTTGTAAAGGGCACAGCTCTGCGTAACTTCTGCTTGCCCTGGGCTCTGAGTAAGGTTGCCAACTTCTGCTCCCTGGCAGGTTGCCTGCTCTTCAACAGTTGCTGCAAGTGGCATGCATTCAGCCAGTGAAACTTTAGCATGGGGGAAGCAGGAGAACCTCACCTTGAGCAAATGGAGGGAAGGTGGGATAGACTCGCAATATAAAATTAAAACAAACAAAAAGGAACGAACGGCTATCTCAAAGAATAATAGCCAAGTACAGGTGGGGAAAGCACAGCCTCTAAGAGGCAGCCCTCCCGAGTCTTTCTTAAACTTTTCTAGAACAGCTCAGCCCTTCCTTTCCAAATTTTCGTCTGGCTCTAGCCCACCACCTTCTCACTTAGGGCCCCTGCAATGCCGGAGAGCAGGGTGTTTAAGAATCACAGTCTCTGAATTGTAGAGTTGGAAGGGACCCTAGTCCAACCCCCTGCAATGCAGGAATCTCAGCTAAAGCATCCAGGATGGACAGGGGTGTAGCAAGGGGGCGGGGGGGCGCCCCGTGTTCCATAATGGAGGGGGTGCCAAATCAGCAAGGAATTTTTTTTTGGAAAAAAAACTTTGGAAAAAAATGTTTGAATTTTTTTTTTATGCCTGCTCCGAAGGTCTTATCTTACTATGCTAGGGATTATATAGCTATATATGAAATTTCATGCATATCGGTTAATATCTTGACCCTCCTCCACCAAAATAGCTGTTCACTTGGCTGTTTTCCTATGTCGTGAAGGCTGAAATTTCAGTTCAGTGGAGCTCTTACTGTTCCCAACCCTAACCCTGTGGAAAGCCATCCGATTAGACTTTAATTTGATTTTGAGATGTTTTTAGGAGGTAATTTAATGATTGTTTGATTTTATACCAATGTTATGTATCTGATGTTAACCACCCTGAGCCCGACTTTGGCCAGGGAGGGCGGAATATAAATCAAAGTTTTTCTTATTATTACTTGTTATTATTCCTTTGTAAGAAAATATGAAATACAGTGGTGCCCCGCTAGATCAAAATAATTCGTTCTGCGAGTATTTTCATCTAGCGGTTTTTTCGTCTAGCGAAGCGGCAATGCAAACCACTGTTTTCGCTAGATGAAAAAAAAAATTCGTCTTGCGAGGCAGCCTTCCGCTAGACGAATGCCTTCGTCTAGCGAGGCATTCGTCTAGCGGGGCACCACTGTAACGTAAAACCATTTTTGCGGGGGGGGGGGATCAATGGGGGGGAGGGGAGAACAAGAAATTTTCCGCACTGGGTACCACCTGACCTTCCCATGCCTCGGGGGGGGGCACAATTTTTTTTTTTTTTGCCCCCAGGTACCAATTTACCTTGCTACGCCCCTGAGGACGTATGGCTATCCAACCTCTGCTTTAAAACTTTCTTCTTCCTATACCTGTTTCCTAGAGACCGTTTGGTGTGGGGGGTTCCAGCTACACTTTGGAACTCCCCGCCTATTGAGATCGAACAGAAACCGTCACTTTACTCTATTTGGCACCTGCTAAAGACATTCTCCTTTTGACAACGCTACCCAGACGCTTGGGAAGTTGATGTGATTTTAATCTGTTTTAGTATTTTAACTTTTGTACGTTTTAAAGTAGGGCTGTTGAATTTTTCCTGGCTGCATAGTCTTCTTATTTTTTTTGCTTTTTTAAACACCCAAGTGGTGTATCAATTTAATGAAATCAAACAAACAAACACTCCTTTACCTTCCTGAAATGTCTCCCCAACCCCTCCAGCCCCTTTGAAACTGCTATTAGTACCGCTGGGGTGTTTTGATTGGGGAAACTCTGCAAGGAAATGAGCTTAGCCATTCGCTTCTCCATCGATGAAGCTCCAATCCAAATCCTTCCAGATGCTTTCCAGCTTTTTAAAAAGGCATCAGGAAAGCAGATTGCGGCTTCTTCGCAGCACATGAAGTTTGACCCTTTTGCTGAACAGAGGAGAAGGGCTCGCACATCTCAGCAGGAATTTGCATGCTTACCCACAAGCAAATCACCAGAGCATTCGGTGTGACTTACGCTCAAGTAAGTGTGTTTAGGATTGAACTTTAGGAGAAAATACCCCATCCATTACAAGTCTTGGGAGATGTGCAACGCACATAGGACAAAACTGCTTTTTTTCACCTGCCTCAAAGACTGCCGTACTCTAGAGTTCTATACAGCTTTCGCACTTCAAATCCACGTTAAATATTTAGTCTCAGCACCTTCAATCACGCAGAATTTAAAAACAAACTGTATGGCAGCAGGCGGAAATTCAACAGGCGGCATTCTTCCCCACCAAGGCGTGCTGTCGGAGAAGCTGCAGCTGTAGGATTTGTGCCCGTTGTGCAGCTTTGAAAGGAGCCCTGCCCGAGAGGAAGGAAACAGCGGCTTTCCTTAGACGTAGTCAAGAAAGTTGAAAGGTACCCAAAGTGTCATCTAGCCCAACCCCCTAAATGCAGCGATAGAAGGAAGCGAGTCCTCTGCCCCAAGCATCTTACAGTTCAATTCAGATACTGCTTGGGGTGGGAGGAGGGGAAGGGGAAATTGCAAGAAAACGAATTCTAGCAACTTGCCACAAACATAGCTTTTTAATAGATTTTTACCTGGTTGTTGATACCGCATGCATTGATGTGTTGCTTGCTCCTTCAAGTTGGGGACCAGCCAGGAACCTGCCTGTCCGTCCTTGGTTTGCAGTTAAAAATGGCATCTAGTCCCCGAGAGCCGAATCGAGCAAAGCTGGGTATTTTGGGGGGGGGGGAGGGAGTCAAATCATGCAAGCCGAGGCATTTGTAGCAGCTCAGAGGCTGACCTGGATTTCGCCCAGCTCCAAGGCCATTTTCCCCACCCGGGCCAACAAGACTTCCTTTTTATAAACACTGTAATGATCTTCCGGACATAATTCCCGTCACAATTCTGATTGGAAAATGGAGCTGCTTAGGAAAGGCTTACAAGACAACATCTGTTCAATGGCGGACATTTGGGTCAGGGCGGGGGCCTCTGGGGAGGGAATTAAATCGCCGCACAGAAGCGAAGCGACGGCAGGGGAAGCGGGATGCGTTCCTTGCGAGGGTCAACCTTGCATCCGAGAAGTGTGCATAAGGCACGTCAAGGCCAGAGGCCCCCTCTCTCCTTCCGCCACCCCCCTAATCATTCACATCGTGCACATAATTCTGCAGAGGTGCAGAAAAACACACGCCTAACATTGCACTGGGACCCAGGTGGCGCTGTGGGTTAAACCACAGAGTCTAGGGCTTGCTGATCAGAAGGTTGGCGGTTCGAATCCCTGCCACGGGGTGAGCTCCTGTTGCTCGGTCCCAGCTCCTGCCCACCTAGCAGTTCGAAAGCACGTCAAAGTGCAAGTAGATAAATAGGGACCGCTCCAGCAGGAAGGTAAACGGTGTTTCCGTGCACTGCTCTGGTTCGCCAGAAGCAGCTTTGTCATGCTGGCCACATGACCCGGAAGCTGTCTGCGGACAAACGCCGGCTCCCTCAGCCTATAGAGCGAGATGAGCGCCGCAACCCCAGAGTCGGACACGACTGGACCTGATGGTCAGGGGTCCCTTTACCCTTTAACATTGCACTGGGCACAGAATTCAGAGGCTGCATGAAAACAAAAACAGGCATGCTACTAGTCCTCACTGATGCAAAGACACGGCTGCTTTCCAAAACCTCACCCACCTGAAGGGTGATGGAAACTTCTAGAGTACTACAATATGTCCAAGACAATGGAAGGAATTGGAAGGTCTGCAAGAGAAAGGACAGACAAAGACTGGAAGGTGTTTTAAAGGGTATTTGCAAAATTATGTTGAAAAGCCAGAACTCCTATTAGAATAAACAAGTTCCGTTATAAATACTGGAGCTGGATAACAACAAGTTGGATAACAATGGGGAATTGTAAAGGAATAAGAAATTGGAATAATAGTGTATTAAGGGGGGGAGATAAATGGAAAGGAATTGCAACTGAGTTGATTGGAAGTCAAGCACAGGGTGGGGGGTGGGGTATAGAAAGGTGGTGGGAAAAGGAAGTAGATGTAAGGATGAGTGTGGATGAGTATTTTTAAGATGTGTAGAATGTATGTTTGTTAAGAATGGATAGGTTTGATCTTCTTGCAGTCCATGGGACTCTCAAGAGTCTCCTCCAGCACCATAATTCAAAAGCATCAATTCTTCGGCGATCAGCCTTCTTTATGGTCCAGTATTGTATGTTACTTTCACTAATACAGGCATTTGAACGCACACTTTGCCTTAGTTGGTGTATTTCGGGCACACGTTCCCCGGCTGGAGAACTGCATTGCAAAATTCAGAGAAGTGCAAATTTCAAAGCACAGCCATGTGTTGTACCTTGTAGTGGCTGCAAATTAGGTAAATCTATCTTCAAATATGAATTGAATCGAAATCTTCCACCCCGGATAGCAGTGTTGAGCAAAATCTGCAGTCCAAGTTCAGGGCAAGACCAAATGGCACTCAAAGCAAGGATAAACTTCAGTGGTCCTCTCCCACTTCTTCAAATTATGTGTAAATATATTCCTTCTCCACTGTTCATGCGAAAGCATCTACAAGTGTTGAATTTAAAGCTCACCAAGTTTAGCTGTTCACTGCAGAAAGCATGACTTATTACTGCATATTCTAATCAAACCATCTAACTCCCTCCCCCTTCAATATTACCTCGACTTAAATTACACTGTTGAATTTACACTAATCCTTGTACTGTTTTTGTTTGTTTACAATTATTTTCCAAATACTCTACACACATTTTCCATTCCTCTTTATAAACTCTGCCTATTTTGCTTTGACCGCACATTTGCAATCAGCAAAATATGGATAAAATTAGAAGAAGAATTGATGAAGTACGTGTATGGAAATGCAGAAGAATTTTGTTAATATAAGGAAGCAGAAGAGGGAATGGAGGGAAGTCATGAGGTTTAAAGAACCTCAAAGATAAGGTTTTGAAATGTTTTTGTGAATGGGGATGGGGGGATTTGTTTTTTGTAGCTAATTGTGGAAATTAACTGTGGAAAAAACCAATAAAAATTTATTTACACAGCAAAAAATATATATAAATAAACTCTGCCTCCTTGTTCTCTTATTCTGATGGTTAGACCTGCTAACTCTGCATATTCCATTATCTTAAGCTGCTATTCATCCTTCTTTGGACCACTTCCCACTCTCCATTTTTGAGCAAACAAAATCCGAGCTGCTGTAGTGTCATACATAAATAAGTTCTTCTGACCCTTGGGAACCTCTGTCTCCACTATTCCTTGGAGGAATTCCCCCGGAGGTTTTTTTGGGGGGTGGGGGAATGTTCTTTTAAACAAATTTTTTCATCTCATTATAAATCATCTCCCCATAATCCTTTGCAAGTCCAACACATACAATAACACGTTCCTTCTTTTTCATTTTATTTTAATTTTTTAAAACAAAGTCTAAATAAATAAATAAATGTGCACTCCACCCCCGAGACCAAGCATAGGCAAACTCGGCCCTCCAGATGTTTTGGGACTACAACTCCCATGATCCCTAGCTAACAGGACCAGTGGTCAGGGATGATGGGAATTGTAGTCCCAAAACACCTGGAGGGCCGAGTTTGCCTATGCCTGCCCGAGACCATTCCATCGTAACTATCCAGCCTCCCAAAATTTCAACACCTCTTGCGATGGTTTGACCCCCTTTCCGTTTTAACAGCACAAATTCTACAAATACCTTCCATATCTCCTCAAAATCATTTCTCCTGCATATTCCCCGTCTTACCTTAATAGCACATGCTAACTGATCATTAATAGCTATATCCCACGCTCCTTCTACTTCTTTGCATTTCCGACATACACCAGATTGGGATTTGCACATCTTTATGGCAGATGAAAATGATGGACTATATGGAGCTCGCAGAAATGACCGGGAAACTTCGTGACCATAGGGACGACGCGGTGGAGAAAGAATGGAAGAATTTTAAACTGTATTTAAAACATCATTGCATGATTGAAAGTTAGATATAATTTGAGGATAAAATAGGCTGTTGAGTAGAAGGTAGGTGATTAAGTTTTAAGATGATAGGAGTAATATAAGATTAAGTTTAATTATTTAGGCAATGTTATATTATAGGTTAAGAGGTATAAGATATTAAGGAATTTTAGTAATTAGAAGGTAGATTATGAGTGTTTGGGATTTAAGAAGTTACAAAAAGGTATTCGCAAGGGACGCAGGAGGAGGAGGCAGGAGAAAGTCCCATCACAATGTGAGGAAGTAATATTAGGTATAAGAATTATGTATGTTAGTATGTTTTGTTTCTATTTGTTGTTTATGTAGTTTTGTTTTATGTAGTTATGTTGTAAAATTTTAATAAATATTATTATTATTTTAAAAAAGGGATTTGCACATCTTTGCTGGCTTACTCAGAGTCAGGTACCATCTGACAGGTGTATATTTTGGGGTGGGTGTTTTGCATATGCATTTTTTTGCAGTATCCACACAACATGGTTGGCATCAAAATACCAGCCTGTATCAGTCATTCAAGAGCTTTTTATACTGCCCTTCAATAAAACCCTGTAGGCTTTACATTAAAAAATAAAATACAAATAAGACAGACCCAACCAACGCTAAAAAAAACCAAAACAAGCACTAAAATAACTTGGAAGACTAAAACATACACATAATATGTACTTATTTCTAGTTAGTTCCACAGAAGGTGTCCCATCAGCATATTATTGATACATACCCTGAGAAGTTGGAGTGTTTGTGGCCATTCCATCACACCTCGTCAACTTTGCTGCCACAAGAGGAACACAATGCAGACAGAAAGCAAAGGATCTATCTCCCTTAGCATAACACTTGCGCAGAATATAACATGGACATTTGATTCTGAAGAAGTGGCCCGGATATTGCAACTATCAATTGGACCCGATTCAAGAGGCTTTCGCCCAGCATTCAGCGTTGCAACCTGCTTTCTTCTGGCCCAGCTCCTGTGTCTTTTCTTTAAGAAGCAGTCTGGAGCAAAGAAATTCATTTGAGCGGAGAATTTCACATCTCTGCAGAGGAAACAGCTTCACCCGTTGAACTTCAGCATGTTGGCCCCAGCAACTGGGCTGGGAAAGAGAGGTGGCAATCATCTTTGCACAAGGCGAGGAGGGAGACATGCTTTGGTTAGAACTTTTGGTTGGAAGAGAGAACAGTCATTATGAAGCCTGTGATGCAATTGCCAAAATTTAGTCAGTAAAGGCATGTGGAGCTGGGTTTTTCGGGAGAGCCTTTGCCTGGCTGCCAGGAGACGTGCAGAGGGTCACACAAAGCATTTTATGTGCACACACTCACACACCCCAAAATCCAATTTTCCTAAGCCGCCACAGGCCATGACTCCTGTTTGCATTTCCTTTTAAAAGGGAAGATAGAGAAAGCAAACAGAAGGAACTGAATCTTTCTGGCGGTTGCAAAGCAGAAGGGAAGGTTGGAAGGAGGGAAGGCAAAGATGGAGCAGCTTGCCATTTGCCCAGAGCCCGTGAAAAGGCCATAGAAATATGTATGGCCAATGAATGAAAAAGGATTTTAAGGAAACAGAGGCAGCAGAACTGCTATTGTGAAAGCTGATTTCCTGTACATATCAGCCTTGTTTGTAGAAGTCACTTTGCAGACGGGAACTCTGTCCTGGAGAGTGTAATAAATTACAGATCTTATGATGCAGAAGGAATGTGGAATCCAGGGTCAGGGAGGGTTGTGTCTCCATCAGGATGCATAGATCCCTGGACGCAGCTTTTTTTTAAAAAAAATAAAATAAAAATAAAAATACATGTGAATTGTAAGGTTGCCAACTTTTTTTTTAGTGGCCCTGCTCCTGTGCCATGAACATTAGCTTGATTGGTAAAAGTACGTTTGTGGGCTATATGCAAAAGTCGACTACGTGCTGTAGATTGTATGACTATGGAGAAGTTTAATTGTTTACTTGTTCCCTCTTCCATGTGACAGCCCTTTGAGATGTTTGAAGGCGGCTATCCTATCTCCTCTCAGTCTCCTCTTCTTTTGCGTTATGTCCAAAATTCACCATTAAGTGTAATGGAAAATCCCAGGTGTGGAACTGCCCAGGCACCTGGTCCTTGGGGATAAGCCCACTGGTTTCTGCGGAGTTAAATAAAAGAAGTCTAGCCACTGGAGCAAGGACAAGACAGGGTTTATTGTGCAATAGGTTACAGTCAAACTGTGCCCACCCAGAGCAGCGTTACAAGAACTTTTAAAAACTCCTACCATATCCCAGAATACAGTTTGGAAACATCATTACCACATCACTTAAAACATCATCACTACATCACGAAAGGGGAGGGTTATACATGATTAACATATAGGAAAAACAAGATTAACATATGGGGAAAACAGAGCATTATCAGGGAGATAGCCCTGAGGAATTGTGAATGGTTGTTAAGTATTGGCAAGGATACCTTGAGCACTTATCTGGGAGAGAACAATGGGATTCCGGTGGAGGGATATTAGCCCAGTGGCTTCCTGAAGCACCCAGAGATTACCTGCTGAGGCATTTCCCTGTGCACGTGGTCTCTTGCCTACTGGATCATGGCAGTGAGATGGGTTCCCTTAAGGGCAGCACTCCATACCCCAATGAGTTTACTCGGGAGGAGACTTTGCTTAGGTGACCCCCCCACCCCATAATTTCCGCAACATAAGATACAAGTGTTATTCCAATCTCACTAACGGTTTTAGCCGTTCACAAGGGTTTTTAAGATAGGTTGTGATTCCCCCCCCCCCAAATTCCTTATTAAAATGTTGGCCTTCCTGATTTCTGATTCTTGCCATTTTGGCATAGTCCATCAACTTGATCTGCTATTCTTCTCTGGTCAGGATTCCCGCCCCCCGCCCCCAATCTCGTCCACGTCTAATCTTAACGGTGTCTAAAATTTATTTATGAGTGTGTGTCCCCCCCCCCCTTTTTGTAAGAAACAAATAAAATACAAATCGAGATTAAAGGGTTTTCTCAGGGCGGTGGAGGGCATGTGTTCTGTGTCCCGTTGGTGTAGTTGTGTCGGCACTTGCCCTTCCTCTGTATGGGGAGGGGACACAAAAAATGGGGTTTGAGGACGGTCAATTGGGGTGTGTGTGTGTGAGAAATGCCCCTATTTTCACCTGAGGAATGTTGGAGGGTTTGCAACAGCGGGGAAGTGCTGCTGCCTTCCTGTTGTCTGTGAAGGCTTCCCATATAGGCTATTGTGGGGAACAGGTTTCTGGGTTAAATAGGACTTTGGTTTGGTCCAGCACAGCAATTGCTTTCCAGTTCCTTGCAGCCAGCGAACCCCTTTCCTATCCGTTCCCATAAGCAGCTGAAACGGACTCACCAGGAAGATGAAAACAGAAAAGTCTGCCAGGCTGAGTCAGCCTTCAGCCTTCCACCGAACTCATAATTCTTTCCTCCAAGAGAGCTTTGGCAGACGCCTCTGAAGATTTTGGAAGGAGAGGCGCGCCATCGTAGGCCACTCATCTATCAAGACCACACAGGGTTCTGTTTCTGCGCTGGATGTGGGCATGTGTTTGCCTGCCTTGATCAGAAAGGAATGGGCCTGTCGCTGCGGATTTGGCTGGCAAACTCAGGGGCCTAACAAAAGGGATGAGCCATTTTTAATGGCTCCAGCCTTTGGAATGTGACACCCATCAGAGATTGGGAGAGGGACAAAGAAAGCTAGAGGGATGTTTGGGATGTGTTTACAGTTTGAATTTGGACAGAGGCTTTGGCTCCAGTCCAATTCCGCATTTGCCTTGTGCCAAGACCTTTCTTCTGCTTGAAGAATAGCCCAAATGCACACCCCATTTACTCTGATGGCTCTGAGACTTTGAGGGTATTGCTGTGGACTCACAAGCTCCCCCTTCCCCCCTTTCCTTCTCTTCTCATCTGCGGATTTTATCTCCTCGATTACCTCCTTTTCTCTAACCATATGAAACCGTACCCTCCAACACAGGGGTCAGCAACCTTTTTCGGCCGTAGGGGAAAAAAAAGAATGAATTCCTATGCCCCACAAATAACCCAGAGATTCATTTTAAATAAAAGCACACATTCTACTCATGTAAAAACACCAGGCAGGCCCCACAAATAACCCAGAGATGCATTTTAAATAAAAGCACACATTCTACTCATGTAAAAACACCAGGCAGGCCCCACAAATAACCCAGAGATGCATTTTAAATAAAAGCACACATTCTACTCATGTAAAAACATTCTGATTCCTGGACCGTCCGTGAGCCGGATTGAGGAGGTGATTGGGCCGCATGTGGCCCACGGGCCTTAGGTTGCCTACCCCTGCTCCAACATGTTCAGGCCAAAAACCAGGACACATGTCACATGACCCACACAATAGCACAGCTCTGAAAAAAGCACTTTTTTGGGGGGGGAGTGCAAGATTGCGGCGCCCAAAACGGCTGCCATGGTCTCGCATGAAAAAACCTGGATGTCCTGGTTTTCCCAGGACAGTTGTAGGGTATACTTTAAGCACGGCATGCAAATGGACAAAATATGCTTAGCTCAAAGACAGGACGGCCCCTAGATGTCGTGCTGATGGGAGTTGGGGTCCAATATTGGGAGAGTGCAAAATATGGTCTGAAACTCAACATCAAAAAAACTAAGATCATGGCCACTGGTCCCATCACCTCCTGGCAAATAGAAGGGGAAGAAATGGAGGCAGTGAGAGATTTCACTTTCTTGGGTTCCATGATCACTGCAGATGGTGACAGCAGTCACGAAATTAGAAGACGCCTGCTTCTTGGGAGAAAAGCAATGACAAACCTAGACAGCATCTTAAAAAGCAAAGACATCACCTTGCCGACAAAGGTCCGTATAGTTAAAGCTATGGTTTTCCCAGTAGTAATGTACGGAAGTGAGAGCTGGACCATCAAGAAGGCTGATCGCTGAAGAATTGATGCTTTTGAATTATGGTGCTGGAGGAGACTCTTGAGAGTCCCATGGACTGCAAGAAGATCAAACCTATCCATTCTCAAGGAAATCGGCCCTGAGTGCTCACTAGAAGGACAGATCCTGAAGTTGAGGCTCCAGTACTTTGGCCACCTCATGAGAAGGGAAGACTCCCTGGAAAAGACCCTGATGTTGGGAAAGATGGAGGGCACAAGGAGAAGGGGACGACAGAGGATGAGATGGTTGGACAGTGTTCTCGAAGCTACTAACATGAGTTTGGCCAAACTGCAGGAGGCAGTGAAGGATAGGCGTGCCTGGCGTGCTCTGGTCCATGGGGTCATGAAGAGTCGGACATGACTGAACGACTGAACAACGAACAAATTGGGAGAGCTCCCCCCCAATCTTTGAACTAAACATGGGTTTGCAAACTGTGGCTCAGAGGCAAGGGACTAACCATAGCTTGCCCGTGCCTTTCTCCTTCAACATTACAAGACTAGAAATGAACTATAGTTCAGAAGCAATAATGTGAATGGGTTCTGTATTGTGGCTTGGAAGTCAGAGATGGGTCTTGGGTCTGGACCAGTTGATGACCCCTGCAGTAAAGGATCTCTGGTGTTTGCGCATGCAAGGGAGTGCAGGTATGCATAAAATGGGATGAGCAGGTGAGATATTTGATTGAGTTCTCATTTAAAGGCAAACCTACCAAATTTGTACTTTCCAAAACAACGCATAAACCAAAATCCGCCCTTCTCCGAATTTTGCAATGCAGCTCTAAAGCCAGCTTATGAGTTCCAAAATGTATGTACTAGGGTAAGCTGTGGGTCAAAATGCACCTATCTGCGCAAATAGTATTAAAAATGCAGTCTATTAGGGGGGAAATTGCTTTGCAAAACTGTGTGTATTAGGGGAAACGGCATAAAAACATATGTATATTAGGGGAGATTTGCAGCTGAATTTTCATGAGGCTGTTTTAAAGAAAGAAATTTGCAGGCCGATGAGGAAATGATTAAAACTGAGCTTCAGGTGGTTAAAAATGAAAAACCAAAATAGACAAATTTCTTGTGGGGGAGATCTGTGAGCACAAACCCCAGTCCTTCCAATTCCAGCTGCAGTTGACGGGCAACTAGTGGATCTCCTCCCAGCTGCCTCTCCTCTTTCCAGCACTGGGAAAACAAGCTTCTGCAGGAACAAGCTATTACATCTCATTACGCCCTGATGGCTTGGCGCGTGCATTTTTACATATAACCGACAAGCAGCCTTAAGCAAAAAAATAGAAGTTTACGCCCCACATTGTGGCCACCCTAAGCGAGCCCACATGGTCTTTTCTCGAAGAGAGAAGGAATGAGGTCTTGACCCAGAACAAATAAGGGTTTCCAAGGGCTTGTTTTGAAACAGCTGTTGGACTTTCCACTCAATGGCCTTCTTAGTTAGCTTGGAAATAATTAACAACCAAAGAGGAGGATGTTTTTATCCTGTGTTCCTCTGGTGGGGGGGGGGGGGAGAAGCACAACAGCCTTGTTGTTATCCACCCGGTCTCAAATCACCTCTATCAATATTATGCAGCCGTTACAGTGGGCTAATTTTAACCAAAATAGGCCTCTTTGAAGCATAGAAGAACAGGAAAAGTCATTGTGGACTGGCCTTAATGTAGGCCAGGAAACAGACTAGAGTTTGGGGGATGGGATAGCTCAGTTGGTAGAGCAGGAGTCTCTTAATCCCAGGGTCTTGGGTTCAAGTCCCGTGTTTGACAAGCAGATTCCAGAATTGTAGGGAGTTGGACCAGATGAATCTTGTGGTCCTTTCCAACTCTACAATGCTATTATTCTATAGCTCTGTAAGCGCTTGTTTTCCATCTGCTCAACAGGTATACTTGTAAATGAGTCCAGTATTACAAAAAGCCACGAAAACGCTCCAGAGCTTTCTCTCATAGAGAATTTTGTAATTATTGCCGGGGGTTGATGGGCAGAGCAAGGGAATGATAGTGTGTACAACTGCGATATAGAAAACTTATTGACTCAGATTAAATAGGCTCAATCATTTTGGGAGAAAGGACGTATTTGGAAATCTAAGAAACAGCTGTAGGCGTCACAAAATCCCTGTTTCACAGAAGAAAAACTGGCAGTGTTCAGAAACCCACACGTGAGCAGGGAAAACAATGCCCTCCCAAAAGTAGGAAGCACCCCCCCCCCGCCCAAATGCAGGTATTCCCACCAACCAACTCCCCATACCTTAATTTAAAATCATCATGGCCGTTGCCAGGTGGAGTGTCTATGGCTTTCATAATTTTGTATTTTAGCTATTCTTAAATGACCTTAATAATAAACTGATTGAATCATAGAATCATAGAGTTGGAAGAGACCACAAGGGCCATCCTGTCCAACCCCCTGCCAAGCAGGAAACACCAAATTGAAGGCCGCTGAGGTGACCATGGGCACCATGTCGGGCCCCTCAGTTTTAAGCAATAGCCCTGTGTTTCAGGGCCGGCTCAAGATATTTTGCTGCCTGAGGCAAAGGAGAAGATGGCAGCCTTCCCCAAGAAAGGTACGGAAAGCAATCTGAATGGTAGTTGAATCTTCCTCCAATCTTGGTGAAAGGATGGAGTCTTCCACTGCATTTGAGGGTAGCCAGCTAGTATAGGGGTTATAGGGCAGGGCACCAGACACTCACAGCTCTGCCCCTCCCCGCACCTCAACACCTGCCGCCTAAGGCAGCTGCCTCATTCTGCCTCATCGCAGGGCCGGTCCAGCTGTGTGTCTTCTGCTGTGCTAGATCTTGGCCAGCGTCTTGGTGGCAGCTGTCCAAGATCTCAGGGCGAGGGTCTTCCCCCCCCCCAGTGAATTCCAAGATAAGAAACCATAAGAAAAAAAAGGCACCTGCCTGTGCCAGGAGATTCCTTTTATGGCATGTAATGTCTTGAATGTGTACACTGGCCTCACTCTGCTGCCAGATCCAGCACGAGTTCCTCGTCCTCCATGCCCTTTCCTTCGTATCTCCTTGCTTTTGTGCCCTGATACCATCCCCTGTCATCTCCACCACCCTCGGCCATCCAAACGTCCTCCTCTCTCCTTCAGAGATAAGAAGAAGAGTTTGGATTTGATATCCCGCTTTATCACTTTATCAGTACCCTAATGTACGCGGGTGGCGCTGTGGGTTAAACCACAGAGCCTAGGGCTCACTGATCAGAAGGTCGGCAGTTCGAATCCCTGCGACGGGGTGAGCTCCTGTTGCTCGGTCCCAGCTCCTGCCCACCTAGCAGTTAAATGCACGTCAAAAGTGCAAGTAGATAAATAGGTACCGCTCTGGCGGGAAGGTAAACGGCGTTTCCGTGCGCTGCCCTGGTTCACCAGAAGCGGCTTTGTCATGCTTGCCACATGACCCAGAAGCTGTACGCCAGCTCCCTCAGCCAGTAACACGAGATGACCACCACAACCCCAGAGTCGGACACAACTGGACCTAATGGTCAGGGGTCTCTTTACCTTTTAAGGAGTCTCAAAGCGACTAAAATTCTCCTTTCCCTTCCTCCACCACAACAAACACTCTGTGAGGTGAGTGAGGCTGAGAGACTTCAAAGAAGTGTGACTAGCCCAAGGTCACCCAGCAGCTGCATGTGGAGGAGTGGGGAAGCAAACCCGGTTCACCAGATTACGAGTCTACTGCCCTTAACCACTACACCATACTGGCTCTCACAGAAGGACACAGGAGGCTGTCTTATACAGCCTCAGACCACAGGTCCACGTAGATCAGTATTGTCTCAACAAAGAGTTCCCCAGTGGCTGCTCGTGGTCCGTGAGCTTCACTCAGGTGGTCCACAGCATGTCTGCGAAGAACACCTACAATTTGAATTCTGTGAATAAGAATAAAACACAGTGAATCGAAGCGGCAGTAAAAATACAATTGAAAACCACACAGCATCTAGCATGGTGCATTGAAGTTACTACAACAAGCAAGAAAATGAGGAAGTAAGTCTGTGGTGGTTGACTCTCCTTGGTTGGAGGTTCCCAAACAGAGGCTGAGTGGCCAGTCATCATGGATGCTTTGGTTGAGATGCCTGCATTGCAAAGGGTTGGAAGAGGTGACCCTCAAGGTCTGTTCTATGATGCTATGATACCCTCAGTGTTTTTCAAGTGATCTGGGGAGAGGGTGGGAGTTTGGGAATTGCTGGTCTACATTGAGTGGCAGAAAATCTCTAGGATTTCAGGCAAGGGAGCCCCACCTGCAGATGCCAGGGATCGAACCTTTGATGTTCTGCATGCTAAGCAGATGCTCTGCCTCTGAGCTATAGCTCTTCTGAGACCTCACCTTCTCCCCCTTGCTACCCAATATACCCAAAAATACATTCCACAACACCTGAGTGGTGCCATCCCTTGATATTCCTTTCACAGTGCAGTCCTGGTTGCATTATGGAACTGTGGTTTTCTTTAACCAATATGCTGAAATTTCATTCAAACCAGTGGGCGTTGAGTGACACAACAGCAAACATCATGGGACAACATGCGTACTTCTGTGTGCAAGGTCAGGAAAGAACCGTATGCAGGTATGCCAGGCCAAATTGCTCACTTTCCTCCTGCAATTTCCCAGGTTAATGGGATTGCAAATGGATTTTCCCCCCCTGGAAGCCATTCACATGGAAATGAGTGCCATATTCCGCTAGATTTCCAGAAGCGACTCTTCTAAGTAATGGAAATGTCAGGAAAATGGAACAAACGGCATCCTTGTGTCAATGCCATTTTGCAGAACACATCCTTTAAAAAACAACAACACCCAAAGCCACCAGTCTGGAGATGGCCTCAGAGAGGCGGGACCACAAAGCACAGCCCCCAAATCATGTGCAGATACTTCAGAAACCAAAACAGCAGATGCTGAATTCGCCACGAGCATGCAAAAGAGAAAAAAAAATATCTGTGGATTAAAGACCTCGTTTCCCTATCTTTAAAACTTCCGTATCACATATTAATCTTCCTAGTAAACAAACCTCGCCATCACATTCGCGGCTCTGCTCTCTGGGTCATTAAAAAGACTTAGGAATGTACACACCCGCACAGCATGTGATGGCTTTTGCAGGAGCCAACAATGGCATCTTAGAGTGGGCGTGCATTCACCACTTGCGGAGTCAGGGGGGGGGGGAAGCCTTTTGAGAAAGAGCTTGCAAAACACTTAAGGAACGTTGGACTTCTACCCTTTCTTGCTGCTTAGTGGTGCCAGGTGTTGTTGTTGTTCAGTTGTTCGGTCGTGTCCGACTCTTTGTGACCCCATGGACCAGAGCACGCCAGGCATGCCTGTCTTTCACTACCTCCATCAGTTTGGCCAAACTCATGCTAGTTGCTTTGAGAACACTGTCCAACCATCTCATCCTTTGTCGTCCCCTTCTCCTTGTGCCCCCCATCTTTCCCAACATCAGGGTCTTTTCTAGGGAGTCTTCTCTTCTCACAAAGTGGCCAAAGTATATAGGAATTCTAAGGTCTCAAATATAGAATGGATGTTGATAATTGCACAAGAGAAACACACATGCTTGTATCTGAAGAAGTGTGCATGCACACGAAAGCTCATACCAGGAACAAACTCAGTTGGTCTCTAAGGTGCTACTAGAAAGAATTTTCGATTTTGTTTTGACTATGGCAGACCAACACGGCTACCCACCTGTAACTGGAACTATGGAAGGCACCACATTGAGCCGCATGAAATGGAAGTCCATAAATCACACATGCATAAGTATATAAACCACAAGTCTCAAATAGTAGAGGAGAGCAATCCAAAAGCCATCTTGGCTCTCCTAAATATTTCCTCTGCCCCTTTAATCCACCTTGCCAGAGAACACAGTTCCTGAAGGGATTCCTCTCCTATATCCATGAACCTCATTTGTATTAATTGTCACTGTTTGCCCAGATGTTCTGCCTTGAGGGAAATCTGACGGGGGACGGGACGGGACTTGCTAAATCCTCAGGAATATCACACCTTGGCCTGCCTGAGCCACAGTCACAGATGTAATCTCTGACCGTTTGGAGAGGGGAATGTCCTTCTCCATGCCAAAACGAAAACCATTAAAAGAGATGTTTCTTCGTTGTTCCGGGTCTCTCTTGCCTCCTTGCTAGGAGAGGAGGGAACTCTGTTGCAACAGAAAAAATAAAGATTTACCTTGCTTTCACTGCATCCTGCCTCCATCTGTTCATCTCTGACTGATCATGGACTTAGGGGACTCACTCAGTCCCTTGAGGAGTTGGGCAGCCAAAGCCTACCACCCCTATTTTTCTATATGACAGACTAGGCAACGTTTCCAATACTGAGAATCACATGGCAGAACAATGTGGGCTGGAGAAGAGTTACCGTAGTCCAGGGCTGCCTAGATGTGGTCCAAAAGAAAGCAGAGCATTACAGTATATTTGGCACCAGCCTGGATGCAGGAGTTGCCGGAAGGAGGCGTACAAGGCTTAGGGACTCCACTCTGGATTTCTGCAGGCTTTTCTCCTTAGCCTTTTCTTTTCCCAAAGATATTCTGCAAGGCAGCACAGGTTTAGGAACAGAGTTTTCCTTCTGCTAGATGGGCTACCTTCTCAGGTTGATGAACTCCATCTGCCCCTCACTAGATAGATGATATAGATGATAGATAGATAGATAGATAGATAGATAGATAGATAGATAGATAGAAGGTAAAGGTACCCCCGACCATTAGGTCCAGCTGCGGACGACTCTGGGGTTGCGGCGCTCATCTCGCTCTATAGGCCGAGGGAGCAGGCGTTTGTCCACAGACAGCTTCCGGGTCATGTGGCCAGCAGGACTAAACCACTTTTGGCACAACACAACACCGTGACAGAAACCAGAGCGAATGGAAACACTGTTTACCTTCCCGTCACGGCGGTACCTATTTATCTACTTGCACTTTGACGTGCTTTCAAACTGCTAGGTGGGCAGGAGCAGGGACCGAACAACGGGAGCTCACCCCGTTGCGGGGATTCGAACCGCCGACCTTCTAATCGGCAAGCCCTAGGCTCTGTGGTTTAGACCACAGCACCAACCGTGTCCAGATGATAGATAGATAGATAGATAGATAGATAGATAGATAGATAGATAGAGTATTTTTTATTTTTTTTCTGGGGGGTACGCATACCCCTAAACATTTTGTGAATTTAAGTTGGCCTCATTGAGGGGCAGTATTTCAATATGAGTAGGAAGATTAGAATACCCCTAAACTTTTTTTAAAAAAGAAAAAAGCACTAGAGATAGATAGATAGATAGATAGATAGATAGATAGATAGATAGACAGACAGATAGATGGATACTGCCAGGTTTGGGGGGCAGGCATGCAGCGGTCCCTCAAGTCAGGGTGGGAAAACTTAAAAACTAGAGAGTTTGAAATGCTTGCTCTGGAAGAAGGGCGGAAGTTTAAACATCTCAGGCTGCTTTGCACTTCCAAGAAACTTTCCGAGCGAATGTTGGGGAAGGAGGGTGTGTGTGTGTGTGTGTGGTGGCATTTGGCTTCCTTATCACAGAGGCTTTACTGTACGGTACATCTGTCAGCCCATGAAAAATCCAGAGCTAGATGGTAACATACACAGAACCCAAATGTTTACTCTCCTCTCTAAATGGACGGCCTGCCCTTAAGCTGAAGTAGACACACAGGAGATTGCAACGCACTAGAAAGGCCTTTGCGTAGCTCACAAGGGAAGATCAAAACATGCCCACTTGAAGCAGTTTGCACCTTTTTCAGTTCCTTAAAAAAAATCTCTTCCCCATTTAGAACTGAGTAAAGTTATTTTTAAAAAAATATGTTTTGCTTTGTTTTTAATGAGGAAGAGAGAAATAAACATGCCCAGGTCTGCCAGTCAGGAAATGGAAACAATTGTTGAGAATCGTGTGTGTGCCACATACTACTAAGTGCATACCCTCCAACATTTCTCTGATGAAAAAACCAGACTTTTTGCAACAAGGTTAACAGTCAGGGGAAAGTGGGAAGTGGGGAAACATCGGGAAGTGAGGGAGAAGCATCTGTTTGATGCAGAATTGTGTAACCTCCCCACAAACAAATGGGATGTGGGGCTCAATAAATAGCCAAAGCCATCAAACCTCCTCGCAAACCGAGTCAGAAGGAATGCTTGATAAACAGGTCATTTTCACGGAGACTTTTTAAAAATAATAATAATAATAATAATAATAATAATAATTGCAAACTGATGTGGAGGTGTGGAGAACTGAGCTCAAGCGTGGTAGAATGAGAAACTGAAATTGACACGTCCATCCTATTTCAGTCCTAGTCAGCTGCCCTTTGCAATTCCTCTCCTTCTGCATTGTTTTGATATTAGGATCAAGGAAGACAGCGGGGGAAGCTGCAGAATCTGCCAAGGCAGAAATCCTCAATGCTGAGAGGATTGGCGGAGCATTTTCCTTACAAAGAATAAAGACGTCATTTCACTGGGAGATTAAAAAGACCCGAGACATCAGCCAGGACTTGAATACTGAAGTCTTTTCTCCTCCTTTTCTTTAAGGGTGTCAGAATATTCTTGGCTTCTGGCAGTGTAGGTTATAAGTTCAACCTTACAAGAACAGATAGAAGAGGCGATTAATTTTTATGAAAATGACAGGCCTCTTGTTATACTTCATGCAGAGGAGTTTTTCCATTGTACCATTTAGTAAACTCCTAGTGTCCTATTTTTTTTTTTTAAATGGAATCACAGAGTGCTTGCTCTCAAAAACATTAAAATGAAATGAACTTTAATTTCGCATGCACAGCTCTGAGCTCAAACACTATCCATCTTTGTAAGGTATCTGTCTGTAATAACCCAAAAAATACTGCTCCTCCCCAACCCTTTCCTGCTTCACGTTGTTTAAAGATGCAGACTGCCTGGTCCACACTGTCACTATTTTGCAGGAGGGATTCAGGAGCATATGGAAAATTTAGGTAAAGGTAAAGGGACCCCTGACCATTAGGTCCAGTCGTGTCCGACTCTGAGGTTGCGGCACTCATCTCGCGTTACTGGCCGAGGGAGCCGGCGTACAGCTTCCGGGTCATGTGGCCAGCATGACAAAGCTGCTTCTGGCAAACCAGAGCAGCGCACGGAAACACTGTTTACCGGTACTTTCCCGCTGGAGTGGTACCTATTTATCTACTTGCACTTTGATGTGCTGTCGAACTGCTAGGTGAGCAGGAGCTGGGACTGAGCAACGGGAGCTCACCCCGTTGCGGGGATTTGAACTGCTGACCTTCTGATCGGAAAAATTTAGGTTCATAAATGGAAAATTTAGGGTTATGGGAGTTGTAGTTAGCAACCTCTGGCTATGTTGGTTACCCCTGTGCTCGAACAACAGAGCACTTTCATCCCCTTTAATTGTGTGAACCTAAATGTTCCATAGGGACGCGGGTGGCGCTGTGGGTTAAACCACAGCTCATACCAATAACAAACTTACGGTAGTTGGTCTCTAAGGTGCTACTGAGGATGCGGGTGGCACTGTGGGTTAAACTACAGAACCTAGGGCTTGCCGATCAGAAGGTCGGCAGTTCGAATCCCCACGACAGGGTGAGCTCCCATTGCTGGTTCCCAGCTCCTGCTCACCTAGCAGTTCGAAAGCACGTCAAAGTGCAAGTAGATAAATAGGTACCGCTCCGGCGGGAAGGTAAACAGCGTTTCTGTGCGCTCTCCTGGTTCGCCAGAAGCGGCTTTGTCATGCTGGCCACATGACCCGGAAGCTGTAAGCTGGCTTCCTCGGCCAGTAACGCGAGATGAGCGTCGCAACCCCAGAGTCGGGCACGACTGGGTCCCTTTACCTTTAAGGTGCTACTGGAATGATTTTTTTTATTCTGTTTCGACTATGGCAGACCAACACGGCTACCTACCTGTAATTAAAAGGAGCATGCATTACACAGGATGTTTCTCTGGGACATTATCTTTTGGGGCAGCCTGTTTCTATTCCTAAAACACATTGTTTCACTCTTCTGTGGTTAGCCTGGCAGCGTCAACCGACTCTCCGAAATAGCGTGGCTGATACCAACCACCTCCACCCCCTTAGGAAAGAGTCCCTTCTTGCTCACAAGTCAAGGTTAAAATAACTGGGCTGCTTCAGCCTCCAGTATTCAGAGAGAGCAAATGTGAGCCTGAACATAAACACTCCAATCGTGTACTAATAACACTTGGATAATGCTCCGTAATCCCCCGCAAGGTAATGCTTTGGTGCTGAGCCAGATGATCTTAATATAGCAAGCAAAGGAGTGATTGTTTGACTGGAAGCTGAATGAATTGCTGGCCGAGGGTTGCCAGATGTTTGGGATTGGGCTAGAGGGCACTCTGGCATCGACTGCAACGTCAAACGACCTTCATCCCAGATCTATCATCTGCAGGACGAAAATAGCAGATTATCTGTAAGACACGAGTCCAAAATAGCATGCAAAGATCCTGGATCTAAAATATTATATGGGACAAAAATATGAAGATGGGTGCATTCAGACACAGGAATTATTGCATTAGTTTCCCTGGTTATAGAGCAAGCGCTTCTGTCCTGGTTTCTAAAATTCCTTTTGCATGGCGTTACCTGTTGCGTTGTGGAAAGGTGGCTTTTGGATTGATTTACTGCCATGTTGCATTAAATTTCATGCACATCAGTGGGTGTGGTGTGGATATAATTGAACATCTCATCAACCGGCCTTGCCCTTGGTGGGCATTTGGGCTTCTGTTCCTCCACGTTTCCCCCATGAAAGCAGCAGCAATTAACTGTATTATTCTTCATTCATTCAGTGCCATTTATGTACATGGCTCTGTACAGAATTAAAATAAGAAATTCTACCTGGTGGAGGGGGGCGGGGTGGGTATACAATCTAAAACAATGAATATAAACAATACGATCAAAATTAATAGTTTACTGTACGTAATTCAAAAGACATTCCACCAGATATAATAAACAGCCGTACAATTTTTCAAGTTATCAGGGTTGCAGATGGATCCCTGCCCCCTGGAATTAATTAACACAGAACAGAATGCCAAACTTCTGCTAGATTTCCAAAGGTAGCTTCCCACCTCCCACCCCCATAAAGCATGGAAAATATCAGGTCAGGAAACATTGGGGAAATGGAATAAAGTGTTTGCCTGTATGTAGCCTACACAAATTCAGCAAAGCAGAACTCACCGCACCTCCAAAATGTAAAAACAATAAATGAAAACAAAAACAACAATCCGTTTGTTTCCAATAAAATGTGAGGAATGTCCAGATTACGTAAATAATATAAAGGCCTGGATGAATGTCAAAACCTTCATCTGGTGCCAAAAGAAGACAAGCTTTACATGAATTTCCAGATTCCCAGACCATTCAAGTGTCCCTATTTTCCCAAATCTGGATAGCCCCAGATTTACAGAAGCTGTCCCGATTTTCCAGGACTGACCCCAGAATGTCCCGCTTTTCCTTAGGACATCCCTATTTTCATCAGAGAAATGTTAGAGGGTATGAAACAGGACTTCCCTATGTTCACCGGAGAGATGTTGGAGGTTATGCATTCTCTGCTGCCGTGGAATTATGGCTAGCTTATTGCCCTGCTCATGTGTCATGTTTCTGAAAACCTGGAGAGCTTGGTGACTAGGTTGGTCGCCAAACTGCTCTGATGTGCATCACTGACGCAACTCACTTGGTGTGCTGTTCCTTTGCTCCGCTTGCACAGAGGCCCACTGCAAGTCCAAATATTGTTCCTTCCATCGTTTTGAGTGTGTAAATCAAGCACAACACTTTGATTCAGGTCACATGCCTTTCCTTCTCTTCATTCTGGTCATAAGCCTGACCAAAGAGCAATACCAGGTTCGGGTGGCAGCAAAGGGGAAGCCAATTGCTGATTATTATTTTTGCAACGAATGACAGAGAGAGAGAGAGAGAGAGAGAGAGAGAGAGAGAGAGAGAGAGAGAGCGCTCGGCATGGCAGCGTTTTCTCTACCCATTTCTGTAATCGGAAGAATCTTGAGGAAACTATATGGTTGGGCAAATGTGGCCATCTGAGATTTGATTTTCCCCTCCCTCTAGTATTAAATTCTCATTTAGGAGCATGCTAGTTTATTCATTAATCAAAAGAGCCTTCGGTGGAATTAGGAAAAAGGTGAACATAAAACTATAGCCCAGGACTAGGGCTTGGTTGCAAGGCACACTGGAGCTATCACATACCCTCCAAGTGTCCCGATTTTCCAGGGATGGTCCCAGATCCTGTTTCGGATTTGATCCCAAAGTGTCCAGGTTTTCCTTTTTCCTCCCCTCCACATCTCAGAGAACTATTAAAAGTGGTGAAGAGATCGGAATCCTCCAATCCTTTTTTGGAAACAGCAGCCTTTGCTGTGTGTTTGGGTAGGTGCAAAAAAGAGGGGCCAGTTTATACTGAAAATAAAACATCTGCACCAAATGAAGGAAATGGTGAAGCCAACATAGAAAACCCTTCCTATAGTTTTTTTTTTTTTTTATAAGAATTTATTGGCATTTTTCTATAACAACAAATACCCACACCCACACCTACAATTAAACAAATGCAAAACAGATAAACCAAATACAAACAGTGTCAAGCTTTCTTATTGCATTTTTCTAGAAAAAAAAAAAAAATTTCTATTTCCATATCTTGACCATTGACTTCCCCTGCCTTTTCACCTTCGAGTTTATATCCTTAATCTATTTTATAACCATTTCTCCTGCAAAAAAAAAAAAAAAACCATTAACTTCAATTTTATAATTACATTCAATTATATCTTCGACATTTTACTAAAAATGCATCATCATAATAATACCTCATCATTTAATCTTCTTGATCCATAAACTTAATCCACTTAAATTCACTTTACTTATACTCCACCTCATAGATCTTCACAAATCATTCTCATCTAATCTATCTCTTCTATCCTTAAGGTTGCTGCTAGTAACGTAATAACTTGAAATATCTCCTTTCATGTTCAAATAAAAAATATAACGAAATGTTGTTGACAGTATTCACCCTCCGATTTCAATTTACCATATCCGGCTGCTTAAAGTTTTACTTGATGCCTCACCCCACACCCCCTCTGTCCATTATTCTTCTCCTGGTGGCATCAGCACTGAACTTCCGTATCTCTTCCCTCTCCAAACGTCCACAGATCCAGGCACAGTCCAAACCTCTCCTTGCCACGAGTTCAGAGGTGTCCATCTCATCATCTCTCAGCTTCTTCGGTTCTTTGTAACATTCCTTTTCTTCTTGTAGATACCTTAATTCTCTGTCCCTGGCCCCCGAGCTCACACCTCGGGGACTGGATATACGAAATCTTAACATCGCCTTGGGGCTGCCACCCCCAAAAAGCGAATTTCTTCTCCGAAGTAGCTCATTCATTTCTCTCCATCTTTGCATCCATCCTCTCAGCTCTTTGGCAAGGCTTTCTTCCAAAGTATCAAAAGTTTTATAAGCCTCCTCTGTGGGCAATTGGTTCCATTTCAGACCCCCACACAAGACTTTGACTTTTCTATAAAGCAATTCCACCTTCAAGGCAGTGAGTCTCTGTTCGTCCGTTAGTCCAGAGTTCAATACCAGTTCAAGGACAAATCCCAGCATACTGGTAGAGGAGGAGGAAGCGGGTGTCATATTTCTACTCCCCTCTTTGTTCATCGCCATTTTCCTGAGCTGGAGCGCAAATACCGCAACTTTAAAAGGAGATATTTTCCTCTAGTTAACTTCCCGAAAGAAAAGTTTGCCAGTCTCATGTGTCAATTTTAAATACATTATAGCCAGTTCTGTAGCAGCAATCACTCAAATTGGTTAGATTCTTGATCTCGAAGGGAGGGAGGACAGGCTGCCTTTCTCCTTCCCCCCGGATCGTTCCAAAAGCACGATTTCTGATCAAATTCTTTACTCACGACCACCGGGTTCTTTTAGCTCCATTCTTCAAAGGTAGAACTTGGACGCTCACCGCGGGCTCTGTCGCCGCATTTGCATCCCGGTTGGGGCATGTCCCCGAAGCCCGGCTCCGTTTGCCCTTCACCCCCACTCCCCCTTTACAGGGGGGGCAAGGGAAGGGTTCGGAGCCTCCGCGGGCGCAGCCGGGGAGCCCAGGGTGCGGGACGCTCTTCCCGCACCCCAACCGGAGCCGCGAGCTGCGGTAGCGCGGCTCCTAACCCCCGGGATGGACAAGGCGCTTCGGACCCGAAGCAGCCTTCGACCACCCGGCGATGGCGTCGCCGCCGGAAGTCAACCCTTCCTATAGTTTTGAATTCACTTTAAATTCTTTCATTGCGGAGCTTCAGCAGCCAGCAATTTTGTAAGAGACACATGGAGGGTATATTCCTTTCTTGTAAACTGAGCCTTTCACTGCAAGCCTTTGCATGTCTACTCAGAAGTAAGTCCCATTGTGTTCAATGGAGCCTACTCCCAGGTAACTGGGTAAAGACTGTGCAGCCCTACACTGCAAGTCTAAGCATTTTTACTCAGAAGTAAGTCCCACTGAGTTCAATAGAATTTACTGACTAATCATTCTCACAGATTCCACCACCAAAACCATCATCATTTTTATTATTTTCCTGCCTTTTCCACAGGTACATAAGGCAGCTTACAGCTAAAATTGTATTTCATTCCATTTACCAGTGGAAGGCTTGTACACGATTTTTCTTTACAACAATCCTGTGAGGTAGGCTCGGTGGAGAGGTTGCAACTGGCTCAAGGTAACCAACGAAGGTGTGTTTATGTGTGTGGCGAGATCAAATGTCGGAGAAGCTTCCTGATGTAGAATAAGATGTCCTTATTTTCACCTGAGAAACGTCGGAGGGAATGCTATCAGGTCCCACGCGACACGCTGCTTGACCTCATATGCAAAGTGGAAATGTACCGGAAAATGTGGAATAAACGTTTGCTCGACGCAGCATCATCTAACCTCCCCATAAACGAGCTGGAACGAATGCTCAATAAAAAAAAACCCTGCACCGTCTAATCTCCCTGCAAGCTTTGGGCAAACAAATCAGAAGGGATGCTCAATAAACAAGTTGACTGGAAGCAGCCCCAGCTACTTCACAGGGCACAGTGGTTATGCTCTGCCAGGGCCGTCTCGTCCATAGGGGCTGGTGGCGCGAGCCCGCCGGCATACCAGGCGCCCCCTCCCCAACCCGCCCCCGCCCCCATGGGTGGGCTGAAAGCCAGCCGCCCTTGCCTCCCGGAGCCCCAGCTGGAGCGCTGGAAGGACGCGCAAAGCCCCGCGCCACTACAGCACCACGCCCCTCATCCCCCGCTCGCCCACACCCCCTCCCGAGGGGCGGCCAGCGCGGGAGGGAGGCGGGTGGAGAGGCGGCACGCGGGGGGCGCCGAGGGATCGCTGCGCCACGGCGGCCGATTCCTCTAAGATGGTCCTGTGCTCTGCCTCCAGTGTTGGAGACAGTATTCCTCTGGCTGCCAGTTGTTAGGAATCAGAAGTGGGGAGAGTGCTTTTGTGCCAGTGTGGTGTAGTGGTTAAGAGCGGTAGACTCGTAATCTGGTGAACTGGGTTCACTTCTCTGCTCATCCACATGCAGCTGCTGGGTGACTTTGAGCTAGTCACACTTCTTTGAAGTCTCTCAGCCCCACTCACCTCACAGAGTGTTTGTTGTGGGGGAGGAAGGGAAAGGAGAATGTTAGCCGCTTTGAGACTCCTTCGGGTAGTGATAAAGCGGGATATCAAATCCAAACTCCTCCTCCTCCTCCTCCCCTCCCCTCCTCCTCCTCTTCTTCTTCTCCTCCCCCTCCCCTCCCCTCCTCCTCCTCCTCCTCTTCTTCTTCTTCTACTTCTTCTTCTGCTTCTTCCAGAGGCATCTGGTTAGCCAGAGTGGGGACAAGATGCTGAAGTAGACGGGTCCTTGGCCTGATCCAGCAAAGCTCTCCTTTTCTATGATTGCTTTTATTTTCATTTTCTGATGCACAATAAGCAATAAAAACCAACAGTAAATAAGACAAGAGAGCCAAGCACAGAAGAAAAAGGAAGCAGGGAGGAAGGAACGGAAGCATTCCTAAACCAGCGTTATAATTCCAGACAACTGTCCTTCGGAAGCAAATTATCCAAGAATGTTTTCCCAAAGGAAACTGTGACCACGAGGCTCTGTTTACATTCTTACAGACATCAGAAAACAACCCCAGACTGCGCTTTTGCTGCTTCCAAACCTTTTGAATTCCAGACCAGTTTTCCTGTTCATTTGGGCGTTGTTTGTCTTTCTTTTTCTCTCTCAACATAACCTAACAATGGTGCTCATGCAACCTTTTCTTCGCGAGCTCTGTAGCTGCAGACAAATGCATTTATGCAATAGAAATCCCTCTGAAATGCCTTGCGACGGGAGTTCTCTAGAGGAAGGGAGAGAGAAAGCAAGGCCAGCCTCAGCTGAAAGGAAGTTTTACTTCCCTCCATGTTATTTTTAACACAACACAATACCTATTGTTGGGTCTGGTGAGTGTGTGGGGGCAAAACCAAGTCACAAGCTTGGCTCATTTGCCTGGTGGCTGAATGCCTCTTTTGATAGAAGTCAAGTGAAGGCAGAGAAGCACACAAGGGATTGTTATCCTTCGGGGCGATTTGAATCTGCTTTGTTGCATAGCTGTTGCTGGGTGTGTTGCTGTCCCCCCCCCCTGCAGAAATGGTTGGGAAAGATCTGTATACAGTGGTACCTCTGGTTAAGTGCCGTATTTTTCGCTCCACAAGACACACCCGAACATAAGACGCACCTAGTTTTTAAAGGAGGAAAGGGGGAAAGCCCTGTTCTTTTTAGGATTAGCTGAAAGTGGTGCAGCTTTTTTTTGCAAAGGGAAAAGCCCTGCTTTTTTGAGGATCAGCTGAAAGTGCTGCAGCTTTTTTTTGCAAAGGGAAAAGCCCTGCTTTTTTGAGGATCAGCTGAAAGTGCTGCAGCTTTTTTTGCAAAGGGAAAAGCCCTGCTTTTTTGAGGATCAGCTGAAAGTGGTGCAGCTTTTTTTTGCAAAGAGGAAAAGCCCCGTTTTTATGGGGTCCAACTCACAGTTCTGTAGCTTCTAGTCCTACAGCCATTTCTACAGTTTCCAGACAGATAATCTAATCAGCCAGTCACATGTCGCTGGGGAAACAAACAGCCTCCCTCTGCATTCAACAATGGAGGCCTGGGCAAGGGGGCGGGGCTGGAAAGGGAGCCTTATCTCTCTCCAATCACTTGCTGAACAGCTGTTAAGTGGCTTCCTTTCAACACCCATTCTCTCTTTGTAAAAAAGAGAGAACACAATCTGCTTTTGGCCCCTAGGCAATTCGGCTCCAGGGACCACACATTTGCTCCATAATACGCACAGACATTTCCCCTTACTTTTTAGGAGGAAAAAAGTGTGTCTTGTGGAGCGAAGAATACGGTACTTAATTCGTTCCGGAGGTCCGTTCTTAACCTGAAACTGTTCTTAACCTGAAGCAACACTTTAGCTAATGGGACCTCCTGCTGCCGCTGTGCCGCCAGAGCACGATTTCTGTTCTTATTCTGAAGCAAAGTTCTTAACCTGAAGCATTATTTCTGGGTTAGTGGAGTTTGTAACCTGAAGCGTATGTAACCTGAGATACCACTGTATTTGTTGTGGCATGGGGTTAGTGATTTCAGTAAGTGATTTCAGCTTTCTGACATAGCAGGCAGGAGACAGCTTCTTCGTGTAACACTCTTTATTCAGGCAAACAAGACTGGAGACTGAGGAGAGGGAAGCTACATTTATTGGGACAGAAGACTGGCTAGAAAGGATGCATTCTGGAGGGAACAATCTCAAGCAATCACAAAGCTGCCTTTTGGTGGGAACCAATAAGACTGAGGATCCAAATACAGCAGCTTAAATGACCCAATAGTAGCTGTTCCTTCTGGAACAGAAAGGCAGTTACTTTACCCTAATGCGAATAACAGACAATAGTAATACAGATATAAAAACCATTGAATCAATACACAACAGTATTCCTTTAAAGAGCCCACTGATCTGCCACACTTGAAACCATCCCTCCTTCCATTTGGCACATCAGCCCATTCGTCTAGCTGCTGCTACCAAATGAGACTCCAAAAGAGATCTTAATTGGGACGCAGGGTGTTATGTATTGAGCTGAATCCTAGAACAATAGGATCCAGAATGCAGCAGTCTAATTGGTCTGCAGGAGTCACCCAATCCAGCTCATGTTCGCAACTCAAGCGTCCACTGTAATAATAATAATAATAATAATAATAATAATAATAATAATAATACCTTTATTGTCAATGCCCAACCTGTATACAATGAAATTAACTGAGCCTCCCTCCCCCCCAAACACTCAATCTCATTGCACTCTGTGTGCTTGTCGCAAAACACACCAACCCTGAAAGTCAATCACACTACAGTGGTACCTCGACTTACGAACTTAATCCGTTCCGAATGCACATTCGTAGGTCGAAAAATTCGTAAGTCGGAAAAAGCAATTTCCCCATAGGAATGCATTGGAAACGAAATTCGAAAAAATTCGTAAGTCGAGTAAACCCCATCTAAAATTCGTAAGTCGAGTAAACTCCATCTAAAACCGCCAACGGATGTCCTTCGGATGTCGAAAAATTCGTAGGCGTGCGGGCCCTTTTTTCATTCGTAAGTCGAAAAATTCGTATGCCGAGTAATTCGTAAGTCGAGGTACCACTGTATATTATTTTCTGTTCTGCAGCCTAACAACCAACGGATAGAAACTGTTTTTTAGCCTGTTGGTACGACTGATTATACTTCTATATCCCCTGCCCGAGGGTAGAAGATTAAAGAGGTGCTGGCTGGGATGTGAATCATCCTTGAGAATTTTTCTCGCTCTCCTAAGGCATCGATCCCTTGCGATGTCATCTAGCGGGCTCATGGGACAGCCCATGATACCATGTGCTGTGTTCACCACCCTCTGTAAAGACTTTCTGTCCGTGGCTGTCAGGCCAGCAAACCACACTGTGATACAATATGAGAGGACACTTTCTATTGTGGACCAGTAGAAGGGGGTCATCAATTGTTGTTTAACATTGTTCTTTCGGAAGACCATGAGGAAATGGAGTCTCTGTTTGGCCTTCCTAACCACCTGACTTATATTGTTTTTCCAAGTGAGGTCTTCACTATTAAGGACTCTCCGTTTATGGGTCAGATGTTCTGACAGTGCAATGACGCATACTTTTGATAGCCACTGCTCCTGGGAAGGAGTAGATTTGGACTTCCAATGGGAGGCCACTGACAATCTGGCAGCAGCAAGAAGCATAAAAAAACCCCTCTCCAGAGACTGCGCCCAAATGAAGCTAACTTCTCCTCTGCCCTCTTCATGCCTCTCCTGGTTCTGGGAGACCAGCGGGACTCATCTCTGCCTCTTGGCCTCTCCTGCTTCAGCTTCTGCCTCCGATTCTGGACTGCTCTCTGCCGCAGACTTTCCCTGCTCACCAAACACTGTTACAACCTGCATCCAACCAGTCTGTGACACTTCCTTCTGCTTGAAGTCATTACACTTTACGGGAGATTTGTAAATAGCTTCTACTTGGTTCACCCACGGCATCAACCGAGGCCTTCCTTGGATGACCTCTGAGGATTCTGAGGTTAAAAATGCAATTGATTGAGAAACTCAGTACCTTTGCTTCTTATCAGCTTCTGGCTCAGAGGAGCAGGATGTTCTAGATAAGGCACCAGGAAGAACAGAGCATGTAGCACAGTGGTAAACTGGAACAGCCTGTCACATTTTTAATTTAATTTAATTTTTAATTTATTTTACTAAGTTCGCTTGACAACATTACATTGTTATGCATGGTATTATGAAAAAAGAAAACAAATACAAATCAGAGACAATTCTATACAATTTTTGTTGTTGTTGTTCAGTCGTTCAGTCGTGTCCGACTCTTCGTGACCCCATGGACCAGAGCACGCCAGGCACCCCTATCCTCCACTGCCTTCCGCAGTTTGGCCAAACTCATGCCACTCGCTTTGAGAACACTGTCCAGCCATCTCATCCTCTGTCGTCCCCTTCTCCTTGTGCCCTCCATCATTCCCAACATGACCCAGAAGCCCTGCGACGGGGTGAGCTCCCGTTGCTTGTTCCCAGCTCCTGCCAACCTAGCAGTTCAAAAGCACATCAAAGTGCAAGTAGATAAATAGGTACCACTCCGGCGGGAAGGTAAATGGTGTTTCCGTGCGCTGCTCTGGTTCGCCAGAAGCGGCTTAGTCATGCTGGCCACATGACCCAGAAGCTGTACGCCGGCTCCTTCGGCCAATAAAGCGAGATGAGCGCCGCAACCCCAGAGTCGTCTGCGACTGGACCTAACGGTCAGGGGTACCTTTACCTTTACCAACACTTTGAATTGTGCTTGGAAACGTACTTGGGACCGGTGTCATATGGTCTCGTTGGCCACTACCAGTCACCAGTCTGGATGCCGCATTCTGGATTAATTGTAGTTTCCAGTCCATCTTCAAATGTAGAGCGCATTGCAGTAGTCCAAGCAGGAGATAATAAAGCAGGACATGGGATGGTTTAAAAGGGAGATGTGATAGGTGTGGTGTGAGGAAAATACCCAACACCGTTCCGGGTGTTTTTCACTCACAACCCCTCCTCCTGCTCCCCTCATGTAGCTGATCTTTTAAACGCCCCGTTTTCCAACGCCTGGCTGATGCAACTCCCTAGGCCAGGTTACAACCTTTCGTCCCCATGTTGTATTTTTGCATATGGAGGCATGCACACCAGGTATGATGTCAAGGATGGGGTCATGCTCCCGTGACCCTATGACACATGCCTTAAGATCATTATGCATTCTGACGCAATGTGCAGAAACAGCGGCTCTCTTCCTGCTTGCACAAGTTTCAACTTTGAATGCATCCTTTAAATGCAGATGATCCCCACGTAGCTGTGTTAAGTTTGTGGGTGTGTTTCTACAGCTCATCTCGCCTCTGGCCCTTCTTGCTAATGCCCTCGGAAGCCTCCTTTTGCAAACCGTCACATGTTGGTTTGCCAAACCCCGTTGACTCAGAATACGTCTTGGGCATTTTCAGTGAGAACTCATTTGGCCCTCGCTTCCTCCAGCGGGGCATATTAGCCAAATCGATGAATCGCAGAATTGTCGAGTGAGCGAGGTTCCCTAAAAAGGAGGGTTGGCAAGTAAAAATGACAGGATATGCAGAGTTAGCAGGTCTAACGAGTAAAAAAAGAGAGAGCAAGAAGAAGACCAAGAATATAAAGAAAAGGGGGGGGGGAACATAGCCATGTTCAAATATATAAAAGGATGTCATATAGAGGAGGGAGAAAGGTTGTTTTCTGCTGCTCCAGAGAAGCGGACACGGAGCAATGGATTCAAACTACAAGAAAGAAGATTCCACCTAAACATTAGGAAGAACTTCCTGACAGTAAGAGCTGTTCGACAGTGGAGTTTGCTGCCAAGGAGTGTGGTGGAGTCTCCTTCTTTGGAGGTCTTTAAGTGGAGGCTTGACAGCCATCTGTCAGGAATGCTTTGATGGTGTTTCCTGCTTGGCAGGGGGTTGGACTGGATGGCCCTTGTGGTCTCTTCCAACTCTATGATTCTATGATTCTATGAAATTCGTGGAGTATCTGGAAAATAATTGTAAACAAGTGAAAACGCTAGCAGTGTTAAGGTAAATTCAACCGTATAATATATCATCAAGGGAGAATAAGGGGAGAAAGTGATATAAATGGATATATAAGGTATTTGCAGGAATGGTGAAATTAAAAGAACCAAGGAAGGGCGAGAGGGGAGGTCATTGAATTTTTTTATTAAAATAAATATAATTTTTAAAAATAGACCGGGGGGGGGCGCCGAGGAAGCTTTCAGGGGGAAACTCCAAGTGTGTGTGGGGGGGGGGATGCTGCTCCTTGAGGAGTTGTGCATGCAGGTTGACTGAGGGAGGGGCAAAAAACTGGAGGAGGGGGACGGAATTGGAGTGTCCTGGAAGAAGCACGACTGGCACGCCGAACAGCAGCACTCCACAGGAGTTTTGTGCACACCTCTCACCTAGTCTCGTTATAATGGAGAAGAAGAAGAAGCAGAGTTTGAATTTGATATCCTGCTTTATCACTACCCGAAGGAGTCTCAAAACGGCTAACATTCTCCTTTCCCTTCCTCCCCCACAACAAACACTCTGGGAGGTGAGTGGGGCTGAGAGACTCCAAAGAAGTGTGACTGGCCCAAGGTCACCCAGCAGCTGCATGTGGAGGAGCAGAGACGCGAACCCGGTTCACCAGATTATGAGTCCACCGCTCTTAACCACTACACCACACTGGAAAGGCAGGCGATGTGGATCTCAAGGCCAGTCCGTCTTCATTGCAAAAGTGATGCCAGCTCTGAGCTCGTGGCCAAAGCAGAGAACTGAAGACACTGACAAGCCAATGGACAAGAAGCCAAGGAAAATAAAAAGCTACATGGAGAGACTCCTCTTGGATGTCATCCTCAACTTAACGGGGTTCCTCTGGGCCCCTTACAGGGCCTTTACCTCCTTTGTTCTTTATCTGTGTCCTTCAGCTCACGTAACACGCTGAGTCTCCCAGTCTGCAGAAGGTATTTTCCTAAGGCAGGGATGGGCAAATTGTGCTCTTCCAGTTTTGTGAACTCCCATCAGGCCCTGCCAGCCTGGCCAGCGGTCACGAACGATGGGATTTGTAGCCCTATAGCATCTGGAAGGTTGTGGGTTCTCCATCCTTTTCCTAACGCACACATCCGAGACAATAAACTTGTGCCTGAGCTGTACCGCTTCAGACTGCAAGTGGGGTTCATGGGACAGACTGTCCTCCTCTATACAGAAAAATAAAAATAACTGCATGTAGAAAGCTAGCCTGTCAAGGAGATAGGATTAGGTATAATCCTCTCCCTGACATGCTAATTTTCTTAGTTAAGGGTTCCCTTATTTATTCATTTATTTTTGGGTATGGAAAAGCCTCACACGAGTCTCTGCCTCCAGTATGAAGTGATGCACAACACAGCCTCAAAGTCTTCAGTTTTTGTGTGTGGAATCATTCGATTGGAAATCAAAGAGTTTGCTAAGCCGGAGCATCCGGGCCTCTGACCTGGCAGAAAACGAGCTCATTCCCTGCGGAATAGATTCAGCAAATGAAAAATGGAAGGTTACTTTTGCTTTGCAACAACAGGTGTATTTATTCTCTTAGGGTTGTGGTTACTTATTAAAAAAAGATAAAGGAAAAAACTGCCCAGCTCTGCAAGATAGGACTCAACGGCCAAGAGAGGGTCGATAAGCATCGGAGTTACCGATTAACTCCTTTGCGAGATCCTGAAACCCTAAGATGACTAATCTGAAATGGAGACCAAAACATCAGGCTGTGCCAAAAAGGGTTCAAAAGTTTACAAGACAAAGTTATGTTTCATAGATTCTTCAGGGGGTGTAGCACTGTAGCTTTTTGAAGTGAGCAGCACCACTGCCCTCCATGGGCAAAAATTTGCAGTGGCTAATATTTGCTACTGCAGAGCTGAGGGCTGGGCAGCATATTTTGAACAGGGATGAAAGACCTGTAGCTCTCCAAGTCCTTCTTGGACTTCAGCTCCCATCCATCCCTGCCAGTATGGCCAATGGCCAGGGATAATGGAACAGGGAGTCCAGGAACATCTGGAGAACCTGGGGTTCCCCGACCCTGATGCAGTGGAGTGGTAAAAAGCAGGCACGTGGGGAGAAATCTGCCCCAAGAACAGCTGCCAGTTGATCCGCCCTTCTGGCATGGGATGGGCAGAGCCCACATCATAGAATTGCCGATTTGGAAGGGACCCCCTTGCAAGTTTGAGCTCATTCTGAGCTTTGACCTGCCTGAACGTCACACGGCAACTGTTGGCTCCTGTCTGGAGATGGTGGCGCTATGGTCTAAACCACTCAGACTCTTGGGCTTGCCAATCAGAAGGTCGGCGGTTCAAATCCCCGCGACAGGGTGAGCTCCCGTTGCTCTGTCCCAGCTCCTGCCAACCTAGCAGTTCGAAAGCACACCAGCGCAAGTAGATAAATAGGTACCGCTGTGGCGGGAAGGTAAATGGCGTTTCTGTGCGCTCTGGTTTCTGTCACAGTGTTCCGTTGCGCCAGAAGCGGTTTAGTCATGCTGGCAACAAGACCCGGAAAGCTGTCTGTGGACAAGTGCAGGATCCCTCGGCCTGAAAGCAAGATGAGCGCCGCTACCCCATAGTCGCCTTTGACTGGACTTAACCATCCAGGGGGTCCTTTAATCATGTCTGCTCCTCTTTTGTTATTCTCCCTTTCTTCCATTTCTTATATATGCCCTGTCCAGAGTGCATGTCCGACTACACTCAGCTTTCCCTTGCCTCTGTATTGTGAAACCCGGGAGGACACGATCACTTCCTCCCAAGTTTTCAAGTACTTCCACTTCATTGATCAGTACTTCCCTGTTGGTGAGGACCAGGTCCGAGTTAGACGATCCCCTTCTTGTTTCTTCCACCATCTGGAAAATGAAATTATCAAGAGAGGCAAAGGAGGAAGTTGTCAGACCTTACACTCTTTGCAGAGTTACAGGTAGGTAGCTGTGTTGGTCTGCCATAGTAAAAAAATAAAAAAATAAAAAATCCTTCAAGTTGCACCTTGTAAAGGGAAAATCCCAGGTGTGGAACTGCCCAGGCACTGCCCAGCCCTTGGGGATAAGCCCACTGGTTTCTGCGGAGTTAAATAAAAGAAGTCCAGCCACTGGAGCAAGGACAAGACAGGGTTTCTTGCGCAATAGGTTACAGTCAAAACTGCACACCCAGAGCAGCGTTACAAGAACTTTTAAAGGGAAGGGTTATACATGATTAACATATAGGAAAAACAAGATTAGCATATGGGGGAAACAGAGCAATATCAGGGAGATAGCCCTGGGCCAATGTGAATTGGTGTTAAGTATTGGCAAGGATACCTTGAGCACTTATCTGGGAGTGAACAATGGGATTCCAGCTGAGGGATATTAGCCCAGTGGCTTCCTGAAGCACCCAGAGAGTACCTGCTGTGGCATTTCCCTGTGCACATGGTCTCTCGCCTACTGGATCATGGCAGAGAGATGGGTTCCCTTAAGGGCATCACTCCATACCCCAATGAGTTTGCTCGGGAGGAGACTTTGCTTGGGTGACCCCCCAATAATTTCTGTAACAACCTTAGAGACCAACTAAGTTTGTTCTTGGTATGAGCTTTCGTGTGCATGCACATTTCTTCAGATACATGCACACTTCAGGTCCCAGCTCCTGACAACCTAGCAGTTTGAAAGCACGTCAAAAATGCAAGTAGATAAATAGGTACCGCTCCGGCAGGAAGGTAAACGGCGTTTCCATGCGCTGCTCTGGTTCACCAGAAGAGGCTTTGTCATGCTGGCCACATGACCCGGAAGCTGTACGCCAGCTCCCTCGGCCAGTAAGGCGAGATGAGCGCTGCAACCCCAGAGTCATCCGCGACTGCACCTAATGGTCAGGGGTCCCTTTACCTTTACATTTACCCTACTCTTCAGACCCAAAGGCTCCCAGAGCGTTTTCACACAGTAAATTAAAAGAAAGGCAGTGCCTGCTTGCAGACTTATAATCTATAAGAGCCGAATCACAAAGACAAAAGGGACAGGAATGGAAGAGCTGGGGGGAAGCAAACTTCAGTGCCTGTTCTTAAAATTTGCATTATGTAGTAGTTGCAATAGGAAGTGTGCATGCACACGAAAGCTCATACCAAGAACAAACTTAGTTGGTCTCTAAGGTGCTACTGGAAGGATTTTTTTTAAATTAATTTTGTTTTGACTCTTGGCAGAGTTTGAGTTCCAACAAATATCGGTTTAGGATCTCTTAATATGACGAAATTCACAGGGTGGGTACCGCTCCCTTGCCTGGTTCCCAGTTTAAATAAACAATAAATGAAAAGGGTTACTGTGGAAATGTATATGGACTACTTCAAACACTTTTTAAAAATCAAACACTTATTATCATGATCATCATCATGCAAGTTGGTTGATATGGTTCATAATTGGCAGATGAGCAGGCAAGATTGATTTGAATGCAAAGACTCACACATATCCTGCCTCATCCCCCCCCCCGATGATCATCTCGGATTTTGTTACGATAAGGTCCTATGATTAACTGGCATCATTGTCGGTGACATGAAGGCAAAAACAGGAAAAAGAAGAGAGGGGGAAGTATTTGCATGTCCTGGAATCCATCCTGTTGTTGCAGGTGTGTCGGAAAGAAGCGATCTGCTTCTTCTCGTCAGCCGGACATCTAGATGAATGGCGATGCTCCTCTTGCTGTGCAAACAAGATACAAGAACAAATGTTCCTCACTCAAGAGATTAACCTAAAGATTTCCCCCAACCAAAGCAGGAAATTTGGAAGCGGTTTGGGAGACCAGATCTCTGCCCTGGGATGAGGCAAGGCCAAACACCACCACCACCACCACCACCACCACCAACAAATTATTTATAGCCCACCCATCTGGCTGGCTTTCCTCAGCCACTTTGGGCGGCTCCCAACCGAATATTAAAAACACAAAACAAAATAAAAAATAAAAAAATTCCTTCCAGTAGCACCTTAGAGACCAACTAAGTTTGTTCTTGGTATGAGCTTTCGTGTGCATGCACACTTCTTCAGATACATGCACACGAAAACTCATACCAAGAACAAACTTAGTTGGTCTCTAAGGTGCTACTGGAAGGAATTTTTTTTAATTTTGTTTTGACTATGGCAGACCAACACGGCTACCTACCTGTAATTAAAAACACAATGCAGCATTAAAAACTTCCCTAAACAGGGCTGCCTTCAGATGTCTTTTAAAAGTAAGATACAGTGGTACCTCGGGTTAAGAACTTAATTCGTTCTGGAGGTCCGTTCTTAACCTGAAACTGTTCTTAACCTGAGGTACCACTTTAGCTAATGGGGCCTCCTGCTGCCACCACGCCGCCAGTGCGTGATTTCTGTTCTCATCCTGAAGCAAAGTTCTTAACCCGAGGTACTATTTCTGGGTTAGCGGAGTCTGTAACCTGAAGCGTCTGTAACCCGAGGTACCACTGTAGTTGCTTATTGCCTTGACATCTGCTAAGAGGCATTAGGAGACCCCCTAGAGGTTTATCAGTCCATCCACCCACCCCTCTTCACTCAGGAGGGGGGACCTCTGGGAACTGTAGTTCTGCAAAGAGAATAGGCCACTCCTAACATCTCACAGAGACATCACCTTCCCGACAAAGGTCCGTATAGTTAAAGCTATGGTTTTCCCAGTAATGTATGGAAGTAAGAGCTGGACCATAAAGAAGACTGATCGCCGAAGAATTGATGCTTTTGAATTATGGTGCTGGAGGAGACTCTTGAGAGTCCCATGGACTGCAAGAAGATCAAACCTATCCATTCTTAAGGAAATCAGCCCTGACTGCTCACTGGAAGGTCAGATCCTGATGTTGAGGCTCCAATACTTTGGCCACCTCATGAGAAGAGAAGACTCCCTGGAAAAGACCCTGATGTTGGGAAAGATGGAGGGCACAAGGAGAAGGGGGCGACAGAGGATGAGATGGTTGGACAGTGTTCTCAAAGCTACTAACATGAGTTTGGCCAAACTGCGGGAGGCAGTGAATGATAGGCGTGCCTGGCGTGCTCTGGTCCATGGGGTCACGAAGAGTCAGACACGACTGAACGACTGAACAACAACAACAAACATCTCACAGCACCCTAAACAAGCTACAGCCTACAAAATTCTTTGGGTTTTTAAAGTGGCTCTGGCTGAAAAGGAAAGATTCCCATTCTCGTTTTTGAACATGTTTCAGATCATAAACTTTTTTTTTAGGTAGGCTTTTGTGTGCATGCACACTTCTTCAGATACACTGAAATGGAAATCACCAGACCCTTATATATAGTGAGAGAGTGGGGAGGCGTATTACTCAGAAAGGTGGTGGGAATGGTTTTTTTTGAGGGTGTGTGTGTTGGACAGTGGTGGTGAGGGTGAGGAGGAGGGGGGTGGAATTGGGTCCATTTCAATAACTCTGACAGAAATAGATTGAAATTTGTTACATCGTTTGGTGTATCCTAGGTTTAGTTCTCACAAACAGTGAAGCAGGTGAAAATCCCGGGTCTCCACTTCAGAAATGTAGGGTGTGGGTGTGACGGAAGAGGACTCCAATGGGCAAATGCTCTTCCATACCCAATCAATCCATCCATCCATCAATTTCGCAGCTTTTCTTTAAAGGCAGGAGTCAGCCGTGACCAAAGGAGCACAGCACACTCTAGTGGACACAGCAAAATATGACAACTAGCTTTCATTTAGAGTGGACAGTACTGCCCCCCCCGGGGGGGGAGGAGGAGGAGTAAGAGGCATGGAGCAGCTATGGGTGCAAATGGCTGTGACTTCAGAAAGCTGGTATCACTTGACCAAGTTCCTCAGCTTTGTTGAATTCCTTAAACTATTTATTTATTTTTCTTAAACTAAATAAATATCAGGCAGGAATCCATGTCCTTTGAACATGCTCAGCACTGGTTAAGCTGTTTTGGGCTTCCTCCTCACTTCTGCATTGGATTGACATTTCTAAAACAACTCTCACTGTTAACTGTTTGCTTAATTAATTAATTGCAAGCCATTAAGGTTGTTATCAACCGATCCTAGCTGGCGCATTGATCTGACCATATGTTTCTTTGCGTGCAGGACGGGGAAGCAGAACCCAGCCACCAGCTGCGAACCTTTGCGACAGTCAGGTGAGGAGTTTGCAGTGATAAAACCGCTAACACCGTTGCAAAGCTAAGCAGGGTCCAATACGGTTTCAAATTGGACGGGGCACAGCGTGTGCCGAATCCTGCATTGCAGGGGGCTGGACGAGATGACCCTCCTTCCCATTCTATCACCCTATGAAGTCACAGTTGCTGTAAAATGCGTTTTGAACATAGGAATATAGTTACAGTAGCTGCTTTATATGGAGTCATATTGTTCTAGTATCTGCACTGACAGCAGCTCCTTCAAGATTTGAAAGAGGGGACGTTTCCAGCCCTACCTAGAGAAGCCGGGGATTGAATTTTGAGACCTTCTGCATACAAAGCATGCCAACAAATGTCAGGTAGGAGTCAGTTTTTTTTATAAAAAAAAAAAAAGACGAAGGCAGGGGCAAGAGTTCAGAAAGGCCTTTGCAAAGTGTGTTTTTACACACCTGTTTGATTTTAGTAACATCATTATGTGTATTTCTATCTGCTTTTCCCCCAGGCCGGCACTCTAGCCAGCATCGATAGACGTCAATAAGGAAAAACATGGTTTGTCCTCTCCCTCTGCCTTATCAATGGATTTGGTTAACTCGATAAGAAACATTCTTATTATTTTAATATTCATCTCACCCAAGACAGTAATGGACTTCATTTTATCCTATGTTTAAAATCATACTCAGCCGATTTTTATTGTACCTACCTGGTGTGTGACACACACACACACACACACACACACACACACACACACACACACACATATAAATGTAAATGTAAAGGATCCCATGATGGTTAAGTCCAGTCAAAGGAGACTATGGGGTGCGGCGCTCATCTCGCTTTCAGGCCGAGGGAGCCAGAGTTTGTCCACAGACAGCTTTCCAGGTCATGTGGCTGGCATGACTAAACCACTTCTGGCGCAATGGGACACTGTGACGGAAGCCAGAACGCACGGAAACACTGTTTACCTTCCTGTCACAACAGTACCCATTTATCTATTTACGCTGGTGTGCTTTCGAACTGCTAGGTTGGCAGGAGCTCAGAGCAACGGGAGCTCACCCCTTCACAGGGATTTGAACCGCTGACCTTCTGATCATAAAGTCCAAGAGGCTCGGTGGTTTTGACCACAGCGCCACACACACACACATGCCCAAACAGAGGGGGGGGTCATATGGGCCACTTGGCCCGGGCCTCCGATTCCAAAGGGGGCCTCGGTTAGCAGATTCACAATCGCTCACCATTATTTAAATGTAAATACTTAAAACAATCATTTTCCCTATGTATTTTAAAAAAGCACTATTGTATATCTATATTTTCCATTTTGTCTTTATATGCAGATACGGTTCAAGCCTTGAAATAAAATTATTTGTCAGCATAACTTTTGTGAAAATTATTTATATACTTATTTATAAGACTTCAGAGATTCCCAGGGTAAAAAAGGGGGGGCATTATCTACCTGGCCCAGGCATCTGCTTGGCAATGCAAGGGCCTGCACACACACACACACACACACACACACACACACACACACGTTTACCACATGGTGCCTTCTCCTTAAGTTGCTTTCATTTTTAATTTTTTTAAAAACACAACCTTTATGGATATGCTATTGCTGTTTTTAACCAAGGTTTCTGTTGCATTGTGTGTTACACTGTCTTGGTGTATTGTTATTAATCAAAAGTGCAGTTTACATTTAAGTAAATCAGAAAGATGTGTTCCTAGTTTATGGAATTTTCTTCCACGCCAGTTTAGACTCTAGACAAACTCCAAGGAGATTAGGGCTACCCAAACCATGTTAATCCAACTGTACCATTCCAAGGTGAATGATACAAGTATGTTTCCCCCCCCCTCTCTCCCCCTGCGTATGTGAGAGGGAGAAATCAGTTTAAAAAACAACATATGGTATTTTATTTCTTTCACAGGTATTGAGGCACATGGTCACTTTGTGCCATCTGTATATGCAAATGTCTGGCACGTTTAAGACTATATAGAACTGTGAGTAGCAGAAAGAAAATAAAATAAAAAATTCCTTCCAGTAGCACCTTAGAGACCAACTAAGTTTGTACTTGGTATGAGCTTTCGTGTGCATGCACACTTCTTCAGATACACTGAAACGGAAGGAGCAGGTTAGCAATAAATCACACAGCGCCAGTGAAGTTAACTTTTTATTCAAGGAAACAAGGTTGGCTCAAGAAGGCACAGCAACTCGTTTTGGTAGATCTTGCCTCCTTCTTGGGTCCTTCCCAAGCAATCTGAGACTTTGTAGCCTTGTCTGTTTATGCTCCCTGCTCTTCATACCTCTTCTGATCCTGGGAGACCAGCAGGGAGGGGAACTGGTTGCAGCAGGATGGAGAGACCCCCTGGTTTCTGCAGCAGCCTGCCTTATCTCTGCCTCTTGCAGCCTGCTTCTGGATTTCTCTCTGCCACATACAGGTGAAACTCGAAAAATTACAATATCGTGGAAAAGTCCATTTATGTAAGCAATTGTTTTCATTAGCTACTGGAGTTTAATATATGAGATAGACTCATGACATGCAAAGCGAGATATGTCAAGCCTTTGATTGTATGATTATGGCGTGCAGCTGATGAAAACCCCAAAGTTGAAATTGATAATTTGGGGTTCTCATCAGCTGTACGCCATAATCATCACAATTATAACAAACAAAGGCTTGACATATCTCGCTTTGCATGTCATGAGTCTATCTCATATATTAGTTTCATCTTTTAAGTTTAATTACTGAAAGAAAGGAACCTTTCCACGATATTCTAATTTTTCGAGTTTCACCTGTACGCCCCCAGCTCACTAAACCCAGTTCATCGCCCTACCGCCAATCCCCAAATACAGTCGCACCGTAGATTTGTGTAAAAGACATCACTATACTGGCAGTTTTATTTTCAGTTCCTTTCCTAACAATCCAAATCATGGAATCTGATCCTCCACAGCTGCCACACACTCAGCGAACAATTTAACCAATTAACTGACCGCAAGCTCCTGCGGCCACCGAGCACAATTTCTTTTAATCAGACGCCGAGTCTAATGAAGAGGCCTTCGAGAGGGACGGTTGATTACAATACAAAAATTTATTCGAAGTCATTTGCATCATATTGAAAATGTCAACAATAAATTAGATGTCGCCAGATAAAACAAGTGATCCTTCATTTGGAGAGAGAGAGAAAAGTGATCATATAAAGCGTAGTATAATAAAGAAAGAAAGAAAGAAAGAAAGAAAGAAAGAAAGAAAGAAAGAAAGAAAGAAAGAAGACTTTGACGACAACCCTGGAGATAAGTGTCAAAGAAATTTGGCTTTGCTGAAAACACCCACACCTACAAATAAATACTTTAAAAAGATAATTTAGCAGGAACATTCCTATTGGGCAACAGCAGCAATTGAACCAGGTTATTTCTGTATGCAAAGCTCTACAGTTCTTTCCTCAAAAGGGGAGTTTGCAGGGGCTGGCACTCGACCCTTGCCCCCTGCCGACATTTCTGTGATTCAGGTCGCCAACTGATCAGGAAACCTATCTAGCCCTGCTCCTCCGCCTTCAACACCCACTTCACCTTCAAAAAAAATAATTGGTGGGTAAAAACTTCTCTACAGAATGGAACGCTGCAGCCAACAAGTCATGTGGACCCTGTTGAAATGGATTTAAATTAGGCAACTTAGTTTAACGCGTCTGCCCATTGCCTCCAGTTCAAGCTGTTGTTAAAGGCACAAGAGCACAAGTAGGTGTATATATATAAAAAGCTGGTAACCCTCGCTGCAATCACAGCAGGAAGACAGCTATAGAGTGTTACTGGTTACCAGAGTTTTGCTGGAAAAGGAGAAAACCCCTTGTCATTTTGACTGTCACTTTAGCTTGTGATTTTGACTGTCATTTTAGGTTTTTAATCAATACATCACTGATCAGAAAAGCGAGAATTGCTGGCTTTGCCGCCTGGAGGTAAACAGAGACACAGTCTCCTTCTTCTCAGCCAAGGGGAGAAGATGCTCACGAAAGCTACTGGACATTAAAGCAGGGCTGGTCTTTGACCACTGGACCTGCTGGCTGGGAGTCCATCTCCAAACAGTACCCAAAGCCCTGCTTTTTAAAGGCTCAAATATCGGAGCGAGGGATTTCTGGGTACGTGCGCTCAAGTTGCGTGGGAACTCGCAGTGTCGTCAAATCAAACGCCAGATGTATAAGCAGAACAGATTAAGATAATTCTGCAAAAAGCAGCAACACGACCCAATGGCGAGGGAAGAGGGGGAGAAATTACACCCAGCCCACAAACACACCTCGATTTAAAAACGATAAGCCGACAAGTTCCTTAAGAGTGATTTCTTTCCTTAAAAAAATAATACCACAGGTTCCGGAAGAAGAAAACATTATGGAGGATAACCAAATTAAGCAGCTCTTTGAGAACATTTCCTTTATGTTCTTACGCTCCAAGCTCTGCTGAGTTGGGCTGGTGAATAGTTTGATTAGGCTAAGGGTGCCAGTTTGTCTCCCCCTTCCGGCAGGGAATCTTGTGCCAGGACGGGCAGAAATCCAACCGGGGAAGCTGCTTCTCATCACAACATTTGGGAGCTTAGGGAAAGCTTTCCCAGTTGGACGTCTCCTTGGCTTGCGGGAAACAAAGGCCTCAATCTGACCTCTCACTGAGACTGAGTGAGCAGAGTGCAGTCTCTGCCCCTGACTAGAGAGCAGGGGTTGCTGACACACACATACATACAACCTGTAGCCCTCGTGGCTAAGTGAGAAAACCCATAACCGTTTCTGGATGCTCAGACGTTTACAGGGACGTTCTGCGGTCAGGACACCTGTGTGCTCAAAGCAGATTTTCTCCTTCCTACAAGCTTCCACTTTCTATCTTTCCTTCATTACTGCCTTCTATCGTTGCTCCATATGTTTTCTTTATCCCTATCAAACTAGAATTTTTAATCTTTCATTTTTTGAAGAAACGCAATACATATATTCACATACTTGATTGGGGGGGGGAACACCCCTCAAAATACTGGAACAAGGAATAAATCAAGCCAATTTCACAATTCTGACCCAGTCCCAGATTGTGCCCCATCACAAGCCAAACCATGTGTCTCAGTTCTTTCTGTCCTCATGGGGAGGAAGGCTTTCCAGATCTCATGCAAGGATTAACCAGAGCTCCTTTTTAAAGGGGGTGGGGTGGGGTGGGCATCAGGGACAAAAACTAGAATCTTTCACATGCATATCAAAGCGCCTCTGAGCTCAGTCCTCAACAACATTATTTTCAGTCTGTAAAATAGGGTTGCCAATTGATTGGGGGGGGGGGCAGCCTGGCTTGCTCTTGTGCATTTTGAGCAGTGACCCTGATCTGTAGGCGACGCTTCCCACAATGTGGAGGTAAGAATTGACCGCTTGCGGACCATGTTGGTGTGAAAGGCACAGGCGCAGAGGCGGGCAAAAGGGATTGGCAACCCTACCAATTCTGGGGCAGGCAATAATATCCTTGCTGCGGCACTCGTTCCGAACAGGTTTCGAACTACACCTGCGCTGCAGCATTAATGACGGCGACCCACTGGGGCTAAGGGCCAAGCGGCAAGTTTTCAAAAGGCGCCCTTAAATCTGGCCACTTTTGTTTTGAGGGAAAAGCAAGCACCCTGATCCGGAGCGGGTCCCCACGTCTCCTTCCTGCTGAAATACAGCTGGTTTACACATTCTTATTTATTTGGGGTGGGGGGGGGAAGAATAATTGTGTTTATCCTCAGATGTCGGTTGCCCGTAAGAATTAAAATGCATTGCACGAGATCTTTCGGAGAGGGCTTCTCTCTCCTTTTTATAGCAACCATAAAAAATAAGACACGCACTATTATTATTCTTTTTAAAAAGGAAATAAGAAGGTAGCATAACCATCTGGATTTTAAGGACAAATGCAGGTGAAGAATCACTCTGATCCCCACCCACAAGAGGTCCCACAACCAGCGGCACGTGGCGACTTTTAACGTGGATCTGCCCATCACCGTTTTCTTGAAACCGCCACACGGCCGTCCTCCTAAACAGTCTCACAATTCGTTCCTGCGGTAAATGCTTCATTACGGACTGCTTCCCCTATCTCCAGTCTCCGGAAGAGGATGCTTTCTACAGCGTTCCAGCCCAATCTTTTCCTGCCACCTACACTGAAGGGGCTGGGTCCTTGTTAACTGTGGAGATCACCCCTTCCTCTTTTTCATCGTTTATAAGGTTCCCGACGGTGCGATCCTATGCCTGCCTGCTCAGAAGTAAGCTGTACGGAGTTCACTGGGGACATGCTCCCAAGTAATCCCATTCCCTGGCCACGGATCTCACATCTTGATTCTGCTCACTTTTCCTCCGATGTAGCCCTTGAACAATATCCTCCAGAGGTGGAGATACTTTCCTTCCACTTCAGGACAATTTCACACAGGAGCCACCTACCACAGCTGTAAAAAACAGAAGCAAAAAAAAAAAAAACCCAACTTCTTTTTTTAATTAAAAAAACCCACATTATTTTAAAATAAGGCAAAAAAGTTTTTCTCTCTCAAAAACAAAAACTGTTGCTTGCAAACCTTTCAAGTAGACTCAAGAAAGCTGTCGATAAAAAACCAGTGATGGTAAGTAGCGTTGAACTTTGGTCAGTTATTTCCATATATATATATATGGTTTAATCGAGGGATTTCAGTCTCGGTGAGAGCCAAAAAAGACAAAATGACTCTCCCTTTTAAGTTCTTGATACTTCAGAAAGGCACATGTCAATGACAAAATTCATATAGATATAAAAATAACTTCATTTCTCTGCTTCGTAGCAGAGTCGAAAGCTCAGAAGCGGCGAGAAAGACATTTTTTTAAAAAAGTAAACAATAGTGACTAGTTTACTCCAGCTTCTTATATCTTCATTTTCAACCATCCCCACCCCCCCCCAATCTTTTCCCTCCTTAATTATGGCTATGAAGAAGAACAATTACGTTTCACACAAGGGGGCAAAAACAACAACAACCCCATAGTAATAACTGGAACGTGTTTCATTCAAAATTCCCAGCTGTTGGCAAATGGAATAATAGAATCATAGTATTTTAGAGTTGGAAGGGACCCCCAAGGGCCATCTAGTCCAACCCCCTGCAATGCAGGAATCTCAGCTAAAGCTGGTGCCAATTTTTGCCCGCTGGTGACAAATGTACACTTGATTGTAATGCAGTATATGGGAGCTTGGAGGTCCTGAAAGGATGCTGCTCCTGGGAAAAGTAAAAAACAAAACAAAAAAAAAAAACAGAATTAGCTCCTTTTTGAGGTAATTGTGAACGGAGAGGGTGTTTCACATCCACTGTTGTCAGGAATGAAATCCAGCATCTCTTTCGCTGCGTTTCCGGTCCCAGAGAAAATGAAATCTCAAGATATGCATTCTCAGAAAGACGGCCGGGGGGTTGGGGTGGGTGGGAGATCTAACTTTTGTTTCCTTTAACTTGCACAAGGCAAGATTTACAGAGTGCAAATGTCTTACGAAAGGGAGAGTGGCGAAGCAGGAAGAGGAATCCTCCCACGTCCCTTCAAACGTTGGTAAAGAAATCTCGGGCGATTCACGGAACGCAGCAATACCGCTTGCAAACTTGCAACCCGGCGGTCGTTCCTGGCTTTGTCGCCTAAGGCGTGAGATACAGTCAACTCCGAGACCCCTTTCGTTTCTGCAAATGTCTCTGTATTCCCCCGCAGGTCGAAAAATCACAGCGCTCCCCGTGGCCGGGGTCATCTGCCCTTGAAAAAGCGTACTTTGTCAACCGAGGCGAGAGTCAACGTTACGTTGGATTCAAAATCCCCGTCGTGGACGCCCGTCTGGCGGAAAGCCCCGGCCGAAGGGTTGTTTTCCCAGTAGTGGTGCCAGTTCCCTTTGCTGTCAGCTCCGAAGCCGTAAAGGTCCACCTGCGGGGGAAAAAAGAGAAAAGAACTCTGAAGAAGTCTCGGCCTTCAATGTAGCAAGACCTCTGCTGGATCAGGCCAGAGGCCCATCTAAGTCCAGCACCCTGTTCTCAAAGTGCTCAACTAGATGACTCTAAGGGAAGCTCGCAAGCTGAACTGAGCACAGGAACCCCTCCCCACTTCCCAGAAACAAGTTTTTCTTAAGTTTAGTGTCAGGAGTATAACATATTCCTGGACACAGCAGAGTTAACCGCTGGAAGCTTCTGGCTGTTGTGTAATTAACTGGACAGCACAACGCAGGAACTCAGCAACTCACTGGATAACTATATACAGTATTTATTGAAACAACTAGTATCCATAAAGCTACTATGTACAGACTATACAAATAAAAGAAACAAAACATAAAATCTTTCCTCTCCGTCTCTCTCTCTACACTGACCACTTTCTCTACACCAACCACACACTAACCACCACACAAGCTCTCACACAGAGCTCACTCTTTAGGAACTCATTGACCAATCACAGGTCGTTGCTAAGGGTCTAGAGAGAGAGCAGATCTGGGCTTTCTGCCAACTGGTAATTGCTTGAAGATAGACAGCTGAATTTCTGCACGTAGGCAATTTGACATCTCTAACAGTTTTCAGAGGTATTGATAGCTTTGTCCTTCACAAATTTGTCCTCTTTTTAATAATAATAATAATAATAATAATAATAATAATAATAATAATAATAATAATATATTTGTACCCCGCCCATCTGGCTGGGTCCCCCCAGCCACTCTAGGTGGCCTCCAACAGATATTAAAATACATTAAAATATCACAGGTTAAAAACTTCCAAGTTGGTGACCACCTGTATCTCATATAGTATTCAATCTTTTTCCCCATTTCCATGGACGGAAGCCCTCTGCAAGCTCATGTGATGAGGGGAGAGCAGGAACGAGATTCTTGACCCTTCCATCTCCTTCCCACCCCCAGCTTCATCACCTTCCCCAAGCAGAGAAGGAGCCCATCTGCAAGGGTTCACCTTCCCAACATATCTCCAATCTCCCTGCCACATGATAGTAATTGTGTGTGTGTTGGAGAAGAATGAATGAATCAGGTTCAAGTCATGTTACCTGAATAAGAAAAGTTAAACGACCCCTGGACAGGTAAGTCCGGTCCAAGGCAACTATGGGGTTGCGGTGCTCATCTCGCTTTCCGGCCGAGGGAGCCGGCGTTTGTCCACAGGCAACTTTCCGGATCATGTGGCCAGCATGACTAAACCGCTTCCGGCGCAACGGAAAACCGTGACAGAAACCAGATCGCACGGAAATGCTGTTTACCTTCCCGCCGCAGTGGTACCTATTTATCTACTTGAGCTGGTGTGCTTTCGAACTGCTAGGTTGGCAGGAGCTGGGACAGAGCAATGGGAGCTCACCCTGTCATGAGGATTCGAACTGCCGACCTTCTGATTGGCAAGCCCAAGAGGCTCAGTGGTTTACACCACAACGCCACCCGCATCCCCGTGTACCTGAATAACCCAGAACTGACACTCCGCATCTATTTTTACCATCACCGCAGGGGTTGTGAGGAACCGGTCTGTTCCAGTAGTTTACTATTTGGAAAAATGCTGTCCCTCCTCTCTCTCATTTTCTTTTCCATGCCAGAGGAGGACTTTGAAAGCCTCTGATTTTGATTTAAAACTAACCACAGTTCCTTGTGACCTCTGAATCCGGCAACTGTGGTTTGTTTAAATGAACTGTGTGAGCCTTGCTCACTCCCATCTATCTGTTCTGTGAGGAGGCTGGAAGCTTTCATTTTTGTTTGGTTACCTGAACTTGGTTACATCTGAATTTGGAGAATTAGCTCATATTCACACCTCACTGAGGATGTGAATTATATGCAGAATAAAGTGACATTATTACTTCTCATGAACTGGAAGCGGTGGTTCTATGATGTCTGCAATGCTCACAAGCACTCCAGGGATCTGTGCTTGGTTTAGAAAGTGGAAGCTTTCGTTCTCCCTCTTGAGTGGGCATAGTGGCAAACCACAGTTTCCCGTGATGTCTACACCGGGCCCTAGCATTGCACGTACCTCATCGCAGATGTGAAGAGCAAATATAACCGACAGGAAGCCTGTTGAGGGGTATCTCCCATGATGATGCAGCCAGGTATCGTAAACGTATTTTATGAAGAAGGGGTGATAAATCAGGATCTGCACAGAATGAATCAACAGTCCTTGTTAGTTTGGTTGCAGATACAACACGGACGCAAAAAAAAAAGGTCGCTAAGACGAAATATGAAATTGGACAAGGTTAGAAGTCGCTGAATTCAAGTGCAAAATTGCAGAAAAAGTTACAGGTGGGTAGCCGTGTTGGTCTGCCATAGTCGAAACAAAATAGAAAATTCTTTCCAGTAGCACCTTAGAGACCAACTGAGTTTGTTCTTGGTATGAGCTTTCGTATCTGAAGAAGTGTGCATGCACACGAAAGCTCATACCAAGAACAAACTCAGTTGGTCTCTAAGGTGCTACTGGAAAGAATTTTCTATTTTGCAGAAAAAGGTGAGATTTCAAAATCAGAATTTATGTATTTATTCACCTCCCTGAACATGAAAAAACCAGGATGGGTCAGAACATTTAGAACATGAGCGGCCCCCGTGGTCCTCCGAATGCTATTGGACTCTGCCTCTAACTCCTATCAGCCCCAGGCAATAAACCAGAGCTTTCCAAACTTTTCATGTCAGGGGACACGCTTTTTAGACATGCATCATTTCGCGACACAGTAATTCAGTTTTACTAGCAAACCGGACACAACTGCACACTGCAGCCTAACGTCTCGCGACACACAGTTTGGAAAGCTCTGCAATAAATGAACAGCTCAAGGAAATGCGACACATGCAGTTCCCATCACCAGCAGTAAGTGGAGCTGCACCCACACCACTGAACTGCTAGCTTGGTTCCTGCTTCTTCTTACAGTTACAGGGTAGGAATTCTGAACGTCATCACTTTGCAAGCTGCCTTTGAAACTTTGGCTCATTCCCCCTGACATGATATTGGGTTTATAGAAAGGATGGATGGATCTGTAAACTTTTGGTCTGTTGTTGTTGTTTTTTAAACCTACCCGCAGACTGTCTGGCCAGAGTGGTGCATGCTCTGGTTATCTCCCGCTTGGACTACTGCAATGCGCTCTACGTGGGGCTACCTTTGAAGGTGACCCGGAAACTGCAATTAATCCAGAATGCGGCAGCTAGACTGGTGACTGGGAGTGGCCGCCGGGACCACATAACACTGGTCCTGAGAGATCTACATTGGCTCCCAGTACGTTTCTGAGCACAATTCAAAGTGTTGGTGCTGACCTTTAAAGCCCTAAACGGCCTTGGTCCTGTATACCTGAAGGAGCGTCTCCACCCCCATCATTCAGCCCAGACACTGAGATCCAGCGCCGAGGGCCTTCTGGCGGTTCCCTCACTGCGAGAAGCAAAGCTACAGGGAACCAGACAGAGGGCCTTCTCGGTAGTGGCGCCCGTCCTGTGGAACGCCCTCCCATCAGGGGTCAGAGAGATAAACAACTACCTGTCATTTAGAAAATACCTGAAGGCAGCCCTGTTTAGGGAAGTTTTTAATTTGTGACTTTGTATTGTATTTTATTATTTGTTGGAGGCCGCCCAGAGTGGCCGGGGAGACCCAGCCAGATGGGCGGGGTATAAATAATAAATTATTATTATTATATTATTATGTGTTCATTCATAAATCAATTTCACATTTCTACAGTCACCCGAGAGATTAAAAAAATCTTGTACAAAAATCCTCCTTTAAAATGCATATTGTTAAATGTTTCGTTGCAAAGTAGGTACTCGGGGCTGGGGCTCAGCAGTACAGCAGCTGCTTTGTTTGAAGAATGCCCCGAGTTCAATCCTCAGCATCTCTAGGTAGAGCTGGGAATGTCCCTTTTAAGAGAAACAAAAAACAAAAACACGGATGGCAGCTGCCAGTCCGTGTAGGCAATACTGAGCTAGATGGACCAATAGTATAATTTCCTTATACCCCGCCCATCTGGCTGGGTTTCACCAGCCACTCTGGGCTGCTCCCAACAGAATATTAAAATATAATAATAATAATAATAATAATAATAATAATAATAATAATGTGATAAAGCATCAAACATTAAAAACTTCTCTAAACTGGACTGCCTTCAGATGTCTTCTAAAGGTCAGATAGTTGTTTATTTCCTTGAAATCTGATGGGAGGGTGCCACTACCGAGAAGGCCTTCTGCCTGGTTCCCTGTAACTTCACTTCTCACAGTCAAAACAAAACAAAAAAAATCCTTCCAGTAGCACCTTAGAGACCAACTAAGTTTCTTCTTGGTATGAGCTTTCGTGTGCATGCACACTTCTTCAGATATGAAGAACACAAAAGCTCATACCAAGAACAAACTTAGTTGGTCTCCAAGGTGCTACTGGAAGGATTTTTTTATTTTTTGGTTTTGTTTTGACTATGGCAGACCAACACGGCTACCTACCTTCACTTCTCGCAGTGAGGGAACCGCCAGAAGGCCCTCAGAGCTGGACCGCAGTGTCTGGGCTGAATGAAGAGGGGACCAGGCTTGTACCCCAAAGAGGTGACTTCAGTGCTGCTAACGCAGCAGTTTGAACGTCACCCCTGGAGGTGCACTCCATTGCCTCTCAAGACAGACGGATGCCAGCAACACACTTCCAGATCAACTTGATCCTAAAACACACATTTTCTGTGTGCTTTTGGGTATAAGATACCTAGAAGACCGTCTGACCCCTTGTATACCGTACTGATCACTGCAGATACTATCCGTTCCCATCTTCCTTCTGTTGTTGAAATAGGACCTTTGGTGGGAAAACATCTGTCCTGTGGAATTTCTTCCTGCTGCATATCAGATAAGCACCACCGCTATTGAAAAGCTTCCTTTTTCAACGAGCCTTTAAACTGGAGCTTTTAATCCCACTTTGTATCCATATTGGATTTGAAATTATTCTATATAAGTTTTCTACTGCTGATACTTTTATTGCTCAGTTGCTTCAAGGTTGTTTCCCTGGAAGTGATGCATAAATGGAACTAACTCTGAGTTGTGTTGTGTTGTGTTGTGTTGTGTGTGTTTTTACAATTTAGAATATTCATTTAAACAACCTTAAAATACCGTATTTTTTGCTCCATAGGGCGCACCGGACCATAGGGCGCACCTCGGTTTTAGAGGAGGAAACAAGGGGAAAAAATATTTTCCTGGTTTTCCTCCTCTAAAAGCCCTGTTTTTTTTGAGGATCAGCTAAAAGTTTTGCAGCTTTTTTTGCAAAGGGAAAAGCCCTGTTTTTTTTGAGGATCAGCTAAAAGTTTTGCAGCTTTTTTTGCAAAGGGGGAAAAGCAAAGCTCCTTTTGCAAAGGGGGAAAAGCAAAGAGGAAAAGCCCCGTTTTTATGGGGTTCAACTCACATTTCTGCAGCTTCTAAAGGAAAGGGAGCCTTTTCTACAGTTTCCTGACAGATAATCTAATCAGCCAGTCACATGTAGCTGGGGAAACAAACAACCTCCCTCTGCAGCACATTCAACAAAGGAGGGCGGGGCAAGAGGGCGGGGCTGAAAGGGAGCCGGGGACTCTTATCTCTCTCCTGATCTCTTGCTGATCAGCTGCTGAGCGGGGTCCTTTCAACACCCCCTTTTCTCTCTGTAAAATAAAAAGCATGATCCTCTTTTGGCCCCTGGGCAATTCAGCTCCAGTGACCACCATTCGCTCCATAAGACACACAGATATTCCCCCTTACTTTTTAGGAGGAAAGAAGTGCGTCTTATGGAGCGAAAAATACGGCATCAATGACTTTCCTTTCTCTCCTTCCATGGTTCATTTTGCATAACATAAATCCCTGCCTATTTTATATAAACCACAACATTCAGTATTCCATTATTACATCCATAAAAAACTTATTTATACTGCTGAATTTATCTTAATGCTGCCAACGTTTCCAAGTGTACACAAAATGGAACTAACTTTGTAAGCGAGCGCTGCAAATCTTAGAGAAGTTCCATCAATGGTTAAGCCAGCTGGACAGCTCAGTTGGTAGAGCGCAAGACTCTTAAAATCTCAGGGTTGTGGGTTCGAGTCTCATGCTGGGCAAAAAATCCTGCATTGAAGGGCCGGTCCTTTCTAATTCTACGGTTCGAAGGATCATCTGAATGTAGCCCATGCTTACGTACGGAAGAACTTTGTGGCCAGATCAGAGCAATAACTCACCTTGCCTTTGTTGACTTTGATTCTGCGTGGAACTGGAATATATGTGCTGTCAAATAAAAGACATATGCGAGTCAGTAAAAGCAAGGCACATCCTGTGCAGCATGCAGTAAAAAAAATAAAAAATAGTAAAACATCCACCCTTACTTCTAAATCCAACGTCTTGGCATACATGTCATTTATGAATGAGACACTAAATTAAAATGCCGAGGTCGTAGGTTTTCAAAATGTAGGGAGGAATTCAGATCGCTATTCTGTCACAGTGCATTTCTGCTAGGAAGATTGTGCAAACTCCCTTCTCCTTCCCCATTAGGGCATGTTGAATTTGACAACTTTCAAATTCCAAAAAAGGAGGGGATGCTAAAAAGTTGTATACCGTGGCTTGGGAATTCGAAATATATTCTAGTTCAATTAATATGATTTAGTCTGGCCTGCTAAGTAAAATGTGTGTAAAACGGCACAGAAACCATTAAAAATGATTGCCAAGTACCTGTAGTTACGTTATATATCAATATTATATTTATTTGTTATTATTATTTAGCATTACTTGACATTTTCAGAAGGTAAATTCTTAGGTTTTTCTAAAGCAGTGCTTCTTCATCAAATGTAGACTTACCAAGCTAAATGTTGCCCAATCATAAAAATAATAGCAGATTTGAATTCCTCACACCAAAACACACTTATTTTTAAGACTCCTTACTGAATAAATTTGCAAAAGTTAAGTTTAATTCCCTAAAATGGCGCACCCCATGTGCTGTTTCTGGGGTTCTCTTGACCCCTTACCCCACCAGAGCTGATCTGGGGCACATGGGGGCAGGGCAGAGGAGAAAGCCCCACTTCTGCTAGCAGGACTCATTGCACCGGCTTCTGCTAGCATAACTGTTTTCTTTCCATCCATCCCATAGTCAATTTGCCAAAAGTTAAACACAGAAAAAGCATTAAACCTTAGGCAAGCAAAGAATGGCAACTACATAAATGTATCTCTGCAAGCCCCGCTCATGAATGGCTAAGCTACTGTGATGTCATGGAATGTTCACTCTCTCCCTCCACTCCTTGAAGGACCGCCTCACAGTTGTCCGTCAACAGAAAGCGCTCCCTTTCCCCAACCAATGTTCTGTCTGTCCTGCCTCCACGTCAGAACACTCAGGTTTGCCGTGGATCAAGGAAAAAGTTCTCTCATCCTCAGAAAAAGTCAATAGCTGCTGTGAAACCCACTTTTCCTTTTTTTCCCCTTTTTAACGACACATTTTTTTTTTTTCTTTTTACAGAAAAGAATTCCCTGCCATATATGTGGCATTCTGGTTTGGATGAAGCCGTTGCTAAAATCCATTTCTGTTATGTACTGAGTTGAATAGGATCCGAAAATTCAGCAGTCTGATAGGTCCTAGAACAATAGGATCCAGAATGCAGCAGTCTGATTGGTCCTAGAACAATAGGATCCAGAATGCAGCAGTCTGATTGGTCCTAGAACAATAGGATCCAGAATGCAGCAGTCTGATTGGTCCGCAGGAGCCACCCAATCCAGCTCCAGGTGGAAGTGAATCCACAACCTGATTGGCATACAGGAGTACCCCGGAATTAGCCAGTCACGTGGGGCCCATTGTGTAAATAATGTATATATAGCAGACGTTTTGGGGGAACTTCCATTCCTGCTACTATAGGCTGAATAACGAGCATGAAATCCACACTTGACTCCGAGTATATTTCAATTTCTTTACCAAAGGGAGACTAATCCATTCCCTTAAACTCTATCGGAGAGGCTAATAAGAACCAAGGCTTTTGTCAATTCCCAAATAAGACCCTGGGACGTGAAACCTTTGATGAACGCTTCAGTTTGTGTTTATCCTGTCCAGGAAGTTTGCTTTGATTCTGCTACACTGTAAGCTGCCTAAATTTCTTTAGCCTTTGCTCCATCAAATTACATGCAGACATTCACGTTGCCTTGTTTCCTGCTGCTTGCTTTTCACGGGCAGCGAGATCAAAGGAAGGAATCCTCACCCTTTCTCCTCCACCCCAAAAGACAACAAATAAGGCACAATAGAGAGGGCGGAAATCAGAGGAAGTGCCAAACAGCACATTGGATCTCAGTATGCAAAAACCACAACTTTGCATATCCGTTTCTATTTAACGATTCTCTTCTCTCATTTCCTAGTTCTGTTTAGCAAAAAGAGGCACCGTTATTATGACGAAATCTGTGTGTATATAGAGAGAACATTTATGTTCCAAGGGGGATCTGGTGCGTTATTCTTATCCTGGCTAGTAGGCTATGGATGGCTTACTAACGGTAAATGGGAACGGGATCTAGGGGTCTTGGTGGACCACATGTTTAACGTGAGTTAACAGTGTGATGCAGCAGCAAAAAAAGTGAATGCTATTCTAGGCTGTATCAACAGAAATCTAGCGTCCAAATCAAGGGAGAGAATAAAGGTAAAGGGACCCCTGACCGTTAGGTCCAGTTGCGGTCGACTCTGGGGTTGTGGCGCTCGTCTCGCTTTATTGGCCAAAGGAGCCGGCGTACAGCTTCTGGGTCATGTGGCCAGCATGACTAAGCCGCTTCTGGCGAACCAGAGCAGCGCACGGAAACACCATTTACCTTCCCGCCGGAGTGGTACCTATTTATCTACTTGCACTTTGATGTGCTTTTGAACTGCTAGGTTGGCAGGAGCTGGGAACAAGCAACGGGAGCTCACCCCGTTGCAGGGCTTCGAACCGCCGACCTTCTGATCGGTAAGCCCTAGGCTCTGTGGTTAAGACCACAGCGCCTCCCAAGGGAAGGAATTGTTGTTGTTCAATCGTTTAGTTGTGTCCGACTCTTCGTGACCCCATGGACCAGAGCACGCCAGGCATGCCTATCCTTCACTGCCTCCCGCAGTTTGGCCAAACTCATGTTAGTAGCTTCGAGAACACTGTCCAACCATCTCATCCTCTGTCGTCCCCTTCCCCTTGTGCCCTCCATCTCCTTGGGAAGGAACAGTGCCACTCTATTCTTCCTTGGTCACACCACACCTGCAGTACTGTGTCCAGTTCTGGGTGCCACAATTTAAGAAGGATGTTGAGAAGCTGGAACGTGTGCAGAGGAGGGCGACCAAGATTATCAAGGTTCTGGAAACCAAGCCTGATGAGGAACGGTTGAAGGAGCTGGGTATGTTCAGCCTGGAAAAGAGGAGGCTGAGAGGAGGTATGATAGCCACCTTCAAATATCTCATGGGGTGTCATGTGGAAGAGGGAACATGCTTGTTTTCTCCTGCTCTGGAGGGTAGGACTCGAACCAATGGCTTCTGGTTACAAGAAAGGAGATTCTGACTAAATATCAGGAAGAACTTTCTGACAGTTAAGGGCAGTTCGACAGTGGAATAGATTCCCACGAGAGGTGGTGGACTCTCCTTCCTTGGAGGTTTTTAAGCAGAGGTTGGGTGGCCATCTGCCATGGATGCTTCAGCTGAGATTCCAGAAGAGCATTAGCTTTGTTCGCTGCTGCATTTCTGGTCCTGCCTCGCTGGTTTTCACAGGCATCTGGTTGGCCACTTTGAGAACAGGATGCTGGACCAGATGGGCCATTGGCCTGATCCAGCTGGCTCTCCTTATGTTCAGTGGGACAGGTCTCAAATCCCCACTGGGGCATGACGCCCCCTTGGTGACCTTGGGCCAGTCACTGCCTTGCAGGGTTGTTGTGGGGATTAAATGAGGAAGGGGGAAGATCACATAGTATGCCAACATTGAGCTCTTTGGAGAAAGAGGTGAAATATAATTGCAATAAATAAAAATAAATGTTCTTACTGCCAACAACAATGGCTGGATGAGGCCAAAGGCACGTCTGATTCTGCATTCATTCTGTTCTCCCAACAGCCAGCAAGGTTACTATGGGGTCATGACTGCTTGCTTCCCCCATATATTGTCGGATTCAGTTGGGGCTCAAAATTGAGCTGCACCTGGTTTGGCTCTCTATGGCCCATTGCAGGGGGGAAGTGCTCTCACTTCATAGAAAAAAGTCCCTCTCCGTTAATCACAAGCCCATCTTCTTCCTGCTTGCCAGAGGCCTGCTCTCCACAATGTGTGCTCCTTGTGTTTTTAATTTCCTGGCTGGAGCCTGGTGGGCTGCCGTAGCTTATAATAATAACCATCAGCCAGACACTAACTTCAGGAACCTGCCTGATCTGATCGGCGGCAACTTCCAGACGCAATAAACGGAACAGGAAGGAGCCACCTAAGAATAAATATCAGGATGGGTGTTGGAGGGCGAGATTGAAAAGCTTCTAATAACCTGTATCAGCCAGGTATAGTATCATAGAGTTGGAAGAGACCCCAAGGGCCATCCAGTCCAACCCCCTGCCAAGCAGGAAACACAATCAAAGCATTCCTGACAGATGGCTGTCAAGCCTCCGCTTAAAGACCTCCAAAGGAGACGACTCCACCACACTCCTTGGTAGCAAATTCCACTGCCGGACAGCTCTCACTGTCAGGAAGTTCTTCCTAATGTTTAGGTGGAATCTTCTTTCTTGTAGTTTGAATCCATTGCTCTGTGTCCGCTTCTCTGGAGCAGCAGAAAACAACCTTTCTCCCTCCTCTATATGACATCCTTTGATATATTTGAACATGGCTATCATATCACCCCTTAACCTTCTCTTCTCTAGGCTAAACATACCCAGCTCCCTAAGCCGTTCCTCATAAGGCATCGTTTCCAGGCCTTGGACCATTTTGGTTGCCCTCTTCTGGACACGTTCCAGCTTGTCAGTATCCTTCTTGAACTGTGGTGCCCACAACTGGACACAGTATTCCAGGTGAGGTCTGACCAGAGCGGAATATAGTGGTACTATTACTTCCCTTGATCTAGACGCTATACTCCTATTGATGCAGCCCAGAATTGCATTGGCTTTTTTAGCTGCTGCATCACACTGTTGACTCATGTCAAGTTTGTGGTCTACCAAGACTCCTAGATCCTTTTCACATGTACTGCTCTCAAGCCAGCTGTCACCCATCCTATATTTGTGCCTTTCATAGAATGGTAGAGTTGGGAAGGTACCCCAGAGGGTCATTTAGCCCAACCTGCTGCAATGCAGGAATCGCAACGGAAGAATCTCTGACCGCAAGCTTAACGTATGTCAACGTTGTGATGCAGCAGCAAAAACAGCTAATGCTACTTTAGGCTGGATCAACAGAAGCCTAGTGTTCAAGATCAAGGGAAGCAATAGTCCCACTCTTATTTTGCCTTGGTCAGACCAGACCGGGAGTCCTGTGTCCAGTTCTCGGCACCACAATTTAGGAAGGATGTTGACAAGCTGGAACGTGCGCAGAGGAGGGCAAACATGAGGATCAAGGGTCTGGACACCTAACCTTATGAGGAACGGTTGAAGGAGCATGGGTATGGTTAAGCCTGGAAAAGAGGGACTGAGAGGAGCTATGATAGCTGTCTTCAAGGATCTCAAGGGGTGTCACATGGAAGAGGGAACATGCTTGTTTTCTCCTGCTCTGGAGGGTAGGACTCGAACCAAGGGCTTCAAGCGACAAGAAAGGAGATTCCAACTAAAAATCAGGAAGGACTTTCTGAAAGTAAGAGCTGTTCGACAGTGGAACAGATTCCCTTAGAAGGTGATGGACTCTCCTTGGAGGTTTGTAAGCAAAGGTTAGATGGCCACCTGTCATGGATGCTTTAGTTCAGGGGTGGCCAACTCCCAAGAGACTGTGATCTACTTACAGAGTTAAAAACTGTTCAGGTCAAAGTTGTTGAGCTTTTTTGGGGAGGAAAGCCCAATTTTTAAGGCATTCAGGACAAAATTGTTGAGCTTTTTTTAGGGAGCAGGAAATTCCTGTTTTTTGGGGGGGTGCAAGGCAAAAAAATGAGCTTTTTTTTAGGGGAGCCGAAGTTGTTGAGCTTCTTTGGGGGAGCCGGTGATCTACCAGTGATCTACCACAGACGTCCAGTGATCTACCAGTAGATCGCGATCTACCTGTTGGACGTGCCTGTTGATTCCTGCATTGTGCAGGGTTAGACGAGATGACTCTTGGGTTCCCTTCCAATTCAACAGTTCTATGATTCTACTATTCTGTGAGATCATATGAAGAGATCTGCTAGATCAAGATGAGGGCTCACCTTGTCCGGCATTCCGTTCTCGTAGCGGGAGTGGTACTATTACTCCCCTTGATCTACAGTGAGGGGGGGGGGGAAGAAAGTATTTGATCCCCTGCTAAATTTGCCCGTTTGCCCTCTGACGAGGAAATGACCAGTCCAAAATTTTAATGGTAGGTTTATTGTAGCTGTGAGAGACAGAATAACAACAGGAAAACCCCCAGTCAGAGATTGATGTGCATTACAATGAGTGAAAGAAGTATTTGATCCCTTTGCAAAAGATGATTTAGTACTTGCGTGGCAAAACCCTTGTTGGCAATTACAGAGGTCATGACGTTTCTTGTAGGTGGCCACCAGGTTTGCACACATCTCAGGAGGTGGTATTTTGTCAAATTTAGCAGGGGATCAAATACTTCCCCCCACTGTAGATACTATACTTCTGTTGGTGCAGCCTAGATTTTGCTGCTGCATCACACTGTTGTTGACCCAACATGGACTGGTCCAAGAAGACTCCTAGATCTCGTCCAACGGAACCCGCCCAACTTCTCATGGCCTCCTAGAACAGAGCCGACATGGCCACTTACTGGTTGATGGTCCCTGTGGTGAGAGCACTGACGACCCAGCGAAGGTCCAGGGTCTTGAATGGGATGACTACCATGCTGACGTTCTCGCCCAGCTCCTTGTAGCTCTCGGGGTAGACGAAGTGGTGGGTCGTCTTGCTGCCGACGTCAGACTCGTAGCCGGCTGTGGGGGCCTTGTTCATTCTGTGTGGTCCAAGAGAAGAGGGGTGAGGGGGAAAGCAGGCGGCGGCAGCAGGAGGAGGTACACGGGGCAGGTAGGAATTGGCATCATCTTGCCACAGGTGGCAACGGCCGCTACTGATGGGCGCATTTGCAGGCTGGAGAAACTCTCCCCTTCCCACCTTGTCAGTCTCACAGCCAGCCCCTGCACCCCGAATGGGCTTCAGAAAAGTCTCCTGTTGGCTAAGGGAGGGTCCCTCTCAAGAGCCGAAGTGCAATTGGTTCGACAGCTGCAACCAGCGCCTTCCGTTAAGAGTTTGGGTATAATCCCAGACGCCTCCCTTTCCACGGAGGCGCAGGTTACAGCAACAGTTAAGGCAACATTTTTCCATCTGCGCCATATCAAGCAGTTGGTCCCCTACCTTTCCCGCCCCGACCTGACCACAGTGATCCATGTGACCGTCACCTCCAGGCTTGACTACTGTAACTCGCTCTACGCGGGGCTGCCTTTGAAACTGTCCCAGAAACTCCAGCGGGTGCAGAACGCTGCAGCGAGGCTCCTCATTGGGGTCCTTGCCATGGGAGCATATTCATCCAGTGCTTACCAGCTGCACTGGCTCCCAGTGGAATACCGGGTCAGGTTCAAAGTGCTGGTTCTGACCTTTAAAGCCCTATGCGGCTTAGGACCCTCGTACTTAACGGGACCGCCTCTCCTGGTATGTCCCGCAGAGGACCCTAAGGTCCATGAATAACAATAGCTTAAGGGTACCGGGCCCAAAAGAAGCCACATTATCCTCCACAAGGGCCAGGGATTTTTCAGTGTTGGCTCCGACTTGGTGGAATACTCTGTCCCACGAGACTAGGGCCCGGCGGGACCTGACCTCCTTCCGCCTGTAAGACAGAGTTATTCCGCCTGGCCTTTAATCTAGCCTGTTCCCCTATTCCTTTTCCCCTTCCCTTTTTTTTCTGAAGAAACCCTTCTGGGTCCCCACATTAAAATTCCTCCCTGGTCTCCCTATTGGCCTAGCATGACTAACCTGGCCAGTTAGCCCTGGGGATCCCAGTGATGTTTGTTTTTTTATGCTGTTTTTTAGCTGTTTTTAAAGTTGTTTTAATCATTATCTTATATTTGTTGTTAGCCGCCCTGAGCCCGGTTTTTGGATCGGGAAGGGCGGGGTAGAAATAAAAAATTATTATTAACCATTCCTGGACTGGGAAAGGCTGACCATGATTGTTCATGCATTGGCTAGATTTAGGGTTGCCAGGTCTGCTTCCAAAAAATAGCGGACAAGCGGGGGTGTGTGTGTGTTAAATTAAATTAAATTATATATTTTCTTACAAACGTTTTAACATGTATTAAAATAGCATTTCATCATAAAGCTTTTGAATAAAAAAAATGTCCACTATTTTGTGGAAAAAAATAGTGAACATAATGTGAAAAAGTGGACTGTCCACTCAAATAGTGGACACCTGGCAACCCTAGCTAGATTACTGCAATGTGCCCTTTGTGGGGCTTCCCTTGTGCTTGATCAGGAAGCTGAGGTTAGTGCAAAATCCTGAAGCACGGTTACTGACAGGAGCGAGACCTTGTCAGTATAGAACACTTGCCCAGAGATCTGTGCTGGTTCCTGATCTGCTGCCAGGTCAAGTTCAAGGTGTTACTGTTAGTATATAAAGCCATGAACAACCTGGGGCCAGTTTACCTGTAAGATGTTGTGAACTGCCCTGAGACCTGTATACAGTATACAAAAATGACAGTATACAGGGCAGTATACAAAAAAATTAATTAATTAATAATACCACCCCACTCAACTGCTTCAATCTGCGGAACTGGGACTGTTGTCGGCTCCATGTAACACCTGTTCCTATATTTACAAGAAATCGATCTTTTAGTGTGGCACTTTGGAACTCCCTGCCTATTGATACCAGGCAGAGACACCTTTGCTGTACTCAATTTTGGCGCCTGCTGGTAAAAAACAAAACAAAAACATTTTCCCTTTAGTCGAGCCTAACCAGACCTGGAGAAGGTTGAAGTGTGTTTTAAGTTTGTTGCAGATTTTATTTTTTTGAACGTTTTAAAGAGCTGTCCGTCCCCCCAATGATATTATTAGCTTTGTCAACCCCTCTGCCCTTTGAGCTGTTCTTTTTTTTTTGGGGGGGGGTGTCTTTTTACAGTTAAGCAGCATTTAAATTGTATGAAACAACCAACTAAATTCAGCAGGGGAAAGAGAGGGGCCTCGTGGGTGCCAGAAAAACCCTTGCAGCTACACTGACAGGCACAATTTGGCAATCCACGGTACACATAAACAATCTTGTACGCTAAGGAGAAAGGCCACAGAAGTAGAGACCCCACTTTTTTCTTTTTGGAAAGCAGAGGGTCCCAGGTTCGATCTCAGGCATCTCCAAGTATAGCTGGAAATAACTCTTGTGTGAAATCCTGGACAGCTCCTGCTAGCCAGTGCTGCCAATACTGGGCTGGGTGGCCCAGCGGCCTGACTCCCTGTTCCGGAGCCTCATATGGGTGTCTGTGCATTAATGCCACCTAAATAACACGCTGGTAAGAAAGCCATGATGCCCACAAAGTGGCTGGAACCATGTTCGTGGTTAACATGACCTTTCATCCTCTGTAAAAGATCTGCCAGTTTTTGTGGCTAGGGTGTGTGCGTGTATTTAACTAAACTGCTCCCTGGATCATGTGGAATTCTGCCATAAAAGACTTCACTCAAAGTTGCTTGAATTCGGGTAAAGGGCTATGGCACCCTGAGGCCTCTGAACATGAACAGAGCGCTCCCTACAGGTGAACAGGCAGATGGGCAGTAAAACCTCCCAATATAACCTGCTTGTTTGCTTCGACGTAAACCGCCCTGGGTTTTATTTTATTTGTTTGTTTAAAGGTCAGCATATTGAAAGCAAATATACAGGTGAAACTTGAAAAATTAAAGAGTATTGTGGAAAGGTGCAATCTCCTGGGCGATGCGGCTGCTGTGAGGCAGTTGAATGTGCATACATATTTTGTCTGTTTCAAATGTCCTTCCGCGTGGCTCTAGCAACCCATGCTACACCACTGCTCCCAGCCTTACGTGGAGAGGTTAGGGACTGAAGTCACGGCGTTCTGCAAAAAAACTAGGTGTTCTACTGCTGAGCTGCAGCCTTTTCCCTATGGAGTCAGTCTCCCCCTCCCCATTTGATTGCAAATATCTAATTCTCAGGTGAGGGGGAGATGTACAGGTGAAACTTGAAAAATTAGAGTGACGTGGAAAGGTTCATTTCTTTCAGTACTGGGTAATTCAACTTAAAAGGTGAAACTAATATATGAGATAGACTCATGACATGCAAAGCGAGATATGTCAAGCCTTTATTTGTTATAATTGTGATGATTTAGGCGCACGGCTGACGAGAACCCCAAAATTAACAATTTCAACTTTGGGGTTTTCATCAGCTGTACGCCATAATCATCACAATTATAACAAACAAAGGCTTGACATATCTCGCTTTGCATGTCATGAGTCTATCTCATATATTAATCTCCAGTAGCTAATGAAAACAATTGCTTACATAAATGGACTTTTCCACGATATTCTAATTTTTCGAGTTTCACCTGTGTGTGTATCACGAGTCTGCAGCAGCAATGGGCTGAAAATTGGTAAATGGGACTTGTGGTTAGGCTCAGTTGCAGACGTCACCTACTTAAGCCCCACCATGAAGACAATGGCTTCTTTCTTTTCTTTTTTTACTTTCAGTGGCAGACAGCGGTCAGGCTAAGACCGCTGAGCCTTGCAACAGGGACTCACCTGAACACGAAGTCATGGTTGTCAATCTCTTGTCCGTACTGCGACTGCTTGAGGTTACCCGAGTTCCCTACCACGGCGCACCGCCTGCACCGCGAACCGCTTCTCTCCAGGAGATGGTCTGCGTCTCCGGGGATGAGCTCAAACAGCTCCTGGATGGTCTCGTTTAAACCCTTGGGGTTCTTTTCCCCTTGCAGCTTCTGTAAAGAAGAACAGGGGGACTCACTGCGCGGCATTCGGAGGGGCTGTGGAAAAAGGATTCCAAGCACAAATCAAAGTCTTGGTGCTGACCTTTAAACCCCTAAACGGCCTCGGTCCAGTATACCTGAAGGACCGTCTCCACCTCCATCGTTCTGCGTGGACACTGAGGTCCAGCGCCAAGGGCCTTCTGGCGGTTCCCTCACTGCGAGAAGCCAAGTTACAGGGAACCAGGCAGAGGGCCTTCTTGGTAGTGGCACCCGCCCTGTGGAACGCTCTCCCATCAGATGTCAAGGAAATAAACAACTATCTGATTTTTTTAGAAGACATCTGAAGGCAGCCCTGTTTGGTGAAGTTTTTAATGTTGATGTTTTATCGTGTGTTTAATATTCTGTTGGGAGCTGCCCAGAGTGGCTGGGGAGGCCTGGCTAGATGGGCGGGGTATAAGTAATAAATTGATGTTGTTGTTGTTGTTGTTGTTGTTGTTGTTGTTGTTGTTGTGTCTTGGTTTGGGAATCAACAGGCTAGAGCAGGTTAAGTGACACAAGAGCCATTCAAACATGGTAGATATCACATTTGTTTCCTTGATTAAAGCTCTTGGAGAAACCGCCTTCTTCATCGTCGGACCCACTATTGGTCTCATCCACTCAACCTGCTGAGACTGTCCTCACATGTAGGGGAAATCCCTCATCCTCCGAGGGTTTGAGACCCATCAGTTACCCTCAAGTGGTTTAGCCAGTCAGCCGAAGCCATTCCCAGGGTGTGGCTGCTGTTGCATGCTGGCTGCTTCTAGGATAAGCCACCACAAACGTAACCTGCTGAAAATATTGCACATCATATCTAATTTTATCTCCACACCAGGGTGAACAATATAGTAATACAGTGATACTCAACAACTCTGTCACATGAATACATATAAAGATTATAACAGATATACAAAAAGGAACCCAATGCGTATGGATCCCATAAAATGAAATAAGAAGTCCATAAGGTGCTGTAAGCAGTACAAGGTTTTCCGGAATAAAATCAACCTGTTTTGCCTTTCGGCTTCTTCAGCAGCTTGAGACCACCAGGAGATTGTCATAAGTATATCAAAGGTTGCAAAACCCCTTCACAATATGTGCCCTTCTATTTCTTCAACATGACAGAATCAAACACAGCTTTCTAATCTTGTACTACAACGGTATTCCAAGAAACTACTATATTGTTCACCCCGGTGTGGAGATAAAATTAGATATTACATGCAATATTTTCAGCAGGTTAGGTTTGTTGTGCTTTATGCTTGAGCTGTACGTAACCTAGGTTTGTTGTTGGACTGCTTCTAGCAGCCACAGGTGAGATCTGAGTGCAGGCTGGGGACCAAAGGTGAACAAGCGACCCCAGAAAGATCATGGCGTGTCCTCCACCAGGGGCATAAGACCCCTGCATTCCCCGGCACCCTATTTTATCCTCATAACAACAACCCTGTGAGGTAGGTTAGTCTGAGAGGCCCAAGGTCAGCCGGCGAGCTTCGTGGCAGAATGGGGATTCGAACCCTGGACTCCCAGGTCCTAGTCTGACACTCTAACCACTACACCACATTGGTATCCCTACTTAGACTTGCAATTTCTTTAATAGGGTGTTTTTATTCCCTTATGAGCAAATGTAAACACGTATTCCACAGCTGTTTCCTACCCCCTGCCGAAGCCCAATTATAATGTGAAGTAGGAAATGAGACCAGAGGCAATAGAAATACGGTCATTGCCTCTAATGATATTGACTTTGGGGAGGATTGGCAGGTTCCCCCCCCCCCATTGGTGTCAGCACAGATTTAACGGGCCTCTCAGATATCAGGAAAGCCGCCCACGACAGAATCTTCTGAAGGACAGCTTGCCACAGAAGAAGAAGAAGAAGAAGAAGAAGAGTTTGGATTTGATATCCCGCTTTTCACTACCCGAAGGAGTCTCAAAGCGGCTAACATTCTCCTTTCCCTTCCTCCCCCACAACAAACACTCTGTGAGGTGAGTGGGGCTGAGAGACTTCAGAGAAGTGCGACTAGCCCAAGGTCACCCAGCAGCTGCATGTGGAGGAGCGGAAACACGAACCCGGTTCACCAGATTATGAGTCTACCGCTCTTAACCACTACAGCACACTGGCTCACAGAAACCAGATACCATGCGGAACAAACCGCTTCTCAGATTGGTCACTAAAGTTGCCTCCAGGCTGTCAGTAATTTGCTGGAGGGATCCAAGAGCACACCGGAAATTTAGGTTCATGCAACTGCAGCGTTCTTACAAAAAGCAACTCTTTGCAGATTTGTTGAGAGCCAGCGGTGGTTTAGTGGTTAGAGCAGGCATCCCCAACCTGCGGAACTCCAGATGTTTTGGCCTACAACTCCCATGATCCCTAGCTAACAGGACCAGTGGCCAGGGATTATGGGAATTGTAGGCCAAAACATCTGGAGGGCCAAAGGTTGGGGGTGTCTGGGTTAGAGTGTTGGACTAGGACCGGGGAGAGATCAGGGTTCGCTCTCAAGACTACCTCGCAGGGTCACTCTGAGAATAATATGGGGGAAAGGGAGAACCATTCAAGTCACCTTGAGCTCTTTGGAGAAACAGGTGGGATATAAATGTAACAAACAAACAAAATGAAAGTTGTGAAAATGGCTGGGACACATTGAAAATTGAGGGGATGAATGAATGAGTAACGCAAAGGTTCAATGCCTATTGTTGCCCACATCTGAGGCCATCCAGATGTTTGAAAGGATCTATCGGGCTCTGCCCTGATGGCCAATGCTCAGGGATGATGTGAGCTGGAGTCCAACCACATCTGGAGGGCCACAGATTTCTCCTCTCTTGTCTGGATGATGAGGAATGGTGGGAGCCTCTAGCTGGAGAACCCCCTAGGGAAGCCTCACTGAGGAAGATTCTGACTAAATATCAGGAAAATATCTCCTGGTATGTCCCGTGTATAGGACGTTAAGGTCCTCAAATAATAATCTTTTGGAGGTCCCGAGCAACAAAGATGCTAGGTTGGCCTCAACGAGGGCCAGGGCTTTCTCGGTATTGGCACCGACTTGGTGGAACAGTCTGTCACAAGAGACCAGGGCCCTGTGGGATTTGGCATCTTTCCGCAGGGCCTGCAAGACGGAGCTGTTCCACCTGGCCTTTGGGTTGGTTTCTGTTTGATACTCATGCTTCATTCTTTTATTGGTGGGCTATTTGAAAATGAGACTGCAGTTTTAATTTTGAATTTTTGAATTTGTATTTTAATCTGTATTTTAAATTGATTGTTTTTATGTTTTTGCTGTGATTTTAATTAGTGTTAGCCGCCCTGAGCCTGGTTTTTGGCTGGGAAGGGCGGGGTATAAATAAAAATTTATTATTATTATTATTATTATTATTATTATTATTATTATTATTATTATTAAAACTTTCTGGCAGTAAAAGCTGTTTGACAGTGGAATGGTCTCCCCCTCGGGAGGTGGTGGACTCTCCTTCCTCGGAGGTTTTTAAGCAGAGGTTTGTTTGGCTATCTGCCAGGGATGCTTTAGCTGAGATTCCCGCATTGAAGAGTTGGGCTAGATGCAGCTCTATGACCCTGTGATTCAATTTGCCAATAGCTGGGGAATTTTGAATGAAACCCTTTCTACGATTTCGTGATCCCTCCAAATTTACGCTCTTCCAAATTTAGCCACGCAATGCTCCAACCAACCAACCAACGACGGTAAAGGAAAATGCACACGTTCGTGAAAATAACATGCAAAGATTTACATTGCATTCGGGGAAAATTTCTTGCAAAGTTGTTTCGCCTTGGAAAAAAGTGCCTACAGAAATGTGCTTGTTTGTGGAGAATCCTGCACTAAAATGCTGCTGGTTCACACATGCACACCAATTAAAAATGGCTAGGGAAATGTGGATGACTGAAATGAAGGCTTGGGGGGGGGACACAAGAGAAACAAGAGGCCCCAAGGCGAACAGGCCTCTCTCCTCCACAGCTAGCTACTCACCAGCCACCACCTGTAGCTGTCTTCGGGCATGAAGGCATTCTGTGTGGTCAGGAAGGGTTGCATAGTTTGGTTGAACCTGCCGTCGAACCAGAGCGAGACCCCCTCTTCAGAAATGCACGTGTGGCAGCTGCAAGGCCTCCGGGAATATTTCATCAGTCTCCGAAACTGCTCCGAAAACTGGTAGACGAGCTGTTTGGGGTCCCAGGCGACCATGACCGTGTTGTGGCTGTAGTTCAGCAAGAACGACGTGATTGTAATGACGAACAGTAAGGCAAGCGTAAACATCTTGAAGCCCCTCTTCCTGAAGGCCAGCATCTTGACCTGACGCCGCCGTCGCCTCTTCCTTAGCCCAGATGCTCGAGCGAAATGCCAGCGGCTGAGGCAAGCAGAAGAAGCGGAGGTTTCCTTCCAGGGCTCAGTTTAGGCTGCAAACAGTAGCTTAATTGCCTTTATTGTCCAAAAGGGACAGCCCACGTTACTGTGTCCTGGAGCGACTGAAACAGGACGGAAACCCTGATCATCTCTTATCTCCTTTTACGAGGAAAATAAAAGGCTCTATCCACCTTCGCGTCTATTTTTTTCTTTTTCTTTTTTTGCTTCAGCTCTCCTCCAGCAGCTGCTAATTCCTCCAAAGGTTTAATCAAAGCAAACAACTGCAATTTTCTTTTTCTTTTTCTGCCACCCCGGCAGTTTGAGGGAGGAAATTATTAACAATGTCAAGGAACACTCCCCACCTCTTTGCCGTGTGGGAAGAGAGACCTTAAATGAAAAAAAAAGGCTTTAAGTAAAGGCAAAAAAAAAAAAAAAACCCAAACCACTTTTCCTCTGGAAATTATTTCATTAGGGCCGCTGATTAGCTCTTTCAAAGGTTGTCGTTCCAGGCAACTGGCAGTAAAAAAGCCTCGTCCACGTTAAGATGCTGAAACTCCTTTTTTTCCACCTGGAAAACACAAGAGAGAAGGAGAAACTTCCACAGTGAGTTTCAGGGGTCTTTCCATTTAATGGGAGGACGCGGGTTTCATTCCCCCCCCCCAGCTTCAAATCAATGGAAATTAAACGTTTCTGCTGTTCCCAACATGGGGCTCATGTGTGTCGAGAAATTTCCAAAGAGGCCTTTTCAACATAATAAAGCCTACGCTCTCTTGCAGGCTGAGCCACTGGTCGGCTGGGTGTTCTGCGGCACGTTCAGGATATAATCTGTGTTTTTGAAATTATAGTTTGCCAGCATTTCATGAAACCTACCCGTTACATTAAGGCACAATTGGTAGCACTTACCAACACAAGAGTATTCATAACAAGCAGAAGTGGAACTCTGGAATCAACGGAGGGGAGCAGTCGCAGCAGGACTCCCGCACAAAAACAGATGGACATTGAGGCTTCAGTTTGTTCATCTAGCTCAGGCTGTGCTGTCTACTGGGATAGCCCAGTAGGTAAAGGTAAAGGGACCCCTGACCATTAGGTCCAGTCACGGACGACTCTGGGGTTGCGTGCTCATCTCGCTTTATTGGCCGAGGGAGCCGGCGTTTGTCCGCAGACAGCTTCCGGGTCATGTGGCCAGCAAGACTAAGCCGCTTCTGGCGAACCAGAGCAGCGCACGGAAACGCCGTTTACCTTCCCGCTGGAGCAGTACCTATTCATCTACTTGAACTTTGACTTGCTTTCAAACTGCTAGGTTGGCAGGAATCATAGAATCATAGAGTTGGAAGAGACCACAAGGGCCATCCAGTCCACCCCCTGCCAAGCAGGAAACACTATCAAAGCATTCCTGACAGATGGCTGTCAAGCCTCCGCTTAAAGACCTCCAAAGAAGGAGACTCCACCACACTCCTTGGCAGCAAATTCCACTGTCGAACAGCTCTTACTGTCAGGAAGTTCTTCCTAATGTTTAGGTGGAATCTTCTTTCTTGTAGTTTGAATCCATTGCCCCGTGTCTGCTTCTCTGGAGCAGCAGAAAACAACCTTTCTCCCTCCTCTATATGACACCCTTTTATATATTTGAACATGGCTATCATATCACCCCTTAACCTTCTCTTCTCCAGGCTAAACATACCCAGCTCCCTAAGCCGTTCTTCATAAGGCATCGTTTCCAGGAGCTGGGACCGAGCAATGGGAGCTCACCCCGTGGCGGGGATTCGAACCGCCGACCTTCTGATCGGCAAGCCCTAGGCTCTGTAGTTTAACCCACAGCGCCACCCGCATCCCTAGCTGAGTAGGTACAGCATGATGATGTCAGGGTTGTGGGTTTGAGCCCCACATTCGGCAAAAGATTCCTGCATCGCAGTGGGTTGAGAGCTATGTGGCCGGGGTCTCATCGGATGCAATTTGCCGGAAGGGCCATGGCAGCTCTGGCTTAAACAGTGGCAGGTGGAAGCCCAAGCCAAGACCAGCCTGGCCAGTGACCCCTTCAAGAGGGGCAAGCTGTTTAGGGAGGGTCTGGAAGATGCACTGGTAGAGACCAGGGACAAAAAGAAGGCACTGCCTCCTAAGGAGAAAGAGTCAGAAGGAAAACTATTCTTCCCTTTTTCCCCTACAGGGGCCCATTCAATGCTAGAGGCCCCAAGAAACACCACCTGATGCGTCAAGCAATCCAGCATCTGCTGGAGATCAGAGCAATAGAGTCTGTGCCACAAGCACAGGAGGGCTTTGGGTGCTACTCTGTTCTCTTTATGGTCCCAAAGAAATCAGGGAAATGGAGGGCCATTCTGGATCTCAAGAGGGTCAACCGATCTCTGAGCCACATCAAGGACCCCAATTCTCCCTACAGAGAAGCCACTTAATAATAATAATTATAATAAAATTTTATTTATACCCCGCCCTTCCCCGCCAAACCGGGCTCAGGGCGGCTAACACCAATAAAATCACAACAAAAACATAAAACAGTTCATTAAAATACAGATTAAAATACAATTTAAAATTTAATCTAGACTGCAGCCTCATTTATAAGTAGCCCACCAACCACACCAAAAAAATGAAACATCAGGGTTAAACTGAAACCAACCCAAAGGCCAGGTGGAACAGCTCCGTCTTGCAGGCCCTGTGGAAAGATGCCAAATCCCGCAGGGCCCTGGTCTCTTGTGACAGACTGTTCCACCAAGTCGGGGCCAGTACTGAGAAGGCCCTGGCCCTAGTTGAAGCCAACCTAGCATCCTTGTGGCTCGGGACCTCCAAAAAGTTATTATTTGAGGACCTTAAGGTCCTACCCGGGACATACAAGGAGAGGCGGTCCCTAAGGTACGAGGGTCCTAAGCCGCATAGGGCTTTAATGGTCAAAACCAGCACCTTAAACCTGACCCTGTACTCCACCGGGAGCCAGTGCAGCTGGTAGAGCACTGAATTAACACGGTAAGAACCAACATTCGCTCACCATACCTGGTATGAGAGATGTACGCAGCTCCTGCTGCTGCCATCAGCAACAACAGGTAAGGTGGGGGGATTCCAAACTTTGCCCCCAGTTCCCCTGTTCCTGCAACACATACAGGACTTGGATACTGCCCAGCGGCCCTCTGCACTCTCTCAAACTGGATGAACGGGGCTATGTCGATTCCGCTCACGACTTTGGGTGAAAGTGTGGACCAGTGGGGCGCAGCAAGTCCAATCCTGCTTCTTCCCCCAATTCACAACTTCACTCATATTCTATAACCAAGGCTGGTGCCTAATGCTATTCCCAGGCAGCACTGTTGAAAACCATGCAACTTTCCATTCCTCCAATTTCCTTAGTAACTCGCAGACATGCTAGAAAGAGCTTGATTTAATAATCCAGGTGTGCAAAGAGCTTTCTCTTTCTCCCCCCCCCCCAAACATCCCTTTTAAATGGCTCTCGCAAGACAAATCACCCTTGGGCTTGAGCCTAAGCTGGAAAAACGTGGCTGCGAGTGGAATTTCACCAGGCCGAGCCGAATAACATCTGGAAGATGTGGGAAGGCCACTCCTCTGATTCTGTGCGTCACTGTGTTTCGCGAAAGAGGACCAGAGGTGGCCACGGTCCATAAATCTCAGGTGCACAGCCTGTTCTGCCTGCCCAACTCCCCCACCCACCCCCCGCGCACATACCCAGCCAAGGAAGGCAAACAGCAGACAGTTAATTCTTTATTGACAAAAGCACACACTTAACAGCAGCTCCTAAGGTACACCGGATGCACACACACAGAATCACAGAATTGTAGACAAGAGTTGGAAGGGACCGCGAGGTTCATCTAGTCCAACCTCCTGAAATCCAAGAATCTTTTGCGCAAAGTGGGGCTTTAACCGAAGACTCTCGTGCTCTAACAACTGAAACAAAATAGAAAATTCTTTCCAGTAGCACCTTAGAGACCAACTGAGTTTGTTCTTGGTATGAGCTTTCGTGTGCATGCACACTTCTTCAGATACACTGAAAAAGAAGTCACCAGATCCTTAAATATAGTGAGGGAGTGGGGAGGGGTATTACTCAGAAGGGTGGTGGGAATGGGTGATCAGCTGATAGGTGTGGAAAACCTGTTGATGACTCTTAACGGCTGCAATTAGTCTTGCAGGGAAAGGCAAGGGGTGAGATGGCTAAAGATAGCTTTGTCATGTATAATGAGATAAGAATCCAATGTCTTTGTTCAGACCAGGTTTCTCCATGGTTTTAAGTTTGGTGATTAGTTGCACTTCTTTCAGAGAAGTGGCTGAATTGCAAGGTGCTACTGGAAAGAATTTTCTATTTTGTTTCGACTATGGCAGACCAACACGGCTACCCACCTGTAACTCTAACAACTGAGCTATCCAGAGTTTCTGGCATCTACCTGTACATGGCTGCTTTCCAGTTTCATGTCCAGCGCAGCCGCCAAGAAATTCGTGGGACCACACACTCCTAGGCTTATGTACACTCATCTGATGGAGTATGAACATACCACCTGAGACTTCTCCTGCACAGAAGTTGCCCCTCCGGGTTCTTGGAGACAGTGGGGCTGGGGATGCCGGGGGTTCGACTGGCCTGCCTCTTGCCTGCACAGCCTCTTCCTCTGCTTCCGACCCTTTCTGTGTCCTCATGTCCATCTCTGACGGCTCAGACCCTTCCCTTGGCTTCTGATTTGTGTGCGGCGCAAAACCCCAGGCATCGCTGCCCCCCTCTCCTCTGTCGCACACCCGCCAGAGCCCTGCCAGTCTTTCTCTCCCTCCCCACACTTTTCTTGTTACTCCACACGGAGCTGAAACCTGCACAAATGGGTGTGGCTCAGAATTCCCCCCCAAATTCATTCAGCCGGGTAAAGAAAGGGTTTCTAAATCAAGAATGTCAGTCAGCCCTTGACATTTGCTCAGGTGAGACACAGGCGCTACCTATTGCTCTCCCACGGAAAAGGAGGGAGGCGGCTGCCTGCAGGGTTTCTTCCTGGGAAAGTTCTGAAAAATGCAAGTTCGACTGTCGTAAGCAAATATCCCGTTACACTCGAGTGTGACCAAGAAGCAAAATGCAAGGGCAGGGCTATGCAGGTTAAAAACTGGTAGAACTGTGCAGCTCAGTCTAGGGTTGATTCTCAATAGCTGTGATAACCGAGGACCACCAGGTCCAATGGCGATCCTGATCGCATCTTCTTTGCTTAACTTTCTCCCACAGAAGTGAATAAAGCCGTATCTCAAGTAACCTGCTTCCTGAGCTGCAGAAGGCCTTACATATTAGTACCGTAATCTCTTATTTTGCGCCCGCAAGCAGCCTAAGAGATTACGTCTCATGGGACCTGTCTAAACTTAACTTCCTTACATGAAGGCTATTGTTGCATGTATTGCGACTTGGTGAGTCACGAGCATGTGCTTCCACCTCAAGAGAGTATTTTAAAACAGGCAAATTAATTGCTCTTGCCTTTATAAGTTGGATTCTCTGCCGTGTTCCTTTCTTCATCTCCAAAGACTGGCAGGCAGGCAGGCAGGCTTTGCTTGTTTATCTGGGATGACAGTCCCTCACTACCTGAATGCCTTGTTGTAAGGGTTCTGCTGTGGTTCCTCGCGAGTAAAGAGGCTCGACTCAGGTCCCGTATATTTATAGTTCAAATATATCAAAGGATGTCATATAGAGGAGGGTGAAAGGTTGTTTTCTGCTGCTCCAGAGAAGCGGACACGGAGCAATGGATTCAAACTACAAGAAAGAAGATTCCACCTAAACAGTAGGAAGAAGAACTTCCTGACAGTGAGAGCTGTTCGACAGTGGAATTTGCTGCCAAGGAGTGTGGTGGAGTCTCCTTCTTTGGAGGTCTTTAAGCGGAGGCTTGACAGCCACCTGTCAGGAATGCTTTGATGGTGTTTCCTGCTTGGCAGAGGGTTGGACTGGGTGGCCCTTGTGGTCTCTTCCAACTCTATGATTCTACAGGTTTTATTGTGCAGATATGTACAGCGCAGAGCTCAAAAGTCCATGACCAGCTTAGTCACTTTCAGATCCCGGAAGTGGCGCTTTTCGGGAGCGCCCCCAGCATAAGAACTTGGGAACCCCCACTCTCCTCCTACCCTCCTTAACGTTTGACACCCCTACGTAATTGGGGTGACGGAACTGCCGTTGCTCCCTCTTGTCTGTGCCCGCTAAGTGGGTGCTGGGTCTCTGGAGCACCCCCCCCAGCCCCCTCTCCGCTGGGCTGCCTTCCTGCCTGTCGCTCCCGCTGGAGATTCCCCTGCTATCCCCGCGGTGCTAGGGCTCTCTATCCCCTGACAGCCCCTGCACCGTCCCACTGGGCGCTGCCTGTTCCCTGACACTTGTCCCTTGAATCAAACTTCGCAGACAAACCTTCCTTGCATCCTTATCCCCAAACTTTCGTGAAACGTTCTGATATCAGATGAGGCCAGCACTGAGGAAACGGATGAGGAACAGCCAAACAAAGAAAAGAAACAGCTTCCTCGCGCCCCTGCCTAAATTCCACATGCAATGCTGTCAGCTGCTGCACTGGTTGGATGGACATCTGTCATAGATGCTTTAGCTGAGATTCCTGCATTGCAGCGGGTTGGACTAGATGATCCTCAGGGTCCCTTCCAACTCTATAATTCTAAGGTGCATTCTAAGGAATATGAGCATTCCCCAACCTGGTGTTTGGGACTACAACTCCCATTACCTCCAGGCAACATAGCCGTGCATTCAGAGGGCATTGGGTTTGGCCTAGGCTGGCATGTTGCATCTGTGCCAAATTTGCCATGTCCTACGATTGGCACTGGGAGATCGGTCCAGTGCAAGACAAAAGGTCAGCTCCAACTGACTCACAACTAGCACGCTCACACCTTTGTGTGCTGCACATGTACAGGGTGTACATATTATGGGATGCAACATGCCCAAACCCTGGTCTCTGAGGCATGTTCTAGCACTGCCCTGCGCCTGCCCAGCATTTGAGTAAGAACCAGCCCACGTCATAAAGGGAGACAATGCAACATTATTAATAGCTAAAGCAGGCATGTTGTGGGCAAATGTAACAGGGCAGGGCTGCCAACAAGCCTGGCTGTGAGCTGTCGCTCCAAAGGCTGAAAAAATATAAATAAACATAGGGCATCTGATACCCCTGCTAATACTGAATGGCAGTCCTGCAACAAGATCAGATGTGATCTCCTGCAATTCTTTGAGTTGTGTTTTAGACAGGCTTCGGGATTTGACCAGGAGACTCCATTGACTGAAGATCAGGGCAACATGTCTTAAGAATGTATTAATGCTGGTGCCCTTGTCTGGACCAGTTGTGCAAAAGCTTCTTGCGTGGAGTTCCCTGCCCCCTCGAGCCAATTAAAAACATGCCATCTCACCCATCAATTCATTCTTAAGGCAGCTAAATTCAAATGCTTTTGCATACTACATAAATGTTTTTAGAGGCATCTTTCGGGAACACAGAGGAAGTTTCCACACCGGAACCTGGGGCCATCAATGAAGTGGGAGGTCTGAAGCAGTGTTAGAACCTCAGATATATAAGCTAGGCATAAAACAGCTCCTTAAACCAAGGTTTGGCCAAACTGCGGGAGGCAGTGAAGGATAGGGGTGCCTGGCATGCTCTGGTCCATGGGGTCATGAAGAGTCAGACACGACTGAACAACAACAAACCAAGGTTACAGTTGCAAAAACAAGAATGTCTAAACAAAATAAAATAAAAAAAATCCTTCCAGTAGCACCTTAGAGCAGTGTTTTTCAACCTTTTTTGGGCAAGGGCACACTTGTTTTATGAAAAAAATCACGAGGCACACCACCATTAGAAAATGTTAAAAAATTTAACTCTGTGCCTATATTGACTATATATATAAAGTAATTCTCTTGAATAGGAATCAAATAAACACAATTTTTCCCACGGCACACCAGGCAACATCTCGCGGCACACTAGTGTGCCGCGGAACAGTGGTTGAAAAACACTGGCTTAGAGACCAACTAAGTTTGTTCTTGGTATGAGCTGTCATGTGCATGCACACTTCTTCAGATACCAATATAAATAAACATAGGGCATCTGATACCCCTGAATGTCTAGTTACTATTTGGGGGTTAAAGTAAAGGTAAAGGGACCCCTGACCATTAGGTCCAGTCGTGTCCGACTCTGGGGTTGCGGCGCTCATCTCACGTTACTGGCCGAGAGAGCCGGCGTACAGCTTCCGGATCATGTGGCCAGCATGACAAAGCCGCTTCTGGCGAACCAGAGCAGCGCACGGAAACACCGTTTACCTTCCCGCCGGAGCGGTACCTATTTATCTACTTGCACTTTGACGTGCTTTCGAACTGCTAGGTGGGCAGGAGCTGGGACCGAGCAACGGGAGCTCACCCCGTCATGGGGATTCGAACCGCCGACCTTCCGATCGGCAAGCCCTAGGCTCTGTGGTTTAACCCACAGCGCCACCCACGTCCCTTCTTTGGGGGTTAGACAGCTCTAAATTCTTATTTATCAACTGACGGACTGTCTGTGATTGACTATCAGTTAAACATCTGGCTAGTTCAGATGGAAACCTTGAGCTCCGTTAAGAACTTTGAGAATTTAGAACTTAATCTAGGGACTGTCTTCATATATAATGTCCTATTCTGGTCTCTTTTTCTTAATGGTGACATATAACGTGGGGGTATTGTTCACAACTGTGAGCAGGGTGAGTTAAATGAAGACAAGCAACAACAATGAACTAGAATCATAGAATCATAGAGTTGGAAGAGACCACAAGGGCCATCCAGTCCAACCCCCTGCCAAGCAGGAAACACCATCAAAGCATTCCTGACAGATGGCTGTCAAGCCTCTGCTTAAAGACCTCCAAAGAACGTTGTTCCATTCTCCTGGCTCAGGCATGCAAATATCATATCCACAAATCTGTTTAACCCTCTCTCAAAGCCTTTCATGTAGGTGGCAACTACGACCTCTTGTGGGAACAAATTCCATTGTTTAACCTCAGAAGGAGGATGGGGAATTCCCAACATAGAAGCATATTACAGTGCCAACCAAATACGCCATATAATCCCATATATACTAGAAGATGAGACAAAACAATGGATACACCTAGAGAGGGACACAATTGAAAATATCTGCACCACAGCATACCCACTCCTCCCAAACAAACTAAGGAAAATCCCCACAACAGTTAACAGGTACACACAAACCATGTTCAAAGCATGGAAAACAGAAACGGGCTACCTTTCCCCATCCCCATCCCCACTAATTCCCCTGGACTACCACCCATCATTCCACCACGCAGCACAAAACCTCCAAATAAAAACCTGGCAAACCAAAGGCCTATATCGCCTAATAGGTAAAGGTAAAGGGACCCCTGACCATTAGGTCCAGTTGCAGACAACTCTGGGGTTGCGGCGCTCATCTTACTTTATTGGCCGAGGGAGCCGGCGTACAGCTTCCGGGTCATGTGGCCAGAATGATTAAGCTGCTTCTGGAGAACCAGAGCAGTGCACGGAAATGGCGTTTACCTTCCCGCCGGAGCGGTACCTATTTATCTACTTGCACTTTGACATGCTTTCGAACTGCTAGGTTGGCAGGAGCTGGGACCGAGCAACGGGAGCTCACACCGTCATGGGGATTCGAACCGCCGACCTTCTGATCGGCAAGTCCTAGGCTCTGTGGTTTAACCCACATCGCCACCCACGTCCCATCTTTTATAAAAATAACAAACCTTCGTCAACACAAGAAATGCAGGACAAACTAGAAGACACCCAAATGCCCTGGTTTGCACAACACCAATTACATGCCCTCTTAAACAATCCTGCAGTAAAAACAGCAGCAACTAGACCCCCGACAGCCTTCGAAAACCTCGTCCTAACGACGAAGGGACACGGCAAAGGGATGGTATCCACATTATGCAAAATACTTCTCAAAAAACTATGCAATGTGTGACTAAGTACTTTCTTTTGTCTGTCTTGGAGCTGCAAAACAGTATTCGAAATTAGCCAGGCGCCAAGATAATTGCCTGGGATAGAATTCTACAGGATGTGTTATCCGTGTGTACAAACAGTCAAGATGCAATGATCCCCAGGCAAGAGGGTTAAACAGATTCATGGATGATAAATCTCTCAGTGGCTACCAGGCCTACGTTGGAGGCAATATGCCTCTGAATATCAGTTTCTGGAATGGCAAGCATGGAGAGTCCTGCTGCAGCACTCGGGTTCTGGTTTTTCAGGCTTCCCATAGGAATCTCATAGAAACATGGAGTAGGAAGGGACTTTGAGGATCATCTAGTCCAACCCCCTGCAATGGAGGAACATGCAGCTGTCCCTTATCGGGATCGAACCTGCACCCTTGGCATTGTGAGCACCATAGTATAACCACCTCAGCTATCTGAGCTAGTCTGGCAGCTGTGGGAACAGGATCCTGGACTTGATGACACTCTGGCTTGCTCTAGCAAGGGTCTTAAGGTTGTGGGTTTTTTTATTTTTAGGATATATTTGCAGAAAGAAAATCTAAAATTTAACAGAAGGGCGGGGGGAAAGAAATTTTGGCATCTGACATTAACAATAAAAACATTCCAGTCACATAGCTGTCAACTTTCCCCCCTTTTTAAAGGGAAATTCCCTTATTGCGAATAGGATTCCTCGCAAGAAAAGGGAAAAGTTGACAGCTATGCATTCATCTTGAGGCCTCCGCTTAAAATAATTTCCTGGATAGTAACAGAAAGCCGCGTGCGGGTTACAAAACTTGGTGTCTTCCTCAAAGGGTTGTCAGTACGCAGCCTTAACGCTACGCCTGCAGTTCATTTTCTGTGCCTCTGCGTCAACGGAAGACAATGGTCACCATGTTGCTTGGCAACGCAGTTATTTTCAAAGTTGACAATTAAAACCAATGAAGAATTTTGTTTGCAACAGCTGAGTTCCTTGGCCCCTCCCGGATACCCTGCTTCCTCCCGTGTCTTTCCTTTTGACAGGAGAGAAGACAAGAACCAGACCTGCCCCCTACGCATACAAAACACCCATCGCCCCCAGTCACACAGCTGCAATTGTGTGGCCCAGCCTTTATTTTCTCCCTGCACAAAAGGCGCTTGGAATAAGCCTGCTTCCTCTCCTATCTCTTCCATTCTCCCATTTTCACGCATGGTCCAAATCATCTTCCAGAGGTCTAACCTGATACTTTTTAAAAGTCCCATGATTTTGCCAGATTTGGTGGCTGGAAGGTTTGGCGCAGCTGGCACTTTACCTAAGTGCCGTAAAATGCGGAGGGGGGGGGGGTCTTCCGCTGACATGAAAGGAGCCCAGCCCAACACTGCCCATACATATCAAGGCATGAATCCCGTTCCGTACGTTCGTTCATATTAAAACAAAATCCGACCGGACACTTTGGTCCTTTGCTTCAGAAACTCCTTTCTTTAATTAGGCCTGTGGTAAGAGACTGGGGGGGGGCAGATGGCGCTGTGGGTTGAACCACAGAGCCTAGGGCTTGCTGATCAGAAGTTCGGCGGTTCAAATCCCTGCGACGGGGTGAGCTCCTGTTGCTCGGTCCCAGCTCCTGCCAACCAAGCAGTTAGGGAGCTGGGTATGTTAACCTGGAGAAGAGAAGGCTAAGGGGTGATATGATAGCCATGTTCAAATATATAAAAGGATGTCATATAGAGGAGGGAGAAAGGTTGTTTTCTGCTGCTCCAGAGAAGCGGACACGGAGCAATGGATTCAAACTACAAGAAAGAAGATTCCACCTAAACATTAGGAAGAACTTCCTGACAGTGAGAGCTGTTCGGCAGTGGAATTTGCTACCAAGGAGTGTGGTGGAGTCTCCTTCTTTGGAGGTCTTTAAGCGGAGGCCATCTGTCAGGAATGCTTTGATGGTGTTTCCTGCTTGGCAGGGAGTTGGACTGGATGGCCCTTGTGGTCTCTTCCAACTCTATGATTCTATGAAAGCACGTCAAAGTGCAAGTAGATAAATAGGTACCGCTCCGGCGGGAAGGTAAACGGCGTTTCCGTGCGCTGCTCTGGTTCGCCAGAAGCGGCTTAGTCATGCTAGCCACATGACCCGGAAGCTGTACGCCGGCTCCCTCGGCCTATAGAGCGAGATGAGCGCCGCAACCCCAGAGTCGTCCACGACTGGACCTAATGATCAGGGGTCCCTTTACCTTTTTAAGAGACCAGGGAGTCACTAGCTTCTGTGGCCCCAGATTATGCTCTGAAGACACATGTGGCCACCATGCCCACCCCCCAATGTGGCTTAGCACATCTTGACCTGCTCAAAGCCTGGATGCGTGACCACTTGGGAACTACACGTACCGTGCCCTGGGTTCCATGTCGGAAGAAAGCTGGGCTATAAATGGCAGGAAATGGTTTTTAAAATCAAGGACACCCCACGGTACCTCAAGGATCATCATCCGAGGCCATTCCAGAGGGTGACAACGGGCCTCCCCATTTGTGTGATGCTCTCCCCAGAGAAGACTCTCTGGTACCTTCATTACATATCTTTCTGCGCCAGCAAAAGGAAGTTCCTCTTCTCCCAAGCCTTTGGCTGTTTAAACAATCTAAGGCCTTTTAAACTGTGCGTAGGATGGATGAGCTATTGTTTCGTTTGCTATTATATTATGTATTTTTATACTGTAAATTGCCCTACAATGAAGGGCGGTAGAACAACAACAATATATCCAAATATTTTTTACAGGTGTATCTAACCGATTTATCACTTATATTTTTGCTGCCTGGCAGATGGAGGGAACCCCCCCCCCATCCCCACCCAATGTTCTCCTGGTAAACAACGTGAAAAAGAGCCATGCTAAGTGATGCCTCAGAGCCAACTCGGTTTTGCTTCTCCTGCTCCAGAATAAAAAAATAAATTCCCTGGCAAGTCTTTTCCGTTGTCGGTTTTGACCTGGAACAACGTATCGGGGCCAGGAACTGGCAGAGCCTCATTCATCACAATGAAGAGGATTGAAAGGCTTTTAGAATTACGCGCCGAGCATCCGAGATGTTAACCGTTTGAGTAAATCAATGGTTATCGCATCTTATCAGTGTACAGGCTCCTCGTAACAGGCTTAGACCAGCTAGCTGGATAAAAGGCTCTTTTCCCGCCGGTAATTTAAGCCGAACACGGGAGAGTTGGCATGCCCTTATTCTTCATGAGCTAAGCGGGTCTGTTGCTGTCAGATGAAATAAATGGCCACCCTCTCTTCCCCCCTAATGCTCCGAGAAGGATTCTGGAGAAATTTAAATGGAAAGCAGACATTCTGCTGAAGGCTGATCGCAGAAGAATTGATGCTTTTGAATTATGGTGCTGGAGGAGACTCTTGAGAGTCCCATGGACTGCAAGAAGATCAAACCTATCCATTCTCAAGGAAATCGGCCCTGAGTGCTCACTAGAAGGACAGGTCCTGAAGTTGAGGCTCCAGTACTTTGGCCACCTCATGAGAAGAGAAGACTCCCTGGAAAAGACCCTGATGTTGGGAAAGATGGAGGGCACAAGGAGAAGGGGACGACAGAGGATGAGATGGTTGGACAGTGTTCTCGAAGCTACTAACATGAGTTTGGCCAAACTGCGGGAGGCAGTGAAGGATAGGCGTGCCTGGCGTGCTCTGGTCCATGGGGTCACGAAGAGTCGAACACGACTGAACGACTGAACAACAACAAGACATTCTGTGCCCCCGAGACCCAGCAACAAAACCGCCCCCTTCTCTTTCGCTGTTTTATCTGTAAATGAAACCAGTTTAGCAGCAGGGAATCGAGGCTTGGCCCCCCACCCCCCATATGTCCAGCAACATCTGTCACTCTGCATGAGCCAGTTCGGCCTGTCTATCTTCTGGGCTGCCAATCAGGGCATCTAGGCAATACCAGGTGAAATGGACCAGTTGTCCGGCTCTATCTCAAGCAGCTTCACGTACCTATGGAATTCACTTTCCTCAGGAAGTAGTGGTGGCTGCCAACCGGGATGGCTTTAGAGGGGAATTAAGACACATTATTGTATGATAGGCCACCAATGGCCACCAACCAAGATGCCAAGTTTCAACTTCCACTTCGCTAGGAATTGCAGGTGAGGTTGTGCTCAGGTTCTGCTTGTGAGCTTCCTAGGAGCATCTGGTCAGGATCCTAGAATGGAAGGGCCTTTGGCCTGATGCAGACGAATATTCCTTATCTTCTTACGTTAACTGCAAGGAAAGGGATTGACATATCCCTCCCTCACAGGCCCATTTCAATGTTTGGGGCTACAGTCAAGTGTTACAAACTTAGATATATAAGCTGGGCACTGAATGGATCCTTAAACCAAGGTTACGGTTGCCAAAACCGAATGTAAAGTTGCCATTTCGGGAAAAACATCTCTAAATTCTTATTTTTCTGCTCTGGTCAGACCTCACCTGGAATACTGTGTCCAGTTCTGGCCACCACAGTTCAAGGAGGATACTGACAAGCTGGAACGTGTCCAGAGGAGGGCAACCAAAATGATCAAAGGCCTGGAAATGATGCCTTATGAGGAACGGCTTAGGGAGCTGGGTATGTTTAGCCTGGAGAAGAGAAGGTTAAGGGGTGATATGATAGCCATGTTCAAATATATCAAAGGATGTCATATAGAGGAGGGTGAAAGGTTGTTTTTCTGCTGCTCCAGAGAAGCGGACATGGGGCAATGGATTCAAACTAAAAGAAAGAAGATTCCACCTAAACATTAGGAACAACTTCCTGACAGTGAGAGCCGTTTGGCAGTGGAATTTGCTACCAAGGAGTGTGGTGGAGTCTCCTTCTTTGGAGGTCTTTAAGCAGAGGCTTGACAGCCATCTGTCAGGAATGCTTTGATGGTGTTTCCTGCTTGGCAGGGGGTTGGACTGGATGGCCCTTGGGGTCTCTTCCAACTCTATGATTCTATGATTTTCAAATTATGTACTGAGTGTGATTGATCCTCAGTTAAACATCTGGCTGGTTCAGAGGACAACCTTGAGCTAGGTGAAGAGCTTTGAGAACTTAAAGAAGAAACATCACTTGATCCAGGGTCTGTCCACATATATAATGTGGACCTCTTTTGCTTAATGGTGACACAGGCCATTCATAACTTAGGAACATTCTTCACAACTGTGAGCAGGGCAGCTAGGTAGGGTAAGTGAAGACAAGCTAAATCAATTAACTATAATGTTGTTCACCGCTCCTGCTCAGGCTGCACAGAAATAGCCTTTTGGTTCCTGAAATTCAGCCCGATTGTGCAGATAGAATTCTACAGGATATGGTATCAGTGGGTGAAAATAGTCAAGACCCAATGATCCCCAGGCATGCACCTCCAGATGGTGGCGATGTCAGGCGCCATCCTGGCACCCAGGCATCTTCACTTGGTCGTGAGTGGCCAACAGCCAGGTGCAAAATGAGCCTGGCGCCTGGCTAATTTCGAACACTGCTACGGTCACTTGATGGAGATGGCTGGAGGTTATGGCCTCCTAGAGAGATAAACACATGTGGCATTTAACACAGGGGGAATGGCTCTGTGCCAGTGGCTACATCTGACCTCAGTGTTGGAGGCCTTGTGCCACTGTAATGGGTTTGGGAGCCGCAACTGGAGGGGTGGATGTTGTGCTCCGTTTTTTGTCTATGGGCTTCCCAAACGTATCCAGCTGGCCACTGTGAGACTAGGCTCCCAGACCTGATGGGCCTGATCCTGGTTCTTATATCTAAATGATGCCTCTTTTCGCCAGTCCCACAGCTTCAAGCTTCTTTCACAAGAACGGGTCTCCTTCTTAACGCACAATGGGGGAGATCTCATTGCAAGCAGCCCTCGGGAAACCAGCCAGAGGCGGAAAAAGCCATGCAGAAGTGACTTTGGCGTCTGTTTGGTCCATGAACTGGGCGTCACCCACCTCAACTCCTTTACCCTTTCCAGCCATTCGCTTCATGTTCACGCAGTGCCAGCCTGGGTTGGCACGAAAGAAAACCAGCTAACACCTGGCAATTAACCAAAGTCGTCCAGAGCAAACCTCGCCAGCTGAGTCTTTGCTCAGATTTGGGGCATTCATGCTGTTGTTTTTTAAAAAAACCACTTTCCTGCAGGGCGTGTTGGCCCAACTTTGACGGAAGGCCATCTGCGTGCCAGGCTGCCGATATCTACTAAGCCAGCCCCAATGCTGCGTGTCATCTGTTCCTCGGTCTCCCTTGCACCCATGAGATAAAAGGACAAAGCCAACGCATTAGCACAAGCCCCTGGGAGAAGCATCTCATTTGGCAGCCTGCTGAGTACACCCACTCGGCGGGCACGGCGCCTTAGCTGCAGCAGAACTTTGGATGCTCTTGCATTTAGAACAGCAGGGGGGGGAAGAGACTAATCTGGTTCAGTGTGTGCCACATATACCCTACTAAGCTGGTCTTCTTAGGCCCGGCGGCAGGAATGGCTCTTGGAGGTGAAACATAGGATCACAGACCACTTGCTCATTGAGCTCAGTGCTGTCTACACTGACTGGCAGAAGCTCTCCAGGGGTTTCTTGCAGGGAGTCTCTCCCATTCCCACCTGGAGATGCCCGGGATTGAACTCAAGAACTTCTGCTTTCAAGGCAGAGATGCTCTACCACTGAGCTACCGTCCTCCCCAAAGGTCCGGGGCAGAGACATTTCCTGGCTACTTGAAAACTCAGCTGTCTGACTGACGGAAAGTTAAAGGTCGGGCTTGGGAGGGAAATTTGGGAAAGGTTACTGCAAGAAGATCAAACCTATCCATTCTCAAAGAAATCAGCCCTGAAGGCTCACTAGAAGGACAGATCCTGAAGTTGAGGCTCCATTACTTTGGCCACCTCATGAGAAGAGAAGACTCCCTAGAAAAGACCCTGATGTTGGGAAAAATGGAGGGCACAAGGAGAAGGGGACGACAGAGGATGAGATGGTTGGACAGTGTTCTCGAAGCTACTAACATGAGTTTGGCCAAACTGCGAGAGGCAGTGGAGGATAGGCGTGCCTGGCGTGCTCTGGTCCATGGGGTCACGGAGAGTCGGACACGACTGAACGACTGAACAACAACAACAACATCCTGCAGAGAGGCAGAAACTACTCTGGAGTGCGTTAAACATTTTGAATAACTGTAATTACAGACAAAACAAAATCCCTTCCAGTAGCACCTTAGAGACCAACTAAGTTTGTTCTTGGTATGAGCTTTCATGTGCATGCACACTTCTTCAGACAAACTTAGTTGGTCTCTAAGGTGTTAGTGGAAGGAATTTTTTTTATTTTTTATTTTGTGTTGACTATGGCAGACCGACACGGCTACCTACCAGTAACTGTTATTACAGACAATGTTTAGCTATTTTTCTATTCTTTTATATTACAGTGCTACGTTGGTTCTCAAACGCCTTGATACTCAAACAACTTGGAACCCAAACACTGCAAATCCGGAAGTAAGTGTTTCCGGTTTGCAAACTTTTTTCGGAAGCCGAACATGCTCCGTTTTGAGTGTCACACTCCCATTTTGAGTGTTACGCTGAGGTCTGTCTGTTTTTGCTATTTATTTTTCATTTTTGTGTCTCTTTTTTTGTGACTGTATAGAACCCAGTTCAGCTACTGATTGATTGACTGTTTAGACTGCAGTACATTGTTAATTGCTTTCATTTTATGGATCAATGGTCTCGTTAGACAGTAAAAATCACGTTCAATTGCTGTTTTAGGGGTTGTTTTTAAAAGGCTGGAACGGATTTATCCATTTTGCATTGCTTTCTATGGGAAAGCGCGCCCTGGTTTTGGAACGCTTTGGTTTTGGAACAGACTTCCGGAACCGATTAAGTTTGAGAACCAAGGTACCACTGTATATGATGCAAATAAGATAAAGGGTTTCTTTTTCTTTTAGTTATTTCTTATCTGTTCTTTTTCTTTTTATACAGGTATATAATCGCGTTTTGCAGCATTCTATTTTATATTTTCTTTTCCATTATTATTATTATTATTATTATTATTATTATTATTATTCATTTATGATATATTGCTTTTTATGAATGTGTTTGGATTTTAGGACTTAATATGTTAAAAACCTTCAATAAAATTGCTTTTGTAAATAATAATAATAATAATAATAATAATAATAATACAGTTTTAAAGGGAGATGCTGGGGGTTGACCTGGGAAATTTGTGCATGAAAACCAAGCGCTTCCCCCCTATCCTTCTTCGTAAACAGTCCCACGTACCGCCGCAGTGCAGAAGATGTCACAATCCGAACCCACATCTCCAGCCCGCCCTTTTCAGATATGCTGTGCTGAATCCCCCTGAGCCGTACTTCTGCAGGCCAAATCTAGGGGCACACATGCTGCTTCCAAGCGAGCTTGTTATTAACTTCCAAGCGCAAGTTGCCCATCAGTTACGGGACAGATAAGTGAGAGTGCAACAGAGGCCAAAGATTCAAGGAAGCGCTGGATGTTGCGCAAGCAGAGCATCAGAGACAGAAAGTGCTTATCTAAGCTTCCAGCTAGCTTGTTTTACTCCTCTCCATCTCCCCTTTTGTTACCGGAGACTCTTATCTGATCTCTCCTCGTATTTATTGGGTTCTTTAACCCTTTCTTTGCCCTCTTGTGCTCTAAAGTTCCACTGAAAAGCTCTCCAATAGCTCGCTACCTGGAAACTGAAATATTATGCTGCTAAACTTGGGACAAGAGTTACAACCTAATCCTTTTGTGGGGGGAGGCAATAAACGAAATACCCCGGAAAACGGAAACGTAGCAAGCTGCCATATACTGAATCACACTTATGGGTCAATCTAGCTCAGGGGTCAGCAAACTTTTTCAGCAGGGGGCCGGTCCACCGTCCCTCAGACCTTGTGGGGGGGGCCGGACTGTATTTTGAAAAAATAAAAATGAATGAATTCCTATGCCCCACAAATAACCCAGAGATGCATTTTAAATAAAAGCACACATTCTACTTGTGTAAAAACACCAGGCAGGCCCCACAAATAACCCAGAGATGCATTTTAAATAAAAGGACACATTCTACTCATGTAAAAGCATGCTGATTCCCAGACCATCCGCGGGCTGGAGTTAGAAGAAGAAGAAGAAGAGACGAGTTTGGATTTGATATCCCGCTTTATCACTACCCGAAGGAGTCTCAAAGCGGCTAACATTCTCCTTTCCCTTTCTCCCCCACAACAAACACTCTGTGAGGTGAGTGGGGCTGAGAGACTTTGGAGAAGTGTGACTAGCCCAAGGTCACCCAGCAGCTGCATGTGGAGGAGTGGAGACACGAACATGGTTCCCCAGATTACAAGTCTACCACTCTTAACCACTACACCACACTGGCTATTGGGCCGAATCCGGCCCCTAGGCTTTAGTTTGCCTACCCATGATCTAGCTCAAAAATGCCTACATTGGCTGGTCAGAGATGGTGGTAGGAGTTGTCGTTTGCCAACTCCCAGAGGGTCACAGGTACCCAAAACCAGACCTAAATTATTCCCACCACATATTATGATGTCCTGTTCTGGACCGACAGCCTATCAATGATATCTGAATAGCCCCAAATTTCAGTATTTTGAAAGAGGGAGAACAAAAGACTCTCTGTCCCATTTCTGCACCGCACACATAATTGCATTAATATATATATATATACACACACACACACACACACACACATATATATATATATATATATATATATATATATATATATATATATATATGAAATTTGGGTATGCACACATATTTGGTGTGTGTATTTGGGGTACCATAGTAAGGAGGGGCTCTCTGATGATTTGATTTAATTCTGGAAAGATTTTATTGGGTGGGTGAGAAGATTATTCCCCTAAGGCCGCCACTTGCCGATCCCTCCCCTCCTACAATATTTGCTTTCCACGTGGGAGGTATTTTAAAGAAACCAGATTAGCATACATTAGAGAAGCAGTAGGCATGGCATTATCGGAAATGGGGAAATACATTTGAGAGTCACATTCAAAGGGGATTTGCACATCACAAAGCCCCCAGTGTGGCTTGCCGGCTGCGAATCCCAAAGCATATTAAAAATGTTAATGCTGAATTAGGTAGATGGCGATAACTTTGTTGTCGGCGAGGGATCTCAGGGAAGGGAAAATGTGTGGACATTAAAATAAAAGGAATATATAAAAATTGGACCCTTTTGCCTGCTGTGATAGATTTTAATTTTTGCTTTCTTTCAAAGCATGAAGGTAAAGTGTACCATCTCTGTTTTGACAGGAAAAGTCCCCGCCACACACACACACACACACACCAGCCCAGTTAAAGATTAGCAAGGACCTTGTATTCATACAGGCACAGATTAGCGGAGAAAGACTTTTACTGAAATGCTGCACACAAGGAATTTATAAAACAAAAAACAAAAAAACGGTGTTGATTAATGTTTGCGGGAGCACTGGAGAAAAAGCTGCCTGCAAACGAGTCCTACTCATGAGGAGACTCGCTGAAATTAACGACCATAAGTTAGTTGTGTCCATTAACTTCAATGGTTCTGCTCTGAGTAGGGCTAGCATGGAATACCAGTTCCCCAAATGGGAAGCTCCAGTCCAAGTGAGAGATGTCAACAGCAGAAAGGGAAATCTACCTGGCCCAATGAAGGTGGAAGGTTAGTTCAGGGAGCGTTTTGTTGGGTGCTAAATTTTATATGTCTCTGAGTGTAATAATAATAATAATAATAATAATAATAATAATAATAATGGTAAAGGTACCCCTGATCATTAGGTCCAGTCGCGGACGACTCTGAGGTTGCGGCACTCATCTCGCTTTATTGGCCGAGGGAGCCGGCGTGCAGCTTCTAGGTCATGTGGCCAGCATGACTAAGCCGCTTCTGGCGAACTAGAGCAGCGCACGGAAACGCCATTTACCGTATTTTCCGGCATATAAGACGACTGGGCATATATGACGACCCCCAACTTTTCCAGTTAAAATATAAAGTTTGAGATATACTGGACCGCAGATTCTCCACCCGGCATATAAGACGACCCCCGACTTTTGAGAAGATTTTCCTGGATTAAAAAGTAGTTTTATAAGCCAGAATATACAGTACCTTCCTGCCGGAGCGCTACCAATTTATCTACTTGCACTTTTGGCATGCTTTTGAACTGCTAGGTTGGCAGGAGCAGGGACTGAGCAACGGGAGCTCACCCCGTCGCAAGGATTCGAACCGCCGACCTTCTGATCGGCAAGCCCTAGGCTCTGTGGTTTAACTCACAGCGCCACCTGCGTCCCTAATAATAATAGTAATAATAAAAATTGTATTCTGACCTTTCTCAAAAGATCCCAAGGTGATGTTCAAGATTATAAAAACACATTACAGAACATCAATGATAAAAACTTAATGACACACAGCCTAATAGTGAAATCATCATCATAACAGTCCTTGCACAGGCCATGGATTATTTAATAGCCATATGCCTGGGTAAAGAGGAATGCTTTTGCCTGGCACTTAAAGAAATGCAGTGATGGTGCCAGGAGAACCTCTCTGGGGAGGGCATTCCACAATCAGGGAGCCACCACAGAAAATTCTTCCTATACGGGAGTCATTTGACAACAGACACACTGTATTATGTTGGAGAAAAACGACTTAGGATAAGGATCCTTGGGATCGGGAACTATGCTAGTGGCTACAGGGAAAGCTAAGAAAATAAGGAGAGCCCTGTTGGATCAAACCAATGGCTGCATCCAAGTAAGTTCTACTCACGAGTAGACCCATTCAAACTAATGGGTCCCAAGTTAATCATGGTGACTTCTTTCAATGCTAAGTGCAACTAGCATTGGATATAGCACCCTAAGGCCCATCTGGCCCAGGCTTCCCCAACCTGGTGCCCTCCAGCTCCCATCAGCCCCAGCCAGCAGGCTGGTCCACCATCCTGTCTCCACTACAGAGGCCTCCAGGGATCCTGGAGTGGTCACAGGATACTGACTTGTGTTTGTGTGTGGACAAAAAGAGAGAGAGAGAGAGAGAGAGATTGGTGGCTTTGGAAAAGGGCAAAGTGGCTAGCTAGAATCCTGAACAGGAAGACGACTCCACACTGCAACATTTTGTTGCAGGCACCACTTGAGTAGATCAATGGTGAATCCTCCACAAATCAGTTTCACACACACACACCCCGCCCCCTATTCTAAAGCCATTGGTCCTAGGAAGGGGGCGAACTGAGCTCTGGAGGTAGCCAGTTGCTCATCCCTGTGATGATGATGATAATATATTATTATTATTATTATTATTATTATTATTATTATTATTATTATTATTTCTACCCCGCCCATCTGGCTGGGTTTCCCCAGCCACTCTGGGCGGCGTCCAACAGAACATTAAAATGCAATAATCTATTAAACATTAAAAGCCTCCCTAAACAGGGGCAGAAGCGGACTGGATTTGGAGAGGTTGTTTTGCAGAAGGTTGTACACTCTTCTTCTTTGCTACTTTCCTTGTGGCCTTTTGCAATCTCTGCCCAGGGAAGGACTGCTCCTTTAACAACTCTTCGCCCCCCTCTCCCTTTCCACATGGCAGATTCAACCTGCATCCAACTCGGCATTGTGAGAACACAAAGGGTCCCATTTACCTTGCCAGCCCCTTTCACTTGGCTGCTTTTCTGAACACTGGGCGCACTGTTGATGGATTTTCTCCTGCCACGGCAGGTCACCGCTTCTTCCCCTTGTTTTCGCCAAAGCTGCTCTCCAATTTCGCTCTATTCTCCGGTGAATGTGCGGTTCTTCAGCAGAGGTGATACGGGCACAGAACCGGGGGTCTCCGTAGACCTGCAGGGGTGGAGAGCAGGGAATTTAGCGCTGCGTGGAAAGATCAAAACTTTAAAAATGGACCAGGAGCAAGTTACCTAGTCTCTGTTGACTATGAAAATAAGCTTCGAAATCTATAGGCCTGGTGAAATTTCAGAAGGGAGATCTAAACAAGATTTCCGATGGAGAGAAGAAGGAAAGTAAATTCACAGGTTGCGTGCAACTTTTTTTTTAACAACCTTATGTTCCTGTAGCTTAGTTAGATGAACTTTTGCCAAAAAAGAAAAAAAAACCAACCCAAAGGAATGAACTCCGATTTTCAAATCTCTTGAAAATAGGTCACCCCGAAATCAATAAATCTATTTTTGTATATGTAACTGTATAATGTATTGTGCAATATGCAGTGCTTCCCCCCTAGAAAAATAGGTGCTATTACTCACCATGAAGTTGTTACTGTAAGTGCCACACTTTTTGACCCACCCAAAGTGTCGGTACTGGGTACCCCTGAGTACCCCTAAAACACTGGTAACATGCACAGCATGTACAGGAAAAATGGAGCTTGCAAATTTTCTGATACTTGTACAATGTTTTGTACACTGTACATCACTTCTTATTGCTTAGAATAAACCGAGGTTCTTGTGCGATATTGTATATTGCCACTGAAACAATTATCAAAAATTAAGAAGTTTAAATGTGTACCCACAAGGCTTTCTGCATAGACCAATTTTTGGATTCCACTAGAATGTTCTAAACAGCTTTAAGACGCTCCAGGCATTGTAAAAGTTCTAAAAAGTTCCATAAAGTTTTTTTTTTAAGTGCTAAATACTCGTGAGGAGTAGTGTCACATATACAATGATTGCAACTTTTCATTTCGGGGTGGTCTTTTACACAACTAAGAATAATTAGTTTCTTTTTCCCCCAGTGATTCTAAGCAAAGGCTCACCCCTTTATGATTCAGGAAATCAAGTCAAAAAGTTAAAACTCTAGCCTGCACGTTTTGCAGAACTTAAGACGGGTCAGCTTTCATGGGAAAATAATTTGGGACTGCTGTTTGGCACACAGACCCGCACGTGTATTTTCTGTGCTACCACAGAATCGTGGCCTGTTCACAGTCCTGGTGCTCAAATTTCAGAGCTCAGGTTTTGGGGACCTTCCCTTGCACCTTAGTAAGGAATTGACTTAGTCCCAGCTTCCCAATTTTGGGATATGATATATCATGAGTTAAGAAAAATGTTGAAATATAATTTTGTCAAGAAGCCTGAAGCTTTCTTATTAGGTATTGTAGGTACAGACATTGAAAAGAAGGACATTAGACTTTTCCAATACGCAGTGACTGCAGCTAGGAATTACCGGCGAAAGAAGAATGGACAGTGAAATTGACGAAATATGCAGAACTGGACAAAATGACGGGAAGAATCCGGGAACAGCGGGACCAGAAATTCATCAAAGACTGGTTAACGTTTACGAACTATTTAAAAGACAATTTACAATTGAATATGCTAATAGGATTTCAAGAAGTTTTGTAGTTAATGTGTAGAAATATTATTGTAAGTATGGTACCGGTAGTTAAAGTAAGAAGGAATTTTATGATAATGTAAGCAATGGTTGATTAAAGAAGTATAATATCAAGATATAATTCCGAAAGCCATGTGGAGGGATTGAGGGAAGTCATGGCTTTGTAAGCCAAAGTGGAAAATGTATGAAAATGTTTGATTTAATTTTATATTGTAGTAGAATAGTGGAAAAAATAATAAAAATTATATTTTTTTTTTTAAAAAAAGACTTAGTCCCAGCTTCCTTATAACCTCGGCAGGTGATGGGACTCGTCTCTGGGGTTTTGACAGTGGTTGACGGTCACAACTGCTAGCCTGCCAATCCTAACACTACACACTCCTTGCTCCCCTCCACCTGCAGCCAAGATGGTATGGCTGAGTTGTGCAACAATTGCTATGTCATGAAGCCAGAGGAGGGGAAAGGCACAGCATCCACTCTGATCTCTGGAGGCCTGGCACAGCGCTGCCAACCCAAACAAGCCCCAGAGCAGGCTGACTTTGATACATGTTGGAGATACATATTGGAAATACAAATACATGTTGGAAATGTAAAGGAAAAGAAGCTATGTTGTATCATATGTGGTGGGAATGCAGAGAAGTAAAACAAAATGGGAGATGATGTATCATGAATTGAAAAAAATGTTCAAAATGACATTTGTAAAAAACAAAACAAAACCAGAAGCATTTTTGTTAGGGATTTTAGGACGAGACCTGCCAAGGAAAAGAAATAACTTATTCATGTATGCTACAACAGCGGCAAGAGTCTTGCTAGCACAAAGATGGAAGAATGAGGAAATCCGAACGAAAGAACAACGGCAGGAAGGACTGATGAGCTATGCAGAGTTGGCAAAGTTAACATATATACTACAGTGGTACCTCTGGTTACGTACTTAATTCGTCCTGGAGGTCCGTTCTTAGCCTGAAACTGTTCTTAACCTGAAGCACCACTTTAGCTAATGGGGCCTCCCGCTGCCGCGCGATTTCTGCTCTCATCCTGAAGCAAAGTTCTTAACCTGAAGTGTTATTTCTGGGTTAGTGGAGTCTGTAACCTGAAGCGTATGTAACCCGAGGTACCACTGTATGTGAGAGGACAACCGGGACTTCAAGGAAGAATGGAAACTTTTTACAAACTATTTAAAAACAACAACAAAAGGATTTGGACTCCTTGGCAGGTTTGGAATAAACACCCACAAATTTATTAGTAGAACAAATGACAGATAAGGCAATGATATGTACAATTTTACAACATGCAGAGTATAATATGTATAAACAAACCAGAGAGGGTTGCTGAGGGAAGTCTTTGGAGGTTGGGAGAGGGAGGGATGGGGTGTGTGTGTAATTGGTTATATTGATTGATAATATGTTTTGTTTAAATTTGTTCAATAAAATATTTTTTTTAAAGGCGCAGAGCAGACTGAAGATTTATCTCTAGTCCACCATCCTGCATCGCAAAGTGGCAGAACCAAACACGTTGAGGAGACCCACAAGCAGAAGGGCACAGAAGGCAACAGCTCTCTCCTGGTTCTCGTCTCCATCACCTGGTATCCTGAGGTACACTGCCCCTCTCATTTAGAATGATAGAATCCTAGAGTTGGAAGGGACCCCATGGGTCATCTAGTCCAACCCCATGCAACACAGGAATGTGCAAGGTAAAAAAGGTAAAGGTGAAGTCCACTCAAAGGCGATTATGGGCTTGCGGTGCTCATCTTGCTTTCAGGCCAAGGGAGCCGACATTCGTCCACAGACAGCTTTCCGGGTCATGTGGCGAACAGGACTAAACCACTTCTGGCAGAATGGGGCACCGTGACGGAAACCAGAGTGCACGGAAAGGCCATTTACCTTCCCGCCGCAGTGGTACCTATTTATCTACTTGCACTGGTGTGATTTCGAACTGCTAGGTTGGCAGGAGCTGGGACAGAGCAACGGGAGCTCACCCCGTCACGGGGATTTGAACCGCCAACCTTCTGATCGGCAAGCCCAAGAGGCTCAGTGGTTTAGACCACAGCGCCACCCGCAGGAATATGCACCCATGCGGGGATCAAACCCATGAAGCTTGGCATTATCATCACCATGCTCTAACCAACTGGGCTAACCCGCAAGGCAGAACACGGGACATTCCACTTAGTGTTATGACTCACAATGTGTTCTCTATTTATATACCGCTATTCATTTGGAAAAAGAGCGGTTTACAACATAAAACTGTACCATGAAAAGCCATATAAAAAGTTTAAATAGCCCTGTTTTAATTTTTGATGCCTTTTGAAATTGGATGTCTAACCTGGTTATCACCTCCGGCTGCCCATCCTGTGACAATGGGTTGAATCCAAAGCTAATTCTGCTTAGAGTAGACCCACTGAAACTAATGGACATGACTGAGTGCTGTAAGAACGTAAGGTGAGCCCGATGGATGAGGTCAATGGCCCACCAAGTCCAGTAGGACATGAATTCGTAAAGTGTGGCTTAATGGCTTGGAGTGTTGGACTAAGGCCAGGGAGAGCCGAGTTCGAATCCCTCTCAACTCAGCCATGAAGCTCTCTGGGTGACCTTGAGCCAGTCACCATCTCTTAGCCTAACCTACCTCACAACATAGAAGATAAAGCAATGTGATAAATAAGTAAGGCAGAGGGCCTTCTTGGTAGTGGCGCTCTCCCTGTGGAACACCCTCCCATCAGAGGTCAAGTAGATAAATAGCTACACACTTTTAGAAGACATCTGCAGGCAGCCCTGTACAGGGGGTTTTTTAAAATTGGTTTATGTTTTATTGTGTTTTTAATATTTTGGGGGGAGCTGCTCAGGGTGGCTGAGGCAACCCAGTCAGATGGGTGGGGGTACAAATATAACAACAACAACAACAACAACAACAACAACAACAACAACAACAACAACAATAGATGGTGGCCATCATTAAATAGATGCAACTCAACAAGCCTCACACAGCAGTGACATACAAAGGACTGGAGTTTAAGGAAACAGAAATTCATGTGTTCAGGGCAAAACACCCCTACAGGAAATGTATCCTTTCCCCATCAGATAGACACCATCTTCATTGTATTTTCAGCATCTGCTGAAGACATTACTCTTTAAAGAAGCCTTCTTAAGTGGGGAGTTGTGTATCAGTCAGTATCCGTATTGGAGACAGACAGACAGACAGACAGACAGACAGATAGATAGATAGATATTACACACACACAGGTAAAGGGACCCCAGACCATTAGGTCCAGTCGTGTCCGACTCTGGGGTTGCGGCGCTCATCTCGCGTTAATGGCCGAGGGAGCTGGCGTACAGCTTCCGGGTCCTGTGGCCAGCAAGACAAAGCCGCTTCTGGCGAACCAGAGCAGTGCATGGAAGCGCCGTTTACCTTCCCGCCGGAGCGGTACCTATTTATCTACTTGCACTTTGACGTGCTTTCGAACTGCTAGGTGGGCAGGAGCTGCGACCGAGCAATGGGAGCTCACCCCATCGCGGGGATTCGAACCACCGACCTTCTGATCAGCAAGCCCTAGGCTCTGTGGTTTAACCCACAGCGCCACCCGCATCCTCTCTCTCTCTCTCTATATATATACACATACACATACACATACACATATACATGCGCAATAGCTTTAGGGAATAATAGGGTGGCCCTGACCTGCTGCTCCAGTTCCTAATCAGAGAGAGAGAGAAACACACACACACACACACACACACACACACACACACCATCCACCCATCCCATCTGACTTGCTTTTTTGATCCCCTCCCTTTTGGTCCCGCTTAAAATCATTCACCTTCTCAACCCCTCTGGGGGATTTAAAAAGAAGCAGCAGCTATTTCTTCCGAAGACGTTGACATGGCATTCTCGGATGTCTCCCATGCATAAGCCGTTTCCCTCCCCTCCTTTATTTACTGCTGGAAGGCTCTTACGTTTTGAGCCTCGGCAGCCAGAGGAACAGAATCCCCAGCATGTGCGGTTGGGTGGGATGTTTGTCTGGCAACGGGGGAAGGCTGCCGAGTTGCCCTTTTGCCAAGTCTCTTGTGTCTCCTTTGGCACCGTCGCCAGGCATGGCATGAAAGCAGGCAGGGGAGACCTGCTAAAAAGCAAGCGCGGTGGCGAGATCTGAATGGACAATTGTCCCGGCACTCGATGAACAAGATGGTTGGCAAAATAGGAGAGGGGCCAGCTCGGATCAGGTTCTGTATGCATTATTTCGCTCTTCTGGCACGCAGGTCAACGGGAACCTATATAATTTCATTGCACTTAATTTTTATGCACTTGGTGAGCTCCACAGTCATTACCGCAGCTACCTTTACGATGGGTTGTATGCAACTAAATTACCGCACAGACAGAATGACTTCTGCCGGGTGCAAGGGAACTTCGGCTTCCTCCCGCGCTCTGCTAAATCCACTCTGGGGGATCCCCTGACCCTCCGGAGAAGATTTTTAGGTGGTAGCGGGGAAAGGAGGAAGAGGAGGAAATCCCGTCGTGTTTGTGGAAAGATTTCATTGAATACAACCCAACGTTCTTGTACGAGAGGCCAGCCTTTATCACCCCAGTATCACCAGCACAGACAACTCTATCTGCATGCCACATTTCCAAATTATGCTGACAGGGGATCACGAGAACTGCAAACAAATAATCAGTGCAGAGATACAACGGAAACGACAACATTTGCCTGTGACTATCACTACACAATGCAGAATTTGCAAGCTAACGAAACATTGCAAGCAAAAGACCCCTAACTGTGATGAAAGGAATGCCGTAGGGCAAGCTCACTGGCGAAGCATCTGCGCTGAATGCTGAAAGTCCCCGGTTCAATCCCCGACATCCCTCTGAAGCCCAGCAGAGCTGCTGCCAGTCAGTGTAGACAATACAGTGGTACCTCGGGTTACAGACGCTTCAGGTTACAGACTCCGCTAACCCAGAAATTGTACCTCGGGTTAAGAACTTTGCTTCAGGGTGAGAACAGAAATTGCACGGCCGCGGCGCAGCGGCAGGCCCCATTAGCTAAAGTGGTACCTCAGGTTAAGAACAGTTTCAGGTTAAGAACGGACCTCCAGAACGAATTAAGTTCTTAACCCGGGGTACCACTGTACTGAGTGAGATGGACCACAAAGGTAGCAAACAGCTTCATGTGTCCCAATCATGCACACGCACAAATCCACCCTAACTTGCAAAGGTATCAGTGGCGGGAGATGTATAAAGATAGAAAGATGCAATCGTCCAGACAATTCAGTCCAAAGTCTATCAAAGCAGCAGCGTTACAGCAAGGCAGCGGAAAGAGCTGGAGGGTTATTGATCTCAATCAGCCTAAGAGCAGCAGAAAACATGCTCACGTTTTCAAACCGCAGAGCCACCCAACCTACCGACACTCACAAACAATGGCTTAGCGCGGACAAGCTCGCCTCTTTGCTCCCACCTGGGGCATCCTCTAGCAGAAACTCCTCTTTCTCTAAAGTTTTCCCAAAAGCAAGATCCCAACACACACATGGATGCACACTAAGCTGAGCGACACAGGAGCAGCCTTTGTAGACAGAGAAAGCCAGGGCCCCGCCCTCCCAGGCAGGTGGAAATGAGCTACCTAGAAGCAAGGGCCATGTCTTCCAGGGCTCATGTTACAGACAGTGGTTTGCCTGTAATTCTCCACACACCCTGCTACAGGATTGATAGGAGCCTCAGGTGTTGGTGATCATAGAATCATAGAGTTGGAAGAGACCACAAGGGCCATCCAGTCCAACCCCCTGCCAAGCAGGAAACACCATCAAAGCATTCCTGACAGATGGCTGTCAAGCCTCCGCTTAAAGACCTCCAAAGAAGGAGACTCCACCACACTCCTTGGCAGCAAATTCCACTGTCCAACAGCTCTTACTGTCAGGAAGTTCTTCCTAATGTTTAGGCGGAATCTTCTTTCTTGTAGTTTGAATCCACTGCCTTGTGTCCGCTTCTCTGGAGCAGCAGAAAACAACCTTTCTCCCTCCTCTATATGACATCCTTTTGTATATTTGAGCATGGCTATCATATCACCCCTTGACCTTCTCTTCTCCAGGCTAAACATACCCAGCTCCCTAAGCCGTTCCTCATAAGGCATCGTTTCCAGGCCTTTGACCATTTTGGTTGCCCTCCTCTGGACACATTCCAGCTTGTCAGTATCCTTCTTGAACTGTGGTGCCCAGAACTGGACACAGTATTCCAGGTGAGGTCTGACCAGAGCGGAATACAGTGGTACTATTACTTCCCTTGATCTAGATGCTATACTCCTGTTGATGAAGTCCAGAATTGCACTGCAGTGTTGGAAACTCACGTTATATAACCTAGGCACCAAGTGGCTCCTCCAACCAGGGTTACAGTCGCCAAAACAGAACGCCTGGTTGCCATTTTTGAGCCAGGCGGCTTGAAAGTTGTATTTTTCAGCATGACTTTGGGGTACCTGAAATTCATTCTGATTGTGCCGATAAGAAAACAATGGATAATAATTCTACAGGGTGTGTTGCTAGTGTGTGAAAACAGTCCAGATCAAAGGACCCCCTGGCATGCACCTCCAGATGACGGAGACGTCAGCTGCCATCCTGGCACCTGGGCATCTTCACTTATTCAAAAGTGGCTGATAGCCAGGGGCAAAATGCAGCTGGCAGATTTCGAATGCCGGTGGGGATGTAGATCTGGAAAAGGCACCTTGCATGGGTGCTTCTCCAGCAGCAGTCTGGAATTACCAGAAAATATATCCAGAAATTGCCCATCCGAGATAAGCCTTCAGCTGTTTGGCACATCGTGCTTATGCCAGCTAGCAGAGCAGAATATGCCCATCCAATGCTTTAGCACACATTCGGTGTGCAGCTTAAGTCACAGAAATAGCCCACTGATAGCAGGCGCCCCCGAAACAGAGTAACAGAAACCAACACCGGCCTTAGCAATGTTATTGGGCAGCAACTGGAGACCCCTCTTTTCTCCTGCTGCAAATGCCAATTGGTCCTTAACAAACAAACTAACTGCTCTCTTTTTCTCTCTCTCTTGCTTTTTAACAGTGCTTGAATCGGCTTTGTGCTGCTGGAGAAATCACTGCAAAAACAAACCATCTCTCCGTCGCCTTTAAAGAAAATCATTAATTGGCATTATGGTGGAAGGTCCCCGGCATTAATTATAAATAAATCTTAAGATTGGCTATAATAATAGTCTGGATTTATAGCCCCATCTTGTACGCCGATGCTTAAACCAGAGAGGTTGTCAACTTGATGCATGTCAGAGGCTCAGAAAGTGTGGGTACTGCAGTTTGTGGTTTATGGCCTATTGAAATGAATGTGTAAGTAGCAATAAAGCAAACAATTACTTAGCAGAAAAACAAACCCTCCAGCCTTTATCAACTGATGACACTGGGCTGTGTTTTCGGTTGCATACGACTGAGCCACCTGCTCTGGTTTAGCGGAAGCAACCGTGTTTTCTCAGGCAGTATTTTCCAAGGCTCTTTTGCCAGGTTGACTTGTCAGCTCTAGAAATAAAAAATACATGGATCTGGGCAAGGCCCAGGGAGCGGAGGAAAGAAGAGGTTTGGTGATGGAGTCAGAAAGCTTTTGGTGGAACCAGAAACGGGAAGAAAAATCTATCCATCTACTGTTCGTTTTAAAGCACAGTTTGTGTGTGAGGTTTATTATTAGTAGTATTTATGTTTATTCTTTAAATTTCCCCTAACTGGCAGCTTCTTCCTCTCCGTCTCTTTTCTGGCATTGTAATATCACGAAGTTTAGCTGGCAATATATTACGATGTTGGGAAGCAGATATCGGCAAGCCCTAGTTGTTTTACTGCATTATACACATTGTAAATTGCATCAAGGCTCCCCCCCCGCGCCGGTAGTATAAAACGACATACAAGTCTAATAAATCACATCAGGTAGGGCCAGGCTCAAGTCTGGAGTCACCTTTCTTTGAAATCCAGGGAAGAGAGTATTGGGACTCAGCTACACTAGCAAAGAAACAGTGATATGAATGCGCTATAAACATGCAACAGTAGATGGCGCAAGAGAGCAGGAAATTTCAAAACATTGTTTTCCAAAGAGATTTTTTTCTTTTGTTATAACCATCTAATTTCTGACTAATTGATAAGCGGTTTTCCCCCCTGTGTCTAGATCCACCTTTGGTATCTGCTCTGTTCACTGAGAAACATCACTGCAATATACAAGCTCTTCCTCCACACACACACACACACACACACTTATCATGATTATCAGCATTTTGCCAGGATTACACAAGCAAGGCATGTGTTAAGTGGCCAGTAACGTAAGGGTACTTCTTCACTGCTTAAACGTTGCTTGGTTCAGATCTTGGAACGGGAGACCAATTAAAGGCTGAGTCGACATTCTTAAAAGCTGGAAGCAAGTGTTTGCTAATGCCAATCGAGGGGAAAGTGTGGTTCAAAAGCTCCTCGACTCCCTCCCTTGCGCAATTTCATCTTCACATCAAATGGCAGCTGTGGTGAAACACAAGTCCGGGAAATTCTGCAGGTTCTTATCTCTGAGTGGAGTTTGAAAAACATGGGATGAGCTCATCTCCCCTTTCCTGCCTCTTTCAACCACCCAGAAAGGGGAAAATTCCAAAATACTGTACGTCAACCTGTCTAAGCTGTTATCGTAAGAGCATAAGGAGAATCGTGCTAAATCAGGACAAACACCCATCTAGACCAGCGTCCTGGTCTCACAGTGGAGGTGGAATATAGCCATTGTGGCTAGCAGCCACTGAGTCCCATACTTGTCAACTTTCCCCCTTTTTAAAGGGAAATTCCCTTATTCCGAATAGGATTCCTCGCAAGAAAAGGGAAAAGTTGACAGCTACGCCACTGACAGCCCTCTCCTCCTCCTCCATGATTTTGTCTAATCCTCTTTTTAAAGCCATCCAAATCGCTAGCCATCGTTATCGCTTTAGATTTCCCCCAGAAAAGGAGATGTGGCAGCTGGGCTTTTTATTGAATGAAAATAACTGGGTACTGAACAAAAGGTGCAGAAGAAGAACTTACACCCCACTTAACAGTGGCCCATTAAAGTACGAGTTAAAGATTAAATGCTAAAGCAGGCACCAGGAGTAAAGAAAAAAAGGCTTTTCTAAACTAGAGTTTAATTTACGTAAACAAAGTAAGAACTCCCTGCTAGTTTCTAGCCTTCTTCCAGAGACTCTGTTAAACTAAATACAAACATACTTTATAAAAAAACACACAAAAAACTCTCACTCCCATACTCCCAGCCTCCAACATTCCCCACAACTCCCAAAGCTAGGAGCACTAAATGCCAGTGTGGTGTAGTGGTTAAGAGCGGTAGACTTGTAATCTGGGGAACCGGGTTCGCGTCTCCGCTCTTCCACCTGCAGCTGCTGGGTGACGTTGGGCTAGTCCCACTTCTTTGAAGTCTCTCAGCCCCACTCACCTCAGAGTGTTTGTTGTGGGGGAGGAAGGGAAAGGAGAGTGTTAGCCGCTTTGAGACTCCTTCGGGTAGTGATAAAGCGGGATATCAAATCCAAACTCTTCTTCTCTTCTTCTTTGCAACAGAGCCTTATATACTCAGAGTAATGCCTACGCTTCAGCCAATTAAGAACAAAACACCGGCACCTGTATCTTCTATTTCTTAAACAGACAGTACTGACATCGGACCGGCTCAGGTATAATTTTAAACCCAACACTTTTATCCCACCATATTTCCCACTCACTCAATCAATCAAATGTCTGAATGCCACAGAGTCCGTAACTGATTGCATTTCCGAGGAGGAAGAAAAATGCAAATTCTTCCCCTCTGCCTAGAAAAGCAAGCAAACAAATAGGAGACAGCACTTCTGTTGATGCAGCCTAGAATAGCGTTAGCTTTTTGTTGCTGCTGCATCACACTGTTGGCTCACGTTAAGCTTGTGTTCCACTATGACCGACAGATCCTTTGCTCATGGTGGGAGTTGTGGTCCAATAACAGGACTGGCGGGCATCCTAAAAGAAGCAGGGGGGTCACTGTCATCTCACCCACTGGGTGCTCCTGTACCATATCCAACCCTCACCTCCAAGCGCTACAGATAACATCCGCAAAGCATCTAGCGGGGAGAAGGCCCATTGGCCAAGAACCACATGACCAGATTGCCTTGTGGGCTCTTGCGGCATGATTGGGACTTGTGTTTATTGGGTTTAATTTGCGCAGCACCAGCATGCTCTTTGTAAGTCTTATACAAATGTGAAGCAGGTCTTGTAGGCCCAAAGTCTCCTGAGGCTCGGACCCGAGACAAAACTTTTCAGTCACCTAAGGCACAGTGCTCTTTTAATTTCTGATGGCTTATTTACACACGTTGAGGGTAAGGATGGAATAAAGTGCATGTATAAACACACACCATGCTTATCACTTTCACTGACAGAACATCTGCCATGACAGATGGATAGTGTGCAGAGCAAAGAGTTGCATATTGCTAATACCTTATTTCAGTCAGTGGCGGAGGAAGCCTCCATGCCACCGAGGGCAGCGGTGCGTAGGCACCCCCCTGGGGGCGGGGCGTCTTGACGCCGCGACGCACGTCGGGGGCTACGCATGTGCGGAAATGTCGCGCATGCTCAGCCCATCCGGCCTGCCACCGCTGTTCCCGTGGCGGCTGGGTGACCCGCTGAGTGGGCGGCGGGGCGTGGGGCTGCCCCGTCCGGGAGCAGCGGCGCCGACTTGAATGCACTGCGCATGCCCGGAATTTCTGGGCATGCGCAGTGCATCTGGCCCCGCACTGTTGCTCCCACGGCGACCGGGCAGGCCACCGGCAGCTTGTGGCCTGCCCCGTCCGTGCTGCTTTACTGACGGGGCAGCCCCACAAGCTGCTGCTCGCTCGGCGGTTTGCTTGGTTGCCGCGGGAGCAGCACGGATGGGGTGGCAGGGAGTGGCGGGAGGGGCCTGGGAGTTTCACCCCCCCTCCCCTGGAACCCGGGGTGCACCGCCCCCTAAGCCCCACCCTTGATACGCCACTGATTTCAGTCTTGGTCTTCCATCACTGAGCTATCACCAATTGTGATGCGGTTGGTAAGAAGCCTACTAGTTCGCTGAGGTGCAGGGTGGAGCGGAGCCTAAGTCCATGTCTGAAGATAACAGGGCTAAGGCCGGATTTGGAGAAAGGGGGAGAATTGCGGATGTAATGGAGAATGCTCTATTCCCAAAGTTTTTAAGGTAAGGGCATTCACACCAAACATGAACAAATGAGCCAAGCTTTCCCCAGCCCTTCCAACATAAAGGGGAAAGGGAGGGGTTAATTTTTGCCAGCCTGACTGGCATCCAGTGCCCATCGGAGGGTAACCTTGATCGAGGGCCTCTAAGCGAACAGAGATGGTTTTGAGTGGGGTCCAGATACCCTCCCATCTGTGATCTTCAATTTTTGGGAGGCGTAAATGAAGTGCAAAAGCACGAACCTGAGCTACCTGAAACCAGGTACAGTGGTACCTCGGGTTACATACGCTTCAGGTTACAGACTCCGCTAACCCAGAAACAACAGGACTCAACATGGACACTGGTACCAGAGCCTGCAATAAACCCAGATGCCAACTTTGCTGCCACATAAACCCAGACAACACCATTACTGGTACCAACAACATCAAACATACCATCTCAGGACTATTTAATTGCTCATCTTCCAACATTGTGTATGCAATCAAATGCCAACAGTGCCCTTCAGCTCTCTATATTGTACAAACAGGCCAAACCCTACGCCAAAGGATAAATGGACATAAATCTGATATCAGGAATCACAAGACAGAGAAACCAGTAGGAGAACACTTCAATCTCCCAGGACATTCTATAAAAGATCTCAAAGTAGCTGTCTTAATACAAAGAAATTTCAGAAATAGACTGGAAAGAGAAGTGGCTGAATTGCAACTAATCACCAAACTTAAAACCATGGAGAAACCTGGTCTGAACAAAGACATTGGATTCTTATCTCATTATACATAACAAAGCTATCTTTAGCCATCTCACCCCTTGCCTTTCCCTGTAAGACTAATTGCAGCCGTTAAGAGTCGTCAACAGGTTTTCCACACCTATCAGCTGATCACCCATTCCCACCACCCTCTGAGTAATACCCCTCCCCACTCCCTCACTATATTTAAGGATCTGGTGACTTCTGTTTCAGTGTATCTGAAGAAGTGTGCATGCACACGAAAACTCATACCAAGAACAAACTCAGTTGGTCTCTAAGGTGCTACTGGAAAGAATTTTCTATTTTGTTTCCAGAAATAACGCTTCAGGTTAAGAACTTTGCTTCAGGATAAGAACAGAAATCGTGCTCTGGCGGCGCGGCGGCAGCGGGACGTCCCTTTAGCTAAAGTGGTGCTTCAGGTTAAGAACAGTTTCAGGTTAAGAACGGACCTCCAGAACGAATTAAGTACGTAACCAGAGGTGCCACTGTAGTATGAGTGCCTTCGAATGTACCGTACCTTGCAGTTTCTCTTTGGATGCTAAGATCTTCTTAGTGAGGTTCAGCATGTTTAAGGTCAGGGAATGTCACCCAAAACTGGTGTTTCATGTTTACCCAAAGTGACATGGATCCACTTTGATGGAAGGAAGTGAAGGGGTGCACTGGGGTGGTGAACACCAACCATTCAGAATTAAAACTTGCTAATGTATCAACCATCATCAGTGAATACATAGCTTTTTACTTATTTCTCATGATGGCCCTCCAAGTCCACCATAAATGCAAGGGCAAATAGTTGTTAAGGCAGTACGAGAAAAGCAAGTGAAAGATGGGTTTAAAAACAATGCAAAATTAATACCGAAGACAAACCACGTTTTCACCCAGCTGGGAAAAGCATGTCAAAAACGAAAAGGTCTTTGTTTCTGGAAAGCGCAGAGTGCCTGTCTGCACTTTCATCTCAACACAGAACAAGGGCAGTCTTACTACCAGTTGCTGTGGAGCATGTGCCTGATGTTTTAGCATCTTGTTGGTCACACTAGAGTGTGACGGAATGTTGCAATCAGATAGATCTTTCCTGTGGTCCGATGCAGAGGCTGGATAGAATCATAGAATCATAGAGTTGGAAGAGACCACAAGGGCCATCCAGTCCAACCCCCTGCCAAGCAGGAAACACCATCAAAGCATTCCTGACAGATGGCTGTCAAGCCTCTGCTTAAAGACCTCCAAAGAAGGAGACTCCACCACACTCCTTGGTAGCAAATTCCACTGCTGAACAGCTCTCACTGTCAGGAAGTTCTTCCTAATGTTTAGGTGGAATCTTCTTTCCTGTAGTTTGAATCCATTGCCCTGTGTCCGCTTCTCTGGAGCAGCACAAAACAACCTTTCACCCTCCTCTATATGACATCCTTTTATATATTTGAACATGGCTATCATATCACCCCTTAACCTTCTCTTCTCCAGGCTAAACATACCCAGCTCCCTAAGCTGTTCCTCATAAGGCATCGTTTCCAGGCCTTTGACCATTTTGGTTGCCCTCTTCTGGACACGTTCCAGCTTGTCAGTATCCTTCTTGAACTGTGGTGCCCAGAACTGGACACAGTATTCCAGGTGAGCCATCTGTTATGGATATTTTAGTTGAGGTGCCCACATTGAATGGGGCTGGACTAGATGACCCTCGGGGGTCCCTTCCAACTCTACAATTCTACAATTTTTTACCATTTTCCTTGCTCGCCAGTTTCTGCCTCTTCGTGCACCAACCCTGAGGGAGGCAGGCCCTGCCACAGTCGCTTTAAAATGACAACACCCGGCCTCATTCATTACAAAAAACTGGGATTCGCTTAAATTTTAAATAAAAAAAACAGGCAGGAAATTTCTGCCCTTGTTAAAGAGATGCACAGTGAAGTAGATTTTAATCAATTCGGCGCTACCTCAACCTTGACAAGATGATCCATCACCTTGGCTCGGAGTGAAAGTGTGTGGAAAGAATAAGCCCAGCAGAAGATTAGAGAACAATTAATCATAAAAAATTAATCAGGGTATTAATTAAGCACTGTATCCTATTTAAGTACAGGCTGGTATGAGGTTTCCAGTCTCCACCGCCAATGACATCAAAAACAGCAAGCGAAAGCATAATGTAAAAAAAAAGGGGGGGGAGGGAACAGTAAGGCCAGTAACGAAGTGGAACGCACCAAAAAGAGAGAGCACAACTCCAAATGTTATTCTGTTTGCACAACTGGCAGAATCAGGCATTAAGCAAAGGCATTCGCTTGCAAAAGACACGGTCACAGCCACCAACTTTAAACGGGGTTCATATAATTTCATTGAGAGTAAGCTTAAGACATCACAATACGCTCGTACCTCGTGTTGTGTTAGGTTCACGTTGCGTCTTTTCGGCTTGCGAACGCGGCAAACCCGGAGTTGTATACTTCTGAGTTTCGTTGTGCGCACATGCGCAGAAGCGCCGCTCTAGTTTCGGACTTTTCGGGGGTGCGAACGGCACCCCGGAACAGACCGTGTCCGCAACTAGAGGTACCACTGTATATAACCCGCTAAATGTCATGATAGATCACAGTGTCTGAAATAACATTGGAGCTACGTAGAGGCACTGTTTTTCTCACATCGTGATTTTTGCATAGCGCATGCTCACACACACACAATGACTCGAGATACATTGCCAGGTCAAAAATTGTTGTTGTTGTTCAGTCGTGTCCGACTCTTCGTGACCCCATGGACCAGAGCACGCCAGGCACCCCTATCCTCCACTGCCTCCCGCAGTTTGGCCAAACTCATGCCAGTCGCTTCGAGAATGCCCCTTCCACTCATAGGAAGGAGGGGGAGTTGCAGGCAGGCAACACGAGCCCTGCACGTACTCAGGGGATGGGGTCATCCCCTGGCACTAATTGGCCGAGCCCTGGGTGCGGTGCCTGGGCGACCGGCCAACTGGCACGGTGGCTTTGGGCGTGCCTGCTGCATTTAAGCAGGATGCTTCCAGGGCTCGGCCTCTTGCCCTTCCTGCTCCCTTCGACGCATTTCCCCGGCCCACCCTCCCTTTAGTTTAGGCAGGATTTGACGCTGCTATGGACTACGGTTGGTCGCCGTTGAGGGGCCTGGTAGGAATTTTCCCACTTGGCAAATTGGCTCCGCCTGGTGGTTTTCGCCTACCTCGTAGCAATTCGTCACAATTTTGGTTTGGTGGATTAGGCATTGGATCTTAGGGTAGGTTGGAAAGGTGGTGGGGGAGGTTTGGCCATCACCTCCCCCCAAAAGGCTGAAGGGTACTTCGATAAAGGAGTTCGGTGGGGCGTGGCCACTGTCCGGAGCCGTGGAAGGTGAGGGCCCCAGGCACGCCCCAGGCCGGTGATCGCAGGGTGAGTCCCTAGCTGATGTGCAGCAGCAGGGGCTCATCCATCGTGGTTAACCCTTCCCGGACTGCCAGCACGACGTACTGGAGTCTGATATAGTCGGCTGATCCAATGCCTAAGCCAATACCGCTCAACATCCGTAACCAATACAGTCGTGGCCATTTATTTGCCCATTTGAACCTTACATATGGTGTCTTGTGTCTTATTTCTCTGGGGGAGGGATCGGGTCCTTGACATGCAACACTGTCCAACGATCTCATCCTCTGTCGTCCCCTTCTCCTTGTGCCCTCCATCTTCCCCAACATCAGGGTCTTTTCCAGGGAGTCTTCTCTTCTCATGAGGTGGCCAAAGGTCAAAAATTATAAAACCAATATCACAATATGGACTACGAACTGGTTTTGGATGATATATCGATATGTCACCCAGTCCTAGCTTGTGGACTTCCCATTGGTATCTGTTTGGCCATTGTGGGGAAAAGATGCTAGAATAGATATGGATTGCATTGCTCCCCCCATTTTCTCTCTCCAATGAGTTCAAGATGGTGTACATGGTTCTCCACCTCCTCATTTAATCCCCCAAACAACCGTCCGAGGAAGGTTAGGCTGATAGTGAGTGACTGGCTCAGTGTCACCCAGTGAACTTCATGGCTGAGTGGGGATTTTAAGCCTGGTCTCCCAGGTCCTAGCCCAACACTAACCACTACACCACACTGCCTCCCCAAGAGAGGCCTTTGGTCTGATCCAGCCGGGCTCCTCTTACATTCTTAAGTTCAGGCTGCAGGTGGAAATAGTAACAACTCCCTGCATGCAAATAATTAGTGTATTAGCAGAAAGGCTATGCTGAGTCTCCCTTCCAAGCTTTGCTAGTGATATTTATGTTTACTTTCATCCGATCAAGTACAGTATGTGCAAATTTTATTTAGTTTTTAGTTTCATTTTTAAGTTTACAGGACGGTTTAGGATATAAAAAAACACAACATAATAGCAAGCAAAAACAATACCCAATGTGGGTAGTGGTGAAAATCTTGTTTAATTATTTCTGGCTTCTGTTAGGTAGGGAATAGGATGTTCTGCGGGCAGAGTATTCCTTTTCAGGTGCTCAGTAGAATATTAAATGTATTGTTATTCACCTCCAGTCTTCTGGATGGTGCAAACTAAGAACGTAACCTGAGCTCTGTCTGTTTTTGCCATTTATTTTGCATTTTCGTTTTTGCGACTTTTACCTTTGTGACTGCGTGGAACCCAGTTCGGCTGCTGATTGAATGACTGTGTGACCGCAGTAACCATTGTTTATTGCTCTCATTTCATGGATGAATAGCCTCGTTAGATAGCAAAATTCACGTTAGATTGCTGTTTTAGGGGTTGTTTTTAAAAGTCTGGAACGGATTCATCCATTTCGCATTACTTTCTATGGGAAAGCGCGCCTTGGTTTTGGAACGCTTTGGTTTTGGAACCGACTTCCGGAATGGATTAAGTTCGAGAACCAAGGTACCGCTGTACTTCCTTTTTATGGTGGTGCTGAGGGGTTGCCCGCAGCCATCAACCGGCATGCCAAACGGGGCAAGGTGCGCCAGATCCAACTTGCGGAGCCTCCGGCTGGGCTTTGTCCAGACACCATTCTGTCATTCCTGGTTTTCTTGAGCTGCGGCGCAGCCAAAGTCACTCGGGTTGTTGTTGACACAGGGCCCGCTCCTTGTCAATTACCACAGATCTAAAAGGGAGGTACCTCTTTACAAAGGGCCTTGCCCAGGGTGGAATTGATTTAAATCAAATCAATTTAAAATCACTAGAAGAGTTGCAGCTTAGAACTGCCACCCACCACATACAATACGGGAAGGGCTGTAGTTCGGTTGGCGCATGCCCCACACGCGGAGCTTAGTCCTGGATTCAACCCTCAGCATCTCTAAGTAGAAACAAAATAAAAATAAAAAATTCCTTCCAGTAGCACCTTAGAGACCAACTAAGTTAGTTCTTGGTATGAGCTTTCATGTGCATGCACACTTCTTCAGATACACTGAAGTCACCAGACCCTAAAATATAGTGAGGGAGTGGGGAGGGGTATTACTCAGAAGGGTGGTGGGAATGGGGGATCAGCTGATAGGTGTGGAAAACCTGTAGACCACATCTCTAAGTAGGGTTGAGAAAGTGTGCATGAAGAAGTGTGCATGCACACGAAAGCTCATACCAAGAACAAACTTAGTCGGTCTCTAAGGTGCTACTGGAAGGAATTTTTTATTTTATTGTTTTGAATAGGGTTGAGAAAGACCATGTAGAGCTGCTGAGCATAATACTGAGTTGGTGTGTTGGTGGCCTGACTCAGTAGAAAACAGCATTCTGTGTTCCCTAATTGAAAAGGAGGAGACTCTGCAGATTTGTAAGCCTGCCTAGAGGACATCAATATCTAGTTATGACTTTTTCAGGAACAGCTGAACTAGGAAGAGTGTCTCTGTGTGTGTGTGTGTGTCCAGTGAAATGAACCCCTTACGAACAGCAGAGACAAACATTTTCATTTGGATCCTATGAAACAAGAATGCCCTCTGTTTTCGGTGGCGCCCAGCCACCTCCATGAAAAAGGAAGGGTCTATCGTGAGCATACAGTTTTCACTGTTCACATCTCCCCCCCCCCAAAAAAAAAAAACTCCCCACAAATGAATATATGCAGGCATTATCTAAGTGCCATTCGGATTTTGGTCCAGACAAACCTAGCACATCATAAACATCACAAGGCTTGTTAGCTACAGGCGCTCCATTTGGGGCCAAGCAGTGGATTTAAACTGTCCGTCCCTCTCAGGGCATTCTCCTTTGTAAATCGGGTTCTACCTTGAGTAAGAGCACGTGTTGCGGTCGGGACCTGGCAAGACACTTCCCTGTCCTATGGGGGTGGGGCCGGCAGCCGGCTTTAGCTGCAATAGGGTCAAGAGGTGTTGCTGGGCAAAGCTAGATGTAGCAATTTGTGATGGACAGCCCAGCTTGACCTTGCAACTGCCTGTCATGGGGTCGTCTGCTTTTGGGGCAGAAGCCCAGTAGGAATTTTTCCATCTGGCTGTTGCCATTTGGTTTTCGCCTACTGCAGTAGCAACTTGTAAGGTTGGCGGTTAGGCATTGGTTCCTGTGTGGATTGCTGGATTGGGCGGTACCCAACCAGAATCATGATGATGCTGGGAATTCCGTTAAAGGAATCCGGCGACTCTTATGCTTTGTCCGAACCCCCGGTAGGGGTTAGGGCCATAGCCGAGTCCCCGGGACCTCTGGGGAGAGGGTAGCTTTGACCCCAGCTCCTTAACTCTCCTCAGTTGCAATTTCCCAATCGCTGGTTCTAGGCCAGCCTCTGTCCCGGTAGGACAGTAGTCTGAACCAATGCCTACGCAACCACTCACCGAATTTGTATTTAAATAAAGTGGTGGCTTAAATTATTGCCAAAAACCCAAACAAAAATTATGTCTCCTGCGTCAATTCATTGGGGGGGGGTGTGGCTTGAGGTCCTCGATACGCAATGCTTCTCCCTTGAGCAGTAAGATATCCAAACGAAACTTGGTCTGTGTGTACGGGGTGCAATTCAAAGGCCTGGTCTGCGTCTCTCATTAAGCAAAACCATGAACACTTGAGCATGAAGGCCTCTCAAGAGGAGGTCATGGCTGCTTCCATCCTCCTGGTCGTTCCCCTCAATTGAGCCATGCCACGGTTTAGCTTAGCAAAATCAGGCTTTTCCCCTGCCTAACCCAAAGCTGAAACCAAGGTTTTTCTTCTGGCAGGGATGGGAAAACTTATTGGCCAGGGGGAGCCGGGGGGGGGGGGGAGCCAGATCTTTTATCTCTCCCCTCTATCGACAAGCTTCGGCATTTAGGCCAAAGCCTGTGTAAATTGACCCTCCATTTCCCAGAATTCCTTGAGGGAAGCCAGGACTGTTTCTGATGATACGATACTGTTAAATGCATAGTTCAAACCGGGCCTCGGTTTCAATAAAATAAGGTACTTACAATGCATACTGGAATGCAGTAATTTTGCATTAATTTCACAGCGAAGCTTGGTTGGCAAATGCCACCCACTCTACTGAGCCTCATGTTCCAGGCAGCCAGTTACCGTGAAGTAAGCCCCCACTCAAATTTTGCTGTCGTCGCAACTGGTATAAAGTGTGTTTTCTTTTCTTTCTTTTGCCTTGGCAGCCCATGCCATTTGCTTTTATCTCATCTCCTCCAGAGACTCGGGTTCCCAGCCTTGGCGATTTCACTAAACGTTGCGTGGTTTGTTGGAAAATCCACAAAGTGCATCTCGCAGGAAACTAACGGTACTAAATGCACTAGACTGCAAACTGCTGATGGAGGCAATCCGCAGTATCCTAAAAAGGCTCTCAATAAGCCTATGCATGTGTGGGAATACACTTCGTGGATCCGTTAATGATCCGCGGTTATTTGTTTATTTTAATGGTTATTATGCACCACTTTTCGTATCCTTCCGTTTTGGAGTCAGTGAGCACCTTGCCACTGACTCTTGCTTTCACTTTCACTTTGAGCGGAGGCATTTTGCCATTGGGATTACTCCGCCTAAAATTGTAGTTCCAGAGGTTTTCAAAGTTATCAATGGACGTTTATTCTGCTTCCCGCCTTTTTTGGGGGCAGCAACAGTGGTTTTATTGGTTAATATATTGATCGTGATGTCATACCTGGTTCTCAATAAAAGGCTGAGGCTCCCCGCTTAGGCAGGTCAGTTCCTTTAGGATCTTAGTCATCTCAGTTGCGTTCTTCTTTAGTTCTTTCAGTTGGGTTAAGTTTAGTTTAAGGGTCTTTGGGCTGAGGGTTGGCTGAGTTTTATTTTAGTTAGGGTCTAGCTCGCGGAAGATCTTTCGGTTAAGGTTTTAGTTAGGCTTTTAGACCTAGCATAGGGTTAGATTGCGGAAGATTTATCGGTGTAGTTTTATTTAGTTTAGCATCGCGGAAGATTTGGCGGTGTAGGGACTGAGAGTCTAGGGAAAACTTAGCATAGGGCTAGGAACAGCAAAGTGTAGAAGCCTATGCGGGTCAGCCAAAGCCATAAAAGAAACGTTGGTGTCTGTCTTTATTGGGGAATAGGTTTTTCATTTAATTTTAGAAAACGACAGGGGTTTTTCATTCAATGCTTTAACTTTGCCCTTGGTTTAGTTTCCTTTACTTTAAGTGATAGCACAGGAGGTCACAAGTAGTTCCAAGTACAGTTTCGAGGCATCCATTCAGATTCGAGGCATCCATTTAGTTTCGAGGCATCCACTTACTCACGCACCTTCGGAGTCATTTCCGTCTTACTCACGAACCTTCAGATATTGAGGCTTGGCCGGCGCCCGTGCCCATACGCACGCGGAACGCTGGCCGCTTATCCCCGGCAACTGGTATCTCGTGTGTGGGTAGCTTAGACTCACGCACGGGAAGCTCCAGCACCGAATCCCCGCATGCATGGAGGCAAGACCTAGGACTGAGTTATCAAGGGTGCCATTTCAGGGTGTCTCCAAGCAGATGCTCTTTAGGCAGTAACCCATCAAAGCACCCTATTTCATTTCACCTTGGGGAAGCAGGGGATGGGGGACGGGGTGTCAAAGATGCCAGGCTATCTTCGTGACTCTGCCGGTTGCATCGAAGTGGCGCTGACAGAAACGGAGAAACATTTCCTTTACAGAGCCTCAGATGTTTATATTGCGGAAGGCATCGCATTAAGTGGCCTTTCATTCCCCCAGCCATGCAAAATGAGCAAACACAGCGTTTCCGAAGCTTATCTTTTGGCACCGCTTCAGAGCACGAGGAGACAACCCGAGCACCTGGCCAGCTTCTGCAGGGACGTTTGCCTTTTGTGGTTTGAAACGCGGAGCCAAGGCCAATATTAGGATAGTGTCTACTGCACAGTGTGAACCCTAGCGCATGTTGTGGACAGTTTCCCAGAATCCCTCGCGAAAGAGAAGAGTTTCCAAAAACAGACCCGGGGGGGGGGGGGAGTTAGGAACAAATCTGGAGATAGAGAAACTACCTTCGCTGATACGCTTTATAAACCATATAAATACAGTAAAAACATTTTTAAAAAAACAACAACAAAAAACAGATGATTAAAATGTAAGTTTTAAAATGCAGCTTAAAATGCAGCCTTGTGGTAGCCTATAGATCAAAGCCAAAAGGGGGGGAAACGTAAAATGTTTTTTTTTTAATCTTTTTTTAAAAAATATTTTTATTAAAGATTTTCAAAGGTAGTACAATGTCTCTCTCAAGCTTTTCCATATAACGTCAAATATTCACCGGGACAAACTATCCATGCTCGTCCTACATGGGCCAGCAAAAAGAGCTGAGGGAAAATTTATATACAAATCCCATAAAAGGGGTTCCGTCAAATAAAATTCGCAGTTTTATCAGGTCAATCCAGCCCCCCCCCTTTTTTAAAGTCAGTAGGAGAAAACTTGCAAATTAGTCACAGAGACTACAATCAATCTTCATTAGGCCATTGTTAGGCTAAGTCGAGTTGAGCCATATAACAATAAAACACTAAACCGATAAACTAAAAAAAACAGAAGTGGACGAAATGATAAGGCAACCATTAAGCAGTTAATAAAACAATTAGGATGAAAGAATGGCTAAAACGACTTAAAAACCTAATTACAGTGGACGCTCGGGTTGCGAACGCGATCCGTGCGGGAGGCGCGTTCGTAACCCGCAGCACCGTGTCAGTACTTCTGCGCATGCGCAAAGCGTGATTTAGAGCTTCTGCGCATGTGTGACCGCCGAAACCCGGAAGTAACCCGTTCCGGTACTTCCGGGTTCTGCGCGGTGCACAACCCAAAAATGCGCCACCTGAAGCGGCCGTAACCCGAGTTATGACTGTAAAGGCAGGAGGCCTTGACTAGGCTGCTGCCTCTGTCGCCATTTTGAGTCAGTTATAGTTTTTAGTTTAGCTTTTAGTTTGTAGTTATAGTTTTATAGTTCGAAATATCTGTATATATGTACACATTCATTTTTATTTTTTAAAAAACCAGCCGAATTTGGCTCAGAAAATCCCATTGGCGGCCTTGGCAGAGAATAATGAAGTTGTTAAGGAACTTGCACCTGTCTTGCAGAATAAACCTCAATGGCCATATCGACAACTGGACGTCATCCAGAGCAAATGGTTTTACCTCATGGCCCCAGGACTTTAGCTCCTGTTCATAAATTAAATCAACTAGCCAAGTGGTTGAAATTTTAATTTCTCTTCCTTTTTTGGAAAGGAAAGGAAAGGAAAGGAAAGAAGCAGGAATCTGTCATCAACATAACTCAATTTTTCCCTTTTCTTGCGAGGAATCCTATTAGGAATAAGGGAATTTCCCTTAAAAAAAGGAAAAAGTTGACAGCTATGCATCAAGCCAACAAGCCTTGTTCAAATGCAGAATGATTTTCCTGAAATACCTGAAGGAATCTGGTATTTCAGATACACTTCGTATCTGACGAAGTGTGCATGCACACGAAAGCTCATACCAAGAACAAACTTAGTTGGTCTCTAAGGTGCTACTGGAAGGAATTTTTTATTTTATTTTGCTTTTCCTGAAATAAACTTTCTAAGGAGTGACATGACAAAAAGCCACTTGGACGATTCCAATGCACCTCGTAACAGAAATTAAAAAGAACTAAGTTGTGTCGTCTTCTTCTTGTTCTTCTTCTTTGGCGATCACTCATAGCCAATAAGACTGTCTTCCATAAACACAGTTTTAACAATCATTCCGTAAGTGACTGCGGAGGCCAATTCTGGATCCACACGTCCCTCCACGGTGGGGACATTGGTTTCCGGGCGGGAGTTGATCACGGTGTGGATTTGCCAAGCGTGCCTTCCTCTTAGCATGTTTCTGTTGTGATATTATTACAAGCCGAGCTGCGAAAGCTGCAGCAGCGAGGCTCACATGAATGTGTCTGTTTTCATCCTGTAGGAAAGCCACTAGTCCTTCCAGCTTTCTCACACACGTGATGTTTTGTACTGTACTATTGTATTTTACTTTCAGTTCTGGCTCAAGAGATGCTGGACGTATTTTGCACAGCTCTGACTATCTGAGCTGGCTAGCAGAGACATATTCTGCATTTATCTGCAATAAAGTAGTTTTTAGCCTTAATGGTTTGTGTGTGTTGTTCTTCACGCTGGAGAGCAATCGCATATTATCAATGTGCCCCTGGTCTCGAGTAGCCAGGAGGGCACGCAGGCTTCGTCCCTACCTGGGGGTCAGTCTCACAACTTGCCCCCCCCCGGGACGTTTCATAACAGTTTCTCCCTTGCGTCTTGAGTTCGAGTGTCCTCAAAGCCCATGACACCTTTGGTAAAGGCTGTTCTCTTTAGATGTGTCAGCTAAGACCCAAGTTTGGGAAACCCTGGTGTAGACAACACTAAGCCAAAGGGACCACCAATGGCCTGATTATGTATAATGCATCTTCCTGTGTCCCTTTCTCTCTCTGCAAGGGAACTGAAACCCAGGAAGAACTGAAGCACCTACCAATACGCCCTCTCATTCCTGACTGGGCTCCTTTCCTTCCGTTCATTACAGATCCCTTCAATACGCTCGCCTCATTACGGAGTCTAAATCATTTATCAGTCTACAGCATTAAGAGCAGGCAGGGTACATCTGCTCACTGAAAATTGCTATTGTTCATCACAAGACTGTCCTAATTCAGTGACTCTCGGGGACATGTAAAGGACCCCTGGAAGGTTAAGTCCAGTCAAAGGCGACTATGGGGTGCGGTGCTCATCTCGCTTCAGGCAAAGGGAGCCAACGTTTGTCCGCAGACAGCTTCCCAAGTCATGTGGCCAGCATGACTAAACCCGCTTCTGGCGGAACAGAACACCGCGACGGAAGCCAGAGCGCACAGAAATGCCATTTACCTTCCCGCCGGAGCGGGACCTATTTATCTACTTGCAGTGGCGTGCTTTCGAACTGCTAGGTTGGCAGGAGCAGGGACAGAGCAACGGGAGCTCGCCCCGTCGCGGGGATTCGAACCGCCAACCTCCCAATCGGCAAGCCTGAGAGGCTCAGTGGTTTAGACCACAGAGCCACCCGCGTCCCTCTCGGGGACATGCTTGGATGATGTGCAGCCCCAGTTGATTTCAAAGCGATGCAGACCGCCTAGGATCTTCCATTCACGTCAGGATGGAAAAGCCACCCACCCTTCCTTTCCCAGGAAGTATTTTTTAAAAAATAATAATAATGAAGAGTGCTAGAGCAGAGAGCAGCGGCTTAAATTGGCTTGGCTTGGCTTGGCTAAGTGCATGATGACAGCTGCTTACGAGTCCAGGAGTAGAAAATGCCCCAAGGAAGATAACCAACAATTTCCCGCCCCCTCGAGTCGAAGTCCTGGGATGTTCGGTGCTCAAAACACACATTGCCTCCGAGAGCCTATGTTCTAGCAACACACACTTAACCTGAAAGGCAAGGCTGCAATTTGGCAACTCAAACCGACTCTTACTGTGCTCCAAAATCCTTTTTGCAAATTTTGAGTCTTGCTGGAACAAGCAGCAATCCTTTTTATTACATTTTGTTGCTGTCTTTTGTTTGCCTTTGCTGCACAGAGGAACAGAGGCCTGGCACTTGGATATATATATATATATATATATATATATATATATATATATATATATATATATATTCAGAATACCAAGCACAGTGTGTGCTCGCACTTTCCCAAGCTCAGTCTGTCCAATGGGAATAGTGATAATACAAAGCGTGTTCTCCTTCATGGAGAGCACGTGTTGCGGTGGGGGCTAACAAGTCACCCCTCTGTTGCTGGGCGGGTTAGTCTGGATGGCCTCAACTATGACTGGGCTCTGGGTGTCATTGGGGAGATTCATATGTTGCAACTTGTTGATGGACAGCCCAGAGCCTATAAATGACCCTGCATGCAGCGTGGGAGCTCTCCTGGATCCGTGCATCGGATCACCCGCCCTCCCTCCCTGTTATTAGGCCTCTGCATTGACCTTGCTATGCCTGTCATGGGGTCGTCTGCTTTTGGGGCAGGGGCCTGGTAGGAATTTTTCCATTTGGCTGATTGGCTGGTGCCATTTGGTTTTCGCCTACTGCGTAGCAATTAGTCACAACTTGTAAGGTTGGCGGTTAGGCATTGGTTATAAATTGGTTTAGGAGGGGCAGAGTTGGCTGTGGCTGCCCCTCCTATGCTGCGAAGGGGCAGGTTGGCTGTGGTTGCCCCTTCAATGCTGCTGCTGCAAGGAAAATTCTGTTAAAGGAATCCAGGGGCTCACCATGCTTGTCTATATCCCCTGGTCGGGGGCCAGGGCCCATGCAAGAGCCCCTGGGAGCATTAGGGGAGAACGGGCGCACACTCTCTCCCCAAAGTGTTTTCCCCTCACCAGTGGTGGCGAACCTTTTAGAGACCGAGTGCCCAAACTGTAAACCAAAAACCACTTATTTATCACAAAGTGCCCAAACTTGTTGAGCTTTTTTGGGGGAGCTGCCGACCAAAGTTTTGGAGCTTTTTGGGGGGGGGGGGGTCGCACAAAAGCTGCTGAGCTTTTTGGGGGGGGGGGGGAGAACAGAAATAAATGACAAATAATACCTTCGCTGGAATTAACATGCAGCGCCGACATCGTCGTCTGCCAAAGCGCCAAAAAAATACACACACACAGCACAATAAGGGTTAAAAAAACGAACGCTGTTATGCCCAATCAGAAACAACTACTGGCGCAGCAAATTGAAAAACAGATCAATCGCCGAACACAATCTCCAGCGACTAGCAAAAAAAAAAAAAAAAAAGTTCAAGGTTTCAACAGCGGGCGCAAGCCTGGGGGAAAAACAACAACAACAGCACGGATGGGCCGATGGTGCGCGTGCCAGCAGTGAGGGTTCTGCGTGCCAAATCTGGCGCGCGTGCCATAGGTTCGCCACCACTGCCCTATACTGACTCCACAGGCAGGTGGATGTCAGTTCTGTCCCCAGAGGGACAGATAGTCTGAACCAATGCCTAAGCCAGTGTTTTTCAACCACTGTTCCGCGGCACACTAGTGTGCCGCGAGATGTTGCCTGGTGTGCCGTGGGAAAAATTGAAAAATTACTTTATATATAGTCAATATAGGCACAGAGTTAAATTTTTCAACATTTTCTAATGGTGGTGTGCCTCGTGATTTTTTTCATGAAACAAGTGTGCCTTTGCCCAAAAAAGGTTGAAAAACACTGGCCTAAGCAATCACTCACTTATTTTGTATTCAATAAAGTTGTGGCCAAAATAATGCCAAAAACCTTAAACTTATATTCCGGTGTGAAGTGTGTTTTATTTGAGGGGCGGTTTGGGGACCTCAACACGCAACGTACAGGGCGGTCGCAAGAGGCTGTGCCAGTTTCAGCTGCTTGAATTTCTTTCTCCATTCTCTGACTTGCTCTGTGCACCGTAAAATGTTTTGATTCCTCGCTAAAAGCCTTCAAAACCGAGGCAAGGGACCCTGGGTATTCTTATTGGGTGACACAGCCCCCAGCCCCGTAAGCTCTTTGTTGAGTCCCAATTGTGACAAAGAAGAAAACATTTCAGAAATCTACGTGCCGATTCAGTTCTCGTCTGCACAACATGCGGCCCACAAACTGAATGCCATCTTTGCCAAGAAGCTTGATCCAACCTCCAGTTTTTATTTCCAACAGGAAATGATTGAAAAATGGAGGGAGGACAGACAAAACATGGCTGGTGAGCAGAGTCTGGCACGATGGGCCACAAACCACGATGGGCTGCACCACCGAGCATGCAATGGAATGACCCTTTTGCCGTAGAGTCACCGGCATGATCTCACGTATGCCAAAACAACACATTGCTTTCCACCCAGGTCCATACCTTGCAGCATCCAGAGGGGGCAGATTTAGTCTCGTCCCTCTGCACTAGAACATCTGTGTTGAATGTTGATCTATTCTGAGGAGAGAGAGAGAGAGAAACACACTTATATAACGTAAGCTGGATATTTTTAGGGTTCAGGTTTACTCCAATTGCTAGAAGGCACATTTTTAAAGATCCACGCACTCTGTGCTTTTAAGGTTAGATTAACAGACGACCTATTTCATACAGGTGAAACTCGAAAAATCAGAATATCGTGGAAAGGTTCTTTTCTTCCAGTAATTCAACTTAAAAGGTGAAACTAATATGTGGGAATATGTTTTGTAAATGCATTAATTAACCGGGTGCATTTATGGTTATTTATGATTATTTATGGTTGTTTATATTTGCTTTACTGTGTCCTTCCGCCTTGGAAGGAAAGTAAGAAAGGGGATCCGACAGGCAACTTACTGCCTGGATCCCTACGCGGGTAAAAAAAAGGCTCCAACTTCAAATCTAGTAACGGTCGTTAGTCTTCTTCCCGCCAAAATCTAGCCCGGTAACAGAACTTTCATTGGTTGTTGTACTTGCTATGACGTTGATTGTTCTTCTAATAAATAGTAGCCGCTCCCTGTTTGTGGTGTGGAGAAAGCGTGATCATTGTTGCGTGGCAAGGAAAGCAAAACCGAAACCAACCACGCAGGGCAGCGGTAGGCTTCTTCCATCAGACTGCAGTCTCCGTTGTTTTATTTCATTTTCGTTTTCACTTTAAATCCTTTTATTTGGCCCTTAGTTTTTGGCCGCCTTTGGATTTAGTTTTCCTTTTCGGAACCTTTTTGGATCAGACAGGCGCTTGCAGACACTCACGAGGCATCATCACGAACTCACAAGCTCAAACCTTCAGATTCCAGCCAGCGGACCCCTTTTTTCATGGCGCGGTGGGAGCGGGACTCCAGGATTACCGGCTGTCCCGTCTGCAGGCTGGGCCCATAGCTGGTGCCCGCAAGGCATCGGCTACCCCGACACTAATATATGAGATAGACTCATGACATGCAAAGCGAGATATGTCAAGCCTTTGCTTGTTATAATTGTGTGTGTGCTTTATGATCAAGTGATGTATAATTTTTATGGAATAAATCCATAGTGCAGAGAGAAAGGGTTAGTGCAGTTTCCTCTCCTACTTGCGAGTTTAAAGCGTGCAGAGGAAGATTCTACCACCACCACATTCTGTACAATGGGCAGGCTGTCTCTTAAAAGTAAAATAAAATTTCCCAGCAACTTACAAATCAGTAAGACTGGGCCACCCTTAAGGCTCTGCCTGCAGGACTATGCAACCCCCAACTACCGGTATGTTAAACGTGGCTGTTCTTTGGTATGAAAAGTGCAGCACAGAAAATCCCCGTTTCCTTAATGTATGCATTGACTTGCTTGCACTGCAAAGCGCGATTCTGAAATCCCGAGTTGGAAGTTTTCTCTAAAGTTACTATAGTGACAAACTCGCATGCATTTAATGACTGATAAACCACCCGTTCATCAGCGCTTCTCCCACCCACCCGCCCCTAGCAATAACCGCCTTCTAAATGCTTTTGAGTTTCAGCTACTCTATAATAAGCAAAACCAGATCCCGGGAGGGATTAAACGCCCCCAAGTTATTTAAAACTGAACTACTGTGGTCAGTATACTAAGCTGCCCTCCTTCAGAAAGCCACTGCAGGTCAGGATATTGCAGAAAAAAACCACAACACATACAGAGAGAGAGAGAGAGAGAGAGAGAGAGGAAGTAGAATGATAGTAATTGCAGCTTTTGACACTTGAGGCATATATTTTTAGGACCCGCTTATTTTTGTGACTGTTAAGTTGTGTTAAACTGCATTTAACATTGTGTTTTAATGTTGTAACCTGCCCCGAACCCTTAGGGTGAACGGCAGGTAAAGCAAATTAACAAGAATAATTTGTAAACAGTGGAGATGGGCTAAACCAGCCGGTGGTTTGGGGGTTTGGGAGTAACAGGAGAGCCATTGGTCACAGCACCTTAAGCTTTCACCTGTTGAAATGTTAGAGATCATGAGCCGCATCCGTGGCCAGTGATCATGTGACGAACCACAGCTCAGTGGTAGAATACAGACTCAATCACATGTACAAGTACAACAGTGGAAGTCTTCTCCCTGAGACCTCAGAGAGCTGCTGTTGTAGACCAGGAATTGCCAATAGGGTGCCCCAGAGATGTTGCTGGGTCAAAACTCCCATTATCTGATAACCAGAGATGTCATAATTCAATAGGATATGGAGGGCACAGAATTGGTTTCCCCTGGTGTAGACAACAGCGTTCGAAATTAGCCAAGCGCATTATGCACCTCTCAGCCAGTTGTCACCAAGTAAAGATGCCTGGGTGCCAGGATGGTGCCTGAGATCTCCAACATCCATGGGGTCACAAAGAGTCGGACACGACTGAACAAAAACAGCTAATGAAAACAATTGCTTACATAAATGGACTTAGAATCCTAGAGTTGGAAGAGACCACAAGGGCCATCCAGTCCAACCCCCTGCCAAGCAGGAAACACCATCAAAGCATTCCTGACAGGTGGCTGTCAAGCCTCTGCTTAAAGACCTCCAAAGAAGGAGACTCCACCACACTCCTTGGTAGCAAATTCCTTGGTAGCAAATTCGTGGACTTTTCCACGATACTCTATTTTTTTTTTTTTGTTTCACCTGTATAGGTGGACTGTCCCTGGATCAAGTGATTTTTCTTCCTTTAAGTTCTCAAAGCTCTTAACCTAGCCGGATGTTTAACTGACAAGTCAGTCGATCGTTTGAAAAAAAATGACTTGCCCAAAAACGGCAAGTGGAAATTCCGTTTTGGCAACTGTAGTCTTGGTTTAAGAAGCTGTTTGGTGCCTAGTTTATACATCTGAGTTTCTAACACTGGTAGACAAGGATCAACAGTGGTTCAATCCTAAGGCGACTTACTATGTTTACAGTCCTTTGGGGAAGGGCGCAGCGTTTGGCATGCACAAGGCTCCTAGATCAGTCCCTAACGAAACACTCCTGCGTCAAACTGCTGGAAGTGTAGACAGCCCAGATCTAGACGGATCAGCTGCCTAACTCAGCCTCATACGTCTTTCACATGCAAGCAGTCTTGCGCCATTCAGTGCCTCCTTGGAGTGGCCTGCTCATGGGTGCAGGAGAAATCACGCAGATTGCTGCTTTACCACCAGTCGCAAGCAAATCTGGGAGGGTGGGTGGGGGGATCGGCCAACAGCGGACACAGGGAGCCAAGCACGGAACAACCCGTCCACCTGCTCTAAATCAGCACAAACAATTCTAAAAATGTCACAACTGCCTTGCCAGACCAGTGCAGTAATCTGTACAGTCCAGAGTTCAATTTCCAGCATCAGTAAGCTTCTAGGAAATGCAAGAAAAGGACATGAATGCAGTGGCGGACCTACATTTTTGTGGCCCTAAACCTTGAACTTTCATGGGGGCCCCTTTGCAAACCAGCAGTGAAGTTTGGGTAATCACTTTTATCTCCTTCAGTGGGGTTGTTCTACCAGAATTTTCTTTTTTTAATGTAACTACTACATCTCAGATTTTGATTGAAACTGCTGGACTGAATTATCTCATATTACATGGAGCACATTTTACAAAACAACTCTTTTTTCTGGTTTTTCTAACAACCTATTCACGTACAGTTTCACTGTATGAGAGCTTCCTTGCAATGCCCTTTTCTAGAGGCAACATGAATCAAAGTTAAGTGTTCTTCAGCAGAACAGCCAGCTTACCGAGACAGTCCACTTTTACGACATTTATGCTACGCACTCTCAAACTTTGGGATTGTTTAAATATATGCAATAATAACAACAACAGTCAAGTTGAGTTGTGAAACTAATTGAGTCTATTAGACCCAATTTTTTTGAACAAGGAGGACTGAAGTTGGATCTGGGGACAACCCCCCCTCCCCCAGATTAGGGGTCCTGAAGTTTAAGATTTGTTAAATTTCACAGTAGATTTGCCTTCTGCATGAATTTCTTACTTCAGAGGCAGGGAACTTTCTTTCAGTTGTCTGAGGGTCAGTTTCTCAGGGACCAGATACCAGGGGTATTCAGTGCTCTTTGTACATTTCAGCAGGTTTACTCTTGAGTAAAACGTAGTTGAATACCACCCTGTGCACCTTGCCTGGGAGTCAGATTCGAGTAGCTTTTCAAATGCTTCCGTCTTCTTCAACTTCCTTCTCAGGATTTATTTCCATTTGTGCCAGAGGACTCTCAACTCTAAGAATATGCTGATTTATTCCTCCTACCAGCTCACGGATTCTTGTGGGGGCGGGGGAGAGATATTGCTAGCTGCCTTCAAATTAAAGCCCACAAGCTTATGATGTCTATCGGGGGTCCATTTCCTTTTGAAGGCCCCCCCGCAGAGCCCTCCATTCAAGCGATAGGAAATTACACAAGTCCGACTGACTGGAGAACATGCAACTTTTACACCTGTGAAGTCCGAGGTAACTTCAAAGCAAAGGAGGTCCTGGCTTTGGAATTCAAAACGAGCACTTCTTATTCAGTCAGGAAATTATCGAGAGTGGGCAGAGAAATCCCTGAGCTGAAAGGTGCATTTCCTTATGGGAGACAGGGAAGAATCTAACAATCTGCTAGTGCCTCAGTTCCTCTTCTGCAGAACTGGGAAACGGGTCAAGTCACCTCCTTGACTTCAAATTTTTTTTTTTAAGGAACTGATGAAAAACGATGTCCAGGTAGATGCCACCACATTATCCCTGTCTGGAAGGGCGATAGTGCAGCAGACGTGGGACAAAAATTAATCGGAACATTTGCGGTGCAAAGAGTTGTGAGATTTCAGCAGGAAGTGGCAGGGTAAGCACTGTGACTGCCCAAGAACTTTCAAAAACTGCGTTGAAAGCGGGACCACGTGGGGGCACTCCCAGTAACATCCTGAGCGCAAGTCATCTTGACTGAGTAATAAAAAGGATGTCGGGAGCGATCCGTTCCATGTGTGAATGGGCCATTGCAGGTGGGAATACCAGGGACACGGTGTTCCTTTCAACTCAAGTCAAAGGCTTTGCCTGATCTATGATGTACAGTGGTACCTCGGGTTACATACGCTTTAGGTTGCGTACCTTTCGGGCTACGATTTGCGCATGTGCAGAGTGTTATCCCCGGTTTTTGTCACCCTGCGCATGCGCAGAACAAATTTTTCGGGTTACATACTGTAACCCGGAACGAATTAAGTACGTAACCCGGGGTACCACTGTATATCATGAGTACGCAAATTAAGGCCCGGGGCCCAGATCCGGCCCAATAACCTTTTCAATCTGACCCACGGATGGTCAGGGAATCAGCATGTTTTTACATATGTAGAATGTGTCCTTTTATTTAAAATGCATCTCTGGGCTTGCCTGGTGTTTTTACACGAGTAGAATGTGTGCTTTTATTTAAAATGCATCTCTGGGTTATTTGTGGGGCATAGGAATTCGTTCACACACACACCCCAAAAAAATATAGTCCGGCCCCCCACAAGGTCTGAGGGACAGTGGACCGGCCCCCTGCTGAAAAGGTTTGCTGATCCTGATATATATCTAAAGCAGCAGCACTTTGAACAGTCATGGCTTACCCCAAAGAGATCTGCTTAAAGTGGTACAATGCCACTTTAAATGCATAGATGGGACCCATCAATGCAGGCAGTTAAGAACAGGGTGTGTTAGAAATTCGTATACAGTATTTAAGCTAGACAGCAAATGGCTCCTTAAACCAGAGGTTACAGTCACCAAAATGGAATGCCTAGTTATCATTTTTGGTGCCAAACGGCTCTAAAGTCCTATTTTTCCAATACCTGTACAACTTTCTGGCTCCTGAAATTTGTTCTGATTGTGCAGATAAAATATCGCGGATAGAATTCTACAGGGTGCGTTGCCAGTGTGTGAAAACAGTCCAGATCCAAGGATCGCCAGACATGCACCTCCAGATGGCAGAGATGTCGGGCCCGGGACACTTCACTTGGTCGCATGTGGCCGATAGCCAGGTGCAAAATGCGCCTGGCGAATTTCGGATGGTGGTTGGACTAGATGACCCTCGTGGTCCCCTTCCAACGCTACCATTCTGTGAAGTGCTTGCCTAGTGCACCAACCCCTATCCCACCGGAGCTAACCAGATGTCTACCGGAAGCGAGACACGAGTGCCACAGAAATCTCCACACTCGCAACTCCTAGCGCAGGGGTCCCCAAACTAAGGCCCCGGGGGCCGGATGCGGCCCAGTCGCCTTCTAAATCCAGCCCGCGGACGGTCCGGGAATCAGCGTGTTTTTACATGAGTAGAATGTGTCCTTTTATTTAAAATGCACCTCTGGGTTATTTGTGGGAAATAGGAATTCGTTCATATTTTTTTTCCAAAATATAGTCCGGCCCCCCACAAGGTCTGAGGGACAGCGGACCGGCCCCCTGCTGAAAAAGTTTGCTGACCCCCGTCCTAGCGAATGGCATTTAGATCTGATCGTGGAGTGGTGCAAGAAGATTGGAAGAAATTCAGAGACTATATGAAAAAACGTGAAAAGATAGAGATATGAACTGGAAATCAGCTGAACTAATGGTGACAGCATGAATTGTTTTTAGAAAAAGTAGGATATAATTGATAGAATTGTTGATTTGTGTAGGTATGATATAAGTTTATAAAAGAAGAGATAAGATGATAGATTAGGAATAGACTGATTGTTTATGATGATTTAAAGTTGTTATAAAGTTACTAAAGTAAATTTGAAATGAACACAGCACAGAGGATGGGAGGAAGTCCATTAAGTAAGAACCAAACAAGTTTAAGGATGCTAAAGAATTTATTTGTGGTGTTTTTGATGTTTGAATTTTTGTTGTTTAGTCAAGCGTTTTTATATGTATTTTTTCTTTTTATTTTCTTTTTTTTGGTTTGTAGTATGTGTAGCGTTTGTATTTTGTATTTTGTTTTTCTTTTATATGAAATATCATAAATTTTCTTTTAAAAAAAGAGATCTGATCGTGGAGGTTGCGCAGTAACCATCATGACAAGCAGCCATCTCCAATGATTTGTGTCTCTATCTACTTTCTGCTCACCCTGCAACAATTTACTACACTCTGTCATTAACCCTACTTTTCACTTGCATTTCCTCTGCTAAAAAGCCCCAAACGCTGCAATTTTTTCCCTTGCAGAGGAGTTGCCCCAGAGATCCCTGATCATTCTGATTGCCCTTTTCCAGCTCAGCAGCGCCTGCATATCCAGTTGCCACTCGAGTGTTTGGTAATCAAACGCCGAGAAATCAAGTGGCGGGCATGATTTCAGGGAAGAGCCAGCAAGCACACTTGGAGAGCTGGGAGGGTGTTTTCTGCAAGAAACCGCAGAGAACAGCAACGTTCAGAAAACTGGAGCTGTGCAGATTATGAAAAAGTGCAAGGATAACTAACAGAGGGGAAAGAATCAGAAATGTAAACCATATATTGACAGAGTCTGAAAGGACTAAAAGGAGGAATATACAGCGCAGCACTAAAGGGACAATAAAATATGAACTCCTACAAATACTCCCTTTACAGATAATAAATATACGGAAGAGTAAACGTATTCTCCACCTGCGAGTTTCATTGTTATTGAGAATAAAGGTTCTATAGTCTTAAATGAGCCAGATATTTGCACATCCTGGTGGCACTGAGAGGACATGTGCCTCAATACTTGTATAAGAAATAAAATAATAAAAATACGTGAGATCGTTCAAGCGCTGTCCGTTAGATACTCATAGCTCGTGAGAGATCTTTTCAGGAAGAGAAAACTGGAGTTCCTCTCCAAAGAGGAATAATTTAAAATTTTGTACTAGGCAAAACAGGTTGGCTCTGTAACCTTTCGATCAAGGATGGGGAATATTTCCAATCCAAGGGCCGCATTCCTTTTGGGGCAATACTCCAAGGGCCGCATGGCGGTGGTGGGCGGAGCCACAAATGTAGATTCTACCTCTGTACAGCTGGCTAGTTTTGACACAGACACAAACTTTTTTTTAAGCATCCTTCTCTGTCCTCCATCCAGACAAGCAAGAGCAATTGAACATTCAACTTCTCACATGGTTTAACATTCCATCCCTCTTCCCAGGGAACTCTGGGAATTGCAGTTCTGTGAAGGACAATAGGGGGGCCTCCTAACAACTCTCAGCACCCTTAACAAACTACAGCTCCCAGGATTCTTTGGAAGTCATGACTGTTTAAAGTGGCCGATGCTTCTTTTCAAATTTATAGCGCAGCTGGACCCCACATGCGATTTTCTGCATCAAGTCTTTTAGCTGATACCTCATTTCATCAAATTCAATGTTTTCCAGACAAGGTGACTTCCGGCTACCAAAATGCCCGAGATCAATGAGCTCACTGGTTTTGGTTCGAAGGGCAGACCTTTCTTTTACCTTCACACAGACGTCTTTAAAGGATTTTACTTAAAACAACGAACAGCTGTCAACAAGCAACAAACAGCTGCTACAAACAGGAGGCAGCCTTCCTGCGTTTACAGGAGAAGTTAGCCAGGGTGGCGTTTTGTTTTGTTTTTCCCCTTCAGGAATGGTCAAAGCACCCAGGGAGGCTGCAGAGTGCAGAGCACCAGAGATGATTTGCAGAAGGAAAGAAAGCACACTCGCGATGAAGCCGAACGCTGGAAGATTCAAGAGAGGTAAAATGAAGCATTTCTTTATGCAGAACATAGTTAAACTATGGAACTCTTAAGAGGCAGTGAAGACCACCAATTTGGACGGCTTTAAAAGACTAATTCAAGGCGGAGAGGGCTATTGGTGGCTGTCCTCTGCCTCCACAGTTTGAGGCAGCAGCACCTCTGAATACCAGTTGCTGGAAAACACAGGAGACAAGAGAACTCTTGGCCTCAAATCCAGCTTTCTCACAAGCATCTGGTTGGCCACAGTGAAAACAGGATGCTGGGTTGTTGGGTCACTGGCCTGATCCAGCAGGTTCTTGTTGTTTTCTTTTGCTTCTAAGTCAGTTAATCATACCAAAAACCCGCTCCCCACCCACGAGAATTTCACTGAAATTTTGGATAAGCCTCAGATGCAGTTTCTTTTCTCATTAATTGATGGAGAACAGAGTCGTCAACAGATTTTCCACACCTATCAGCTGATCACCCATTCCCACCACCCTTCTGAGTAATACCCCTCCCCACTCCCTCACTATATTTAAGAATCTGGTGACTTCTGTTTCAGTGTATCTGAAGAAGTGTGCATGCACACGAAAGCTCATGTATCCAAGAACAAACTCAGTTGGTCTCTAAGGTGCTACTGGAAAGAATTTCCTATTTTGTTTCGATTGATGGAGAACAGTTAGGGGAAGAATGCCATATTTTGGGGGACATCATTACTTCATATACGAATGGTTACGAATGGGATCCGTTCCAGAGCCCCGTTCGTAACCCGTGACGTGCTTAACCTGAAGCGCATGTGCGCAATGCGATTTGGCGCTTCTGCGCATGACGTCATTTGACACGTCTGCGCATGCGCGAACCGCCGAACCCGGAAGTAACGTGTTCCGTTATTTCCGGGTTCGGCGCGTTCGTAACCCGTGTCGTACGCACCCTGAAGCATGCGTAACATGAGGCATGACTGTAGTTGTTTAGCAAAACCAATGAGGCAATGCATCTCCAAGATATGTCTCATGGGGCCCCCCATGCCTGCCCTGTTGATAAGAATCGACGTTCCTATTCAATGCTTTGTTGCTGCTGGAGGGAAACTAAACAGTCTGGGAAGGGAACCCACACAAAGCAAAACAATGCCCAAGACTGTAAGAGGTCTCTTCCCCTGCCAAAAAGGTTTCTGCCGCAGCAACGCAAGGTAATACCACTCTCAAGACTGCCTGGAACCAGCCAGGTGGAGGAGAAATAATAATGGGGATAGGAGAGGATGACGGTTTGGAAAGGATATCAGCAAATTGATTTTGACAGCTGTATAGGAGAAGGATTTTTAGTATTCACAGATGGATATGACAGCACCATCATAAAGTGAGGGAGAGAGAAGGGAGACAGAATTTCCATTTGCTTGGTTTGAAGTGCTATTGTCAAGTAGCTCTTTAGATATACAGCAGCTGGGGAGGTTATGGCAAGAAGATGGAGAGATCTCCCTCAGCAGAACCGTGTCCAAATGTTCGGCTGGTCACAAATACAGGTAGGTAGCCGTGTTTGTTTGCCATAGTCAAAACAAAATGAAAAATAAAAAAATTCCTTGCAGTAGCACCTTAGAGACCAACTAAGTTTGTTCTTGGTATTAGCTTTCCTGTGCATGCACATGAAAGAAGTGCCGTATTTTACGCTCCATAAGACGCACTTTTTCCCTCCTAAAAAGGAAGGGAAAATCACTGTGTGCCTTATGGAGCGAAGGCTTCGCTCCCACTGCCTCCCCTCATCCCCTGCCGCGTTCGGCGGGAGGTGGGGGGAGGCAGCGGTGATGTTGCTGGATCATGCCAGCACCTCCGTTCACCGAAAGAAGCTTCTTTTGGCGAGCGGAGCTGCTAGCACGATCCACCAACATCTCTGCCGCCTCCCCCCACCTCCCGCCAAACGCGACGGGGGATGGGGGGAGGCGGCGGGAAGCGAAGGGGATGTTGGTGGATCGTGCCAGCAGCTCCGTTCACGATCCACCAACATCTCCGCTGCCTCCCCAGCAGAGGGGTGGTGGAGGAAACAGCGGGAAACCTAAGGAAGCGGGGATGAGCAGCTGTGAAGGGAGAAGGGGCTTCCCCTCCAGCGCCCCCCTCCCGGTTTTTTAGAGGAGGAAAACCAGGAAAATATTTTTTCCTGGTTTTCCCCCTTTGAAAAACAAGTGCGTCTTGTGGTCCGGAGCGCCTTATGGACCGAAAAATACGGTATCTGAAGAAGTGTGCATGCACACGAAAGCTCATACCAAGAACAAACTTAGTTGGTCTCTAAGGCGCTACTAGAAGGATTTTTTATTATTATTTTGTTTTGGCTGGTCACAAAGTTAGTTCTACTGTGCTTCCAGCAAAATGGGGGGGGGAGCCTCTGAACCCCCAGACATCACTAGGCTTCTATTTCCATCATCTGCAACCAACATGGCCAACGGTCTGGGATGATTGGGGCTTGAGCAACAACATCTGGCGGGTCAGAGATTTATTGGCCCCCCTTTGTGTCCCACCTTTCCTCAAAGGATCTCAAGGGTCTCTTCCTTCCCATTTTTAACCTCACAACGCTATGAAGCAGGTTAAGCCAAAAGATAGCAATATGCCTCAAGTAACCCAGTGTGCGGCCAAGTGGGGATTTGAGCCCTGGTTTCTCAGGTCCTAGTCCAACTCTCTAATCCCATGGTTTCTCAAACTTGGTTCTCCAGCTGTTGTTGGACTACAACTCCCGTCATCGCTAACTAGCAGGACTACCCAGTATACCAACACTGGATCATACCACAACCCCCTACAGCACGGCCAATGGTCCGAAGCGGTGAGAATGGCAGAGTGACATCATCTGGAAGACGCCATGCTGATGCCATGATCTTGTTAGACAGTAAAAATTCATGTTAAATTGCTGTTTTAGGGGTTGTTTTTAAAAGTTTGGAACGGATTAATCCATTTTGCATTGCTTTCTATCGGACAGCGCGCCTTGGTTTGGGAAATAAGGATGGAACTATGTAGAGGCTTGCTTTAGTTTTCCCCACATTGTGATTTCTGCATAACACACAGACATCACGAAGCCAACATCATGATATGGACTTGAAACCGGTTTTGGACGATATATCACCGAGCCCACATAATGATTCGCAAAATAATGCCAGGCCAGAAACGATGAAACCGTTATCACAATATGGACTTCAAACCGCTTTGGGACAATATATTGATATATTGTCCAGCCCTACTTGTGAGAACAGGGTGCTGGACTAGATGGGACATGGCCCTGATCCATCAGGGCCCTTCTCCCTTTCCTATGACACTTTTCTAGGTGCCACGTGAGCAAGTTCTCTTTCCCAGACTTTGCCTGCTTGGCTTTAAAAAAGGAACTTTGAGCTTTCCCCCCTTGGAGTTAATGCAACAGCGTTCTCTGTCACGGGCCAGGAGTTGGCTTCACCTGCTGAGCAGCAGCCCGAAGGAGAAGGCGGCGAAGTGACTCCACCTGATTCAGATCGGCCTTCTTGTTCTCGATGAGAACCAGCTGGCTCCGGCTTTCTTAAGCAGGGTTTCCAGCCTCAGCCGGTTGCTAGAAAGAACATTGGTCATTCCTGGTCAGGCTTTGCTGCTTCTTGTGACCTTGGGACCCTGGGTATCTTGATCCCCGGATCGTCTGACTACATTAGCCAATGCAATTGTGGGCTGCATCAATAGGAGTATAGCATCTAGATCAAGGGAAGTAATAGTACCACTGTATTCTGCTCTGGTCAGACCTCACCTGGAATACTGTGTCCAGTTCTGGGCACCACAGTTCAAGAAGGATACTGGCAAGCTGGAATGTGTCCAGAGGAGGGCAACCAAAATGGTCAAAGGCCTGGAAACGATGCCTTATGAGGAACGGCTTAGGGAGCTGGGTATGTTTAGCCTGGAGAAGAGAAGGTTAAGGGGTGATATGATAGCCATGTTCAAATATATCAAAGGATGTCATATAGAGGGAGAAAGGTTGTTTTCTGCTGCTCCAGAGAAGCGGACACGGAGCAATGGATTCAAACTACAAGAAAGAAGATTCCACCTAAACATTAGGAAGAACTTCCTGACAGTAAGAGCTGTTCGACAGTGGAATTTGCTGGCAAGGAGTGTGGTGGAGTCTCCTTCTTTGGAGGTCTTTAAGCGGAGGCTTGACAGCCATCTGTCAGGAATGCTTTGATGGTGTTTCCTGCTTGGTAGGGGGTTGGACTGGATGGCCCTTGTGGTCTCTTCCAACTCTAGGATTGTATGATTAACTGACATACTCCTGACCAGGCATAGGCAAACTTGACCCTCCAGATGTTTTGGGACTACAATTCCCATCATCCCTGACCGCTGGTCCTGTTAGCTAGGGATGATGGGAGTTGTAGTCCCAAAACATCTCGAGGGCAGAGTTTGCCTATGACCTGGATTCTGAACTTAGGACTGGACTGAACATTGTACATGGGCCCTTGCCCCCCCCCCTGGTATCATCAAGTACTCAGCTGGTTAACTGGCTTCTCCCTCCACTGAGTTCTGCCATGGCTGGCAGCACCGGACTACGACATTCTTCTGCTTTGACCTTAACTCAGTACTTCAGTAACCCAAGCAGGAAGCAGGATCACAAAAGCTCACAATGCCAAGCACTTCTTGTGGCAGTTTGGAGTCGCATATCTGCTATTTCTATCTTGTGCTGGAGGTTTTCTTTAAATGGGGGGGGGGACGGACAATTGTGTTTTCTGCAGCACAGGGAAGTCCGGGCGAATGTCATTCTTCAGGCGCATGTTGAGTTAGCAGCGTACGAAGCGGAAATATGTCTTTATTTTTTCCCACCCAAGAACAGAACCTTGATTCCCTCCCTCTGGCCAGTGCTTTCGGACACACTGAGGCTTCAGTTTATAAAAAATATTACCACCAATTGGGCATGCTTCACCCCAAACAATGGGGAAGTGGGCAATGGGTCCAGCAGGGCTTAATATAAATTTATATGCCGCCCACCTGACTGGGTTTGCAAGGGGTTGGACTCTATGACCCTCATGTTGTTGTTGTTGTTGTTCAGTCGTTCAGTCGTGTCCGACTCTTCGTGACCCCATGGACCAGAGCACGCCAGGCACGCCTATCCTTCACTGCCTCTCGCAATTTGGCCAAACTCATGTTAGTAGCTTCGAGAACACTGTCCAACCATCTCATCCTCTGTCGTCCCCTTCTCCTTGTGCCCTCCATCTTTCCCAACATCAGGGTCTTTTCTAGGGAGTCTTCTCTTCTCATGAGGTGGCCAAAGAACTGGAGCCTCAGCTTCAGGGATCTGTCCTTCTAGTGAGCACTCAGGGCTGATTTCTTTGAGAATGGATCGGTTTGATCTTCTTGCAGTCCATGGGACTCTCAAGAGTCTCCTCCAGCACCATAATTCAAAAGCATCAATTCTTCGGCGATCAGCCTTCTTGATGGTCCAGCTCTCACTTCCGTACATTACTACTGGGAAAACCATAGCTTTAACTATACGGACCTTTGTCGGCAAGGTGATGTCTTTGCTTTTTAAGATGCTGTCTAGGTTTGTCATTGCTTTTCTCCCAAGAAGCAGGCGTCTTCTAATTTCGTGACTGCTGTCACCGTCTGCAGTGATCATGGAACCCAAGAAAGTGAAATCTCTCACTGCCTCCATTTCTTCCCCTTCTATTTGCCAGGAGGTGATGGGACCAGTGGCCATGATCGTAGTTTTTTTGATGTTGAGCTTCAGACCATATTTTGCGCTCTCCTCTTTCACCCTCATTAAAAGGTTCTTTAATTCCTCCTCACTTTCTGCCATGACCCTCATGGTCCCTTCCAACTCCTTGATTCTATGATCTAGTCCAGCACATTGGCGGCCCCCCCCCCCCCCGACGTAAAAACCGTCCCAGACGAGCCTGCCCTCCCTGAAAGGTTGTCTGGGGAGGGAACAATCCGTTCTCTGCGTCCTGATAATGGCAGAGGCATGGCTGGCTGGGACAATGGGTAGGGCCCTTATCACAAGGTCCTTATCAGAAGACAGGGCCTTTGACTGTCCCTTTACCTTTATCCAAGGCAAACCTTTCCCAAGGTCTGTAAAAAAAAAAGTCCATAAGCTCACAAGACTAGATAAGACAGGTATGTTTTACCCAGGGCTATAAAAGAACGTGGCGAGTGTAATGGGACATTCTCCCTTAGTTCAGTGGCAGCTGCTCAAACTTAGCTGTGCTGAGTGTTGCAGCCTAAGTTCACTGAAAAGGGGCCATTTCATTGTCACGGGTGGGACACTTGGACCATGTTTTTTGGTATTCACGCATGTGTAACAATGTAAACCAAAATTCAAACTATGTTCTTAATAAGATACTGAAGAGTTTACTAATTTTTTTATTATTTTTATAGATATTTTTTGACAATTTTATTAAATGTTAAAGTATCGTCACGGGCGGGACCAAAAAAGAACATGGAGCTTGAGAGAAGTTTGATTTATGGAAAAACTCTGCGAGTTGCGAGGTGACATCAATGATAAACTCAGCGTATCTGTTTAAATCAATGTTTGTTGGTTACAACTATGCAATCAGAAATTAAGTTTAAGGAATTTAACGATACAAAATTAAGGGGGAAATGCTGTCACGGGTGGGACAACCATCAGAAAACTTTTAACTCGAACACTTCTGTGAAGACTACGTGGGTGGACTTTTGAAAAGAAGGTCCGTAAACTAAACTTCTTTTGTCTTTAGCTTTAAAAAAAATGGTTAGACTGCCCGTTTGGAATCTTCCTCACCAAAGTCCAGCGCTCATCTAGCATTCTTATCAGGCTCGTTTTTCATGGAATGGCCCAAAGCGTTATTCTCTCTTTTTCTTTCCATTTACTGTATTTTTAAAAACCTGGCTACCGCTTCCACAGTCTGGTGGCCAGCAATTAAGGTACTGACATGGGGTTGTGTCCAGTGGTGTTGCTACGCTAACCATAGAATCGCAGGATCTCCGATAGGTTGGGTTTGACGGGACCCCATGGGTCATCTAGCCCAACCCCCTCCATTGCAGGTTTAAGTCTTCCATCAGCTGTACAGGGAGGGGGGCAAATCTTAGGTTTTCGCCTTCCCCGTTGCACCCCTCCAGCCGATGAAGCTACAGATGAAGCAAACTGCCCTTAGTGGTTTACTTTAAGTGTGCCTATCTCAGCTGTTGCTAGTGTATGGAGGAGACAAGCCCTTACCCCTGGGCTTAGCAAGATTACTGCTGCCGTGAGCGCTGGATGGAAGACCTGCTCCCTGCTGCATGGCCCATTTCCACCTGGCCTAGGGGGGCGGAAACCAAACTCGCCCTGAAATATTCAAAGAGGTTTCTCGGAGGCCGGAGAGACATTGGATTGGGGCAACTGGCTAAAATGTTTTAAACCCTTTTAATTTTGATTCTTCTGTTTTGTTTTTGTTGGGTTGGGGTTGGTTCAATGTTTAGTTGGGGCTGGCAGTTATTTTAATTTTGGTGTAACTAAACTGATTATTACTGGGACGCAGGTGGCGCTGTGGGTTAAACCACAGAGTCTAGGGCTTGCTGATCAGAAGGTCGGCGGTTCGAATCCCTGCCAAGGGGTGAGCTCCGGTTGCTCGGTCCCAGCTCCTGCCCACCTAGCAGCCCGAAAGCACGTCGAAGTGCAAGTAGATAAATAGGTACCGCTCCAGTGGGAAGGTAAACGGCGTTTCCGAGCACTGCTCTGGTTCGCCAGAAGCGGCTTTGTCATGCTGGCCACATGAACTGGAAGCTGTCTGCGGACAAACGCTGGCTCCCTCGGCCTATAGAGCGAGATGAGCGCCGCAACCCCAGAGTCGGACAGGACTGGACCTGATGGTCAGGGGTCCCTTTACCTTTTTAAACTGATTATTACTATTTTATTTTTATTATTCTACTGATTTATTGGTTTATTTATAGTCTGTATAAGGTATTCTGCTTTTTAATGTTTGATGGTTCGTTATGTTTCTATATACAGTGCTACCTTGGTTGTCGAACGGCTGGGCTCCTGAACAAATTGCCTCCCAACACCACAAACCTGTAAGTGTTCTGGTTTCCGGATGTTTTTGGGAAGCCGAACATCCGACGCGGCTTCTGGTTGAGTGCAGGAAGCTGATGCAGCCAATTGGAAGCTGTGCCTTGGTTTTAGAACGGTTCCGTGAGTCGAACGGACTCCCGGAATGGATTAAGTTCAACAACCAAGGTACCACTGTATGTTGTAAGCCACCCAGAGTGACTGGGGAAACCCAGCCAGATGGGCAGGATAGAAATAATGAAAATTATTATTACTATTATTATTATTATTATTATTATTATTATTTACTATGTCCCTACCCATATTGCTTTGCTTCGCTCCAGGAAACCACGATCATCAGAAAGCCAAGGACAAACTCTGGCTGCATCATAGTTTCTTGAATTTCAGATTCAACTCTACACCAGGAACTGTGGTTTGTTTCCTCCAAGCACAAGTGAGGAGAAGAAATGTGGGTGCACACACGATGAGCCAAACTTTACATATTTCCATGACATGTAAGCACAACCTTGGTCTGCCAAAGCTTTGCTGCTGATCTATTTCAAGCCCCCAGTTGGGAAGAAGAGTTTGCAGATCAGGGACGGAGAATCTTTTGAGCCTCCGGTTGTTGTTGTCCGACAGTTTCTCCCCGTTATTCCTGACCGTTGGGCCCTGCTAAACAAACACACCCACACCACAATCTGCTCAAACTGGGCACGCGGCACAAGAAGTGCAGAACCTGGTGCTTCTACAGGTCACTTTCTCCACACACACAACACACACACACCCGCCCCTGATATTTCTGTTTGTTCATTTGTGGCCAAGAACTGCTGATACCAAATCTTAGGCCTGGCAGAATGCCCAGGGACACGGAATAAGCCAGCAAAACCATCTGCCAAACTAAATGTTATTTGTGCATGTGTCCGGACTCAAGGTTTCCTTAGATAATGGGGATTGCGGGAGATTGGGGCACTTACAGGGAGGGAGATCTGTGTGTGTTTAACCCCTCCAGCGCACTAACTAAAACGCCCACCCACCCAGGGGAGTATTTCTGCACCGGCTGAGCTCGAGAGTTTTGGAGGCTGCCCAGAACATGCGCTAACTGCTAGGTTAGGACATTTGCAGCGGAGAGAACCAGCTGCTGTCTGGGGGAGGGTTAAGCAAACCCTCCCCCCCCCCGCATCCCAGTTCTCCCCTGCAAAAATGCCCCCCAGGACCTACATCAGTGCTGCAAAGGAATCGCAAGATGGGGAGCTTCATTTTTTTCATGGTTCTGACAACTCAGCTCCGTCCGTGGATACAGAATGTAGTAGCCATTGTGGTAGCCAGAAGCCATCAATAGAGTTTTCTCCCGTGAATTTATCTAATCCTCTTTTTTTAAGCCACATGTGGTAACATGACAGCCATCTCCAAGTATTTTAAAGGGCTGGCGCACAGATGGAGCAAATCTTGATTTCTGCCGCTCCAGAGGGCAAAACCCGAAGCAATGGGTTGAAATTAAAACAAAGGGATTTCAGTTAATGTTGTTAGGAGCCATAGAATTGTAGAGTTGGAAGGGAACCTGAGGGTTCATCTAGACCAACCCCCTGCAATGCAGGAATATGCAGCTGTCCCATACGAGGATTGAACCTGCAACCTGGGCGTTAACCAACTGAGATATCCAAGAGATCCCTGGTGAAACAGTGGAACAGACTGTCTTGCAATGTGGGCTCTCCTTCACCAGAGACATTTAGGCAGAAGCTAGGCAATGGACTCTTTGCATGGTAGAGGGTTGGGCTAGATGACCCCTGAGGTCATTTCCACCTCTGCCATTTTATGACTTAGGATTTCCTAAAGATGACTTCCCCCCCAGTCTTGCGCTGCTAGTGGCAATGGAAGATTGCCACTATCTTGACCTTATCTTCCTTTTTCGACTTCAAGTCCTTGGCACTACCGCAAATATACCTGAGAGGCCATTGCAGAGACTTCCTTCCAAATTCCGCCACCGTTTCAAAACCCTTCAAATACTGCCTTGAGAAAGCTGTGCATAATGATCACAATTGCCACCCACCCCCATTTCTCAGTATCACATCCCACTGGAAATGGGGGCAACAGATCTAATTAGACGGGGGCGAATTTCGGAAAGGGAAAAAGAGACGAAACCTAGTGTTAATGAGGTTGCTTCGGCTGAAATTACACCTCGGAAATTAACATCAAGGCCAATCGTACATACATCCAGGGAATTAGACTAAACCTTTTGTGAAATTGCGTTCACATAGGAAAGAGGTACATGCATGAAAAGATCGGGCATATTTTATTGGCTTTAATTAAAATTCACTGAATTACAGAGAAAGGCCGTAGCTCAGTTTGAGGTTTATATGCAGAAGTTCTCGGGTTCAATCCCTGAAAGCAGGCTGGGACCGACCTCTCCCATAATAATTTGTTGCCAGCCCGTCAAAGCAAGCCCCGTCATGGGTCAATAATGCAATTGGAAGAGGAAGAAGCAGAGTTTGGATTTGATATCCCATTTTATCACTACCCGAAGGAGTCTCAAAGCGGCTAGCATTTTCCTGTGAGCTGAGTGGGACTGAGAGACTTCAGAGAAGTGTGACTAGCCCAAGGTCACCCAGCAGCTGCATGTGGAGGAGCGGAGACGCGAACCCGATTCACCAAATTACGAGTCTACCGCTCTTAACCACTACACACTGGCTCTCTCCACAACAACAACAACACTAGCGCTACGAAGGAAAGCAGCCGCTTGTTTGCCAGCGGCTGGTCCCCCCCCCCCGCTTTTTAAAGGGCTTTTCTGTGTTCAGCTGTAAAGCCAAGCGCCGAAAAAGCCCTTTAGAAAAAGGGGGGGGAGGAAACCAGCCACTCTGCCGGCGGCTGCTTTCCTCCGCTTTTTTAAAGGGCTTTTTTCGGCGCTGGACTCTACAGCCCAGCGCCGAAAAAGCCCTTTAAAAAAGGTGAACAACAACATATTGGGTTATTGTTTTTAATTTGATTTTATATATTGTGAACCGCCCTGAGACCTCCGGGTATAGGTTGGTATATAAAATCAATAATTAAATAATAATAATAATAATACCAACATCCAGCCAAATCTGTCACTTAAAGAATATCTTCCAGTTCCCTTTTGAATATATAGTTTAGTCGGTAAAGCATGAGACTCTTAATCTCAGGGTCGTGGGTTCGAGTCCCACATTGGGCAAAAGATTGCTGCATTGCAGGGGTTTAGACTAGATGACCCTTGAGATCCCGTTCCAGCTCTACAATTCCATGATCTACCCATGAGGTTTTTTGGATCTGCATGGAATTGAAAAAAATAAAAAGGACTTCTGGGAGAAAATTTATAATGAACTTAAAAAAGTGTTGAAAAACACATTTACTAAGAAACCAGAGGCCTTTCTGCTGGGCATGACCAATCATGAGATTCCCAATAAAGATAGAATATTTTTATGTATGCCACAACAGCTGCTAGGATTTTAATTGCTAAAAGATGGAAAACGGAAGAGCTACCAACAGTCGAAGAATGGCAGATGAAGTTGATTGATTATATGGAACTCGCAGAACTGACCGCGAAACTCCAAGAACAGAGGGAGGAGAAGGTGCAAGAAGATTGGAAGAAATTTAAAGAATATTTGAAACGACGTGAAAAGTTATATATTTGAAATCAAAATCAGAGGATATTATAGGCGATAGCCATAAAATGTTAGTTTAAAATAGGATATAAGAAGGTAGAATTGTGATTTTGTGTATTTTTGTTAAGAATAAGATTATAGATAAAAGATGATAGATAAGGATTAAGATTAGTTGTGAAAGAAGAATTTAAAGTGGTTACAAAGTTACTACAGTATATTTGAAATGAACGCAGAAGAGAGAACGTGAGGAAGTCCCCTAAGTAAGGTTATAATTAAGATTAGAATAGTTAAATAGATGTTTGATTGTGAGGTTTTGTTTTGGTTTTTTTAGTTATGTTGTTGTATTGTATTAGTTTTTTGTTTTGTATTTTGTATGCATGTTTTGTATTTTTTTAAAATATCAATAAATTCTTATAAAAAAATAAAAATAAAAACCAAGCAAAGTACAATCGTAACCTCATGTTATGAACGCTGCGTGTTGCATTCGTCACGGGTTACTAATGCGCCGAAATGGAACGGGTTACTTCCGGGTTCGGCAGTTCGCACATGCACAGGCGTGCAAAATGGCATCACGCGTATGCGCAGAAGTGCCAAATTGCGCGGCGAGCATGCGCAGATAAGGCGCTTCATGTTACGGCCTTTTCATGTTGCGAACTGGGCTCCGGAACGGATCCCATTCACAACCAGAGGTACGACTGTATACATGCAGATTGCAATCATAGAGCCAAACAAATCACTGAAATCCACGACTGTGATCTAAGCAGTGAAACAGGTATATTTCATTGCCTTATACAGCGCAGGCCATAATAAATATACCATTACTTCTCCTTTGCACCAAACGCCGTTCCACCCAGAGTTTCGGCTGTCACTGCTGGCAGCTTGACCACATAGTCCAGCGGTTAAATCATCGTATCACCAAGGCTGATAAAACGTATTTGCTTGTATCAACATCTTTCAAGCTCAGGTTACCCCGCAAAGGAAATGTTGAGTGTTGTGCTTGGCTCTTTGTGAAGATGTAGCCTTTCCTTTACGAAACAGGCATGTGGTTGGGATGGAATGCGGAAGGAACTGCCTGAAAGTTAAGTAGATCTGCATCGTTGATCATGATTAATGTTGTGCTTTACAGGAGAAGTAAGCTTAAGTTTCTATTTATACAAATAGTTGCTTTTAGTGGGGGGTGGGTGGGTGTGCTTTCTTTCCCTCCCCTTAACACTGGACTGAGAAAACTATGGCCCTCCAGATGTTGTTGGCCCTTACTCTCATCGGCATCACTCAGCATGGTTAGCGGTCAGGAATTGGCAGCGTTGTAGTTCAACAGCTGGGTGGTCATCTACACTAATAAAGTGCAAGTGTCTCTGCGTCCAGTCCCTGTGTCCGTGGGATTGCGCTACTACGCATGTGCCCCACGGACAGCCATTGGGACTTGGAACGCAGAGACACTTCGGGCGGCTGGGCAACCGTTTGCAAGAGCGAGCTGCTCTCCGGCACTCGAGCCCGAAGAGGCCTCGCCATTTTGGGCACTGAGGCAGCCCAGCTCCGGACCCTGTGACGATGGGTCTTTTCTAGGGAGTCTTCTCTTCTCATGAGATGGCCAAAGTACTGGAGCCTCAACTTCAGGATCTGTCCTTCTAGTGAGCACTCAGGGCTGATTTCTTTAAGAATGGATAGCTTTGATCTTCTTGAAGTCCATGGGACTCTCAAGAGTCTCCTCCAGCACCATAATTCAAAAGCATCAATTCTTCGGCGATCAGCCTTCTTGATGGCCAGCTCTCACTTCCGTACATCACTACTGGGAAAACCATGGCTTTAACTATACGGACCTTTGTCGGCAAGGTGATGTCTTTGCTTTTTAAGATGCTGTCTAGGTTTGTCATTGCTTTTCACCCAAGAAGCAGGTGTCTTCTAATTTCGTGACTGCTGTCACCATCTGCAGGGATCATGGAACCCAAGAAAGTGAAATCTCTCACTGCCTCCATTTCTTCCCCTTCTATTTGCCAGGAGGTGATGGGACCAGTGGCCATGATCTTAGTTTTTTTGATGTTGAGCTTCAGACCATATTTTGCGCTCTCCTCCATTATTACATCCACCGAAACTTCTTTGCACTGTTGAATTTATCTTGAGATATATATCGGAGTTTCATGGCAACATCCTCCATGGCATTGAGTTGAACTTCCTCAACAGAACTGAGTTGCGTCAGTAACTCATGGTACGGTTTCATCCTTCCTGCTATGATCCTGTCCCCACCCAAAAATAAATATCCCTTAAATATGTTGACTAAGAGTTTGCCTTTGCCTTTAATGAGAGGGGAATAAGGATTTGCATATAAAGGTGGACTGGAAATCAAGGACAATGTGAATTGGTGGTTTTCTTTTCTTTTGAAACAGGGCAAATATCCAGGAATATTATTCCTGGAAACTCTGAAAGCTTAGATTTGAAGCTCTGATGGAATCATAGACTCATAGAATTGTAGGACTGGATGGGACCCTGGCGGCTTACGAGGCTTCATCCAACTCTCTGCTTCCAATATGTGGTCACTGTTTTATGCTTCAGTCATGCAGATATACCAAACACTCGAAATAAAGTTTATGATTAATTCTGGAAAGTGCCATTGACATAGAATGGAACAGAAAGAGATGTTTTAATTTGCTAATTAACTGCATAAGGGATATTACTTCAGGAGGAAGAGTACACAGAGGTTTTAATTAGTGTCTAGAGTTAAGAATCTCAGAGACGTTCATAAATTTACATGAAACGACTAAAAGCCAGCCATCATTATTATTGTTTCCACTAGATCAATTGGCAGGCATTGAAATTATGACGATCCAAAGTATTATGCAGAACAGATATATCTGAAGGAACATGGAAATAATTGAAACTCCCAATTACGAATAGAAACCTAGAGGTCAAAGGGTAAAAGTGCAATCTTGCATTTGCTTACTCAGGAGTAAAGGTAAGTGTGCATGCACCGAATTGCAGCTTTAACTGAATTGTCACAAAACTGACTGAGTGGCCAATCCGTTAGAAATCACTCAATATATCCTGGGTCTTACATACTAAGACTAAGAGTTTGGATTTTAAATCACTGCCTTCAACTTGAATGTGTTTGTTGTCGCCTGATGTTGAGGATGAGAAGAAGCTCATTCTGTTTCTGAGCTTCCAAAAACTTCTAACACTAACTCGAGTGATCCGTGCGCAGCCCAATCCTATACAAAGATAAGTAAGCCCATTCTGCAGACACATTTATACTGTAAATTAACCTGATCCAAGAAAGTAAGGATACTGTTATGTCCAAAAACTTACCCACTCCAAATGGTACCTTTTTATTTCCGTTATTTGTGTGCATTTAGGGACATAAGACCCATTAAGTCAACTTCAGAATTTTGTTTCTCATCCTCCCACTCCAGAAAGACTTTGCCAAAAGTTAAACTTACATTAAAAAAAAAATGGCTGTTTTTTTTAAATAAAAAAAATATAAGCTAAAGGTTGTTGGCAAATTTGTCAGCTTGTCAACCTCTTCTCAAAAATCTGTAATTAGATTCTTTTCCCCCATTAAGTATGAGCCCAGAAGGCAAATACATAATTACAGGCATTTTCTACCAATATATTAGACACATGAGTCACTTGGAAGCATCTGGTCTGCTAGGGCCGCTTGGCGCGTCTGTTTTTCGAGCATGTAAATATGTATGAATGGGTAAAAAGGCATTTCATTGGCTTAATTGACAGAACACAGAAAACGGAACATGCACCCTTTTGTAGGGGAAGAAAGCTGGAACATGTGCAGTAGAGGAGAGCAACCAAGACGATCAAGATTTTAGAAGCTGAGCCTTATGAGGAGTGGTTGAAGGAGCTGGGTATGTCTAGCCTGGAAAAGAGGAGACTGAGGAGATATGATAGCCATCTTCAAATATCTCAAGGGCTGGCAGGGGCGTAGCAAAGGGGGGGCGGGCCGCCCCGGGTTCCATAATGGAGGGGGGTGACAAATTATCAAGGAAATTTTTTGATTTTTTTTTTAAATGCCTGCTCCGAAGGTCTTATCTTACTATACTAGGGATTATATAGCTATATATGAAATTTCATGCATATCGGTTAATATCTTGACCCTCCTCCACCAAAATAGCTGTTCACTTGGCTGTTTTCCTATGTCGTAAAGGCTGAAATTTCAGTTCAGAGAACACTTTACTGTTCCCAACCCTAACCCTGTGGAAAGCCATCTAATTAGACTTTAATTTGATTTTGACATGTTTTTAGGAGGTAATTTAATTATTGTTTGATTTTATACCAATGTTATGTATCTGATGTTAGCCACCCTGAGCCCAACTTTGGCCGGGGAGGGCGGGATATAAATAAAAGTTTTTTTATTATAATTACTTGTTATTATTCCTTTGTAATAAAATATGAAATAATGCAAAACCATTTGGGGGGGGAATCAATGGGAGGGGGGGTTGACAAAAAAAATTCCGCACCAGGTACCACCTGACCTTCCCATGCCTGGGGGGGGGGGGCAAAAAATTTTTTGCCCCCGGGTACCAATTTACCTTGCTACGCCACTGAGGGCTGGCACGTGGAAGAGGGAACAAGCTTGTTTTCTCCTGCTCTGGAGGGTAGGACTCGAACCAATGTCTTCAAGTGACAAGAAAGGAGATTCCGACTAAACATCAGGAAGAACCTTCTGACACTAAGAACTGTTTGGCAGTGGAATGGTGTCTCCTTCGAAAGGTTGTGGACTCTCCTTCTTTGGAGATTTTTAAGCAGAGGTTGGATGGGCCTCTGTCATGTGGTTGCTTCAACTTGAGATTCCTGCCTCCCAGGGGGTTGGACTGGATGACCCTCGGGGTCCCTCCTCCCAACTCTATGTTTCCCTAGTGCTTTAAAGATATAGTGTGGATGTGGCCTAAGACTTCCTGGACACATATAAGCAATCTGCCAGGCCAGCTCCTCATTCCCTCTATACTAGACCAGCCTCTACTGATGCCATAAAATGCCTTCAGATGAGAGACGCTTGCTCCAGTTTTATTGCCACTGAATTGGATCCAAAGATTCCCCTCCCTTTGTTGGAAGGCGGAAATCTCTTGATCCCAGCCATTGATTTAAAGAAATAAGAGCAAGCCTTGTGCTGTCAACATAAAGTGAAATTAAATGTCTCGTTCTTGTAGGCAAAGCAAAGGAGTCTGGATACATAATCCTACTATAACCTTCAAGGCTTGGAAACCAGACAGCTTTCCTTCCCCCCTTTAAAAAAAAGAGATTATTTTAATCTCATTACTTTTAAACCAGTCTCATGGCTTTTTGGGAGGTGGAAATGGAGGGGGGGCGAGCCAGGATAATTGGGCACTCCCCTTTTTTCTACAGCAAGAATTTTCAAGCAGGCATCGAACCTCCCCTCCCCTCCTCTTCCGAATACGAGGCACAGCCTGCAATGAGAGAGTGCGCTAGATTCTTTCGATAGGAAAACCACTTAACGTGATTACAATCAACTTCAGTTTTTATTCTCATGTTTCCTCTCTTCGCAGTCTACATCCAAACGTTAAAAACTTGGGTTTGGCTTCACCCAGCAGTTGCTGGGAGGGCTTTGCAAAATATATATATATTATTTCCTCATTTTTCATCCTTGGACCTGTTTAATCTGAGCACACAGGGAGCGGGCTAAGGATTGAAGGAGAGAAGGGATATCCTTCCTTCAACACATGGTTTTACCGACATCCATCATGGCCTCCGCTCCGTTCCGCCATCTTTCTTGAAAGCCAGCATCTCTGAAACTTTCTATTCATGTCACCCCCTTTTTTCCCCTATATCCACCCTAATGCCATGGGACCACAGCATAATTAAACTGTGGAACTCACTTCCACAGGAGGCAGTGGTGGTTACCAACATGGGACGCCCTACAAGAAGATTGGGGCAAGCTTGTGGGAGGAGAGAGATAGAATCATAGAATCCTAGAGTTGGAAGAGACCACAAGGGCCATCCAGTCCAACCCCCTGCCAAGCAGGAAACACCATCAAAGCATTCCTGACAGGTGGCTGTCAAGCCTCTGCTTAAAGACCTCCAAAGAAGGAGACTCCACCACACTCCTTGGCAGCAAACAGCTCTTACTGTCAGGAAGTTCTTCCTAATGTTTAGGTGGAATCTTCTTTCTTGTAGTTTGAATCCATTGCCCCGTGTCCGCTTCTCTGGAGCAGCAGAAAACAACCTTTCACCCTCCTCTATATGACATCCTTTGATATATTTGAACATGGCTATCATATCACCCCTTAACCTTCTCTTCTCCAGGCTAAACATACCCAGCTCCCTAAGCCGTTCCTCATAAGGCATCGTTTCCAGGCCTTTGAACATTTTGGTTGCCCTCCTCTGGACACGTTCCAGCTTGTCAGTATCCTTCTTGAACTGTGGTGCCCAGAACTGGACACAGTATTCCAGGTGAGGTCTGACCAGAGCGGAATACAGTGGTACTATTACTTCCCTTGATCTAGACGCTATACTCCTATTGATGCAGCGCAGAATTGCATTGGCTTTTTTAGCTGCTGCATCACACTGTTGACTCATGTCAAGCTTGTGGTCTACCAAGACTCCTAGATCCTTTTCACATGTACTGCTCTCAAGCCAGGTGTCACCCATCCTGTATTTGTGCCTTTCATTCCCCCCCCCCCGATAGCTACTCTCCGCATCCACAATTGGAGGCAGCAATGCTTCTCTGAATACCAGTTGCTGGAAATCAAAGGAGGAGATATAATTTTTGTGCTCAAATCCTGGTTCACCACTGTGGGAACAGGATGCTGGACTGGATGGGCCACTGATGTGATCCAGCATGCTCTTCTCATGCTCTTAACCTGTTCCCTCTGGAGTATGTGGAGATCTTCATATGAAGTGGGGACACAGCACAGATGTGGGAACAGATGTTTCATGGGCTACAACTCCCATCATCCCTGACCTGAGGCCATGGAGCTGATGGGAATCTATCAAGACATTAGGGCTGGGCAATATCTGGTTTTTAATGTCGCAATGACAAACCTAGACAGCATCTTAAAAAGCAAAGACATCACTTTGCCGACAAAGGTCCGTATAGTTAAAGCTATGGTTTTCCCAGTAGTAATGTATGGAAGTGAGGGCTGGACCATAAAGGCTGATTGCCGAAGAATTGATGCTTTTGAATTATGGTGCTGGAGGAGACTCTTGAGAGTCCCATGGACTGCAAGAAGATCAAACCTATCCATTCTTAAAGAAATCAGCCCTGAGTGCTCACTGGAAGGACAGGTCCTGAAGTTGAGGCTCCAGTACTTTGGCCACCTCATGAGAAGAGAAGACTCCCTAGAAAAGACCCTGATGTTGGGAAAGATGGAGGGCACAAGGAGAAGGGGACGACAGAGGATGAGATGGTTGGACAGTGTTCTCGAAGCTACTAACATGAGTTTGGCCAAACTGCGAGAGGCAGTGAAGGATAGGCGTGCCTGGCGTGCTCTGGTCCATGGGGTCACGAAGAGTCGGACACGACTGAACAACAACGTCGCAGTATATCGCCAGGTAAACATCGCAATATATCAATATTTCACGACGTCTTAAATAAGGATGGAACTACGCAGAGGCAAACACTCCTGTAGGACCACAGAAGTGGCTCTTCCCTGTTCTACTGGAAGAACCGTAGAACATCTTAGATCTGCCTAACTTTTGGATGCAGTTATTGCTGTAATTTCCCCTTCTAAAATCGCATTGCAACGATGGTGTCGAGAGGATTCCTTGGCAGGGACCAGGCCTTGACTGGTTGGAGGGCTGGTGGTGAATGGACAGATAAATCACTCGCCTCGTGGTTTTATCACTTCCTGGAATTTCACAGTTCCCATTCGAGACGCCTTCTGCTTTCGAGATCCCACACCATCATGGTAAAAATCTCTCCGTCCTGTGCTAGAAAGTCTCACATGCACATGTTTCCGGACACAGACTTTTCTCCCAGTGGTGCAGCAATAAAACTGCTAACACGTTTGCAAAGCTAAGCAGGGTCTGGTATGGTTTCAAATTGGATGGGGGAACCGCCTGTTGAAATTCCTGCATTGCAGGGGGTTGACCTGCGGGGGTCCCTTCTAGCTCTGCAATTCTGTGACATCAGCCTTAAGATATTTTTCAGGAGAGATGTTTGACCGTGGAAAGGACTTCCTCGCAGGGTGGTGGACTCTCCTTCCTTGGAGGTTATTAAGCAGAAGTTGGGTGGCCATCTGCCATGGATGCATCAGTTGAGGTTTCTGCATTGCAAGGGGTTGGACTAGATGACCCACGGGATCCCCTCCAACTCTACGATTCTATAATTAAGCCATTGTGGGTACTAGGAAAAGTTCCACAAATAGCTTCCCTTGTACTTAATCTCCTGTGCTGGCAGCAGCTCCCCACATACCAGAGCCGATTCATGGAAGACTCGCCCCTTTGTATTTGTGGGATTTCCTTCCCACTCACAACTAACTCCCGGGTGGGGGGGGGGCAGTAGGGAGGGGAAGGTGGAGGAAACAGGGATAAAGAAGTATAATTCATGGACGGGTCTCCAAACCTAAAAACAGACATCCATGCAAAATTAAACACAGGTTTTACATGATCTGTCCCACTAAAAGCAACCACAGGTACTTGAAAGATTCAAACCGAGGGACAAAAGTCCAGGGGAAAGGGAAAGGGTTTGCCTAAGGCCTAGAAATAGAGACAAGATTGTGCCAGGCGAGCTTCCCAGGGGAAAACATTCCACAAGAAGGGACCTACCACTGAAAAGACTCATTCTGGCATTGTCAAATCCAGACCACCTATTGAAGGGGAACTCAAGAGAAGGTCCTATTTTGTATGGTCCAGGTCTGAACCCAGTGTGTTGATTTATTCTTTCTAAATTAGTAGGGGCTATGACAATGGGAGTGGGACGCGGGTGGCGCTGTGGGTTAAACCACAGAGCCTAGGGCTTGCCGATCGGAAGGTTGGCGGTTCAAATCCCCATGACGGGGTGAGCTCCCGTTGCTGGGTCCCAGCTCCTGCCCACCTAGCAGTTCGAAAGCACGTCAAAGTGCAAGTAGATAAATAGGTACCGCTCTGGTGGGAAGGTAAACGGCGTTTCCATGCGCTGCTCTGGTTCGCCAGAAGCGGCTTAGTCATGCTGGCCACATGACCCGGAAGCTGTACGCCGGCTCCCTCGGCCAGTAACGCAAGATGAGCGCCCCAGCCCCAGAGTCGGACACGACTGGACCTAATGCTCAGGGGTCCCTTTACCTTTACGAAAACGAGAGTGGTGGGGACAGGAGACGGGGGTCTTACAAATTGGCAAAACAGAGAGAGGAATTGATGCCTTGGGGTCAAAATCAGTGTTGAATCATCTTTTCTTTTTCCCCTCGTGGAAATAAAACATGAGTGTGGCATGTGGACACTTAAAGGCTATAAAGGTTTGGCTTCCCAGAACACTTGAATACATTGTTTCTGGTCTAGATTGTGAAAACTGAGGAACAAGTATTTCAAGTGTTCAGAGATCCCATTAGACCAAAGTACTTGGGCTTCTTCAGCATTAAGGGCAATGAAGTCAAGCAGCGCTTTGGCCTGATCTGCTACTCCCCATGTGTGCTGTTGAAGTTAATGAGATTGAAATCAGATTAAATGCAGATCAGGACATGGGAATCCTAACTCACCGGGGCGGCCTTTTTGAAACTGATCCCTTCCACCACAAGGATGGCACAAAAGATAAAGTGCCAGTTGTCCCACCTGAAAAGTGCCACACCTCCAAAAACACCTTCCATGGGAAATGTAGCTTGGTCTGGGCTCTGGGAGATTAGCACCCTGAACAAACTACAGTTCCCAATACTTTCCATGAGCATTAAAGTGGTTTAAATGTGTGGTGTGGGTGTGACCTTAGTCGAGCTGTTCTTTAGCGCCCACTTCAAAACCTGACAGTTTGGCCCTTATTATTTCTATCCAGCAGAGGAACGGGGAACCTGTAGCCAAATGTTGCTGAACTACAGCTCCCGGCATCCCTGGCCATTAGCCATGCCGCCTGAGGACTGACAAGATCTGGAGTCCATCGTCTGGAAGGCTGCAGGTTCCCCATCACTGAGTTAGCACCCCGCGTAAAATTTCTCTCCACCTCTTTCAGTGCAAGGACTGCCTAGATGAGGGGTAGCCAACATGCCCACTCTGGATATTGTTGGACTAAAACTCCCATCAACCAGCAACTCCCAGCCAACGTGCACAATGGCCAGAGATGATGGAGGTTGCAGGCAAACAACTCATTAGCTACCCCTGATGTAGTTCCTTCCATTTTCCTTCTTTCAATAATCTGGGGGGTTCCTTTTAATGATGGAGACAGACTTGGACAGCCGCTGCTTTTTGTAGTTCCTTAAACCAGGATGGAAATGGAATGCCTAGTTGCCATTTTGGAGCCAGGTGGCTCAAAGGCCATATTTTAGATACTCTTTGCTCCTGAAATTTGTTGTAATTGTGCAGATAAAATTATTATCACGGGTAGAATTCTACAGAATGTGTTGCTAGTGTGTGAAAACAGCACAGATCCGAGGATCCCCAGTCGTGCACCTCCACATGATGGAGACGTCATGCACCATCCTGGCATCTTCATTTGGTCACGACTGGTTGCAAAACGCACCTGCCTGCTGTGCCCTGGTCCATAGCTGTCAACTTTTCCCTTTTCTTGCGAGGAATCCTATTCGGAATAAGGGAATTTCCCTTAAAAAGGGGGGGAAAGTTGACAGCTATGGCAAGAGCTTGTCCTCCAACTTCTCAAGTTTTCTTCCCCAGCAAAAGGGGGTTCCGTTTTACTGCCTCATTCATATCTGAACAACACCTGAGAGTTCCTTTAGAATTTCTCCGCGTTCGGGGTTTTGAGGCTACCTTGCAGGTGTTCCTCCTACACACACACAAACTATTCTCTCCAGCACGCTAACCTTCTGGATCTGAGGAAGTCTCATGACAGGAGTTGTCTCCTGACCATCTTCCCCGGGGACTCAGCCAAATCAAGGGCACCCAGGGAGGCTGCAAAGTGCAGACCGTTGCAGAGATAATTTGCAAAACCCCAAAAGGGACACTCACAAAAATTACGTAAGCACAACGAAAATCCTGCACTCCACCCCTGAGAAGGTCACCAATTTTTCAGAGGCACTTTGTTTACTCCTAAACTGATGGCGAATGGAGAGGGATTTTCAACACAGCAGTAGACCTTGGTGCAATCTCATTCTTGCAAAGAATAAAAAAAGAACCTCATTTGAACGTCTTGTTATCTCGTCCCACCTTCTGCTTGAAGACGCAGAATTGTTGTCTGCAACCAGCCAATTTTCCTCTGACACCCCCTTGGGTTTTCTGCCTCCTTTTTCTTTTACCATCTAGCCTGATGCAAGAGATCGGTAGCACTCAAAAGCTTGTACAGTGGATCCCCCAGATACGAATTAAATTCATTCCGGGGGTCCGTACTTAACTCAAAAAGTCCATAACTGGAGGCACCGCTTCTGCACATACGTGAGGAGCAAAATCCAGAAGTATACACTTCCACGCTTGCTGCGTTCGCAACCCGAAAGTTACGTATCCAGAGCGGTACGTAACTCGAGGGTCCACTGTACACTGATGTGTAATAGTCAAAACAAAATAAAAAATAAAAAATTCCTTCCAGTAGCACCTTAGAGACCAACTAAGTTTGTTCTTGGTATGAGCTTTCGTGTGCATCCACACTTCTTCAGATACACTGAAACAGAAGTCACCAGATCCTTAAATATAGTGAGAGAGTGGGAAGGGGTATTATTCAGAAGGGTGGTGGGAATGGGTGATTGGCTGATAGGTGTGGAAAACCTGTTGACGACTGTTAATGACTGCAATTGGTCTTACAGGAAAAGGCAAGGGGTGAGATGGCTAAAGATACCTTTGTCATGTATAATGAGATAAGAATCCAATGTCTTTGTTCAGACCAGGTCTCTCCATGGTTTTAAGTTTCGTAATAAGTTGCAATTCAGCAACTTCTCTTTCCAGTCTGTTTCTGAAATTCCTTTGCAGTACGACACCTACTCTGAGATCTTGTACAGAATGTCCTGGGAGACTGAAGTGTTCTCCTACTGGTTTCTCTGTCTCGTGATTCCTGATATCAGATTTATGATGTGTAATAGTTTGGTTGGCTTAGTAAAGGTATTGCCCTCCCGTGGATTTGACGCTGTGGGTTAAACCGCAGAGCCTAGGGCTTGCTGATCAGAAGGTCGGCGGTTCGAATCCCTGCCACGGGGTGAGCTCCCATTGCTTGGTCCCAGCTCCTGCCCACCTAGCAGTTCGAAAGCACATCAAAGTGCAAGTAGATAAATAGGGACCGCTCCGGCGGGAAGGTAAACGGCGTTTCCGTGTGCTGCTCTGGTTCGCCAGAAAGCGGCTTAGTCATGCTGGCCACATGACCTGGAAGCTGTCTGCGGACAAACGCCGGCTCCTTTGGCCTATAGAGCGAGATGAGCGCCGCAACCCCAGAGTCGGACACGACTGGACCTAATGGTCAGGGCTCCCTTTACCTTTACTAGTGGCCATCTGTGAACCCTACTCAAATGTCATCTTTGCCATGTTTTCTCCCTTTCCACCTCAGTTCTCACATCTGTAATATGGGGATAACAGTAAGTAATGATCAAATTCTGTAGCTGTAAATTCTGTGCTCCAATGGGCAGGACAAGAACCAATAGGTAGAAATGTGGAGCATGAGACTCTTCATCTCAGGGTCGCGGCTTTGAGCCCCACGTGGAGCAAATGATCCCTGCTTTGCTGTAAGAAGGTAAAAAGCTTCTGGGAAATGATATACAGTGGTACCCCGCAAGACGAATGCCTCGCACAACGAAAAACTCGCAAAACGAAAGGGTTTTGCGAGTTTTTAGTTGACTCGCGAGACGAATTCGTCTATGGCTGTTTTTCGCAAGACGAATTCGTCTGGCGAGGTACCACTGTAAGCCGCCGGAGCCGCGTTTTAAGGCTGCAGCGAGCGCTGCAGCTTTAAAACGCGGCATCGCGCCATAGCGAAAAAGGCTTACCTTTTGGCTCCGGTGGTGGGGGGGGGGGTTTCCGCGCCGCGTCCGCCATTTTGGATCGACTCAGACATGCGCAGTCGATCCAAAATGGCGGGCGTGACGCAGAAAACACCCCCACCACCACCGGAGCCAAAAGGTAAGCCTTTTTAGCTGCGGCGCGACGCCGCGTTTTAAAGCTGCAGCGCTCACCGGAGCCTTAAAACACGGCGCCGTGCCGGTCGGGAAGGACGCGGCTTACCTTTTGGCTCCGGTGGGGGGGTGTTTTCCGCGTCGCGTCCGCCATTTTGGATCGACAGTTCGCTCGCTGCAGCCTTAAAATGCGGCGCCGCGCGGCTCCGGTGCCGGCCGGCGCCCCTTCCAACCGGCGCTCCCTGACTTTTTCCCCATAGGAACGCATTAATTACATTTTAATGCGTTCCTATGGGAAACGGTGCCTCGCAAGACGAAATTTCCGCAAGACAAAAAGTCTTGCGGAACGAATTAATTTCGTCTTGCGGGGTACCACTGTATAATGAGATGAAGAAAATGTTGAAATATACATTTATTTAAAAACCAGAAGCCTTTTTACTGGGCATTGTAGGGGAGGATATATATAGACAAGATAAAAAACTGTTTTTATATGCAATGACGGCGGCAAGAATATTATTGGCACAGAAATGGAAACAAGAAGAATTACCGACACTGGAAGAGTGGCAGATGAAGTTAATGGACTACGCAGAATTGGATAAGATGACAGGAAGAATTCGAAACCGGCGGGACCAGAGACTCTTGGAAGATTGGAAGAAATTGGAGAATTATTTGAAAAACAACTGTAAACAACAAATTACGCCAGTAGGTTTACAAGACGTTTTGCAAGGAGAATTACATGAAATATTATAGGATGAATTTAAGATAATGAAAATTGGTTATAGATTCTTAAAAGTAATAGTAAAATTATGAAATTACAGTACAGCAGGCTCCTTTGATGGTGGGAAGACTCTGCTGTAGGGCAGGGGTCCCCAAACTAAGGCCCGGGGGCCGGATGCGGCCCAATCACCTTCTCAATCCGGCCCGTGGACGGTCCAGGAATCAGCGTGTTTTTACATGAGTAGAATGTGTGCTTTTATTTAAAATGCATCTCTGGGTTATTTGTGGGGCATAGGAAATCGTTCATTCCCCCCCCCCAAAAAAAAATATAGTCCGGCCCCCCACAAGGTCTGAGGGACGGCGGACCGGCCCCCTGCTGAAAAAGTTTGCTGACCCCTGCTGTGGGGAGTTCAGAGCGGCCCTCTTATCAGGAAGCCTGAAGTCTCCCGACCAAGCAGCCTATCGGAAAGAAAAATGCAACCAGCAACCTGCAAGGGGCAGTGTGCTTTGCAGCCGCTTCGTAACACCCACTAATACATAGCAGAGGAAAGGGGAGCTCATGTACTTCGGTGCCTCCGAAGATTTACTCGGCACGCGTTCCCAACAGAATAGCGGCAAACCTAATAATCAAACCGCGTCCGTTATCCAGCATCCCTCTGATCAAGACGCACAAAGCCTGCAAGCCAAAACGGATGAAGCTTTAGCCTGCGGTACCCGGTGATGGGCTCCTGCGGCTACAGAGCTCTCGGCCAAGTTGAGACGGGAAGAAGGATGCTGATCGGTGGCCTAAACCTGAGAAGCCCCTTGATTAATTTATCAGCGGCTGCAAACGCTGGAGAGGCCATCTGCTCGGTGAGAGACCAGAGCCCAATCTGCCAGCGATTTCCAATCTTAACTGCCAAATTAAAAAGAGACTTAATAAGAAGGGAGAGCCGCGTCCCAGACCATCGGATGAAACTCGCCGTTTCGGAGGAAAAGGGTGGCTGTGCTTCAAAGGGGGAGGGGACCTCCTTCCATGGTTGGTGGCGGTTACTTTGCCGCTTCTACGGTCTCTGCGCATGGGATGAGTTCCCCCATTTATCAGAGCTCGCCCATCTGCCGCTGTCTTTCAGGGAAACAGTCAAGTCAAGAGCTCTGCACTAGGGAGCCAGTGTGGTGTAGTGGTTAAGAGCGGTAGACTCGTAATCTGGGGAACCGGGTTCGCTTCTCCACTCCTCCACATGCAGCTGCTGGGTGACCTTGGGCTAGTCACACTTCTTTGAAGTCTCTCAGCCCCACTCACCTCACAGAGTGTTTGTTGTGGGGGAGAATGTTAGCCACTTTGAGACTCCTTCGGGTAGTGAAAAGCGGGATATCAAATCCAAACTCTTCTTCTTCTTCTTCTCCTCTGCACAAACCCAGCAGAAGTGTGCTGATTTAACGACTATAGCTGCCTTATGCAGAAGTAAGACCATTGGTCCAGCTAGCTCGGTCCTGTCTACAGTGACTGGCAGGGTTTCAGGCAAGAGTCTTTCTCACTCCTCTGAAGAGTTGCTTGGGATTTGATCCTGGGAACTTCTGCATGCAGAGAGCATGCTGCAGCAACGAACCCCAGCTGGACAGACTGGGCAGCAGTTGAGGAGAAGAAGAAGGAGAGTTTGGATTTGATATCCCGCTTTATCACTACCCTAAGGAGTCTCAAAGCAGCTAACATTCTCCTTTCCCTTCCTCCCCCACAACAAACACTCTGTGAGGTGAGTGGGGCTGAGAGACTTCAGAGAAGTGTGACTAGCCCAAGGTCACCCAGCAGCTGCATGTGGAGGAGGGGAGACGCGAACCCGGTTCCCCAGATTACGAGTCTACCGCTCTTAACCACTACACCACACTGGCTCTGAGAAAAACAATGGTCAAAGCAATCACACCCTCTTGGCATTCTCCATAATCCCAGGTGTGCAAGGCCTGGCTGCAGGACTGGAAAGGCACTCTGCACATGATCAGGAGATCAGGACGTTGTCCCACACAGTAAGCGTCAAGCAGCTCGTTTCAACCCAATGTCAAATCCCATCGCTATAATTACATCGACCCCGTGTAAGAAGAGGGTGTTTGAATCGTAGAGTTGGAAGGGACCCCGAGGGTCATCCAGTCCAACCCCCTGCAATACAAGAATCTCAACTGAAGCAACAATGACAGAGGACCACCCAAACTCTCCTTAAAAACCTCCAAGGAAGGAATGTCCACCATCTCCCAAGGAGATGAACAGCTCTTACTGTTGGAAATCTCTTTCTGATGCTTAGTCGGAATCTCCTTTCTTGTCATGTTATTATTGTCAGCAGGGCTGCGACTACTCCTTATCTGGACAAAATTTTAGAACCAGCAGCAAGAAGTGAAACTACGTAAGAGCAATGCTTTTGCGCTGAAGGGGCAGTCTCAAAACTCATGCATACAACGACGGGAGGAGAACACCCAGTTTTCAGCTTTCTCAGAATGAATCATCTCCAGTATGAGATCTGCACTGGCCAAGAAGCTGATCTTTCGTTTTACAAATATGCTGAATATCAGGTGTGAACAAGAGCTTCAAGGGGGGATTGAAGACTTATTTGCGGAAAAATAAAAATCCTAGAAATGTGAATTGAAGAGCCCTAAGTTCAGAACTTCTCCCTGAACTCACAAACAATACCAGTTCCACATCTGCAATACATTTGTTCTGTATTAGTTTTATTCCCCACTCCCCTTATGGCACCGTACATTACAACAGTGCAGTGAAGTAGGTTGAACACAGAGAGAATGACTGACACGGTGAGCAATGATTTGAACCTGGGGCTTCTCCAGTCCTAGTTCAGAGCTAACCATTAGGCTATAGGGCCTCTCCCATAACACTGACCAACCTTATTTGTTGCAAAGCATACCAGGGCAACTTTTTTTTTAGAATTTTCACATTGCTGTCTACACAATTGTCATCATAAGATTTTGATTCTCTCCCCGCTTGACCTCAAATACACATATCCCAAGGTTAGGCAATACTGAACCACTAGTAGACTAGATTTCTTTTCTTTTTAAACTGTTGTATTTAGTAAGCATCCCCGTCAGCTAGCTGTTAAATACTCTAGCAGTAATTATGTCCAGGAGGATGCCTGTGCACCAGATATTCTAGTTACACTTCTCACCCTGCCTTAACGAAAAGTTAGGTTGGAGTTGTTTGTTTGTTTTTTTAAAAAAAATAAGACGATCATTTATTTATTTGAAAGCATCCCAGAGTGGCTTACAAACAAGCAATTAAAAACAAGACAGTCCCTGTCCTCGGGTTTCTGGTTTTAAAAAGAACACAACACACAAGGTAAAAGGGACAGGGAGGGCAAAGGAGTGGGAAGCGCTCAGGTACCATTTCTTAAAGAGCAAGTCTTATTAAAACTTAGCAATGCCATTGGGTCCACTCTGCTAACATATGGAGAATATTTCTGCCTGGATATATTGGTGTTCCATGAACATATAGACACATCTCTGATGTGCTATTCCTAAAAAATAAATCTTGAATAATATTTTCCCCCACTGGGCTAAGAAAACCTAAGTCTTTGTAGCAAGAAAAAAATGGGAGTGCCTACCCAATAGACACAGCTGCAACCTCTAAATGTAAATATATGATTAGTATTTGTGGATTTTTTAATAGTGTTGGGGCAGAACCGCTCCTCATGCGTTACTGGCCGAGGGAGCCAGCGTACAGCTTCCAGGTCATGTGGCCAGCATGACTAAGCCGCTTCTGGTAAACCAGAGCAGCGCACAGAAACGCCGTTTACCTTCCCGCCAGAGTGGTACCTATTTATCTGCTTGCACTTTGACGTGCTTTCAAACTGCTAGGTGGGCAGGAGCTGGGACCGAGCAACGGGAGCTCACCCTGTCACGGGGATTCGAACCGCCGACCTTCTGATCAGCAAGACCTAGGCTCTGTGGTTTAACCCACAGCACCACCTACCCCTGCCCTAACACCCCACACACTTCAGATTGACTACTCGGCAGGGGTGCCAACTTTAATAAAATATTGGTGGGCCCATGTAAGCCCCACCCAACATAATCACTCACAAGACACAGCACACACACACACACACCATTTGAATGGCAATGGTCCATCAACTTTTAGGGGGGGCAGCCCCCTCAAATGTTTTATTGGGGGGGGTGAAGGGACCTCAGCCCCTAGGGCAGGGGTAGGCAACCTAAGGCCCGTGGACCAGATGCAGCCCAATCGCCTTCTCAATCCGGCCCGCGGACGGTCCGGGAATCAGCATGTTTTTACATGAGTAGAATGTGTGCTTTTATTTAAAATGCATCTCTGGTTTTTTTGTGGGGCATAGGAATTCGTTCATTTATTTATTTTTTTCAAAATATAGTCTGGCCCACCACATGGTCTGAGGGACAGTGGACCGGCCCACAGCAGAAAAAGGTGGCTGACCCCTGACCTAGGAGTTTGCTCATGCGCTACTCAGATAGAATGACTTCGGCTATGAAGGTCTTGCTCACAAATTTAGTGACAGCTGCATGAATTATTATTGCTAGAAAAGTGGAAGGGGCAAGGGGAAAATAAAATGGAAGAATGGTATAAAGAGGTGTGCGGGTATGAATGATAAATTAACGTGTACCCATTAAGGTAAAACTGACAATATGGAGGGGAATGATTCTGATGAGGTATGGAGGGTGTTTGTAGAATCAGAGGTCAAAGAAATAAACAACTATCTGACTTTTAGAAGACATCTGAAGGCAGCCCTGTTTAGGGAAGTTTTTAATGTTTGATTTTTTATGGTGTTTTTAATATTGTGTCGGAATCTGCCCGGAGTGGCTGGGGTATAAATAATAAATTATAATTATTAGTATACTGTTAAAACGGAAAGGGGTCAAACCATCACAAGAGGGGTTGAAATTTTGGGAGGTTGGATAGTTACAATGGAATGGTCTCGGTGGTGGGGTGCACATTTTTTATTCTTATTTATGATTATTTCTTTGTCAAAATAAAACCAAATTTATTTTTATATATATATATATATATAGACTTCCCCTTTGTTAGCTCCTAAGAGGCTCGACTGAGCTGAATGAATCCCTAACTGCAAACTCATCTCCGTCAGTAACTAAGACTACAAACCTAAACACATTTACTAGAGAATAAGCCCTAATGAACATATTGGGACTTTGGGTTAGTCGGCGTGGTTCCATCCAGATGTTGCTGGACTCCAACCCCCAACAACTCCTGTTAGGGCAGTCAATGAAGAGTCCACCACATCTGGAAGTCGACACACCCCTTATATGCAAGACGGCAATAATGCTTACCAACCCTATTAAGTTGCTGTAAAGACAAAGACAACTTGAGTAATACTTGTGAATTACTTTGAACATTTATTTCTCTTATTTGAAATTATTTATACGCCACCATTCAACACTCCCAACTTACAAGGGAAAAAAAATAAACGGATAAAAAAGTAAACAGCCAGCGAGAGCTTAAAGGAATTCTCTAAATGTCACGTACATTATTTGCAATCGCCAGTACATGGGTCTTCAAGAGAGAGAGAAATCTCACCATCCATCCCATGCATATATGCATACATAATTTCATTTGTATGCCGCATTACCACAGTTCAAACCATGCTCGAGGCAGCGAGGGACGTGAAAAAAATGCACAGCTGTGACATAGCATGGCAAAAGCAGTCATACTGAAGAACTGAAGGGAAACCCCACTTTTGACAACACCGACTGCAAGTTTATTCGGACAAACTGGTCAAAGTGAACACACACAAGCGCTCCATGCCTTCGCACAAGAAGCTGGCGGAATGCAAACCGGTGTTGAGCCGCTGCAAATTTACACCGGGGGAAACAAGGCCTGAAAGTAATGGTCGAGTCTCATCGCCTTTCGTTTAGCCCAAGTTTTGCCAAGACCAAGCTCTGCCGTGGATGAGAGTGTTAAGCAACCTTGTAGCACACCTGAGCCAGGAATCTCCCAGCTTAGCGGGAGATCTGCTGGATCCTAACCAGCTCATCCCTTCAGAACTTGCTGTAGGATGGCTCTCTTAGGGCTGCAATTCCACTTCAGTCATACTCCCGAGTAGACACATTGAAACGAACAGGCACGACTAGCTTCCAACCACTAAGGGTGGCAACTGCAACAAACTATGCACCACCGAATGGTTTTACTACACACCGGGAGCAGAAGGTAAAGCCCAGGGACCCATGGGGCGTCTGAGAAGGTGAGGGGCTGGTTTCGAGGCAGGCTGAGATACAACTCACTCATTTTTATTTATTTCAAGGTGTACACGGTTCTCCTCCCCCCCCCCATCTCATCCTCACAACAACCCTGTGAGGTAGGATAAGCTAAGAGATGGTGACTAGCCCAAGGCCACGCAGGGAGTTTCATGGCTGGGGGGGGGGGGTGAGATTCGAACCCAGATCTCCCAAGGCTCAGCTCCCCGCTCCGGACCTATTTCTGCAGCCTGGGGCGGGGAACTTAGCGCTGGAGTTTGCAAAAAGTCTTCAAAGCAGAAACACGTGGCGGAGCTCGCTTCCTGCGTCAACAGGGTCGCTTCCACAAAACGGATCGCCTCGCCGCGTTTCCGCAGCGAGCACGAAGTTTAACTTCCTTTCCCCACCGCACCCTTTTCGGAAACCGGACGGGCGAAGTTTGTAACTGTGCGCCGCTCACCTCCTTCTCCAAACCAACCCCTCTGGAGAGATAGATCCCCGGCCCCTCGCTCACCACGCTACTTTCTCCAGAAGTAAAACAGAAGGGGAGAAGAGATAAGGAAAGGAAAGGGAGAGAAGACGCCGAGGCGCCGCTCGGACTCCGAGCTCGCCGGCCACCAGGCGGGGGCGGCAAACGGCCAACCCCTTCCCCAAACCCCTTAAGGGCTAAGCCGAGAGAGAGGCGGTAGACGGAGAGGCCGGACCCCGGAGAAGACTGGGAAGCGACTTGCTCGCCAACCCACCCACGCGTCGCGCGGCTGCTGTTTTAAAATCAAGAGAGAGAAAGAGCGGGCAGCTCCAGGAGGACAAGCCTGCGCGGCTTAGACCACAACTCCCCAGGAAGAGTCGGAGTCTTCCTCCGACACCGCGCCCCGCATCTGCGCGCCGGGCGCAGAGATCCTTTCTCGGGGGATCGCGGGCTCTATGTAGCGCGCTTGTCCCGTTGGGCTGAGTCCGGAGGCGAAAAGGTGGCCTCTCCCCTTCCCGTTAGCCCTTTTTGAGACCTACACACACACACGCAGGCACACCCCTCTTTCGGCGAGCTGGGCCCCCACTTCCCGTCTCTTTTAAAAATCCTGGTTCATAGGAAGTGGTCCCCACTCTGCCACATCATGTCCCTGCTACGCCCCGGCCGCCGAACAGCTTGACCCGAGACGCGGGACCCATTCCGGCTTGGAGATCTCCCCTCTCCAGAAACAGATCCCGCCTCAACCGGTAGACACAGCTCCGTTTAAGCCCCCCCCCCCGACCCCGTCGCCAATTCTACTCCTCTACCTTCGTCCCGCCGATGCGAGAGTCCCTTTCTCCGCCTCTCCTCCTTTCTCAGCGGATCCGGGAAGGAGAGATCCCAGGCGCGCAACGCCGCCGGGCACTCACCGCGTCCGGAGAGGCTGCTGGCGCCGCCGCCGCTGCTTCCCGGCAGCTCTCATCGCCTTTGCACGCCGCCTTCTCCTCCTGCTCCTCCTTTGTCCTTCCAAAGTACCCGCCACCGCCGAGCCACGACGGAGGCACCTCCCCAATCCTAGGCAAGGAGGGGGATCCTCTTGCTTGCTCTGCTCTGGTTTCCTCCCCTCGTTCTCGTTCTCGGGGCGGCGGCGGCAGCAGCAACAATGCCCTCTCCAAGCGCTGCCTCGGCTTCTTCCTTCCTCCCTTCCTAATATAGCGCTCCCTCCCCGAGAAAGCCACGTGGATGGGAGAGGGAGGCAGACAGACGTCGAGAGAGCGAGCGCGCAAAAACGCACAGGCGAGGGGCGCAACGCAGGCTCCTCCTCGCTCGCAGGGACCGAGAGGGAAGGGCAGCGGTAGGGCGTGTGTGCGTGTGTGTGTCGGTGCTTTTAAAACATCGACCGATCAGAGCCCTCGGCCGATCTCACAGGAGAGAGAGTGAGAATGTGGAACGAGTTAAAGGGGCTCTGCGCCAGGCAGAAATAAATACGGCCCATGTGGGACTCAGCAGGTTTCTGGCGCGTGTGAGAGGAGAGGGTTCCCGTGCCCGGTTTAATTTATTCCTCGGCCATGTGTGGAGAGCGAAGGGTGGAGTTACAAGTTGCTCTCTCCCTCGCTCCCCCTCCCCGGCCTTCTAAAACTAGCAGCTGGATGATAATCCAGTCCTCAAGAGAAGCGAGAGTCCAGCCTGCCAAAGTTCCCGTCTGGCGGCGCCGGGGCTGCAGCCGTCTTCTTTCCAAAGCAGCCCCGGAGAAGCCCCTGGTCGGTTTACGCAATGGCTGATAACAGTGGGTTGTGTCCCGGCTTCTCCCTCCTCCTTCGCCTCGGGCGATTTAGTCGGGTGTCAGATCCCCCTGGGATGGATCCCCCTCCTTGGTGGAGTCCCAATACGGCAAGGAGCGCCGAGTTGTGGGGAAGAGGATTCCCCGGGAAAGTCGTGGCAATGCGCAATTAAACTGATAAAAGCACAGCCGCTGCGCGTTGCAATGCCGATGTGCCGGCGTTGGGTGGTGGGTGCTGTGCGGGAGAGAAGACTTTTCTGAGAACTGAGGGAAAGAAGGTGGAGTTGGAATATTGTAGGCAGGAGGTTGAGGAAGTCGAGAGCTTGGCAATGAGATGGGCGTGAGAGGTAATGGAAACCGTGCGAGAGCGACGGCTCAGAGCAGAGGACACGGGAGGGGGGAGCTCTCCCCCCCCCCCAGTAAATACAAATCTGAGGTTCTAACCTCTCTAATAAAAATCCTGGCTACGCCTATGACACAGGGTGTGGGTAGGTGGAATATAGCAAGATGGGTTTTCATATAAATATTTGCACTCATTTAATTCCACTCAAGAATCACTTGCTATGAAACATCTCCAAGCAATTAACATCTCTATCTACCTTACCTGTATTTGATGGTGAGGCTGCTGAATCACTTCCCAGGTTTGTCAAAAGTGTGCTGTTATGTTTTTAGTTGCTTGAGATTTTATGGTTCCGATATACAGGTGAAACTTGAAAAATTAGAATATTGTGGAAAAGTCCATTTTTGTAAGCAATGGAGTTTAATGTATGAGATAGACTCATGACATGCAAAGCGAGATATGTCAAGCCTTTATTTGTTAAAATTGTGATGATTATGGCGTGCAGCTGATGAAAACCCCGAAGTTGAGATTGTTAATTTGGGGTTCTCATCAGCTGTATGCCATAATCATCACAGGTAGGTAGCCATGTTGGTCTGCCATAGTTTTTATTTTATAATCATCACAATTATAACATACAAAGGCTTGACATATCTCGCTTTGCATGTCATGAGTCTATCTCATATATTAGTTTCACCTTTTAAGTTGAATTACTGAAAGAAATGAACCTTTCCACGATATTCTAATTTTTTGAGTTTCACCTGTATTGGGGGGTGTGTGTGTTTGCGTGTGTGTGGTAGTATTTGCTATCTCTTTGTAAACAGCTTAAGAGACCGGGCCCGTCTTAAGCTGCATCTAAATAGACCTGAAAACAAATAAATATGAAACTGCCGCCTATGTCACCTATATATATATAAAAAAACCATTTCAAATCCAATGCACGTACGGGCTGGGGCATGGAAATAGCAGAGAGGAGGCTCAGCCGAGGAAACAAAGTTCGGGTAGGTGGAATATAACAAGAATAACAAGAATATAACAATATAACACAGGAATAAAATAAAATAAAAAATTCTTTCCAGTAGCACCTTAGAGACCAACTAAGTTTGTTCTTGGTATGAGCTTTCGTGAGCATGCACACTTCTTCAGATACACCTGTAACTGTTACACAGGAATGTTTGCATTTATTTTGTTTTATTCCATTCATGGAGCATCCCCAAGCAATTGACAGTAGCGTTGGTGCATATGTATATAGCTAATACATAAAACTGCCATATAAAAGCAGTTCAAATCCAATGCAGGTGGAAGGGGAAATTGAAAGGGGGATGAGGTCAAAAAGAGCAAAAGGAAGTGTGAGAAAGATTGAAAGTGAATGTGAGAGAGAAAGAGTGGAGAAGGAAAAGGGAGTTTGAGAGTGGCAGGCAAAGGCAGAGCAGAGATAGAGAACTAATGGAGAGCAAGCCTCTTGTCATCATTCATTGCTGCTACCTGTGTGGGCAAATGGGAATACCTGTTTGGAAATAAAAGGCATCCACCTACATGTGCAACTTTTTCTCCAAGGAGCTGAAGATTGCCTCACCCTGTCCTTTGCTGCCAACATTCCTGTTGGTCATGCAGCTCTTAAAGGCACAGGAGGCCTGCCGGCAGGAGACAGGTAGCTGCCATGGACGTTAAATTCACAAAAAACTGGAGGCTTAAAGGGGAGAGGAAAATAAAAAAATTCCTTCCAGTAGCACCTTAGAGACCAACTAAGTTTGTTCTTGGTATGAGCTTTTGTGTGCATGCACACTTCTTCACGAAAGCTCATACCAAGAACAAACTTAGTTGGTCTCTAAGGTGTTACTGGAAGGAATTTTCTCATTTTGTTTTGACTATGGCAGACCAACACGGCTACCTACAGTACGTTTCCGAGCTCAATTCAAAGTGTTGGTGCTGACCTTTAAAGCCCTAAACGGCCTCAGTCCGGTATATCTGAAGGAGCGTCTCCACCCCCATCGATCTACCCGGACACTGAGGTCCAGCGCCGAGGTCCTTCTGGCGGTTCCCTCATGATGAGAAGCCAAGCTACAGGGAACCAGACAGAGGGCCTTCTCGGTGGTGGCGCCTGCCATGTGGAACGCCCTCCCATCGGAGGCCAAAGAGAACAACAACTACCAGACTTTTAGAAGACATCTTAAGGCAGCCCTGTTTAAGGAAGCTTTTAATATCTGATGAATTATTGTATTTTAATATTGTGTTGGAAGCCGCCCAGAGTGGCTGGGGAGGCCCAGCCAGATGGGCGGGGTAGAAATAATTTATTATTGTTGTTGTTGTTGTTATTGTTATTGTTACCTGTAAGGGGGCAGGAAGTATGTGGGTATCTGCGTCTCTCCGTCTTTCTCCGTCCGTAGACATCAAAACAGGATAGCGGATTTGTCTGGTGGAGAGAAGCAATCCCCCCCCTCTCCTCCCTATTACATAGATCATAAAAGAGTATATTGCCATGAATAAACCAGCTCGTCTATTATTTATTGATTACCCAAAGGCTTTTCACAGTGTCGGCAGGTGTAAAAATCTCTTGTCGTGTTTTAATGGAGGTGGCCTTTCTGCTCTGTCTTATTTGATTCACAGCTCTGATTGAAAAATCCAGAGGGATATTCCTTCGCCGCCGTCCCCACTCCACTCTGTCCATCTCTCCATCCTTCCTAGCTCCCCAATCCTTCCTTCTCCTCCTTCCTCTTATTATTTGTATGTGTGTTCCACCCTACCTGTGTGGAATTCAACTTTATCTGGTTGGTAGATTTGAGTTGTCCCGGACAAGATAAAGCAAATAACAAATTCAATAATAATAATAATAATGCCGCCACTTGTGCAATCCGGGGTCTAACTCGTCTTCTGTGTCATCCCTAGGGGACTCTAGGGCAGGCAGCACCCCCGCTCTTCCTCACCCAGCCAGTCCTCGGCAACAGTAAGCTTTGCATGTGAGAATATGGGCGAGTTTTGTCTGATGCTGGAAGCTGGAGACACAGCGCATTGTCTTGCTCTCTACTGGAACCAAAACTGTGACTCGGGGGCTTCCCTGGGAACCTAATCCTCCACCAGGGCCAGGGCCTTTTCAGTGATGGCTCCGACCTGGTGGAATGCTCTGTCCCATGAGACCAGGGCCCTGCAGGACTTGATCTCCTTCCGCAGGGCCTGTAAGACAGAGCTATTCCTCCTGGCCTTCAATTTAGCCTGATCCTTCATTCCTTTTTCCCTTCCCTTTTTCTATGAAGAAACCCTTCTGAGACCCTACATTTAAACTCTTTCCTGGTCTCCTTGCTGGCCCTAGCAGGACTAACTAGGCCGGTTAGCCCCGGCGATGCTACAGTTATGTTAAAACAAAATCAAAAAATCCTTCCAGTAGCACCTTAGAGACCAACTAAGTTTGTTCTTGGTATGAGCTTTCGTGCGCATGCACACTTCTTCAGATACCTGTGACTACATTTGTGTTGTATTTTATGCTGTTTTTAAGCTGTTTTAAAAGTTGTTTTTAATCAGTGTTTGATATTTGTTGCACTGGCGGAGGAAGCCGCTTCGCCACCCGGGGGCGGAGTCACTCGGCAGCGCACATGCGCAACGTCACTACGTACGACGCATGCGTAGCGGCGCTGCGCATGTGCGCTACACGCCTCCCTGGCTCACCTCCGCCCGCAGCCTAAGCAGCAATGCACGCGCCGAGCAGGTTTGCGAGCCCCGCCTCCGAGCGTGGCTGTCTACTGGGCAGCCGCAGGGCTCGGCTTGGGCAGTGTTTTTCAACCTTTTTTGGGCAAAGGCACACTTGTTTCATGAAAAAAATCACGAGGAACACCACCATTAGAAAATGTTAAAAAAATTAACTCTGTGCCTATATTGACTATATATAAAATAATTCTCTTCAATAGGAATCAAATAAACACAATTTTTCCCACGGCACACCAGGCAACATCTCACGGCACACTAGTGTGCCGCGGAACAGTGGTTGAAAAACACTGGGCTTGGGTGTCGGGGGGGGGACCGCCCAGAGTGTTACCCCCTCCAGGGTGGAACCCGGGGCGCCCCGCCCCCTGCGCCCCCCTTCCTACGCCACTGATTTGCTGTTAGCCACCCTGAGCTCAGTTTTTAAATCGGGAAGGGCAGGGTATAAATATATTATTATTATTATTATTATTATTATTATTATTATTATTTGGGAAGCAAGCTCTGTTGGGGTGTTAATGCTGCGAACCCCTCTATCCTATCCTCAAATTGTATATATTTGTGTAAATAAAAAACGCATATCCTAAAGACCTTTGTTCCAAAGAAACCAAACCCTGGGTAAGCAGTAGCAGCCTTGGATGTGCTCAGAGATTTGGGGTGCATGCAGCAAATAAAGGGGGGGAGCACATGATTTTGCTCAGATAAGTGACGCAGGGAAGAGAGAAAAGAACGTGCTGTTGTGTGCACTTTCTGTGTGATGCATACATGTTGGCTGCCTTCTTTCTCTGCAGGAGCAAGCATCAAACCGCCCTCCCCTGTTCTCTTCGGTGAGTTGTTCCAAGATAAGACGCTCTGTGTAGATGATGACCTGGATTTTTCCGCTCCTGTGGCAAGTCTTCCGAGGGACCCGGATTGGCAGGAGGCAAGCTGATCACCCTGGGAAAGGTCAGACCCCTCTGTGAATGGGATCAGCGAACGTCCAATTTGAATTGGACTTGGGTGCTTTTCAGCACCCGACAATTAAAACACAAACACACACACACACACACACGCATTCACCATAATTTTATTTTGCAGTTAAAATGCAAATCCATATCCGTTGCAGCCTAATTCAAAGTAGGCACCAAGTTAAAATATAATGGGGTGAAATAGTCTATATCCGGGGTGGCCAACTCCCAAGAGACTGTGATCTACTTACACAGTTAAAAACTGGCAGTGATCAACCCCCTTTGGGGGGGTTCAGGTCAAAGTTGTTGAGCTTTTGGGGGAGGAGGAAAACCCCGTTTTTTAGGCATTCGGGTCAAAGTTGTTGTTGAGCTTTTTTTTAGGGAGAAGGAAATTATTGGTTTTTTGGGGGGTGCAGGGCAAATTAATGAGCTTTTTTCGGGGAGCCAAAGTTGTTGAGCTTCTTTGGGGGAGCCAGTGATCTACCACAGGGGTCCAGTGATCTACTGGTAGATCACGATCTACCTGTTGGACGTGCCTGGTCTATATCATAGCACAGGGAACTATAGAATTCTTGGCAAACATACCTAGTTGTCCCCTCTGCATGTGCTTTGAGGTGCAGTTCCATAGCTGCTTGCGCAGAAGTAAGCCCCATTTTGCTCCCCAGGACAAACTCTCTGTTGATTTAATGTGTATTCAGCTTTAGCATCACTGCCTTAGACAGGGGCATAGCAAGGGGGGCGGGGGGCGGTCCGCCCCGGTTTCCATAATGGAGGGGGTGACAAAAAAAAATTGAATTTTTTTTTAATGCCTGCTCCGAAGGTCTTATCTTACTATACTAGGGATTATATAGCTATATATGAAATTTCATGCATATCAGTTAATATCTTGACCCTCCTCCACCAAAATAGCTGTTTTCCTATGTCGTGAAGGCTGAAATTTCAGTTCAGTGGAGCACTTATTGTTGTTCCCAACCCAAACCCTGTGGAAAGCCATCTAATTAGACTTTAATTTGATTTTGAGATGTTTTTAGGAGGTAATTTAATTATTGTTTGATTTTATACCAATGATATGTATCTGATGTTAGCCACCCTGAGCCCAACTTCGGCCGGGGAGGGCGGGATATAAATAAAAGTTTATTATTATTATTATTATTACTATTATTACTATTATTATTATTATTACTTGTTATTATTCCTTTGTAAGAAAATATGAAATAACATAAAACCATTTTTACGGGGGGGGGAATCAATGGGGAGGGGGTGACAATAAATTTTCCACATCGGGTACCACCTGACCTTCCTATGCCTCGGGGGGGGGGGAGGGGGTGTGACAAAAAAAATTTTTGCCCCCAGGTACCAATTTACCTTGCTATGCCCCTGGCCTTAGATCCTAAGGTCAGTTAATGTACAGCAGGTCTACCCAGAAGTAAGTCCCGTTCCTAATGGGCCAAAATATGGTCTGAAGGTACCTGTGGCCACTGCCTTGTTGAGAAGCTAAGCAGGTCTGGATCTCCTGGATAGATGACCACCTGGGCCCCTTGGGATGCCTGGTGGAAGAAAGCAGAGGGTGGGGTATAAATGTATGGAAATGAACGAATGAAAATAAAATGTGTTAAATGAGCTTCACAGAGAACCGTGTAGGGTCGCACCCACACCGTCCATTTAAAGCCCACTTCTATCACTTGAGCAGTTGCGGCCTTCCAAAATAAATTTTGTTTTTGTTTTTTTTGGTCATATGTTAGTTCGGTGGCCGCTTTCGGGCTTCATGGGTTTATTCTTTTGTGCGCCTTTTGATAACACGATGCAAAGGAGAGGGCCTTCTCGGTAGTGGCGCCCGCCCTGTGGAACGCCTTCCCATCGGAGGTCAAGGAGATAAACAACTACCTGACATTCAGAAAATACCTGAAGGCAGCCCTCTTTAGGGAAGTTTTTAATCTGTGATATTTTAATATTTGTTGGAGGCCGCCCAGAGTGGCTGGGGAGACCCAGCCAGATGGGAGGGGTACAAATAAATTATTATTATTATTATTATTATTATTATTATTATTATTATTATTATTAGGATGGGCAGTGCGAATCCATCCATGCAGCCAGCATGAACCTCTGAGCTTAGTGATTCGTTTGGGTTTTCTTTTGTGGTTTTTTTTGTTTGGTTGTTTTTAATCACATTAGTGGACCCAAGCTGCTCTGCAACAGCGAGCCATTTTGCATTTTGTTTAATATTTAAAATGTGAAGGTGCGTCACAGGCATCATTCCCTCGGTTTTTTTATTTTTTATTTTTATTTTGCTTAATAATCTCATTTTATAGCCATTCCCGGAACAGGATCCTTTGCTAAGAATCCAACGTTTTCAAAAAAAAAAAAAAGGTCCACAAGACTGGAATTGGAAATGAATAATTTACATCTGTTCGCTCATGTAGAATTTCTTAAAAACATGTTTTGCCACTCATACGACAACCTCCATATTGCCGCCGCCCCCCTTCCCTCCGATCGACTGGGGTCTTGTCATATGATACCTGTGAGAAAGGCTGAGTATTGGAAACATATTTCTGTTTCTGGAGCCTGCGAGGTCTCCGGAGCTCTGAGGGGGGTTTATGAGACACGAGTCCCCGTCTCCAATTCTCATGTGCGAGCAGCCAGCTCAGGGATTTGTTTGGCTTTGGAAACAAAGCTTTAAAGGTCTGTTGTTCCACATTCAGTTCCCGGCTTCTCTGGCTAGAGACGCAGGACCAGTACTTGATAGTCCTGCCTATGCAAGGGCAGTGCATCCTGCTTCACCGCCTGAGGCAAAAGGGGAAGGCGCTGCCCCACGGCCTCCCTTGCCCGGGTTCCATGCAAAGAGATATTGGGAGATCTCATGGAACTGTAGAGTTGGAAGGGACCACGAGGAACGTCTAGTCCAACCCACCACAACCTCCAGCTGCCTGAGCCCGTTTCATGGATGGATGGGCCCCCCATCGTTCTGCCCGGACACTGAGGTCCAGTGCCGAGAGACTTCTGGCGGTTCCCTCGCTACGAGAAGCCAAGTTACAGGGAACCAGGCAGAGGGCCTTCTCGGTAGTGGCACCCGCCCTGTGGAACACCCTCCCACCAGATGTCAAAGAGAAAAACAACTACCAGACTTTTAGGAGACATCTGAAAGCAGCCCTGTTTAGGGAAGCTTTTAATGTTTAATAGATTATTGTATTTTAACATTCTGTTGGAAGCCACCCAGAGTGGCTGGGGAAACCCAGCCAGATGGGTGGGGTATAAATAAATGAATATATTATTATTATTATTATTATTAGTAGTAGTAGTAGTAGTAGTAGTAGTATTGTTGTTGTTATTATTATACCTATGGCCACACAACGTCCATTTAAAGCTCTGTGATGCCACAGTAAGCAGTCATGGCTTCCCCCAAGGAATTCTGGGGGCTGTAGTTTGTTCAGGGCACTGAGGGTCATCAGGTGGTCCCTATTCCCCTACAGAGCTGCAATTAGCAGAGCAGTTTAACAATTGGTTCATCTTTAAGCCAGCTGCTTAAAGTTGGGTGTGCTAGTCCCATGACTAAAAGCATAACCCTAGCCATGTTTGCTCAGAAAAGGAGTAAATTCGACTGAATTCAATGGGGCTTGCTCCCAGATAAGTGGGGTTAGGATTGTAGAGGACTCATACATCTAAAGTACATATAACGAGCATTTAAAGCACAGGTTTTCCTCAAAGAATCCTGGAAACAGTCATTTACTCCTCACAGAGCTACTACAATTCCCAGCACACATGACAAACCGTGGTTACTACTGTTCTTGGCTAGAAGACATGCTTAAATGTATCACATGGTTGTGACCTAAGACCCCATCCTATAGGCTGTGGGGAGTGGCCAGCCTGGTGCCTTGAAGACACCGTTGACTATAATTCCCATCAGCCCTAGCCAGCATGGCCAACTATCAGAGATGATGGGAGTTGTAGCCCAAGAAATATCTGGAGGGCGCCACATTGAGTAGCCCAGCAATGTCTGCCTGTGTCCTAGAGATGGCAGCCATGATTGCTTTCAAAGAGATGGTTGGAGGAGTGGCGATGTTCAGGGGACAGTTCATTAACAAGAAGACTGCACTTCCTCAAGAGGAGGGGATCAAGGACGCAGATGGAGCCGAGCAAACAGAATGAGGTGAAGATCAAAGGAGGTGACCATTGAGCGAGAGACGGAGGGATCAGAATGAAACATCAAGGTGAAGATTGAAGTCCTCAAGGATAAAGGCAGAAGACTGGAAGGAACGGAGACAGAGCAGAGAGGCGGCAGACTGCATTGGAGAGCTTCATTAACTACAAACCCCAGTTTATCAATTCCCCAGTTTAGGGAGGAACTACTAAATGTGGGGTTCGCACTACAAAAGGACTACAAATCATTGGCACCATTTTTGAGTGAATCGGACAAAGTTGGATTACTGGGTGTCAACTACGAACCCCGGTCTGATGTATTGATTACTCAGTTTGGGGGACCCTACAAAATGTGAGGTTCGTGCTACAAAATGAACACAAAACTCTGGCACCAGTGTGGAGGTTAGCCAAAATTTCTGGGTTGGTATTGGAGGATGGGGAGTGGGCTGCGAGCTGAGATTAGATTGCACATGCGTGGAGGGGAAGAGGCAACAAAGATGGATGGTGTATACTTCAGAGGGAAAGCTGGCAGGGCAAGGCTTTGGTCTCCATTGGTGTAGCTTAGAGCCCTTGCCTGTAAAGAGACCTAATGTTGGAGAAATTTAAAAGGGGCTCCTAGACTGGAGGTCTTCCTTCAAGAAACCCCAAAGGAGAGGATGCAGGCTCCAAGCAAAAAGATAGGCCTTTGTTGTTGTTGTTCAGTCATGTCCGACTCTTCATGACCCCATGGACCAGAGCACACCAGGCACCCCTATCCTCCACTGCCTCTCGCAGTTTGGCCAAACTCATGCCAGTCGCTTCAAGAACACTGTCCAACCACCTCATCCTCTGTCGTCCCCTTCTCCTTGTGCCCTCCATCTTTCCCAGCATCAGGGTCTTTTCCAGGGAGTCTTCTCTTTCATGAGGTGGCCAAAGTATTGGAGCCTCAGCTTCAGGATCTGCCCTTCCAGTGAGCACTCAGGGCTGATTTCTTTAAGGATGGATAAGTTTGATCTTTTTGCAGTCCATGGGACTCTCAAGAGTCTCCTCCAGCACCATAATTCAAAAGCATCAATTCTTCGGCAATCAGCCTTCTTTATGGTCCAACTCTCACTTCCATACATTACTACTGGGAAAACCATAGGGACAGCGTCAAAAGTAAGGAGGAGACTGCAAAGAACCACATCCAAAGCAATGTTTCTGATACACTTCCACGGGATTTCTATTCACCAGTAAAAGGGTCACAGCAGTCTTAACAATTGCAACCCAATGCCATCATCCAAACCAGTCAAAACCATCTAGCTCTTCAGATCTGCCCTCATCATACTGTAATATCCTGTGATTACATATAATCATTTTTCAGTGTCTTTATTAGGACTTTGACTAATTTTCCTATTCATTAAATGTCTCCCAATATCCTCTTTCGTCTGTCTACGAAACAATTCAAGATTAATCGCAATTGCTGTGCTTAGCCGATTCTATTTTCAGGCATACAATGGCCACTGTGGATTCTAGCAGGTTATTCTTTCCAGTGTCCCGGAACGAACACTTGTTACGTACAGAACCTGAAAGCAGCCGGTTCTGTACCGTAAAAGGTAGGCACAGACCTCTTTGGTTTAGTTAGGCCATGGCTTCAAAAGAAAACAGAAACATCAAAACGATACCGTTTATGAAATTATTATTTTCTCCATCATTAGCGAGCGATTCGTGAGTCCCTGAAATGCTGCAGCACAGCGTGTAGAACCTCAGGCATGAGGGTCCAATGTGGTCCTCTAGGTCTCTCTGAGTCTCGCCCCCCCCCAGGTGCACCCCTAGTTTCCGGGCTCCACCCCTTTACAAAGACCCATCACTAGTCCAGCTTCACAAACTCCTTGAATGTGGTTTTCTTGGCTGGAACTCTCATCATGCCCAGGATGGAGAATTGGGAGGAATATGCAAGCATGCATAGGAACATGGCTACTCCTCAGTGCTCAAATGCGCACCCATTGATCTCCTCACTTTAGCCTTGGCCTCACCCACCCAATGTGCTTTTCCCCCTGGGGGTACTCATGGGTACACAGTACCAGCACACCCCCCAATGTTAAAAGTGTGGTGCTTCTTGTAACAACTTCATAGTGCATTTGTTGTTGTTTAGTCGTTCAGTCGTGTCCAACTCTTTGTGACCCCATGGCATAGCTGTCAACTTTACCCATTTTTAAGGGAAATTCCCTTATTCCGAATAGGACTCCTTGCAAGAAAAAGGAAAAGTTGACAGCTATGCCCCATGGACCAGGGCACGGCAAGCACTCCTGTCTTCCACTGCCTCCTGCAGTTTGGTCAGACTCATGTTAGTAGCTTCGAGAACACTGTCCAACCATCTCATCCTCTGTCGTCCCCTTCTCCTTGTGCCCTCCATCTTTCCCAACACCAGGGTCTTTTCCAGGGAGTCTTCTCTTCTCATGAGGTGGCCAAAGTATTGGAGCCTCAGCTTCAGGATCTGCCCTTCCAGTGAGCACTTAGGGCTGATTTCCTTAAGAATGGATAGGTTTGATCTTTTTGCAGTCCATGGGACTCTCAAGAGTCTCCTCCAGCACCATTTAACTGCCCCATACCCGCAGGTCTCAGGACAGTACACAGGATAAAATCACAATATAAAAACACAAAAAACATACTCAAAATAAAAATGCAAGCAAGTCAACAATCACACACACACACACACACATTTTATAAGGGCATTGGGTGTCAATTAACCGAAGGCCCGGTCAAAGAGGAATGTTTTTGCCAGGCGACTAAAGGTGTATAACGAAGGCGCCAGGCGAACCTCCCTGGGGAGAGCATTCCACAGACGGGGGAGACACTGCAGAGAAGGCCCTGTTCTCATGTTGCCACCCTCCGGACCTCTCATGGAGGAGGCGAACGAAGGAAGGCCTCAGAGATGATCTTAAGGTCTAGGTAGGTTCATATGGAAAGAGGTGGTTGGACAGTGTTCTCGAAGCTACTAACATGAGTTTGCCAAACTGCGAGAGGCAGTGAAGGATAGGCGTGCCTGGCGTGCTCTGGTCCATGGGGTCACGAAGAGTCAGACACGACTGAACAACAACAACAACAACATCAAAGCCAGCACTTTGAATTGGGCCCAGAAACTAATCGGTAGCCAGTGCGGTCGGACCAGGATCGGTGTAATATGCTCAAACCGTCCTGCCCCGGTGATCAGCCTGGCTGCATGACACGCCCACGTTGCAAACCCTCAAAACCTGTCATTGGTTGCGGCACGCAAATAGCTCAATTTCACTGGAAAATGGAAGCGTCAATGGAATTGTGTTGGCACTAGGATGTCTTGGTAGCTAAGAGATTGTGCTGCGCTGCAGGCAATGCTCAAAACCTCTCCAAAGCCAACCCACTAACCTGCTCTCCCTCAGCCCCCAGCCACCACTGTCTCTGCAGTAGCTGATCAATAATAAATCTGACCTCAGGGATGTCCCTATCATGAGACAGCTGCCTCTGGCGAAAAGCAACGGGGCATTGTTAAAAAGTGGCAGTTGTCAGCTTTTTAATGTGACAATCAATTGGAATTTTTTAATATATATTTTTTTTTTACTTCAGGTACCAAAGTGTGCTGAGCCGGACCATTTTAAGGACACCAGTTTTATCCGAACATAAGACAAGCCTGCTGGATCAGGCCAGTGGCCCATCATGTGCTGCATCCTGTCCTCATTGCAGCCAACCACGTGCCTGTCGGAAACTGGCAAGCTGGACATGAGCGCAACAGAATTCTCTGTCCATGCGGGGTTCCCAGCAACTGGAATTCAGAGGTGACATGCTTCTCACAGCAGAGGTAGAGATTAGCCATTGCAGCCAGTAGCTTTTGGCAAGGGTGGGGGGGGGAGACGATTTTTTTCCCTATTTCTTTAAAATACAAAGCAGTAGAATGAAATAAGTAAAAATGCTAATAACAATGAAACGTTATCTGAGATAGACAGGCAAGGACTTTTTGCTTCTCAATATCACATTACCATTGGATCTGCAATATTGGATCTTTTCGCCAGTGCACCTTTCTCTCTGTAGGGAATATTTGGAATCAGGTATTTCCCCCGAAGAATTGATGCTTTTGAATTATGGTGCTGGAGGAGACTCTTGAGAGTCCCATGGACTGCAAAAAGATCAAACTTATCCATCCTTAAAGAAATCAGCCCTGAGTGCTCACTGGAAGGGCAGATCCTGAAGTTGAGGCTCCAGTACTTTGGCCACCTCATGAGAAGAGAAAGACTCCCTGGAAAAGACCCTGATGTTGGGGAAGATGGAGGGAACAAGGAGAAGGGGATGACAGAGGATGAGATGGCTGGACAGTGTTCTCGAAGCGACTGGCATGAGTTTGGCCAAACTGCGGGAGGCAGTGGAGGATGCGGGTGCCTGGTGTGCTCTGGTCCATGGGGTCACGAAGAGTCGGCCACGACTGAACGACTGAACAACAACAACAATTCCCCACAAAATAAATAAATAAATAAAGCACTCCACGCCATCCGTCAGGATTTAACGACACCCTTAGCTCAAAAAGGCTGCGGTCCCAAAGCCACATGCCAGCACTCAGATCCCCTTGGCATGACTTTAACAGGCTTTCCGTTTGCCTTCAGACCCGCGTCTTCTATTGTGCTCTCAGCGAAGCTGCAGGCAGTTCTCACCAGGAAGTTCACTGAAGTGATGCTGAGTTGCATTTAACGGTTGGATCTTGGAGAGGAGGGCTGCTGGGCGGATGATTTAAGAGCCAGCTGGCATGAAGCCATGACTCATAGAGGTTATGTCCAACAAATTAACAAGGCGCTGCCCCCTCCGCACCGAATTCACCCTTTTCCTCGGGAGATGTTCATTAAGCGGGAGGGGGGGCAATGCAGCAGTGACCCCCTCCATCATTAATTCTCGACCAGCCGTCATTTGTAGAGCTGATGCAACAATTTGGGGGAAATGCAAAATTCATCAGGATTCAAAGATCTTTACCAGACCATGAAATGGAATCGCAGAATTGCTCCATGGCCCAGATCTGGTAGAATAGAATAGAATAGAATAGAATAGAATAGAATAGAATAGGATAGGATAGAATCATAGGGTTGGAAGAGACCACAAGGGCCATCCAGTCCAACCCCCTGCCAAGCAGGAAACACCATCAAAGCATTCCTGACAGATGGCTGTCAAGCCTCTGCTTAAAGACCTCCAAAGAAGGAGTCTCTCCTTGGTAGCAAATTAAAAGACTGTCTTAATCATAGAGTTGGAAGGGACCCTGAGGGTCATCTAGTCCAACCCCCTGCAAGGCAGGAATATGCAGCTGTCCCATACAGGGATCGAGCTTGCAACCTTGGCATTATCTGCACCGCGCTCTAACCAGCTGAGCTATCCAGGCTGTGCGTTGAAATTACTGTAAAGTTGGAGCTGCAAGGTCTGCACTCTAAATTCAAAGTTCTGTCTCTGAATTTGAAAGGTGGGATGTGTGTGTGCATGTGTACATATATGCATGTACAGTGGTACCTCCGGTTACGTACTTACCGTATATACCCGAGTATAAGCCGACCCAAATATAAACCGAGGCACCTAATTTTCACACAAAAACCTGGGAAAGCTTATTGACTCAAGTATAAGCCGATTCACCTTTGTCGCTGTGGAGGAGGAGGAACGAGCAGCCCTTTGGGCTGCTCCTTCCTCTTCCTCCTTTGCCAGGTTTGCATTTATGCGAGCAGTTCAGGAATGGAACAAGCTGCCTGGGGAGAGTAAAGAACCGCTGTTCTTGTACACTTCTTAAGGAATGGTTGACTGGGGAGAGCGGGTGGCGGCACGAGTGGAGAGAAAGGGCTTCTTTCTCGCTGCCCCCACCGCCCGCCTCACTCGAGTATAAGCCGAGGGCAGCTTTTTCAGCACAAAAAATGTGCTGAAAAACTAGGCTTATACTCAAGTATATATGGTAATTCCTTCCAGAGGTCCGTTCTTAACCTGAAACTGTTCTTAACCTGAAGCGCCACTTTAGATAATGGGGCCTCCCGCTGCCGCCGCGCCGCCACCCCCCGATTTCTGTTCTCATCCTGAAGCAAAGTTCTTAACCCGAGGTACTATTTCTGGGGTAGCGGAGTCTGTAACCTGAAGCGTCTGTAACCCAAGGTACCACTGTATGCATTTAAAACAATGTACAGCAAACAGCTTAAGACTTAAAATTAAATTAAACAGACAGGTGAGAACCTAAAAGTTTAAAATTTGAGATACCATACAGATTGACCCTATCACCCTGGAGGCTCACTCTGACTATTTCCCCCGCGGACTAATTTGTTCCGGGACAATAGACTGTGCCTGCAAATTTGCGCGTAGAATCTGGCGACCACCCAGGTTGTCTTTTGAACTTTGCCTAAGAGGAGGGCATTTACTTTAGGCTTATCAGGAAGGTCAGCAAGCCTCTCCAGTAGGGGGGGCAATGGTGTCTCTGCAAACATCGTCATAAAAGGGGCATCTAAAAAATAAATGTTCGGGGCTTCCTATTTCCCCTAGCGAGCAGGCGCAAAGTCTCTGGTCATATGGGACTTTTGCAAAGGATCTTTCCAGAACCGGCGAGGGTAACGCCAAACTTTGGGTGAGAGTAAAAGCCCTTCTTGTGTTTCTGAATTCGAGAAAATAGAGATATGCTGCCGGGGCAGCAACGTATATCTCGTTTATACATGTATGTGTATTTGTGTCTCTATAAATTTACGCATCCCGTTGTTGTTCAGTCGTTCAGTCGTGGCTGACTCTTCATGGCCCCATGGACCAGAGCACGCCAGGCACGCCTATCTTTCACTGCCTCCCGCAGTTTGGCCAAAGTCATGCTAGTCGCTTCGAGAACACCGTCCAACCATCTCATCCTCTGTCCCGTACACAGCCCTAATATTGGGGATGTTAAGGGTGTCTTTCTAGCAGTTCTGCTTCCAGTGATGGTCAGACTCACGCTATACGTTTATAGCCCTCAAACATTCCTGGGAACTGTAGTTTCCCAAACAGTTGCAGTTAACAGTACCCTTAACAAACTACGGTTCCCAGGATTCCTTAGAGGAAAGTCCTGTGCTTTAAATGTGCATTGGATGGGCTTTAAATGTAGATCTGTCCGGTGCCATGGTATGCAGTTAGCACAAACATATTGAAATCTTGTTCATCATGTGCTCAGCATGGGGAGTGGGGGGAACTTTCCACATTCCATCTGCTTACGAGGCACAGGCAAGAAGACGGTCATTCCAAGGCCTCGGGTAACAACTACGCTGGGATCTCCAGGCATCCACATCGAGAAATCTGTTCTCAGGATGACTTTGCTTGGTTTCGGCACTTCACGGGGACAAAGCCCACTCCGTTCTCGGGAAATCAAACGGGAACCGAGGCCGAGTGGTCGGGTGAGAAAATGCTTCATGGAAACACCGAAGCCTGCAAGTTACAGGCCAAGCACTTGTGCCAAAACAGAGTGGGAAAGGCTAGCATCTGACAATGATCAATAGCTGGGACCATTAGGAGCGAAGCGTCAGCTTCCACAAGCGCAGATGATGATGGAGAGAGAGAGAGAGAGAGAGAGAAATGTAAAAACAAAACTATATTGAGTCAGGACCATTACACAGCTCCATTTCCTGTCTTGGACAGTGTCCAGATCTGGTTGTTTTCAGATGCCTTGCCGCAAGCTTCGCCAACTTGGTGCCCCCCAGGTTGGCGAAGGGCGCATGAACCGCACAGGGGACTCGTAAAGGGTCTGTTTTGTGCTGTGGACTGACAGTCTCTGGATATTTAAGGCACAGTCGGTAGAGCAGATGTGTGAGTTCTTTCCCCATGTCTCTGCCTGACACCACCCCACTTTAGTAGTGGTTCAGTTTACATCAGTGTGTATCTTGCCAGACAAATGCAGGACATTCCCCCCTTTTTTTGTTCAGTGCTCCAATAAATGTATCTCACCACGGGGTGCGGGAGTCATTTTTGAGTCATTTTCCTTGCATTGAACTGGTAAAGTACCCCTTCTTTCCATGTACACAGCAGTGTGTGTGTGTGTGTGTGTGATTGCATTCCTGAGGGGAGCTGGATAGTGGAAGCTTTCATTGCCCAAATTACATCCGGGCATTTGCTTTAAGCCAACCTTCAGCAATCAGAAGTTTTGGACTACAACTCCCATCAGCAATTCCAGCTGTGGCTTATGGGAGTTTTAGTCCAGAACATCTGGAAGGTGCCTGGTTGCTGAAGGCCGTTCTAGAGCAGGGGTGAGGAGCTTTTGGGCAGCCATTGGTTGCAGATCTACAACTCCCGTCATCCCTGGCTGTCAGCCATGCTTGCTGGGATTGCTGGGAGTTGTAGTTCAGCAACAACAGAATGGCCAGAGGTTCCACCACACGTGACATCAAGCGATCTTGAGACCTTCCCTCATCCAACACAGAGAAAGCAACATGGCTGGGTAACGCTGGAGTAACCGAGGGAGGAAGCCAAACCGCTCTTTAAAAGGAGGGAGCAGCCGTTAGAGAGGGGGAGTGGTGACTGGAAGAAGGAGGGCGTGGGGCCAGGATAGTGGTGGGTAGGTTAGGATACGTTGAAGATGTGTATATGATGCTGAAAGAAAGAGTTTACACTGTTATGAAACTAAGCTTATAAACCATTACTGAAACCGTTATGTTATGAAAGAAATAAAGACTTCTTATTGTTGAGCTAAGAAAATATCGTCGTTCATTTGGTCCAGCGAGTTAAGTATGCTCATGAGGAGGTGAACTCAGGGAAAGGACAAAACTGACCTGCAGGGTGATAGTTTGTGTCTTGGAGTTCCTTCAGGAGGGGCTAGTGGGCGGAAACCCTGGTATTGCCACAGAGTTGCTAAGAGGGCTTAGCCAACTGGTATAGTGAGGGGATCTAATGAATGAGAGACCCCAAACTGTAGGCAAAGGAGAGTTTAACCCCTGAAGCCCAGAGCGGAGGATATAACCGGCCACAGCCGCTGGACAGGAAAACTCCTGTTACTAAGAGATTCCCAGATTATTAATAAAAGGGAATTGAAATAACAGACGGACCTCAGAGGGACAGGTGGGGTGGATTGTAATCTGACCCAGAACACCTGATTAGAAATTCACTTAGTAACAAGGGGAGAGTATGAAGTGGAGGTTCGCCGCACCTTCCCTCATCCAACACAGAGAAAGCAACATGGCTGGATAACGCTGGAGTAACCGAGGGAGGAAGCCCAACCGATATCAACCCTCCTTCCACAAGTCTAATTGCGTGAAGGCGAGCACCAAAGGAGGGTTGTAGCTTAATCACTAGGTGACGCTGAGCTTAGTTTCCTGCTGCTGTTCCGTTTTGGTTGGACAGGTCTAATCAAGTTCTTGCAGAACTTTCTGGCTGCGGTGCCCGCTAGCTAACCCTTCCGTGAAGTGCAGAGAGCCAAAGGGAGGAGCCATCCCGTCTCTGCAGCAGGCTTGAAAGTAAACATGTACAGAACACAATGAAAGGTCTTCCCCCAAACTACCTGAACCTGGAAACCTTAAGATTTTTCAGGCTCTAACTTCCAGAGGCCTTCGATTTTGCAGCTAGCCACTTGGCTGGTGGGCAGAGGATTCAGTCCTGCTAGCTGCAGGGGTCCGCTATGCCTCTCACTCTCTCTGGATCGAGGAAAGTTTTTCTTCCGCTCTAATAATAATAATAATAATAATAATAATAATAATAATAATAATAAGTTTTTATTTATACCCTGCCCTTCCCAGCCAAAAACCGGGCTCAGGGCGGCTAACGCTAATTAAAATTCCAGCAAAAACATAACACAATCAATTTAAAATAACAGACTAAAATAAAAATTTAAAAATTCAATATTAAAACTGCAGTCTCATTTTCAAATAAACCACCAATAAAAGAATGAAGCACAAATATCAAACAGAAACCAACCCAAAGGCCAGGTGGAACAGCTCCGTCTTGCAGGCCCTGCGGAAAGATGCCAAATCCCGCAGGGCCCTGGTCTCTTGTGATAAACTGTTCCACCAAGTCGGGGCCAATACTGAGAAAGCCCTGGCCCTAGTTGAGGCCAACGTAGCGTCTTTGTTGCTCGGGACCTCCAAAAGATTATTATTTGAGGACCTTAAGGTCCTACATGGGACATACCAGGAGAGACGGTCCCTTAGGTACGAGGGACATCTACCGGACATACCACCGGACATCCGATGAAGTTAATTGTTTCAGGACGGGCAAAATAAAGTACCGTATTTTCCGCACCATAAGATGCACCTTTTCCCTACTAAAAAGTAAGGGAAAATCTCAGTGCATCTTATGGTGCAAATGCTCCCTGTCAAGCAAGCCGCCCACTGACCCTTCCCTGCTCCATTAAGCATCTCCTCCGCCTCCCCCAGCCTCTGCCACGTTCAGCGAGAAGCTGGGGGAGGCAGAGGGATGCTGCAGGTTCCTCCCCACCAACCCTGTTTGCAAAAAAAAAGCCTGCTTTCACGAACCGGGTTGGTGGGGAGTACGCTGGTGGCGGGGGCGGGGGGGGGGGAGAGATCAGCCCAGTAGTGATGCTCTAGCACTGCTACCAGGCTCCCCCTTCCTCCCCCACCCCCTTCGCCGGACTGGTCCCTCCGCTGCCGCTGCCTCCTCCGCTCCCCCTCCAGTGCCCCCCCCCAGCCTTTTAGAGGAGGAAAACCAGAAAAAATGTTTTTTCCTGATTTTCCTCCTCTAAAAATGAGGTGTGCCCTATGGAGCGAAAAATACAGTACGTGTCGAGAGGAGGGCAACCAAAATGGTCAAAGGCCTGGAAACGATGCCTTATGAGGAATGGCTTAGGGAGCTGGATATGTTTAGCCTGGAGAAGAGAAGGTTAAGGGGTGATATGATAGCCATGTTCAAATATATCAAAGGATGTCATATAGAGGAGGGTGAAAGGTTGTTTTCTGCTGCTCCAGAGAAGTGGACACGGAGCAATGGATTCAAACTACAAGAAAGAAGATTCCACCTAAACATTAGGAAGAACTTCCTGACAGTAAGAGCTGTCCGGCAGTGGAATTTGCTGCCAAGGAGTGTGGTGGAGTCTCCTTCTTTGGAGGTCTTTAAGCGGAGGCTTGACAGCCATCTGTGTCAGGAATGCTTTGATGGTGTTTCCTGCTTGGCAGGGGGTTGGACTGGATGGCCCTTGTGGTCTCTTCCAACTCTATGATTCTATGATTCTTCAGGGAACACATGGTTAAACTGAGGAACTCACCTGCTGAGGAGCCATTGATGGCCACCAACTTGGATGACTTTAGGAGGATTGGACAAATTCATGGAGGGGTGGACTATCAAAGCCTACTAGCCAAAATGGCTGTGTTCTGTTATATACCATAACACTGGTCCTGAATTACCAACATTGGCTCCCAGTACGTTTCCAAGCACAATTCAAAGTGTCGGTGTTGACCTTTAAAGCCCTAAACGGCCTCGGCCCAGTATACCCGAAGGAGCATCTCCACCCCCATCGTTCTGCCCGGACACTGAGGTCCAGCTCCGAGGGTCATCTGCTGGTTCCCTCACTGCGAGAAGTGAAATTACAGAGGGAAGAAGGCAGAGGGCCTTCTCAGTAGTGGCGACCTCGCTGTGGAACGTCCTCCCGTCAGATGTCAAGGAAATAAACAACTATTTGACTTAGAAGACATCTGAAGGCAGGCCTGTTTAGGGAAGTTTTTAACGTTTGACGTTTTATCATGTTTTTAATATTCTGTTGGGAGCCGCCCAGATTGGCTGGGGAAACCCAGCCGGATTATGATAATGATATTCTACCTCCACAGCCGGAGCCAGCAATTCTTCTAAGTCCCAGTTCTTGGAAACCACAGGAGGGGAGAGTGCACTTGTAGAATCATAGAATTCTAGGGTTGGAAGGTCCCCCTCAGGAATCATCTAAACTAACGTCTTGCAATGCAGGAATTCTGCCCACACCTGCGCCTGGGTGGGCCCGAACCGCCAACCTGTCGGCTAACTGCCAGATGCACTGAGTCATTGCTCTGCAGGAATGCTCAGGTCCTGCTTGCCTGTTTCCCACAGGCATCTGTGTGACCACTGTGGGAACAGGATGCTGTAGTAGATGGGCCATTGCCTCGATCCAGCAAGCTCCTCCTATGTTCAACGTGTTCCGTCTCGGGAACTCGCTGTTGAAACAGCAGGATTGGCCGTCCTGCTCTCTGCAGTTCAGATGGAAGGTAGGGGCATAGCTGTCAAGTCTCCCCTTTTTTTGGAGGAAACTCCCTTATTTCAAGCCGTTTCCTGCTGCTATCCCTTATTGTTGATATCCCTTAAATTTCCCTTATTTCCGGGAAGGAGAGTTGGAGTCCGGGGACTCCTTGGGTCCCTGCCTTTCTCAGCCCTGCCTGCCTGCCTGCCTGCCTACCTCACAGGACTGTTGTGGGGATTAAATGAGGACTAGAACCAGGGAGCTCCTTGGAGAAAAAGGTGGAATATAAATACCTAATAGACAGACAGACAGATATAAAAAGAAGATAAAATAGACGAATGTTTCTTGGCAACATGTGCTCAGATTAAGCATTGCTGCCCTGAACTGGAGGCACAGCAGAGCCAACCCGGCCAGAAGCCATCAGTGGTCCTCTCCTCCTGCATGAATTGGCCTAATCCTTTTCTAAAGCCATCCAAGCTGGTGGCCATCGCTGCTCCCTGTGGCAGGGAGTTCCAGAGGTTAACCGTGTGCTGCGTGAATAAGTGCTTTCTTTTCTCTGCCCTGATTTCTCTTTCCTGGGGTAAATTAATTTGTAGCCTGGGGGGATTACCGCGGTGTGGACTGTCCCTGAGAACCGTAGACTGTCCCCGGGACAGGTGAGGGTGCTGATCCCTTATTTTCAAATCCGAAACTTGACAGCTATGGGTGGGGGAGATACAGTGTCTCCTTCTCCCACCCCTGCTGATTGTCAGTTTAATTAGGGCTTTAAAAACCCTAAGTAAACATTAGCTGTGCAGCTAGATTTTATCCAAGGACGGATCTGGGTCAGCTCAGGTGTTCCTGGTACTGCTATATATTCATAGCCACCTCATTCTCAGGGCCAGCCCAAGATATTTTGTTCTCTGAGTCAGCAAAGCCCATAATCTCCTGTCCCCCACCCTGGCAGTAAAAATGTGGAAATGATAAGTCAAATGACTCACAATTTGCTGCCCTTTCCTGACTCCCAAAGTCAGCACCCACAGGCAGCTTCTGGCTGGTTCTCCCCAATCTCCAAGCACCAATCTTCATGTGGCCAAAATGGTCTGATCCGCACACAAGAGAGAAGTGTTAGCAGATCTGGGGAAACCCCAAGTTTTGCGAAAATGGGACAATATGCCGGGTGGGGTGGGGGGACAACCAAATTAGGCGTGGAGTATTGAAGACCGAACTCATGAGAAGAGAAGACTCCCTGGAAAAGACCCTGGTTGAGGGCACTAGGAGAAGGGGATGACCAAGGACGAGATGGTTGGACAGTGTTCTCGAAGCTACTAATATGAGTTTCACCAAACTGTGAGAGGCAGTGGAAGATAGGAGTGCCTGGCGTGCTCTGGTCCATGGGGTCACGAAGAGTCGGACATGGCTAAACAACAACAATTGAAGACCGAGACTGGTGAGTACTGATCAACCTTATGAGCGTTCTTGGTCACCACAAAACACTGTTTCAAGGTTGTGTGGAAATGGAAGACCACAGGAAAGCAGTGGATCGAATGGAGCTTTCTTAAGACCAGGGGTCAGCAACCTTTCTCAGCCATGGGCCAGTCCACCATCCCTCAGACCATGTGGTGGGCTGGGCTATATTTTTTGGGGTAAATGAACAAATTCCTATGCCCCACAAATAACTCAGAGATGCATTTTAAATAAAAGGACACATTCTACTCATGTAAAAACACGCTGATTCCCGGACTGTTTGCGGGCCAGATTGAGAAGGCGATTGGGCCGCATCCAGCCCATGGGCCTTAGGTTGCCTACCCCTGGTTAAGACGGTGTTCATGGAAGACATTCTTACTTGGCTACGGGTGATTGCCAAGGAAGAAGATAGGGAAGTTTGATGTCAGGTGGGCAGCATTTTACCATCATCATCAGCAGCATCTCAAGGGCTGCCACAGGGAAAATGGTGCAAGCTTCTTTTCTCCTGCTCTGTGGTGAGTAGGACTCAGACCAATGGCTTCCAATTACAAGAAAGATTACAACTAAACATCAGAATTAACTTTCTAAGAGCTGTTAAACAGCAGAACAGTCTCCCTTGGGAGTTTGTGAACTCTCCTTCCTTGGAGGTCTTGAAGCAGAGGTTGGTTAGCCATCTGTCAGGAATGCTTTAGTTGAGATTCCTGCATTGCAGGGGGTTGGACTACATGGCTCTTGGGGTCCCTTCCAGCTCTACGATTCTAGGTTTCAATTTTATGGTTCTTAGATTCCATATCCGGGTGAACCAGAGGGATCACCAAAGCTTAAGAACGCATGGAGCTGAGGGTCATGCAAAGAGGGTGTAGAGGGAGGGGCATGGCATAGGGAAGGGAGAGTGGCCTGATAAGAGTCCTCAAGGCTCCCCCCCAGGCTGTCTCTCTCTCTCTCCCCCCCCCCAGGTCTGAGGTTCCTCTCCCCTTGAGCTAAGGTACTGCCATTTGCAGGTTCCATTCCTGTTGTCCAAGCTCCATGGGAGAAGCATGGTATCTGCTGAGCCCCTCAGGCTTTGCATCACAAAGGAAATGTTGCTTAGCTCAAGTACCTATTAGGTTTGCTCAGAGGAGGCCCCTGAATAAAAGCCACGCAGGGCACCGGATTCGAGGCCCCTTGAAAAGCCATTTCGTGAAGAAGGCACTCTCCTTGGGTCATATGAAAATCAACAGAGAAACATAAAAGACGCTGTTCAGGCGATGGCTGAAGTGCTCATTGCCTCAGCCTCGGCTTTATGCTCCTTTCTTCTGGAAAAGCAAACAAGGGCACAGGCAATAGCAGCGATTTTTATAGAGAGATGCACTTCCTCCTTCCATTTGAAAACAGACCACACCGCCCCAAGGGGCATTGCGATCCAGAATGGCCTTGCATTCGAAGCGTGGAGCAAGAGGCTCCATCAGGCTGCTATAAATTGCAAATAAGGGTACACAAACATTGACATTTTTAAGACCATTGTCGAGATCAGCTGCTCCCTGCTGAGCTAGTAGCTGCAGGATTTATTATTACAGTTCTTTATTACATTTTCCTATCTGACCTTTCTTCCATCATGGAACTCAAGGCAGCATCTGTAGGGCATCCCATCTGGGCATAGACCCACCCAGAGTGGCTGGGACAACCCAGTTAGATGTTTGGGATAAAATTATTATTATTATTATTATTATTATTATTATTATTATTATTATTATTTATTAGGAGTTTCTTGGCTGCTGCATGATCCGTACAGTGCAGAAGGTCTGTAGCTCAATGACAGAGAAGATGCCAGGCAGGCTTTCGCATGCAACAGCTGGGAGAGAAACCTGACCAGAACCCCGGAGAGCTGCTGCTGGTCAGTGCCGACAATATTGGGCTAGATGGACTAATGCTCCGACTCTCTATATTCGGCTTCCTATGTTCCTATGCATCTTCACTACAGCTGGGAGAGAAACCTGACCAGAACCCCGGAGAGCTGCTGCCGGTCAGTGCCGACAATATTGGGCTAGATGGACTAATGCTCCGACTCTCTATATTCGGCTTCCTATGTTCCTATGCATCTTCAGACCGTCTTCTGACAGTGGTCTCCATGGCAGTGGTGCTGAAGTGACTTCTGGCGGTTCCCTCGCTGCGAGAAGCCAAGTTACAGGGAACCAGGCAGAGGGCCTTCTCGGTAGTGGCACCCGCCCTGTGGAACGCCCTCCCACCAGATGTCAAAGAGAAAAACAACTACCAGACTTTTAGAAGACATCTGAAGGCAGCCCTCTTTAGGGAAGCTTTTAATGTTTAATAGACTATTGCATTTTAATATTCTGTTGGAAGCTGCCCAGAGTGGCTGGGGAAACCCAGCCAGATGGGCAGGGTATAAATAAATTATTATTATTATTATTATTATTATTATTATTATTATTATTATTATTATTATTAACAGAACTGCAGCTTAAAACAGACCAATGATCTGATTCTTTACAGTTTTCTTCTGTTAATGTTTGAAGTGATTGCAAAAAGGGTGGCCGAACCAGAAATATATTATGGAGGGTGGCACAGAAGGGGCAACGTGCATTGTTTTTGGAGTGGGGCTGAGGTTTGCCACACATGTTAGAAGTAATGGTATATTTTGTCTCAACGCTCTCCTAAGAATGATTTCTTTGCGGTTGTCCTACTGATTTTTAAAGCAGCCGAGCTTTTGAGTAAGCCTGCTTAGTGCTGCAGCCATATTGTGACTTCCTGTTTATGATTCAGTTATAATTTCCAGGTGCTGGCAGGAACAAGCTCTTTTACTAAGTGAATAATAAGGAAAAATCTGTTTCATTTCTGCCCTGAGGAAGTGAGTAAGGCTGGCTGCAATTTTCCCCCTTTAGCTTTTAGCAGTTTTCACCACCGGGCTGCTGTCAGCGGCTTGGAAACAGTGGCAATGATGTCAGGACTCTGGAGCAGACACCCAGGGGCCCACTCAGCGAAATGGGCTGGAGGGCTCCCAAATGCAGCTAGGATTTGTGCTTCTCAATACACAAACCGAAACGGATAATGGAATGGACTCCCTTGGGAGGGGATGGACTCTCCTCCATCGGAGCTTTTAACGCCAAGGTTGGATTGCCATCTGTCATAGATACTTCAGGTGGGCTTCCTGCATTGAAGGGACCCTCGGGGTTCCTTCCAGCTCTATGAAACACAGCTGTCTGTCATGGACTGTCTGGATGCAGAGGAGTGGTTCCCAGCTGGGGAACCCCCAAGGGAGGAACGCTCGGAGCCAGAGGATTGGTGGTAGGACAACGATGTGTGGTCAGAGGAGAAGAGGGAACAGGCTGGAGGGAGTAGGTGTCAGAATCTGAAGAGGCAACAGGGTTTTGTGAGCAGGAAGAGGCTATGGCATAGAGCAGTCCAGAATCAGAAGCCGAATCAGAGGCTGGAGAGGAGGGGGGCCAAGAGACAGAGAGGAGGAGGAGGAGGAGTCTGGATTTGATATCCCGCTTTATCACTGCCTGAAGGAGTCTCAAAGCGGCTAACATTCCTGACAGTGAGAGCTGTTCGGCAGTGGAATTTGCTACCAAAGAGTGTGGTGGAGTCTCCTTCTTTGGAGGTCTTTAAGCGGAGGCTTGACAGCCATCTGTCAGGAATGCTTTGATGGTGTTTCCTGCTTGGCAGGGGGTTGGACTGGATGGCCCTTTTGGTCTCTTCCAACTCTATGATTCTATGATTCCCTTCCTCCCCTACAACAAACACTCTGTGAGGTGAGTGAGGCTGAGACACTTCAAAGAAGTGTGACTAGCCCAAGGTCACCCAGCAGATGCATGTGGAGGAGCGCGGACGCGAACCCAGTTCACCAGATTACGAGTCTACCGCTCTTAACCACTACACCACACTGGCTGACAGGCTGCTGAAGAAGCTGGGGGGTCTCCCCCTCCTGCTATGACCAGCTGCCCTCCCCTCTGGTCTCCCAGAACCAGAAGAGGTATGAAGAGGGAAGAGCAAAGACAGACATTGTGACGGAGTCTCAAATTGCTTGGGAAGGACCCAGGAGACTTTGGGAACTGTGGGAAGGCGGGGAACTTCAGTTTCCACAACTGTGTCATTGGGGCAAGGTCCACCAGGAAGAGTTGCTGTGCTCACTAGCCCTGGCCACCTGAGCTGGTTGTGTCTTTGAATAAAGAGTTAACTTCACTGGCACCATGTGAGTTGTTGCTGACCTGCTCCGGGCACCTGCTCCTGACACCTGTCCTTCTCTATCTGGTTGTGATGCAGTTCTCCAACCAACCAAAGTGCAGAGAAGTACACGTGTTAGAGGGAACTGTGCACAAAAAAAGTTTATTGGAGAAAGATTAGCAAAGATGAGTTTAAAAAATGCATTATGTTGGAGAAAGTCGCATGGAAGAAATTGCGTACAAAAAAAGGGTTGAATTGGGGAAATTTGCCCTAAAATGCTGGCGAATAGGCACAAGGACTTTAAAATAAAATTCAAACATGGATCAAACTTTGTTTTTCCATTAAAAGGCTGGAAAACAACTTGTAATGTAGCAAGTACTATGGAGATAACAGAGTTATATAAAATATGGATTATGAAAAAGATGCAGTAGAAAAGGTTTAATAATAGGACCCATGAAAGGGAGGGGGGGAAGTCCAGAGACTCAGAGGAATATTTAAATGTGGGTGTGTATGGGTGTATTGTTATAACTTTATGTTTGTGAAATCAAATAAAAATTATTATTTTTAAAAAAGCTGAACAACTTTGAGTTTCCTAAAAAACAACAACCCCTCAACCACTTCGAGTTTCATTTCCCAAAACAGAGGTCAACAACTTTTGTGCCCTGAATTTTACTTCTAGAAATATGGCAACCACCACCTCTGTTCAAAAGCTTCCAGTGAAGGAGTCTGCCACCTTCTGAGGCAGCCCATTCCACTGTCAAACAGTTCTAACCATCGAAAAATTATTCCTGAAGTTTGTTTTTCTGATTATCAAAAACTCTGAAGAACACTGGGTTAAGGAAACCTTTCCCCCTCTTTGAGGCAACTGGTTTGATTGCCCCGCTGTTCTTTATGTTAACGCCGTTTTCTTAACACTCGAGCCCAAAGCGGTGGTTTTCGAGCATCTATCTGCAGCCATTTGTCCTTCACAACTGTCTTCTCTGCTGCAGCCTCTCCGGTTCCTCTAAACTATCCTGACCCCGTTTAATCTTCTTTTCTCTCGGCCAAAACAACCCGTTCCTTTGTGTGCCTTGGATGCTAAGTCCTTTATTTAGGAACGCCTCAACATTTTTTTGGGTGTGTGTGTGTGGGGGGGGGGGGTGGCTGGTGAATTCTCCCACTTCCTTCCAGCCAAAGATTCGCGCACCTGTAGGGGTCGGATCCTTTCAAAGCAAAACTCGCAGGAAGTGGAGAGGTAGCCGTGCCAGCACTTGTAGGGGAGCACAGAACATAGCAGTTCAAAGGACGGCACGTCTACTTTCATTAGCGGGGCTATTTATAGCACCTACGTAACGGTGGACAAATTGCATTGATAGGCTCATGCCTCACTATTTGCGGCCTGGTGGAAATGCCCAGGATTATTGAAATGTTAATCTTTGTTCTGTATTATTTTTAACCACCTGCTTCAATCCTGTGCTTAACTTCCTGGCAGAAAAAACCCCTCTTAGGAGGAGCCATCTTTGGGGCCCAGTTTTCCCATGGGTTAAGAGTTCAGCCGCTTCTAATCGCATCAGGCTGAAATACTAAACCTCCACTGAGCTGCCCAGATGTTTTATTTTTAATAAAACTCTTTGCATCTCTCGAGCTGCACGGAGGATGAAAAACAACATAATTGCCTTCTTGGGGATGGCTGCCCTAGTATCTTTGGGAGAGAGAAATATGAGTATTTGCATCAAACAGGCTGCATAACGTTATGTAAAAAACTCTCTCTCTCTCTCTCTCTCTCTCTCTCTCTGTGTGTGTGTGTGTGTGTGTGTGTTTGTAAAATCTTTTACTCAGAATTGCATGTCTGCAGCCAAAGGATGAGGTGGAGCTGCACAGGTTGTTCACATGCCATATTGTCACCCCACTCCAGAATTGGACCTCTGTTGAGAGATGATTGCTCGGTCCCTGCTCCTGCCCACCTAGAAATTTCTCAGAAAACAATTTTTCGATCGCATTTCTGAGAATTTTCTTTTTCAGGCTGTTCTGAGATACTTCCAGCCCACCATCTGAGAGTATTTCCTGAAAAGTGTATGTGCTCTAATACATTCACAGTCTGAATTAGGGGCTTTACGGTTGTGTGACAAATGCGTTCAGTGAGGCACTTCATGTTGTTGTTTAGTCGTTCAGTCATTTCCGACTCTTCGTGACCCCATGGACCAGAGCACGCCAGGCACTCTTGTCTTCCATTGCCTCCCGCAGTTTGGCCAAACTCATGTTAGTAGCTTCAAGAACACTGTCCAACCATCTCGTCCTCTGTCGTCCCCTTCTCCTTGTGCCCTCCATCTTTCCCAACATCAGGGTCTTTTCTAGGGAGTCTTCTCTTCTCATGAGGTGGCCAAAGTATTCGAGCCTCAGCTTCAGGACCTGTCCTTCCAGTGAGCACTCAGGGCTGATTTCCCTCAGAATGGATAGGTTTGATCTTCTTGCAGTCCATGGGACTCTCAAGAGTCTCCTCCAGCACCAGAATTCAAAAGCATCAATTCTTCGGCGATCAGCCTTCTTTATAGTCCAGCTCTCACTCTCATGGATCACTGCCTTGTCGTGGTGAAGGGGCTTGAATAACTCAGGGAAGCTATGAGCTATGCCGTGCAGGGCCACCCAAGATGGTCGTAGTGGAGAGTTTTGACTAAACGTGATCCACCTGGAGCAGGAACTGGCAAGCCACTCCAAGAAAACTCCATGGACAAAGACAACAGGCATATAAAAGTGGCACTTCATACATAAGCCAAAGTGAGGTCATGCCTATTGACAGGGCCACCAGTTTGCTGTATCTGAAGTGTTTAAAATGGATACAAATGAGATTTGAAGGAGTGCACTTCTGGGAACTCCAGTGTGGGATCATGGTGCTAGGAAAAGAAAAGCAGCAGCAGAGGAAGGATGATGCATTTATCACCCACTCATTTCCATTATGTCCTATGGATCTAATTTGAAATTTGAGTACAATTTTTTTGCCCCACCTGCAATAAAACATGTCTCTCCTGTATCAGTCCCTGCAGCCACAGCAAGTGCTGTAACTCTCCAACTGTTTGACTTTACCCCCAAAGGCACACTTTCCCACTGTCTCCCGAGGCAAACGGATGCCAGCAATAATTTCCTGACATCCGCTGCTTCTCCCAGAGAGCTACAATTCCCTGGGTAGTTTAACAGTCAATAATCCATCTTCCCAGGGAACTCTTGGACTTGTAGCTCTCTGAGGGTAACCAGGGTTTCCTAACACCTCTCAGCACCCTAACAAACTACAGTTCCCAGAGTTCTTTGGGGGAAGCCAACAGTGTTTACAGTCATATGATGCCACTGTGGTGTAGTGGTTAAGAGCGGTATACTCGTAATCTGGGGAACTGGGTTCGCGTCTCCTCTCCTCCACATGCAGCTGCTGGGTGACCTTGGGCTAGTCACACTTCTCTGAAGTCTCTCAGCCCCACTCACCTCACAGAGTGTTTGTTGTGGGGGAGGAAGGGGAAGGAGAATGTTAGCCGCTTTGAGACTCCTTCGGGTAGTGATAAAGCGGGATATCAAATCCAAACACTTCTAAAAATGTATTGAAAAAACAAAACAAAATAAAAAATTCCTTCCAGTAGCACCTTAGAGACCAACTAAGTTTGTTCTTGGTATGAGCTTTCGTGTGCATGCACACTTCTTCCTGTAACTAAAATGTATTGAAGAGAGAGCAGCCTTGAGCCATCACATAGAATCATAGAATCATAGAGTTGGGAGAGACCACAAGGGCCATCCAGTCCAACCCCCTGCCAAGCAGGAAACACCATCAAAGCATTCCTGACAGGTGGCTGTCAAGCCTCCGCTTAAAGACCTCCAAAGAAGGAGACTCCACCACACTCCTTGGAAGCAAATTCCACTGCCAAACAGCTCTCACTGTCAGGAAGTTCTTCCTAATGTTTAGGTGGAATCTTCTTTCTTGTAGTTTGAATCCATTGCTCCGTGTCCGCTTCTCTGGAGCAGCAGAAAACAACCTTTCTCCCTCTTCTATATGACATTCTTTTATATATTTGAACATGGCTATCATATCACCCCTTAACCTTCTCTTCTCCAGGCTAAACATACCCAGCTCCCTAAGCCATTCCTCATAAGGCATTGTTTCCAGGCCTTTGACCATTTTGGTTGCCCTCTTCTGGACACGTTCCAGCTTGTCAGTATCCTTCTTGAACTGTGGTGCCCAGAACTGGACACAGTATTGCAGGTGAGGTATGACCAGAGCAGAATATAGTGGTACTATTACTTCCCTTGATGTAGATGCTATACTCCTATTGATGCAGCCCACGTTCCATGCTGTTTTGACACCAGTGGCCAAATAGGTCTGGCCGGTTTCTAAGAGAATACAGAGAGACCTTGAAAAGCCTGCTTAACAGAAATGAAAAAGGAAGAAGAAGCGTGCAACAAACCACAGGCAGCAATCTCTTCTTCAGGCTCCCACCAATCTCCTGTAAACAGTATAATCTCTCTCCATGGAGGCACAAAGGTGTCTCCTGGCATACTCTCCCGAAGCACATTCGAGTGAATACATGCCTTGTCTTTGGAGGATCAAAGGGGATTTGACTTAAGGCAAATCGATGCCAGCGAGGAGCAAATACCGATATAAGCAGTGCCACTTATTTGAATGAAATCAACTTTAAACAGCAGGCTTTTGTTTTCCAGGCAACGGCGTGTTCTGGCAACATTATCAAGCAGCCTCATGAAAGAAATGCCAAGTGTGTAGGCACAGAATAATTCAATCAGAGCTCAAACAATCATATTCTGATATAGTGGTGCTAATCTTTCCTTGGGAAAAATAAATAACAATGATCATCGCCTTCCTGTAAATATTTCAAAAAAAACTCCCACAAAACAAAACAAAACAACCAAATCTCAGGCTTTAATTTCCACCTCCAATCCATCTCCTCCTTTGTTTTGTCTTCAGAAAGCAAGACTCTTTTTAATATTATTATTATTTTTACTGTCGTTATGCTTATTGATTCGGCAACCTCACGCACGTATCGTATCTCCATGACAATTGGGAACGTAGAAAAAAATATATGCCAAAGATTAAGGTCCCTCCTGGAAAATGCTGTTGCTTTTCGCATGGGAACAATCAAGCCCACTTTTCATGCATCCCAATTCCTTAATCTTAGCTTTGCCTGTTCCACTGCATTTTGATTTGTTTGTACATCGCCGCCGCCCCTAAAAAACAAGCAGCAGATCTGAAATGAAAATGAGGACATATGAAAACGTTAAGAGCAAGAGACGATTTCACGAGCCTGCTTTGTTTTATTTATGGTACTCTTGTCTCCCTTAGGCCACCCTATGAAGCACAGCTGTTGGAAAGAAAATGCTCTTGAATCCAATATTCCCCAGTCAATGTGCATAGGAGCAGAATAGCCACACAGTGGGTTTCACAAATCATGTTGTGGCTTATGGGCCCTGGCACAAACAACGCACCAGCGAGGCCTATTCCTCCTGGAAGGTGAAAGGAATTTGGAAAGCTGGCAGTAGTTAGGAGTTGCTGGTTTCTGCAGCCACAGCAGGCGCCGTGATTCTACAGCAGTTTGACTTTTGGAACATGCTCCCATAGGAGCCAGCAGGACAGTTGGAAAAGAGGATCAGGCGAATTCATGGAAGTTAAGGCTATCAATGACTACTAGTAATGAGAGCTATACTACCAAACTTACTGTACGCTTGAGATTCCATCAATGGTGTCTCCGGAAATTTTTACACATCACTTGGGAAGAGAGGCAATCAAATGCCAGTGTACTGAAAGAAGCAAAGATCACCACTGTCGAAGCAATGATTCTTCAACATCAACTTTGTTGGACTGGTCATGTTGTTTGGATGCCTGATTATCATCTTCCAAAGCAACTACTGTATTCTATTCCGAACTTAAAAATGGAAAGCGTAATGCTGGTGGTCAACAAAAGAGGTTTAAAGACTCTCTCAAGGCAAATCTAAAAAAAAAGTAGTATAAACACCAACAACTGGGAATTGCGAGCACTCCAATTGGAGAACAGCTATACATCATGGGCTTTGAAGACACTCGAACTGAGAACGCAAGGGATAAATGTGCTAAGAGGAAGGCATGCTTGGCAAACCCTCACCGTGATCAGCTCCTGCCCGGAAACCTATGCACCCAATGTGGCAGGATGTGTGGACCCAGAACTGGCCTCCACACTCTCCACTGAGAGCCAGTGTGGTGTAGTGGTTAAGAGCGGTAGACTCGTAATCTGGGGAACCGGGTTCGCGTCTCCGCTCCTCCACATGCAGCTGCTGGGTGACCTTGGGCTAGTCACACTTCTTTGAAGTCTCTCAGCCCCACTCACCTCACAGAGTGTTTGTTGTGGGGGAAGAAGGGAAAGGAGAACGTTAGCCGCTTTGAGACTCCTTCGGGTAGTAAAAAGCGGGATATCAAATCCAAACTCCTCCTCCTCCTCCTCCTCTTCTTCTTCTTCTTCTTCTTCTTCTTCTTCTTCTTCTTCTTCTTCACCACAGTTCAAGAAGGATACTGACAAGCTGGAACATGTCCAGAAGAGGGCAACCAAAATGGTCAAAGGCCTGGAAACGATGCCTTATGAGGAACGGCTTAGGGAGCTGGGTATATTTAGCCTGGAGAAGAGAAGGTTAAGGGGTGATATGATAGCCATGTTCAAATATATAAAAGGATGTCATGTAGAGGAGGGTGAAAGGTTGTTTTCTGCTGCTCCAGAGAAGCGGACATGGGGCAATGGATTCAAACTACAAGAAAGAAGATTCCACCTAATCATTAGGAGGAACTTCCTGACAGTAAGAGCTGTTTGACAGTGGAATTTGCTGCCAAGGAGTGTGGTGGAGTCTCCTTCTTTGGAGGTCTTTAAGCAGAGGCTTGACAGCCATCTGTCAGGAATGCTTTGATGGTGTTTCCTGCTTGGCAGGGGGTTGGACTGGATGGCCCTTGTGGTCTCTTCCAACTCTATGATCCTATGATTCTATGATTCCACAGTCACTTATGGACTCACTGTTAAAACCGTGTTTATGGAAGACAATCTTATTTGGCTATGAGTGATCGCCAAAGAAGAAGAAAGACTTTCTCTCCGTGGTTGGAGACAGTAATGCTTCTGAATGCTAGTTGCTAGAAACTGCAGGAGGGGAGAGAGCTTATATTCTTATTCAGACATAGGCAAACACGGCCCTCCAGATGTCTTGGGACTACAGTTCCCATCATCCCTGACCACTGGTCCTGTTAGCTAGGGATCATGGGAGTTGTAGTCCCAAAACATCTGGCGGGCCGAGTTTGCCTATGCCTGTTCTTATTGCTCATTTGCTCCAGTGGCGGTGCTGCTTGCTTGAGGCAAAATGGGAAGTGCTCTCTTCCCTGCTACCTACCCCACTGCCTCTCCTGCTGGTATCACCACCATGCCACACACACCCCCTCAACTGGCAGCACTGCCACTTCACCCATTGCTGCCACCGGAGAAGCAGCGCGGCATCGGTGCTGATTTACGGAGAGATCTTGTGAGAGCTCTTTCCTCTAACAATATCGCAGAAAAGATTATCTGCAGAGTACCACTTCAAGTCTGTGATGCAGATAAGACTTACGCACAAGCACGTTTGAAACACTTCTGCCTCGCAGAGGTTGCTAATTTTAGATTATATTGTTAATCCTGTCTTTCTGGCAAGTCACTAAGAGCCAAGGCATAACTCTCCCCCTTTGTATCCTTCTAGTAACCTCATGCCGGGACGTGGGTGGCGCTGTGGTCTAAACCACAGAGCCTAGGGCTTGCTGATCAGAAGGTCGGCGGTTCGAATCCCCATTACAGGGTGAGCTCCCGTTGCTCGGTCCCTGCTCCTGCCAACCTAGCAGTTTGAAAGCACGTCAAAGTGCAAGTAGATAAATAGGTACCGCTCCGGCGGGAAGGTAAACGGTATTTCCGTGCGCTGCTCTGGTTTGCTAGAAGCGGCTTAGTCATGCTGGCCACATGACCAGGAAGCTGTCTATGGACAAACGCCAGCTCCCTCAGCCTATAGAGCGAGATGAGCGCCGCAACTCCAGAGTCGTCTGTGACTGGACCTAACGGTTAGGGGTACCTTTACCTTTACCTTTTAATAACCTCATACCCTCCAAGTGTCCTGATTTTCCAGATACAGTCCCAGAATTACAGAAGCCGTCCTGGTTTCTGCTTTGATCCCAGAATGTCCTGGTTTTCCTTCCCCCCCTCCACTTCTCGGAGGAGAATTAAAAGTAGCGCGTGTGGGTGCAAAAACAGAGCAATATTTTGTTACAGGTGTCTCCACTAGACTGTATATAATAAGCCCATGAATTTGAATAAACTAAAAAATATGCTGATTTTTAAATGGAAAGTGCAATTTCTGAATTTTAGGACTGTGTGCACATATGCACCAGTCCAGAGTTCTGACCCAAGCAGCATCAATTGGGGGCTAGGCCCTGCTGCAATATCCCAGTACTGTCAGGATATCTCTTTTCCAGCTCTGGAATAACTCTCTTTCGTAGAACCTCAATATATTGTGGTGAGCGCATCATTCCTTCTATTGGTTGCAGGCTACAGACACCATAATGATCAACTGATTTTCGTGTTTGTTTTGAGTACAGGATTACGAGTAAGACAGAAAACATGCTTTGTTTCAATTAATTTGCAGAAGGGTGTACATCCATTTCCCCCACCTCAGGAAGCCTCATGCCGAGTTTGGTGATGATATCCTGAGAGGCAGCTGAACGCAAAGAGAACAGATAGGCAGAGAGAGATGGATGGGCAGATAGACAGAACACTTTTCCAAATACATTGTAGAGATCAGTCATAACGTTTTTGTCCAGATAGATCTATGGTCTCTTTCAACAACATTTACAGAAAGTGTAGCCACCTCTGTTAGAATCCATACTGCCTCTCTGTATAAAAAGGAACTTTGGCCATTGATTGGATTAACTGAATTTTTTTTTGTTCCATGTTTCCGTCATACAAGAATGTGGTATGTAAACTTGTTTTTTTAAAAAATTTGTATGTTACGTTACTTAGTTTGTATAAGGATTATGTTATATCATGTTTGTTTAATTTAGAGTATGCACAGCTGATAAAGCCCAGTTTTGGGCGAAACAAGGTATTATCCTGGAATCCTTGTCATGCCATACCTTCAGGTTTTCCATCTGATCCGATATCTACATATAAGGAACGTTGTTGTTGTTGTTCAGTCGTTCAGTCGTGTCCGACTCTTCGTGACCCCATGGACCAGAACACTCCAGGTATGCCTATCCTTCACTGCCTCTCGCAGTTTGGCCAAACTCATGTTAGTAGCTTCGAGAACACTGTCCAACCATCTCATCCTCTGTCGTCCCCTTCTCCTTGTGCCCTCCATCTTTCCCAACATCAGGGTCTTTTCTAGGGAGTCTTCTCTTCTCATGAGGTGGCCAAAGTACTGGAGCCTCAACTTCAGGAGCTGTCCTTCCAGTGAGCACTCAGGGCTGATTTCTTTAAGGATGGATAGGTTTGATCTTCTTGCAGTCCATGGGACTCTCAAGAGTCTCCTCCAGCACCATAATTCAAAAGCATCAATTCTTCGGCGATCAGCCTTCTTTATGGTCCAGCTCGTTTAAGGAACGTTAGAATCCCCAAAGCAGCGATATGTGGAACGTCATAAGATTAGCATACCATATTGTGGTTATTGCCAATATGCCAATTTAGGAACTGAATTGACTATCTCCTGGCCATCCATTGGACTTTAATTTCCCTTGATATGTTCTGTTTGCATCATGTGTTGGTCTATGGAATTACACTTTGTGGAGATATTATATCTTGAATTGTGCTTGAAATAGAAGTTACATAGTAAAAAAACCCCCCAAAACAGCCTGTTACATTGTGTGTGTTGTTACCAGGATTGTATTTACGTAACCTAAGGTTTAGTAGTGTTTTCCTATCACATGAGAAACATGAACAATTGAGGCAGCAAAAGGGTCTCATCAACAAACCCACCAGCTTTCATGGATTCAAGCCCACTTTGTCGCATCGAAAATTAAATCCCCGATGAATTCATTCTAAAATGGTTAGCTAAATAAACAAGCACACAAGAAGCTGTCCTACCTCCCTTTCAGTGTGACAAAATGCCTTTCCCTGCTTTGATTTACAATTTTTTTGCCAAGCTTTTGTTGCTGATAGCATCATTTTGTCCACGGGATCTTTCGTTCGTTCAAGATAACCAGCCTTCTGATCTGAGCAGGCGTTCGCGACTCCTTAACAAGCATTAATCAAAGGCAGCGCGATGCAGTTTTTGTACCCTAATTAAACATAGTATTATACTAATAGCAGTTTTATAGCTTCTATCGAGCTGACTCATCAGCTGATTCATCAGTTAACTTGCTCCTCGCTGCTGCTTCGGGACTGGTGGCCAGCTGAATTGGAAATGCAGAAAGTTTCTCCCTCCAGTGTTTTGAGGTACACCTCTTTCGCAGCAGATGGAGAGGGGTTCCCAGAGATAGCTTGAAACAGAACACACAAGAAGCTGCCCACCCCCTATAAAAAGAATAATAACAGTAATAATTTTATTATTTATACCCTGCTCAGCCCATCTGGCTGGGTTTCCCCAGCCACTCTACCAACACCATAAAACAGCCAAAGAGCTATGCAGAGGTTCTTCCCAGTGCTGTTTTTCTAGAAGAAGAGGTGCCAAAACTCAGCATGAACACTTCCCTCGTTCTCTTAGAATGGCCATGGTTCCCAGAGGTGTAGGAAGGTCAGGTGGTACCCGGTGCAGAAAATTTCTTGTCAACCGCCCCCCCATTGATTCCCCCCCCCCCGCAAAAATGGTTTTACGTTATTTCGTATTTTCTTACAAAGGAATAATAACAAGTAATAATAATCATGAAAAACTTTTATTTATATCACGCCCTCCCCGGCCGAAGTCGGGCTCAGGGTGGCTAACATCAGATACATAACATTGGTATAAAATCGAACAATAATTAAATTACCTCCTAAAAACATGTCAAAATCAAATTAAAGTCTAATTAGATGGCTTTCCACAGGGTTGGGGTTGGGAACAGTAAGTGCTCCACTGAACTGAAATTTCAGCCATCACGACATAGGAAAACAGCCAAGTAAACGGCTATTTTGGTGGAGGAGGGTCAAGATATTAACCGATATGCATGAAATTTCATATATAGGTATATAATCCCTAGTATAGTAAGATAAGACCTTTGGAGCAGGCATTTTCAAATAAATAAATAAATAAATTTATGAACCGCCCTAGTAGAGCAGTAATTGTTCCTTGATAATTTGCCACCCCCTCCATTATGGAACTTGGGGCGGACCGCCCCCTATGCCCCCCTTGCTACGCCCCTGATGGTGCCCATCTGAGAGGTGCTGGAACTGAGTTCCAGTGAGTTCCAGCTGGAAAAAACTATGGTTCTTCCAAATGTGGTGTTTGCCTGCTCCTGAAAACAGAAGTCCCAAATATGAAATAGAATTACAGTTCCCAGTATTCTTTTGGGCGGAAGCCAGGCAGGTTCACCCATTTAGTTTCATAAGGTAGCCATGGTGATATCGCAAGGGCTGTCACATGGGAGATGGACCAAGCTCATTTGTTCCTGCTCCAAAAGATAGGACCTGAACCAATGGCTTTAAGTTACAAGAAAGGAGATTCCGAGAACTTTCTGAGCTGTTCGACAGTGGAACAGAGGTGGTGGACACTCCTTCCTTGGAGGTCTTTAAGCAGAGGTTGGATGGCCATCTGTTGTGGATGCTTTAGCTGAGCTACAGGTGAAACTCGAAAAATTAGAATATCGTGGAAAGGTTCATTTCTTTCAGTAATTCAACTTAAAAGGTGAAACTAATATATGAGATAGACTCATGACATGCCAAGCTAGATATGTCAAGCTTTTGCTTGTTATAATTGTGGTGATTATGGCGTACAGCTAATGAGAACCCCAAATTAACAATCTCAACTTTGGGGTTTTCATCAGCTGTACGCCAAAAGAATCACAATTAGAACAAATAAAGGCTTGACATATCTCGCTTTGCATGTCATGAGTCTATCTCATATATTAAACTCCAGTAGCTAATGAAAACAATTGCTTACATAAATGGACTTTTCCACGATATTCTAATTTTTTTTAGTTTCACCTGTATCTGGGACCTCCATTTGAAACTTCTACAATCAACTGATAGTTAGGACTTCATTGTAGTAAGGTTAAGGCTTACTGGGAAATGATATACAGTGAAATGAAAAGGATGTTTAAAATAATGTTCGTAAAAACCCCAGAAGCTTTTTTCCTGGGGATATAGGGAGAGAACTACCTAAACTGTATAGAAACTTATTTATGTATGCTACTACAGTGGCAAGAATGTTACTTGCCCGGAAGTGGAAAGAAACAGAAATCCCAGGAAAGGAAGGATGGATACAAAAACTTATGGAATATGCAGAAATGGCGAAACTTACTGGAAGAATAAGAAATCAAGATAACAAACTTCTACAAAAGAAAGGTAATGGTTTATTGAATATTTACAGATAAATTGTAAACAGATAAAAACATTGGCAGGATTATTGCAATAACCTGCAGTTTCACAAGAATATATTTAAAGAAGATGAATAAATGAGCAAATTACATTAATTAGGATATGCAGAAGATATTAAAAAATAAATTTAAGGAACCACAGAAAGAGAGGGAAAGAAGTCAAGTTTTGAAATGTCAAAATGATTGTAAAATCAGTGAAATGTTAGGACTTCAAAGCACTGCTGACCACTTCCTTCCCTAGGAGACAGTGATGCATCAATAGGAGTATAGCGTCTAGATCAAGGGAGGTAATAGTACCACTATATTCCGCTCTGGTCAGACCTCACCTGGAATACTGTGTCCAGTTCTGGGCACCACAGTTCAAGAAGGATACTGACAAGCTGGAACGTGTCCAGAGGAGGGCAACCAAAATGGTCAAAGGCCTGGAAACGATGCCTTATGAGGGACGGCTTAGGGAACTGGGTATGTTTAGCCTGGAGAAGAGAAGGTTAAGGGGTGATATGATAGCCATGTTCAAATATATCAAAGGATGTCATATAGAGGAGGGAGAAAGGTTGTTTTCTGCTGCTCCAGAGAAGCGGACACAGGGCAATGGATTCAAACTACAAGAAAGAAGATTCCAATTAAACATTAGGAAGAACTTCCTGACAGTAAGAGTTGTTCGACAGTGGAATTTACTGCCAAGGAGTGTGGTGGAGTCTCCTTCTTTGGAGGTCTTTAAGCGGAGGCTTGACAGCCATCTGTCAGGAATGCTTTGATGGTGTTCCCTGCTTGGCAGGGGGTTGGACTGGATGGCCCTTGTGCAGGGGCGTCGCTAGGGGGGTGCGGTGGGGGCGGTACGCCCCCGGGCGACAGGGGCCACAAGCGGCGGGTGGGGGCGACAAGCGGCGGGTGGGGGCGACAAGCGGCGCCCCTCCCGCCACTCCCCAGGCAACGCTGGTCACCCCGGGAGCAGCAGCGCTGCACGGATGGGGTGCTCCCTCGGCCGTGCGCTGTTGCTCCTGGGGCGACCAGAGCGAGCGGCGGCGCATGGGGGTGACAAGCGGCAGCCCCTCCCGCCATTCCCAAGCGCTGCCGCTCCCTCCGTCACCCCAGGAGCAACAGCGCACGGCCGAGGGAGCACCCCGTCCATGCAGCGCTGCTGCTCCCGGGGTGACCGGCAGCGTGGGGAGTGGCAGGAGGGGCCGGCGCTTGTCAGCCCCACGCGCTGCCGCTGGCTCCGCCCCCCGGGAGCAGCAGCACACGGTGTGTGCGGTGCTGCTGCTCCTGGGGCAACAGAGCGAACGGCGGCACGTGGGGGTGACAAGAGGCAGCCCCTCCCACCATTCCCACGTGCTGCCGCTCCCTCCATCACCCTGGGAGCGGCAGCGCACGGCCCGACGACGGAGTGCGCCTGCACGCGCAGGCGCACTCTGTCATCGGATCGCCGCTTCCACAGCCTCCTTTTGAGCCGGAGAGCTTAAAAGCGAGCTCTTCGGCATAAAAGAGGGCTGCAGAAGCGGTGCCGGCACCCCCGGAAACGCCCTGGGGGCGGAGCGTCATGACGTCACAATGTGATGTCACGACGCCCCGCCCCCGGGGTGTTTCCTTTGCCGCCCCGGGTACCGCGGAGCCTTACTCCGCCACTGCCCTTGTGGTCTCTTCCAACTCTATGATTCTATGATGGCCACCAAGTTGGGTGTATTTGAAAGAGGATTAGACAAAATCATGGAGGATAAAGGTGTCAGCAGCTACTAGCCAAAATGGCTATGTTCTATGCTCTGTCTGGGTTGCTGTAGCAGCCTGCTTCACTGTGACTCCTGTATTTAGAAGCAGGTTGGACTGGGTGATGTCTAGGTCCCTTCCAGCTCTTTGATTCCAGAAACATATGCAAGGGAGGAAAGACTCAAAGGAACCTTCGGAGCAGAAAACCACGAGAAACAAGCAGAACCGTGCCCAGCACTTTGTAGACAATTCGGAATGAATACTGGAACAATGGAGAATGGCTCATTGCAGGAGCAGATCTATAATGCTGAACTCCAAAACCCAAGGAGAAGTTTATATGAGGGAGAATGTCAGAAGCTTCTCTGCTTGATCAGGTGTGAATTGGTACCCGGATCTCAGCTGCAAGGAAGATGTGAAGTCCAGCACCTGCTGTTTCTGTGACCCTGTGATATTTAGGTATGCAGAGCAAGTGACTCAGCCATAACTGACTGCATCCGTTCGTTCCTTGTTCTCCCTGGCAAGCCAGGGAAGGTGACAAGAATGTAGCCTCTGGGACTGTGTCAAAACTCAGTGAAATTGAGATCGAGGACGGCTTCACCTTTGGGGCGCGTTTGACATGACATGATATATAAGTGTAGCTTTTGCCTCTTGCATGTGTTTGTGGGAGTCATTTAAAGAGGGAGCTGTTCGCTGCCTTTCTGTTTATTGCCGCTCAGGAGAACTTCTCGGCAGAAAGAAAACACATTTCTCAAGGTCGCCCAGGGCTTCTGCAGGAGCGAAGGGTGGGTTGCAAATTCCACAAATGAAATAAATAACGAATACACGAATTTGGATGGTGCTGATAGCCATGGATCTGCAATTTTGGGCTCTCTCCGTTTTTCTTCAATGTTAAATTCAGGTCTACACATTTTCATAGCAACTTGCAGGTTTCCTTTTTAAAAAAACAACCATGAAAATTTGTCAGCATGTTAGTGAAATTTTCTTTCAATATGCACATTTTTTAATGCATTTTTTTGGGGGGGGGATGGGGATAATTTATTACCTTAGATATTAGGGTTGTGTGCAGGCCCTTGGATTTGCTCCATGGCCCAGATCTGGTAGATTCATAGATTTGTAGAATTGTAGGGTTGCAAGGGAAACTGAGGATCATCTAATCCAACACCATGCAAAACAGGAATATGCAGCTGTCCCATATAGGGGTCGAACCTGCAACCTTGGTGTTATCAGCACCACAGTCTAACCAACTGAGCTATCCAGGAGGACCCCCAAACAGGCCAACCCACCCTGGGTCATCCTGGGGACCATCTGCCCTACCCCAGATCCATCCCTGAAAACCAGGAGGATTTGATCCTGCACGATGCTGGCACCACTAACCAGCTTTTACTGGAAAGCTGAACTTAAGATTGGGTGGTGGTGGTGGGAGAGGGAACAAGAAAGGAACTGAAACTGACTAATTCACCCATTCCTGTTGTCTACACACCTCCATCACCCGCAAGATCAGCATTGTTTTCCTGGAAGCTAAGCTGTGAGGAGCATTTAAGAGGACCATAAAGCCTGATGCCTGTATTTGTTCAGGCCAAACGGCAAATCCAACTTGAGCACGAAGCATCGTTTTCATGCCATAAATAAGTAAATAAACTATATGCACACACACCATGCATCAGAGAAGCTCCCTCCCTCCCGCATTTCCAAGCTAGCTGTTTGTAATTACTGCGGCATGGTGCTGAATGCAAGGGGAGCACATTTATTTCCTCCCATATTTCTCGTGAATGTTGCCGATGAAAATGAATGGAGCAAATCATTCATATGAAAACAAATGGAATGGAAAACCCCGCAGTCGGAGAACTCGAGCAGTGACTGGGCTTCTATTGCGTGTGTTTTTTAAAAACTTGCAAAGGACTCTCATTTGGCAACCTCTGGCTAATTTTGGGAAAGAAGTTCACAGCCCCATCAGATGCTGAGGCAAGTGAACCTGGAGTTGCCTGACACGTCAGTTGACTGCTATCCATCACATTGCATTTAATGCTTCATCTTCTCCTGCATACAGATGGATGGCAATCCATCAGGTATTTTTTAGTCCTAGTTAAGATTCCTGCATTGCAGGGGGTTGGACTAGATGACCATCGGGTCCCTTCCAGTTCTACAAGTCTACGATTCTATGAGTTTATCATCATCATCATCATTTTATTTGTATGCCGCCTTTCCATAGTTGAAACTACGCTCAAGGCAGCTTACAACATGACAAGATTTACATAATTACAAACATAACAGAAGTCATCTATATATAAAAAGTCCAAGTGTCTCTGCGTCCAGTCCCTGTGTCCGTGGGATTGCGCTACTGCGCATGTGCTCCACGGACACAGGGATTGGAGCGCAGAGACGTCGGGTAGGGAGCGGCGGCGGCAGTTGAAGTGGCGGTTTGCACGGCCATTAAAGCACAAAGCCGCAGAGCTCCTGAAGGCGACCAGCACAAACGGAGCCCCCCGACCGGCTTCTGCACCGCCGCTGCCACCGCCAGAAACATGCGACCGCCGGCTGCCGGGGAAAGCCACCGGAGCACCAGGCGGGTCAGCGAGACCGGGGATACCCGGCCGGACGAAGCCTGGGACCCCGAGGCCTAGCAGCCTGTGAGCGGCTCGGGGCAACCTGCCCCACGAAACGCCGGTGCTCCAGAGGCCGAGGGGAGGCCGAGAAGGGACGCCACGCTACCGCTCTCACCGCTGCAAACAGAGCCCCGAGGACCAGCTTCCCGCTTAGCCCGGCAGCCTGCAAGTTGAAGCGGGCGTGGGGAGGTGAAAAGGGGCAGATAAATGGCGGGAGAAGGGCTGTGGGGCGCAGGGAGTCGGGGAGAGGTTCAAGGCCGGATCCTGCATGAAAGCAGGCAAGGTTAGGCAGGTGCCATTCCTACCAAGGAGCAAATGGGCTTAACCCACAGCAGCCACCCCATGAATGCGTGCCATCGCCTCCCCCTCCCCAGCAACAGCGCCACATATGTTCTAGCGCCTGTTAAATTAACGGGCATAAAAACCACTAGTAAGCAATAAATAAATAAAACACATCAAAAAGTACACAACCTAATGGAAACAATTTCCACATAAATTATAAGATCTAAAACTAAAGGTCCTGTGTGAGTGTCTGGAGGCGGTTGGAGGATGGATGGCGGCTAACAGATTGAGGTTGAATCCTGACAAGACAGAAGTGTGCTCAATACGATTTTGGGCATACAGTGAACAATAATTTTCCTAGTCCCATAAGATGAATGTCAGATGTGAGTGGATCATGTGCCTGTAATCCCCAGATATAATCTAAACCATCCCTTTATAATGCAGCCTATTGTGATACACCCTGTACTATTTACCACAAATTTGTTTCTATTTTTATTTCCCCCACTTCTTCAAAAGAAGGACAAGCATGTATGGCAGGCAGATAATTACATAGACATGTTTTGCTTGTTATTATGCTATGTATCTTTGTGATTTTAAACTTTAAAATGCCCAGTGATACTCAGATGAAGGGTGGTATAGAAATAATAATAATAATAATAATAATAATAATAATAATAGGCATTGCAATCCTATACATGTCCATTTCGTAGTAAATTCCATGAAGTTCACTGGTTCACAAGTAAATGGGTGCAGGATTCCAGCTTCAAAATATGAAGCCAAATGTTGGGAGTTTTTTGTTTGTTTTTGTTTTTAGGGTGGGATTTCAAAGAGATATCCTCGATATGCTAACAATGCTTATGTCCTGTCCAAGAAATTATCAGTGACTCTGTTTTTTATCTGTTCTTCCAATATAACTGCAATATTCAGAATCTTCAGAATCAATATTCAGAACTGCAATATTCCGAATCTTCCAGATCATTTTGAGTTTTGCAGGGGTCTCAGTTTTCCCATGGGTAGCAAATTTCCATTTCGACTATTGTTAAAATATTTATAGCTTCTTCACTACTGTAATCGTTTATGCCTGACCAGACCACACAAGTACCGGTAACATAATGTGAGTGTTTTCAAAGATATCTGAGGTTGCTTCATAAACAGGTACGGATCATGATCCTATTGACTTAAGAACAATGGTGTGTGCACGCTCAGATGCACACAAGCACATGGGGGAATCTTACAAAATTTTATTTGTATGTTACCTTTCCACAGTTCAAACCATGCTCAAGGCAGCTTACAACATTAAAAAAAAAACATAACTACATCCTAAGTAGTTGTAAACGGTCAGTAAAACATTAAAAAGTGCACAATCAAACTGAACAATTTCCATATAAATCTCAGCAAGGTCTAAAATAATGATACAAAGCAACAACAACAACAATCCACCCTCAACACACAAACACCCTGCAAACACCCCAACCAAATGCATTCTCTGCATTTGTAGCTGGAGTCAGTCCAGGCCCTGTCCTCCCAGGGATCAGGTCTTCCAGGACTCACAGCCAAGATGGTTATATTCAGGTTATATTCTCTGGTCTAGTATCCCTCAAGGTTTACTTCCTCACATAAAATAGATGCTTGAACCCCCTGGCCATTTTAATTATGCTTCTGGATCTATTTTCCAGCTCTAATGCAAGATTTCTTTGTGATGAGGGGACCATAGCTGTAGAGTGGTACCTCGGGTTACAGATGCTTCAGGTTACAAACGCTTCAGGTTACAGACTCTGCTAACCCAGAAATAGTACCTCGGGTTAAGAACCTTGCTTCAGGATGAGAACAGAAATCGCACGGCGGCAGCCGGAGGCCCCATTAACTAAAGTGGTACCTTGGGTTAAGAACAGTTTCAGGTTAAGAACGGACTTCTGGAACGAATTAAGTTCTTAACCAGAGGTACCACTGTATATAGGTTTATTTCAGTGACCACAATAGTGAATTACCATATACCGTATTTTTCGCTCCATAAGACGCACCTTTTCCTTCCTGAAAAGGAAGGGAAAGTGTTGGTGCGTCTTATGGAGCGAAGGCTTCGCTCCCACTGCCTCCCCCCACCCCCACCGTGTTCGGCGGGAGGTTGGAGGCGGCAGGGGAGATGTTGCTGGATCCTCCCCAGACCTCTGTTCGCAGAAACATGCTTGTTTCTGCGAACGGAGGCTGTGGGGAGGATCCAGCAACATCGGCTTCGCTCCCCGCTGCCTCCCCCCACCCCACCCCGCCTCGTTCTCCCCTCATCTCCAGGTCCCTTTAAAGCAAGTGGGGATGAGCCGCTCTGAAGGGGCATGCAGGGGCATGATGCAGCGCTACCGGGCTTCCCCTTTCTCTGCCCCACTTTTGCCGGTGTTGGCAGGACGGGGGAGGCAGGGGAAGCTCGGTTGCCTGCCTCCTCCGCTCCCCCTCCAGCGCCCCCTCCCAGCCTTTTAGAGGAGGAAAATCAGAAAAAAATATTTTTTTTCTGGTTTTCCTCCTTTAAAAATAGGTGCGTCTTATCGTCCGAAAAATACGGTAATTCCACCATGCTACTTGTCGGCCCAGTCCTGTCTCTAATCATTCCTAACATAGCAGTTTACTACTGCTGCATACAAAACTGACATTCTCTCCCCCCCCAATATATATATTGCTTTTATGATACAATTCCATATCAAAGAAATGAACGGAAATAACTGCAAAGGACACACACAAAAACTCAGAAATAGGAAAGAAAAAAACAATTTTAGGATATCGAGGTATATCCAGAAAGCTTTCCTCTAGTGACTTTCCAGCTTCTCTTTCCATGGTTCCTTTTGTCCCCTCTTTTTCTCGCGTTTTCTTGGTTCATCCCGTCTATCGCAACTACTTATACTGTATACACTTTAGTTTTTTCTTACACTGCTGAGAAAGGCTGACGTTCTCAACGAGCTTTCTGCAGCTTCATCAATGAATCGTTTGAGCAAAAGGTTGAGCGATGGGAAAGAAAGTAAGGTGAAACTGCAGTAAAAACTGGCTCAATCAAAACTCGAGCCCGGTTCACACATGCAGCAGAATAAAAGGGTAGAATGGACTGCAGCACTTCAGACTGAAGATAGGGGGAGCAATTTCCTGCTCCACCTCAACCATGTCCTCCGGACCACATGGTGAGAGGTCATCTTGGGTCCATTTCATACCCTCCAACACCTCTAAGGCAAAAACCAAGACATCACTTTCTGGGATCCATCTCATTTTTTCTCGCAAGTGTACGGCGGCCATTTTGGGCTCCATGATCTCATGGGGTTTCATGTGGCAATATCCACCTTGGAAAATGGTGCTTTTTTGAGCACAACTCCTCAAAACGCACATTTTGGGCTGCTATGCAAAACCACAGCCCCCCACCCCCAATCGCTTTTTTCAGGTGGGGGAAATTGCAGCCTGAAATTGTGGAGTGAAATCTCATGAAATCACAGCACCCAAAATTACCACCATTCTTGTGCAAGAAAAAAACAGCATGGCCCTGTTTTTCCAAGATGGAAGGGTATGCTATCTTCTGAGAATATAGCGGTAGCACGGTTTCTCCCCCAACCTCCCAATCCTGACTCGATAGGAAAGATATACAACTCTTTCCTAGCAGGAATGTACTTCCTTTAATGAACTTAAGCTTTATTATTTTATATCAAGTCTTGGTCTGAATACTTTCAACTAAAGGTGTGCTCCAAGCAAGGACGTATTTAACTAAAGTTGACTTATGCTGCTGCATAAAAATTCCATGTGTATTTTTGTATGCATTAGTTGGCTTGCAAAATTCAGAGAAGTGCAAATTTCTAAGAATGCTTGTGTCTCAGTTTGTTCTGTTTTGGAAAGGGAATTAGGTAGCTTCACCTTTAAATTCAAAGCAAATTAGATTTCTCCCCCCTCCCTAGAGTAGGGCTGCCATATGTCCGGGTTTTCATAGACATGTCCAAGAATCTGGCAGTGAAATAGAATCTGGGCGGATTTTTGATGCATCGGGAAAACGTCTGGGGAAACCTGGATATATGGCAATTAGGGCAGGTTTTTTTTTTTTTAATGCTTAACAACTTTGACCACAAAAAAGCTCAACTGTCCTGATTTTCACTTTGGGAAATATGGCAGTCCTAACCTAGAGTAGAGTGGCCACATGTCCTCCTTTGCAGTGCACAGTTCTCTATTTGAAGAAATGCTCAGGGACTGCCCTCTATTTGAAGTTCCACCTGGTTAAACTCCTTTTTTAAGATAAAGAACCATCCGATGGGAGAGGAGCTGGGGGCTGTGAAGCTGCCCCCCCCCAGCCGTTAGCACCCGCAAGAGTGAGCAGGCCTACAAACCACCTGGTCACACTCTTCCCCACGATGGTGCTTCTGTTTGAATTATAGTAACTATTTCTACACATACGTATAAATCAGCGCATGCAAATTATGCAAATCTGTGCCCTTTGGGGCATGTTTGTGTGTGTGATGCAGCTCTTTTTTTCTGGGCTCAGGTACAAATGATATTTTTGTGGGCAATGTTTTTTTTAAAACAACAACAACAACAACAACTTGTCCCTGAATCTGGCAGCATTGGCCGTGGATCTTGTGTGGAAAACTGCTTTGAAAGCTGCATCGTTCCCGGATAGCTTCCCTAACTCTTTATTGCTGGGCTGGAAGTTATGAAAGAGAGAAGGCAGGGGAGAGCATGCAAACCTTGCTTTGAAACCACATGCAGGCTTTAAAACATTCAAGCCCATCCTCTTGACAGTAATCTGCAGTGACTCTCAATTTGTCGCGATTCTTGAAATAGTGCTATTTCCCTGGCCAGACATGTGGGATACCAGAATAAGTTAGTGGGAAAGGCGTTGTGTCTGCTCCTTTTCACTATCCCTGGAGTCTCCCATGTCTGCTGAGATGAACCAGAAACTTCCACCCGACTCTATGATTCAGAATCTCTTCTCCCCATATGCTCTGTAGGGAAATACCAAGTCCCTGGTTTTGGAAACAAAGGTCTTGGGGTAATTAGAATCGTGGGTATCACTGCATAAGGGAGGATGCCTTTAAGGAATGTAAAAAGGGGGTGCCTTTAAGAAGATCTTGAGAGGTATGTAAGTTTTGGCCTCAGAGAAGCACCCTGGCCTGACGAGAATGGGGTTGGGGCCAACTGGTGCTTGTTAGGCTGATGAGTAATTCAGGAGGTAACAGCCCAGACTCACAGCTGCCCTTTGATCATTGACAGCTGTGACTAACGATCTGAGGGCAGTAATTGGCCAGCGGGGGTGGGCTCACTCCTTATCTAGGCTGGGCTGTGTCAAGGAGAGGCGGCTGGGGGGAGACTTCAGAGCTTGGAGTCTGCCTACTGCCGGAACATCATCGGAACATCATCGCTGAAGAGCTGAGGCGTCGTCGAAGGACTTTCCCTCCCCATCAACCATTATGTCCTGGGGGAGTGCTTGAGGACTTTTGCCAGCTCTTTCAGATGTTAAGCAGTTGAGTATCTATCCCTGCCGAGTAGGAGAGGGAACAAGTATGTGTATTGAGTCTAGTTAATTAGATGTTTTGTTGTTTTAAGTTTGTGCCTTGTTTTGTGAAAACTGTGCCTTTTGTGTTTTACTAATTCTTAAGTAAAGATATTTTAGAGAACTTTTGTTCCTGTGTTTTGTTCCCTCCATTGTTTGCTTGGCTATTCCAGTCCTTGCCAATCGGCTACTCTACCGTTAGTTTACATTTTGTGGCTCTGTCTGAGCCGGGGGGAGGCTGTTTGCGGGAGTACAGGGAAAGCGGCCCCCGCGCTTTGGCCTGTAGCAACAGCCAGGTCCCGACCCAGGGGGTGGTGGCAGCAAGATACCTTCTGTGACCCGGCCGGAGGGCTGGGTGCAGGCAAAAAGTAAAAGTAAAAGGGAAAAACCCCGCTATTTCCCCCTGCTTGCTGGAGAAGGGGTGGAGGGAAGCGGGGTAGTAACGCTACATGGTGGCAGAGCGGTGGGATAAGACCAAGCAAACAGGAGTGAATTAGGAAACGTTGTTTTGTGGCACATTTTCCGAACAAGGGGCAAGCGGTTTGTTATTTTGCTAGTTAGGAAATGGCAGCAGGCAGAGATTCTGGAGAGCTCTCTCTGGCCTTGCGAGGCTTAGATTTGAGTGGAACTCTGTCGCACCAACTGAAAAATGTAAAAGAAGAGCAGTGGTTTCAAAGGGTGCCGGTGAGAACATCGGTCCCAAGCCAGCTTTTGACCACACACGTCGAAAGGAGCAGTGAAGCAGGGGCCGGAGAGATAGAACTGCCGAGACTCAAGGAGTTAACAACCCCAAGTGCCCAGGCGGGAGTCCAGCCGAGAGACCCGCTTCTGTTCCAGCCGGTGTGGAGACGAGATGAGCAGCGGGGAGGTTTCCACGCGCGCAGCTTGTCGGAGAGTAAAGGACGTTTTGTGAGCAGTGAAATCAAGGCGCGCTCGGAGGAGGGCAGCCAGTCTACACCGAGGCGTTCCCGGGAAAGTGGTTTTGAGGCGGGGCGCCCGTTCTTCCAGCGGATGGAGCAACCTAGGAGCCCAGGGCCAGTGCTGACCACGGAAGCCAGGAGCCTCAGAGAGGAGCTGATTCCAGCAACGGAGGAGGTGAGGTGTTTGGAAAGGAGCGCAGAGAAACAGCGACCTGCGCCCCAACACCCCACCAGTCCCAGAGGGGCCGAAGCAGGCCAGTCAAGCTATATTGAACCGCCGCCCCGAGTTCGGGGCTGGACAGATTTAAGGGGGCCGTCGTATTACCCAGGGGAGGAGGAGGAGGAGTATTATCAGGGGCCAGTGGGTCCCCCATATCGCCCGAGGGTTTGGAGCTCGAGGGACGTGGATTTTCGTCTCCTGCCCAAGTACGTGCCCCCCACTGACGTTTTGAGCTATCTAACGTTGTTTGAACGCTCATGCCAAGACCAGGGGGTACCGCTGGAGATGTATGTGGTGTTGCTCAGGACTTTGCTCTCGGGGGAGCTCTTAGAACTCTTGGGGCGTCTTCCGGCCTCGAAATGTAACAATTACCCCCATTTCAAAGAACTTGTATCTCGCCGGTACTGTTTTAACGCAGACACCTACCGGAGAAGGTTCAGGGAGGTGGAGAGACCTGGTCCGAATGAAAGTCTGACATTGTTGGCAGACAAAATGTTGCAAAACTTTGAGTTGTGGGTGGCTGCGGAAGGTATACGAACTTTGGAAGATATGTACCAGCTGATCCTGAGGGAGCAGTACTATAAAGCGTTGTCCCCCGAGTTGGCTAGTTTGGTGGCAGATCAAGCCCCGAGGACTCTAGATGAGGCGGCCAGATTGGCGGAAACGTTCAGGCAGAATCGCGCCGCCACAATGTTTAAACATCAGCCGGGAGGGGGGCGTACCATCACCCCTGGGGCTGGCGTGAAAGCAGGAATGTCCGCTGGAGGCGAAGGGACTAAGGCAGCGTCTCCTGGGAAAGGGTCATCGACAGGAGGGGCCGACAAAGGGAAAGTAAATCCCAGTTCTGGACTGTGTTTTTTTTGTAAACGGCCTGGCCACATAAAAAACGAATGTGTGGAATGGGCGAAGAGGAAGGGGGCTGTAGTAACATCTACCCCTGCGATAAGGGCCTTCCAACAGAAGGAGGACTGGGACGTGGAAATCGTAAGGCTGCAACAGGCAAAGAACCAGGCAAGGGCGTCGAGTGAGGGTGTTTCCTCACTTGCGCCGAGCCAGCCGCCAGCAGCCGGGACCTTGGCATCTGCATCGGTTCCAAGCGTGCGCCTGGCTGAGACCAAGGGTGTGGCCGCCCCGCATAGGGAGTGGGCTCAAGTGCAGTTTACTGCACCCATTCGGGTAAATGGCATACGGGCATTGGCTTATCGGGACTCTGGGGCAGACGTTACGAGCGTGTCCAAAGAACTGGTGTCGCTGGGTCAGCTGCAGCCCCAGAGAATGAAGATTAGCCCGTATGGGGCCCCCCCATTTGACCAACTGACTGCCATGGTACAGGTGGAGTATAAGGGGTATGAGGGACCGCAGCTAGTCTTGGTCCACGAGCCCCACGAGTGTTTAGCGGAGGTCCTGGTGGGGAATGACTTGGCGTACAAGGTCTCTGTGGAAAACAGACTGGGGGACTGCTCGGTGGAAGCAACCCCTGGGGCCGAGACTCTGGAGGGAGGTGGGAGGCGGCTTCTTAATGTAACCTCAGTGGAAATGTTGCAAGAGTTACCCTTCTTCTCTATGGAGGAGGGAGAGGAAAGTTCATCTTGCGCAGCCCCTACTACTCAAGAGGAGGGGAGGGAGAAGGAGGATTCCTCCCGTTTCCAGAGTCAAGAGGGAGGAGGGAGCATGGGGCCCATTAAGCTTGAGGAAGGGGGACTTGAAACTGCTGAAGGGCGGGGGGAGGAACTTCCCATGCCTGGGAATGAGATATCTGGGGAATGTGAAACAGCTAAGACACCCGAAGGGGGGGAAAGTTTGGTTGCCCAGTCTGGGAGGGAGGGGGAGTCCCCGACCCAGTTAGTCGATCAGCAGGGGCTTAAGCAGGAACAACAACAGGATCCCACCTTGCAGGGATGTCGTGAGGCGGCTGGAGTGAGTCCTAGAGGGGAAAGAAAAGTAAGGTTCTTGTACAAGGAAGGAGTATTGTATCGGCAGTACTGGCCTAAGAAGGTAGTGGATGAGGAAGTGGTGCTGCAATTGGTCGTTCCTAGCACCAGGCGCCAGGAGGTTTTACGCTTGGCGCACGCCAGCGGGTTGGTGGGGCATCATGGTGTAAGGAAAACCTTGGAGCGGGTCAGTCGGTATTTCTACTGGCCCAATGTGCACCAGGATGTCCAGAAGTGGGTTAGAGCATGTGATGTGTGTCAGCGGGTGGGGAACGACCAAGATAGCCCCCCCCCATCCTCTTCAAAGTGTTCCAATGACGGAGGGGATTTTTCAGAAGTTTGGAATGGATTTGGTGGGGCCCCTCCCAAAAACTAGTTCTGGGAAAGTGTATATTTTGTCGTTGGTGGACTATGCGTCGAAGTTCTTGTGGTCAACTAGTCTGACCTCGTGTTCGGCGCTAAGCGTAGCTAAGGCGTTAGTAACAGCTTTTTGTTCTTTGGGAGTGCCTGAGCAAGTGGTCAGTGATCTGGGAACATGCTTCCTGTCCCAATTAACTCAGCACTTGTTTAAGTTGCTGGGAATGGATCATTACAAGGGCATTGCATATTTTCATCATGTGACGGGGCAGGTGGAGCGAGTGCAGAAGGACATAGTCCAACTTTTGAGGAAATGTGCGGCTGTGCATGAGAGGAGTTGGGATTTAGATCTCCCTTTAGTGGTGTCATCATATAATGACACTTATCACCGCAGTATTGGCATGGCCCCAAATCAGTTAGTGTTTGGCAGGCATTTAAATTCACCTATGTCCATCTTGCGTAAGAACTGGGATGGAACTGAAACCCAATTGTTGATGCCTTCTGTGGGTGCGTATTTTGATAAGCTTAGACAGACGTTGGCGGACCTGTGGATCTGTTGGCCGAATATAAGCAGGCTGGGAGTTTGGCTGAGGTTAAGCAGTTTCCTAAGCTGACAGAACAACAGTCTGCTGAATTGCTGGCGGTGTTGGCGCCTTTTGAAAAGGTTTTTAGTAAAAAACCTGGGAGGACACAGCTGGCGCAGCACCACTTTGATACGGGGAACGCGGCTCCTATAGCTACTCGGCCCTATAGGGTTAGCGAGGCTCATGCTGCGTGCATAGAGACGGAGCTGCAGGAGATGTTGGATTTGGGAGTTATAGTTCCGAGCCAAAGCCCTTGGGCTGCTGGGGTAGTGTTGGTCCCTAAGCGAGATGGAACTGTGAGGTTCTGTGCAGATTACAGGCCTATCAACCGGGTGATGACATCAGACCTGTTTCCCCTGCCCAGGATTGATACCCTAGTGGAGAAGTTGGGTAGGGCGTCTTTTATTTCTGTGTTTGATCTGACGAAAGGGTATTGGCAGATTCCGTTGACGCCAGAGGCTTCGGAAAAGTCTGCCTTTATTACTCATAAAGGCTTGTATCAATGGACAGTCATGCCTTTCGGCGTAAAAAACGCACCGAGCGCTTTTCAGCGTTTGATGAATACACTGACGCATGACATGAGTGCCTTTTGCTGTGTCTATATTGACGATCTGGCCGTGTATTCAAATACATGGGCTGAGCACCTAGAGCATGTGCAGAAAGTGCTGGGGCGACTGCAGGAAGCTAATCTGACGGTGAAGATTTCAAAGTGTCAATTTGCCCTAGGAGAGGTGGAATATCTGGGGTTTCGAGTAGGCTCTGGCTATATTAAAGCCATGGAAGCCAAGGTGCAGTGTGTGGCAGAGTGGCCTAGACCTCAGACCAAAAAGGACGTACAATCCTTTTTGGGGTTTGTGAACTATTATAGGAGGTTTGTGAATCATTTGTCCTATTTAGCTGTACCTCTGACAGAGTTGTGCAAGAAGTCTAAGCCTATAAAGGTCGATTGGACACAGGAGTGTGACCGTGCGTTTCAATTATTGAAGCAGGCCTTAGTGAGCTCCCAGGTGATGCTAGCCCCTGACCAGAGTAAACCCTTCCGGGTTCAGACAGATGCATGTGATACTGGTCTTGGGGGCGTATTGTTGCAGCAAGATCAGCAAGGAGAGTGGAGGCCTGTAGTTTTTTTGAGTAAGAACCTTTTTGGGCGCGAACGAAACTACGCCGTGGTGGAGAAAGAATGTTTGGCTTTGGTTTGGGCCTTGGGAAAGCTGCGGCCATACTTGTGGGGGAATGTGTTTGAAGTTCAGACTGACCACTCCCCACTTTGTTGGCTGGAGAAGGTAAAGAATTCCAATCAGAAATTGCTGCGATGGAGTTTGGCGTTGCAGGACTATCAGTTCACAGTGACCCATATTCCTGGAAAGGCGAACGTGGTGGCTGATACTCTGAGTCGACTTCATAAATCTGTGGAGTAGTTGCCTGCTCCAGAAGGTGCTGATTACTCCCAGGACATTACTTACCCCAGTAGTATTAAGAGGGGAAATTTGGGGCCTGGAACCCCAAATTTCCTTTTAGGAGGGAGGGTGTAGGGAAATACCAAGTCCCTGGTTTTGGAAACAAAGGTCTTGGGGTAATTAGAATCGTGGGTATCACTGCATAAGGGAGGATGCCTTTAAGGAATGTAAAAAGGGGGTGCCTTTAAGAAGATCTTGAGAGGTATGTAAGTTTTGGCCTCAGAGAAGCACCCTGGCCTGACGAGAATGGGGTTGGGGCCAACTGGTGCTTGTTAGGCTGATGAGTAATTCAGGAGGTAACAGCCCAGACTCACAGCTGCCCTTTGATCATTGACAGCTGTGACTAACGATCTGAGGGCAGTAATTGGCCAGCGGGGGTGGGCTCACTCCTTATCTAGGCTGGGCTGTGTCAAGGAGAGGCGGCTGGGGGGAGACTTCAGAGCTTGGAGTCTGCCTACTGCCGGAACATCATCGGAACATCATCGCTGAAGAGCTGAGGCGTCGTCGAAGGACTTTCCCTCCCCATCAACCATTATGTCCTGGGGGAGTGCTTGAGGACTTTTGCCAGCTCTTTCAGATGTTAAGCAGTTGAGTATCTATCCCTGCCGAGTAGGAGAGGGAACAAGTATGTGTATTGAGTCTAGTTAATTAGATGTTTTGTTGTTTTAAGTTTGTGCCTTGTTTTGTGAAAACTGTGCCTTTTGTGTTTTACTAATTCTTAAGTAAAGATATTTTAGAGAACTTTTGTTCCTGTGTTTTGTTCCCTCCATTGTTTGCTTGGCTATTCCAGTCCTTGCCAATCGGCTACTCTACCGTTAGTTTACATTTTGTGGCTCTGTCTGAGCCGGGGGGAGGCTGTTTGCGGGAGTACAGGGAAAGCGGCCCCCGCGCTTTGGCCTGTAGCAACAGCCAGGTCCCGACCCAGGGGGTGGTGGCAGCAAGATACCTTCTGTGACCCGGCCGGAGGGCTGGGTGCAGGCAAAAAGTAAAAGTAAAAGGGAAAAACCCCGCTATTTCCCCCTGCTTGCTGGAGAAGGGGTGGAGGGAAGCGGGGTAGTAACGCTACATGCTCTCCAGCTGTCCTGCAAATGCCCATTTCCACAGAGCTCCATCTTCCCTCCTCCCTTCTTATATGTTCGCTAATCTCTCGTGCCCGTCGTAATGAAAACAACTCATCTTTTTTCCAGCCAAACATGTGAGTTAAGCAGTCTGCGGTTAGGAAAGAAATAAACTCACCTATTAATATCTTCTCCCGGGGAAGAAAATATAAAAATAAAATTGCAAGGCTCCTTGCCGGCCTGCCACAGGAGTCTGGGGGCAGCATTGACGATCTGCTCTGAATAACCGAGGTAAGTAATTTGTCTATGTGCATTGGCAGGCTTCAGACCACCTTCTTGCTTATTGAACGGCAAAGTAAACAGAGGTGAAAAGGCAACATTCTTTGCCAATGAGTGAGCAAAGTGTTTATTCTTTTCTGGTGTTTATTTTGTGTGCGCTGATCAATCTGGAAGCATTGGAGGTGGAATAAATTACGTTGGGAGCTGGAGCTGGAAGACAACATTTATCTAGGTCTGCAGGAGGCAGCAATTACACTTCAGGTCACTGTTCTTCAGCCTTGGGTTCCCCAACAGGTAGCTGTACTACAGCTCCCATTATTCTTGGCCATTGAGTAAGCTGGTTGATGTAGTCCAAAAACATCTGGGGACTCATAGTTGAAGAACGCTGCTTTAGGTTAGCACTTAGGTTGCTTCTCTGCAATCAGCTATATGACCTGGGCCAGACAGAATCAGTAGAGCAGGAGTGAGGAGACTGGTCCTCCAGATGTTGTGGCACTCTAAGTGGCCCCATCCGTGGTGTCAATGGGTGTTGGAGTCCAACAACATCTGGAAGGCTGCAGGTTACCCACTCCTGCAGCAGAACTTCAGTATCGGACCTGACATGTGAATGTGCCCATTCACCTCAGTGATATCAAGCTGAGACTAGGGCTGCAACCAATCAAAGAAATTTAAATTGATTAATAGTTCAGATTTCTGTTAATTCATCTGTCAATTGCCTATGCGTAAAGCATAAATATCTCTGAAGCCGGAATCATGCGTTCTTCATTTTTAGATGACAAACAGGTATGGAATGGTATTTAACTAACTCTTATTCAGAATACACCCATTGAAATTGATGAATATGACTAAGTTAGGGCCATTCAATGGGTCTACTCTGGGTAAAATACCCAGAGTAGTTGAATACCACCCATAATGTAGCAAGCAGCATCTTAGGAGAGGCATTCATTTCTGTGCGAAAGAAAATGGGGTACCACCTCTGTTGGCCACCCACAGGTTTTTGTTTTGTTTTTATAAATGTGCATATATAATTGTAGATACATGTTTTCTGTTGAAGATACATGTTTCCGTTCTGGAACAACTTTTAGTAATATATCCATATTACTAGTTATATGTCCATCTATCATCCAAAACTGGTTTGAAGTCCATATCATGATATTGGTTTCATAGTTTCTGACCTGGCAATATACTGTGAATCATGATGTTGTGTTAGGGCTGGGTGATATTTAATCCAAAACCAGTTTCAAGTCCATATCATGATACTGGTTTCATAACCTTTGACCTGGCAATATACAGTCATACCTCATGTTACGTTTGCTTCATGTTACGTTTTTTTCAGGTTGCATTCCCGCGGTGACCCGGAAGTACCGGAAAGGGTTACTTCTGGGTTTAGCCACTCACGCATGCGCGGTAGTGCTAAATCATGCTTTGCGCATGTGCACAAGAGTCAAATCATGTTGCACACCTGTTCAGATATGGCGCTTCAGGTTGCGGGCTTTTCACGTTGCGAATGTGCCTCCGGAACGGATCCCGTTCGCAACCAGAGGTACCACTGTATTGTGAATTATGATGTGTGTGTTTGTGTGCGTTATGCAAAAATCACAATGTGGGGAAAAACGTGAAGCCAGCCAATGCCTCTCCATAGTTCCATCTTGCTTGGCAGGGGGTTGGACTAGATGGCCCTTGTGGTCTCTTCCAACTCTATGATTCTATGATTCTATATTTCAGACATTGTGATATATCAGTATATTGCCATGTTTAGCTGGTGATATATCACAAAGTAGAAAACCAGATATTGCCCAGCCCTATCCATCACACACACTGTATAGGCCTAAGGACTAAAGAGCCCTTATATAAACATTATATAGAACACAGGAAACCAATTTATACTGAGTCAGACTGGCAGTGGCTGTCCAAGGTTTTAGGCCAAAGTCTCTCCTAGCCCTGGCTGGAGATGATGAGAATTGAACCTGGAACCCCCTGCATGCAAAGCGGGGGCTCTACCAATCAGCTTCTGTTGTTGTTGTTGTTGTTCAGTCGTTCAGTTGTGTCCGACTCTTCGTGACCCCATGGACCAGAGCACGCCAGGCACCCCTATCCTTCACTGCCTCCCGCAGTGTGGCCAAACTCATGCTAGTAGCTTTGAGGATACTGTCCAACCATCTCATCTTCTGTCGTCCCCTTCTCCTTGTGCCCTCCATCTTTCCCAAAATCAGGGTCTTTTCCAGGGAGTCTTCTCTTCTCATGAGGTGGCCAAAGTACTGGAGCCTCAGCTTCAGGATCTGCCCTTCCAATGAGCACTCAGGGCCGATTTCTTTAAGGATGGATGAGTTTCATCTTTTTGCAGTCCATGGGACTCTCAAGAGTCTCTTTCAGCACCATAATTCAAAAGCATCAATTCTTTGGCGATCAGCCTTCTTTATGGTCCAGTTCTCACTTCCATACATTACTACTGGAAAAACTATAGCTTTAACTATACAGACCTTTGTCGGCAAGGTGATGTCTCTGCTTTTTAAGATGCTGTCTAGGTTTGTCATTGCTTTCCTCCCAAGAAGCAGGCGTCTTCTAATTTCGTGACTGCTGTCACCATCTGCAGTGATCATGGAGCCCAAGAATCAGCTCCTACCCTTCCCCATATCCAGATATTTGAGAGAAGAAAGAAAAGAAGAAAGAATTCCACAGCTGTCACATGGAATAAATCCCTGTCTTGCTTCAGAACGATGTGAATAATGGCAATATTGCTTAATCAGAAGCCCAATTTGAAATTAGTTGCTGAAGCCGAGCTGTGTTGTGTGTCCAAATGCTGTAAGCTAAGAGTTCTTTCCACTCTACCGGGCAACAGTAATAAGATGTGAGGTGTGAAGGAGCCTTATCTTTCTGCCTGAGGTCTCCTTTTTGCTTCCCTTGTCCTTGCAGAGCACGTTTAAGGCGACCGAACGGATTGAGTGAAAATGCTTCATTTATTTGATCGGGGCCCGATTGTACCTCCAAGGCTAAAGAACCTAGCGAGGCAAAAGAAGGGAGAAATCATCCACTCTCAGGCAGCAAAGGAGCAAGGCGCAAATCTAAGTCTTTTATGCAATTTTTTCCCATACTTCGGCCAAATCCAGATAGGCATATGAATATACAAGAATGCATGAGAAAGCACTGCATTTTAATCTTTATTTTAGAAGGAGTTAACGATATAGGAATGCTTGAAAACCGAGGAACCAACATCACACACGATAAAGGAGCTGTGTGTGATTTGGAAAAAGTGCTGAACGCTCTCTTTTCTGAAAAAAAATTATTCGCTGAATCTGCCCAAAGATTGTTGTTGGCTACAACGGAGTGAGCCTCTGGAGGTGAAGTCAAACTGCAGGAGAATCGCAGCACCTGCTGTGGCTGTGGAGACCAGTAACTCATCGCCGCTGCCTCCCACATTGTGCTTTTTGCTGTGTTAGCAGCACCAAAGTGACCTCTTCAGGGTTCAAGCCTGGGTAGTGCGTCTGGAGGTCCTGGGCTGCCCAGGCAACAAGACCCCTCTCTCGGCTTCACTGATGTGATCCAAAGGAAAGCAGAGCAATACATTCGGCACCAGCTGGGCTGCAGGAGTTGCCGGAAGGGGGCCTATAAGGCACCAGCTGGGGGGAGTGAGAAATGCTCCTATTTTCATCTCAGGAATGTTGGACGGTATGTATGTTCTGAGAGGCCAGGCAAAGATGGAGCGTGGGCCAACCCACCCCCTTTCTTGTGTAGCATCACCCAAAGGAGAGGCTTCCCTCTGGGAGATGGTGAAAAAGTCACATCACTCCTCAAACTGGGCCTAAACAAGAGTTACCACTCACTGTTGGAAAAAAAGCCTTCCATGACATTTTATTTTCTACGCCCTACCGCCACAACACATCGGGCTCGAAATAATCCGTTAAAATGATGAAGTGTGCATTTAAGGAACTAAGTACACCAATTCAAATTTGTAAAACAAGTAACCATACCAATTAAAACTGACTCGCATTGATTAATCAGCCAAACCCAATTAAAGCTTGCGGCCCTAATTTTCTCAGCTCGGCTCTGATGGTTAAAGTTGCCACTTCTCCATCCCTGCGGCATTCCTACTTTGGCAGACGATTCTCTGAGCTAAATGAAATAACTCGGTTTGCAGTTGCTGGATTTTTATTTTTAAAAAAGTCACTTGCCTGTTCACCTATGGTGAATAAGCTCCCAGGCCCTCCAAGTGTCCCTATTTTCCAGGGACTGTCCCAGATCTAAAGAGGCTGTCCCGGTTTCTGATTTGATCCCGGAAAGTCCCGCTATTCCTAAGGACATGCCCTATTGGAGAAGAGGGCATGGAGTTATGTGACCCGTGAGCCAAGGAGATAAGTAAATCTACAAACTTTAGAAGACTTCTGAAGGAAGCCCTGTATAGGGAAGGTTTTTTTGTTTTTTAATGTTCAAGGTTTTATTATGTTTTTATATATGTTAGAAGCTGACCCGGGTGGCTCGGGCAACCAGGTCAGATGGATGAGATATAATAATAATAATAATAATAATAATAATAATAGAATAGCACATCCCTATTTTTAATGGGACGCGGGTGGCACTGTGGGTTAAACCACAGAGCCTAGGGCTTGTCGATCAGAAGGTCGGTGGTTCAAATCCCCGCGACAGGGTGAGCTCCCGTTGCTCAGTCCCAGCTCCTGCTAACCTAGCAGTTCAAAAGTACGTCAAAGTGCAAGTAGACAAATAGGTACCGCTCTGGTGGGAAGGTAAACAGCATTTCTGCGTGCTACTCTGGTTCGCCAGAAGCGTCTTAGTCATGCTGGCCACATGACCCGGAAGCTCTATGCCAGCTCCCTTGGCCATTAACGTGAGATGAGTGCCGCAACCCCAGAGTCGTCCGCGACTGGACCTAATGGTCAGGGGTCCCTTTACCTTTACCTTTATTTTTATTGGAGAAATGTTGGAAGGTATGAGGTTTTCCCACAGAGACTAACCTGAAAAATGTCTGTCCCTTTTCCTTCCCTTCTCTTTTTCAGTTTATTGATCTGGTCCAACTGACTAACACAGCAGTGGAACTGAATGAAGTATTGGTGTTAAGAAAAATTGTCAATCAGCGGACAATTGGATGACCACGAGGTTCATGAGAGGGAAATCTGTTTACCAGCTTTCTCCACAGCATGCTTAATTTTATAAAACTCTGTCCATGTCTCCCCCCCCTTTTTTTTACATCAGCCCCACCTGACATTTTGCTATCATGTGCAAATTCTCGTACTGAGCAGCCTCACACCAAAGACTAATATCCGAGACCATCGTTGACCATGACAATTGGGGAGAACTGCGTCATTCAATGAGGGCATAATCCAGTTTCTGAGTGGATAATGTTCCAAGCGAAAGAGATTATACCTCCAATAAGGAAATTGGATTATTGTTGGTGAGAAAAGAAATGGGGCACCCTCTAATTATACCTGATTAAACGGTGACTTGGATATGCATGCACGCACACAAATTCTTAGCTCATGGGACACCGAAGAGGTTTCCTGTTCAAAGAGGCTGGAGATCAGAGGTCAACGATTAGCTGCAATTATTATGGAGAGAAAAAGGGACGGATTAGGCATTTGGAAGACTGCAGACAAAGTGGAAAGGCAGATGGTACCAGTGGATTTCTGGTCTTGATTTGGCAACGTTCTTCCGTCATCAGGCTTTGCACTTCCCAGCCAAAACCTGAAATTTCGAGTGCCTGAAAATCCCCCTGGTTTGGATGTTACATACTTTCCAGACGTGTCTGTTTAATATTTATTTCCTAGTTCATTCCTAATTGATTGGGAACAGTGGCTCCCAGCGGCCCCTTGGTTCTATAAACCCATCCCCACTGCCCCCCCTACCCTATAAAAAGCATTATTCAGAATAGCTGATTGCATGACTCACTCATGGTGCACTAAAATTCAAAACAGTAACAATTAATTGTACATTTATTCAAAACCCAATTAAAACAAATGCATTCAGCAGAACAGATGAACTTGGTCTAGCGATGCCAGCTTCTCAAAGTCTGATAGTCCTTTACGACGAGAGTTCTGTGAGTTCTCGCAAGATCTCTGCAGAAGCTGCCACCACTTTTCCTCACTTCTCTGGCAACAGGGGTAATTGGGAGGCCTGTGGGGGTGCAGGGTTCTACCATCTGAGGTGGTTGCCACAGTCCCCCTCACTGGTGGGACAACCCTGCTGAGCTATGTGACTCAGTACAACCTGTGGCATAGCGCGGTTTGCCAGTGCCCAGGGCGGGTGCAGAGTGCACTTGTCCAGCTTTTGCCTCCACTGCCGGATGAGTGCTCGTGCAACAGGTGGGGATGGGACACTTAGGATGTTCTTCACCCTCTGCTGCTCAGCCCCTGCTGCCGGCTGGGTGCAGAGGGCACACAATGGGGATCTCTGCTGAGGGCGGCTGGTTTGTGATCCCAAGATAGTGTTCCTGGGACAACGACCCACCCTGACCCACCCTATGCCACAGGGTATAAGCCACCTTCCAATGTTCTGAGGAAAGTGCTTGTCAAGTTCCATTGGGTGTTGCAAGTGGGGGACAAATGATTGTTCCAGATCGTTCCTTGTGTGGAGAGGCTCTATGCATGTCTTTCAGTGCAGCCACAGGTCATCTCATGAGGTGCTGTTTGCCAGTCCTCCACATGCCAAATAAATTAGCATTGGGGAGATATCGTGGTTCATGCCTAGGCTGCTTGGAAAGGCCAATAGAATCCAGCTGCCCATTGTCCATCAGACAGGATGTTTATTTAGGCATTGCAAGGCTGGTGTGACACAAGCTCAACCAACAAGTAGCTGAGAGGTGCCACACCAAATTTGAAAACAGCACAAGCATCAGGCGTGATAACCCCTAGGGGCAGATGTGTCTTCAGTCCCCTCAAAATCTGAAGGCAGGGGACATAGCACCCTCAAGAGCCAGTGTGGAGTAGTGGTTAAGAGTGGTAGACTCATAATCTGGGAAACCGGGTTCGTGTCTCCACTCCTCCACATGCAGCTGCTGGGTGACCTTTGGCTAGTCACACTTCTCCGAAGTCTCTCAGCCCCACTCACCTCACAGAGTGTTTGTTGTGGGGGAGGAAGGGAAAGGAGAATGTTAGCCGCTTTGAGACTCCTTCGGGTAGTGATAAAGCGGGATATCAAATCCAAACTCTTCTTCTTCAATATTGTGGAGGCCTAGGAGGCTGAGCGTGGAGCAGTTCAGTGGCTGGCTCCCCCTGAGAATGAGAGAGGAAGCCGTGTTTTGCTGGGCTCCATGCTGGGCCCCCTCCCAACAATGCAATGTTGTGCGTGCATCGCATGTCACTGTGTGATGTCACCGGGCACATGACATCACACACACGCAACAGATTCCCCCATCTTGGGTGCAAGACGGCACCTCTGAGAAGCATTTATACACTTACAAGCAAAGGAAAACAAAGGGTTATATATGTCCATATATGATGGCACGCTCTTCTACCAACTCTTTAATCACGAGGCATAGCAACTTTATTCTCTTTCCCTCCCTCCTGCTTCAATAGTAACAGCAATAGCTCCTGCCCACGTGTCGTTCTGTCTGTCCCCCACGGCTCTCTTGCAAATGCAACCTTCACATTCCAACCTTTGCTCGCTCAGTCCTTTCTCAGCGAAACCCCCCCCCCCACCAAATAAGCTATGCAGGGGAAGAGCTGGGTTACATTAGCATGCAGGGCTAATGCTTGAACTGCCGCTTCTAAAAATCCCAAAGTCTCTTTATTATGATCATCCGAAATGTCACAAAATAGTCAGCAAGCTTCTGAGTCAACCTAAACTCTCCATCAAGCTGCAAAGTGAGAGACAAGGAGTGAGAAAAGAAATGCTGGTTTAGTGTTGAAGCCACAATGTCTTCGCTGGTCAAATAGTCATGTTTTGTTGTATAATGTTAGAAGGGGCGTGGCCGGAGAGGAAATTAGGAATAGCCATGGACTTCAGAATTTACCGTATCAATCAAAATAGCTAAATTCTGCTCAAGGATATTTGGGCTCAGCCTTAATTTTGATTGACTTGGTGCCATCTTCCGCACTATCCTAAATTTATTTATTTGATCTAGTTATATTAGGATTTATGCCCTGCCCTTCTTGTTCTTACTGCTCAGAGAGTGGCTTACAGCAAAACAACAACACCCATTTATAAAACACGATAGCATTGCACAACATGGACAATTTGATAAAACAGAGACATGCTCAACTGATAAAGCAAAGAAATCGGGTAGAACATTAAAACAAAGATCTGATGCAATAAGTGTTGCTGTGGCGAGGGGGCGGGACAGGACGAGACCAACTGAGATTTATGGAGCCGGGTGGGGTGGGGGAGGAGATTTCTTACTGCCTTCCCAAATCTTGCTTTATTTACTTAGGTTGCATATACATCCTATATTTGATGCATCCCAAAAATAATCTTGGGAAATTTTGTTTTCCATTTTGCACACACCACCTGTGACTACTACTGATTGGATTCAGCCACCGAGCTACAGTTCCCAGCACCCTTAGCAAACAAGAGTTCCCAGCATAATCCGAGGGAGGGGTAATCATATGATTTACATGTATGGCATATATGCAGCCTTAGTCTGGATCCAACTCACTGTTCCCAAGCTGTTTGGACTCTGTGTGCTTTAGATGTGCTTTAAATATGCACGTGGTTTGTTTGCAACCTTAGACAATGGTTTAATGCTTTGCCACAAACTATCATTATACAGTGGTACCTCGGGTTACAGACGCTTCAGGTTACAGACGCTTCAGGTTACAGACTTCGCTAACCCAGAAATAGTACCTCGGGTTTAGAACTTTGCTTCAGGATGAGAACAGAAATTGTGCGGCGGCAACGGGAGGCCCCATTAGCTAAAGTGGTGCTTCCGGTTAAGAACAGTTTCAGGTTAAGAACGGACCTCCAGAATGAATTAAGTTCTTAGCCCGAGGTACCACTGTGCTTCCTTTCCTCCTAGTGGGCACTGATGTAAATGTTACTGTTTGCTTCATGTTATGTAAACTGCAGCACAATTTCATCTGAACGTCAGACTTTGGCACTGCATTTTTCTAAATGGTTTTGTGGAAGAACTTAAGTATCAGGAAGTCCACTGTAATAAACTCCCAAAAGGGAGTGTAAGATTTGCTTCTGATGCACAGGGATATTTCACACCATTGTCAAAGCAGGGAGAGCTCGGTGACATTTGCAATTAATACGGGCATGGGAAATTTAACCAAACGAGAAGCCACAACCCGATTCCATGTGCGGGAGTGGTGAAATGGCCTATTGGCTGGTGTCTTTTTCTGCGTTTCCAACTCTGGCTTTCTTCACAGATGAAGCCGCTGTATTTTAGCTGAACAGCTGTAAACCAACAGGTGAAGCCATCGAAGGTGAAAAGCCATCCTCACTGCCTTTTGCTTAACAGTCCCTTTGACAGAGACCGTTCAACTTTAAGCACCGTGGGAAAGTAGAAGCACCAAAATGGATCTCCGGGGGCCACGCTCTGAAAAGCTTCTGTCGAGAAGTGAAGTTACAGGGAACCAGGCACAGGGCCTTCTCGGTAGTGGCGCCCACCCCATGGAATGCCCTCCCATCAGATGTCAAGGAGATAAACAACTATACAACTTTCTGAAGACATCTGTACCAGGAAGCTTATAATGTTTGATGTCTCCCTTTGTTTTTATATTATGTTGGAAGCTGCCTAGAGTGGCTGCGGCAACCAAGTTGAATGTGTGGGGCATAAGTTAAAACAACAACAACAACAACAACAACAACAACAACAATAATAGCCGCCTCACTCTGAGGAAGCACCCCATCCTTTGAGTGAGTTGCGGTGGTCCTAGAGAACCTTATGGGAGCATCACTGTGTAGAAGTGGCACTTCATGGTGGGTAGATGCCCTCACAACCACAGCAGTAGATGCAGGGACAGTTAATCACAGCAGCCATAGTCAAAACAAAACAAAATAAAAATTCCTTCCAGTAGCACCTTAGAGACCAACTAAGTTTGTTCTTGGAATGAGCTTTCATGTGCATGCACACTTCTTCAGATACACTGAAACAGAAGTCACCAGACCCTTATGTATAGTGAGAGAGTGGGGAGGGGTATTACTCAGAAGCGTGGTAGGAATGGGTGATTGGCTGACGGGTGTGGAAAACCTGTTGACGACTCCTAACGACTGCAATTTTTACAGGGTCTTACAGGGAAAGGCAAGGGGTGAGATGGCTAAAGATAGCTTTGTCATGTATAATGAGATAAGAATCCAATGTCTTTGTTCAGACCAGGTTTCTCCATGGTTTTAAGTTTGGTGATTAGTCAGGGTGAGCAGTGTGGCTGGCCATAGCAAGGCCAGGGCAAGAGGCAGGCCTGTGGGAAGATCACCCACCGACAATTCTGATCCATCAACTCTTTCCAGCACACCCTCCAACATTTCTCTAATGAAAATAGGGATGTCTTATTTAATGGTATCTGAAGAAGTGTGCATGCAAACGAAAGCTCATGCCAATAACAAACTTAGTTGGTCTCTAAGGTGCTACTGGAAGGATTTTTTTTTTAAATTAATTTAATTTAATGATGATGATGATACTTTCATTGTTTATATCCCACCCATCTGACTAGGTTGCCCCAGCCACTCTGGGCAGCTTCCAACATATATAAAAACATATTAAAACATTAAACATTAAAAAAACACACCCACCCAACTTCTCCATACAGTGGTACCTCTGGTTATGGACGGGATCCGTTCCAGAGATCCGGTTGGATCCTGAGGTTTCCACAACCAGAGGTGCCTGTTCTACACATGTGCGTGGCGTGATAGAGCTATTCTGCGCATGTGCGCGGCGCATAGAGTGCTTCTGCGCATTCGCAAGTGGCGAAACCTGGGAAAATACTTCCGGGTTTGCTGCTTTCACAACCCAAAGTTTACGTTACCCGAGAGTAACATAAGCGGAGGTTCTACTGCACAGTCGTACCTCAGAAGTTGAACGGAATCCGTTCCAGAAGTCCATTCCACTTCCAAAACTTTCGAGAAACAAGGCGCGGCTTTCGATTGGCTACAGGAAGCTCCTGCAGCCAATTGGAAGCCGCGGAAGCTGCGATGGATGTTGGGGTTCCAAAGAACGCTCACAAACTGGAACAATCACTTTTGGAGTTCGGGAGCCAAAATGTTCGACTTGCAAGGCGTTCAACTGCCGGGGTACAGCTCTCAAAGGCTGCCCTCAGATATCTTCTAGAAGTTGCATGGTTACTTATCTCCTTGGTTGGAGGGTCACATAACTCCATACCCTCCAACATTTCTCCAATGAAAATAGGGATGTCCTAAGGAAAAAGTGAGATATTCCGGGATCAGAAACTGGGTGGTCGGCTTCTGTGAATCCGTGACTGTCCTTGGAAAATAGGGACACTTGGAGGGTCTGCACCAGTGCTTCATTCTAGGGCTGGATAGTAGTTTGCTCTAAATTATATCTGCATAGATCCATGGGGAAGGAATGGCTCTTATAATAAATGCTTATATCAGGGTTCATTTAGGGCCATGGGCACATTTTTGAGCAAATGCCATGAGCACCTCTCCATTTAAACACTTCAACAGAGCGTTGCAAAATACACAGAGCTGAAAGAGGAAGTGGGGAAGATTGCCACTCTTGCAACATCCTCCTTCAGTTCGATGTCCTTTTCCAGGGAAGGGGAGGAAACCGCCTTTGGACCGAAAAGTGATATGTAAATAAAATATAACAGCAACAGGAAAGCTCAGTCGGTAGAGCACGAGACTCTTTATCTCAGGGTCGTGGGTTCGAGCACCACGTTAGACAAAAGATTCCTGCATTGCAGGGGGTTGGACGAGACGATCCTCATGGTCTTTTCTGACTCCACAGTTCTGTGATTCTATGTATAGGATTGCCCTGTAAAACAGCAGGGAAATGAAATAAAAAATATATAATGATCAACAATATTTTAAACAGAGATCTTAAAAAGTATAGGGCACAGCCTTCTTCTTCTTCTTCTTCTTCTTCTTCTTCTTCTTCTTCTTCTTCTTCTTCTTCTTCTTCTTCTTTGCTCAAAAGCCTAAAAAAAGGAAGAGTCCAACCACTGAATGGAGGGTTGTTTAAGAAGGGTTGAGATGAGCCTCTCTTGGCAAAATATTTCTCGCTGTATTCAGTTTCAGTTGAAATCTCTTCTTCTTAATTATCTTTAAATTGAGAATCTCATGTTGCCAACCCAAGCTCTTAAACTGCAAGCTGTTAGCATCACCTCTGAAGTTTCATCTTAATCGGAATGACTACTGGGGTGCTCCCAGACTGTGACTGCTTTGTGGGTCGCATACCAGGTTGTGCAATTGAAGTGAATTTGCAAACTCTGGGGCAATAAACCAGTTCCACTGCAAAATCTGGACTTTTTGTAGTCAGGAAAGTGATGGTAAACCACTGGGAAGTGTCAGCTAATGGTAGCTTGACATGACATTGCATAGCTTCTCTGAAAACAATTTCAGAATCAATGTGCCAAATGAACGATGGAATATATGTATAAGTAAAAAACTTAGAACCATTTCCACTTTTCATCTGGTCACACTAGTAGAGGTAGAAAGCTGACCCTCCAGATATTGAAGAATCCTGATGAAAACATAAAATGCCAGTATTGGCTTATTTGTCCACAGTGCGACATGCTTGCAAAAAGGCTTATGGAAGTTTAGAATGCACTAATGGAACCATTAATGGAACCACTAATGGAAGGCAGTGAGAGATTTCACTTTCGTGGGCTCCATGATCACTGCAGATGATGACAGCAGTCACGAAATTAAAAGACGCCTGCTTCTTGGGAGGAAAGCAATGACAAACCTAGACAGCACCTTAAAAAGCAGAGACATCAACTTGCCGACAAAGGTCCGTATAGTTAAAGCTATGGTTTTCCCAGTAGTAATGTATGGAAGTGAGAGCTGGACCATAAAGAAGGCTGATCGCCGAAGAATTGATGCTTTTGAATTATGGTGCTGGAGGAGACTCTTGAGAGTCCCATGGACTGCAAGAAGATCAAACTTACCCATCCTTAAAGAAATCAGGCCTGATTGCTCACTAGAAGGAGTCGGACATGACTGAACGACTGAACAACAACAATGGAACCAGAGTTTCCAGATCATGAGAAGTAATCATTTCACTAGTCGGACCTCCTTCAAATGACTGTGTCCAGTTCTGAGTGCTAGGTCAGACAAGTCCTACAAGGAAAGTTTGGGTGTGTTTTGTCTGGAGAAGACAAGATTGAAGTGGGGAATGGACATGACAGCATTCTCCAAACCCCGAAGGGTTGCCACATAGAAGAAGGCAAAGCTTTGCTCTCTGGTTCTTTAGAGGGCAAGACAGGACCTAAGGGGCTGAAATTAGAGGAGAGCAGTTTCCAACACAACTCCAGAATAAACTTCTCAACAGCAAGAGCTGCTCAACAATGGAGGGCAGTGGGCTCTCCCTCACTGGAGGTCTTCGTGCAAAAGCTGGATGGCCATGTGTTGGGGATGCACTAGCTCTTGGTTTCCTGCATAGAGCAGGAAGTTGGCCTAGGTAGGCCTACAGAGTCCCCATCAACTCTATGGTTAGTCTCACGATTTTCCTTATGAAAATCACCCCTCCTTTGAGGTAGGGGAAATGCATGGACACTTGCACATTTCTATAACAGGTCATCAGGGGAAATGGTGGTGAATTTATCCCACCTATCCTCTAGTGCTGCAGTCACAATCCAAATCAGCACTTATTTTAACTTAAAAAAGGAGAGAAATGGGGTGTCTAATCACAGTGGCAACCAGTGGTGTGCGCTCAGTGGACTAGAGAGGCTAGCCTTCTTAGGTGTTCCTGTTAAAATTGAGTATTAAAGCTCCAGGAAGTTTCTGCCCAGCTAAGGGAGGGAGGTGTGAAGCTCTGACAGGGTCCAAGAGCCCCCCACCACCTTCCCAAAGCCTACCAGGAAGGCTCCAGCTTCCTGTCAGAGCCCTGGTATCTCCTTCCCAAAGCCCAGGAAGCGCCTGCCCAGTTTAGGGAGGGAGGGTGTGATGGTCACACATCGTGCAATGTCAGAACATCGCAACATCAGCCTCCCCAATCGCTTTTGCAAGCTGGTGCCTCCGGCCCTAACTGTTCCCCTACGAAAAAAATTCACAGCACGCCACTGGTGGCAACCATTTCCTCAAAGCACACCAGGTAGAGGATATTTGCAATTTCAGTTTATGTTTGATTGTTCCTCCCAGAGAGCCGTGCCCCAACCAGAACTTGGCCACCGTCCCAAAAAGTAACACATCGCTGAGTGAAACACTGAGAGTTGAGCCTGTTTCCGTTTGCACTCAATCATCTGCAAAGCGTGTCTTATTGCCTTTTAATGGGAACACGGCACAGAGCGACATATCAAATGAAGCCGCCTTTGAAGGCAAATGGCTTACTTAGACGGCAAAGCCTGCTGAGTTAACATATAAGGGGATCTCCCTAAAGAATGGTGTTTAGCATGTTGTTATTCACGTCGGATAAAGGGCAAGCAACTGCCTAAGGACCAGTCTCCAGTTTCGGAACGCTTCTATGACCGCAAAGCTTGCATATGCTGCTGATCCAGGATCCCTACAGAGCAAAAACATTTTGTAGGGGAAAGAACAAGAAACCTCTTTAGCGGTGCACGATTTCCACTGCTTATATAGCCGTAATTGGGGTCTGCTCTGCAACTTGCCCTCAAATCCACGAAATGTAAAGCATGGAATCCTGTCCAAGTTTTTGGTTCATCTCAATTTAGGTCACTTTTATTTTATTTTATTTTATTTTATTGATTGTTATAATTTGACAAAAGGGAAAAACATCTTAGTCCAACTGTTATTGTATGGCATTACAAAATAAAATTTTACATACAGCGTTATCTTGTCTGTATTTTGTCTTTTGTATCTTAATTAATCCCCTTTCAACAAAGGAAGGGAGGGAAAAAAAGAAAAAGAAAAAAGAAGGGAAAAAAGAGAAAAAGAAAAACAAAAGAAAAATAAAACACCCCTATATATATATAAACTTGCATACCTTCATATTAAAAAAAATAATAGTTCCACTAGTCCGACTTCCTGTCAAATCCCTTTGCACCTACCTCTCTTAATACAGAATGTGATCCAAACAATAAACCTTCATATATAAATTTCCCCATACATTCTTGAACATTATACATCCGAAATTTCCAGCACGTATCCTTCATTTAACACTCAAAAGCTGGCATGGAAGCAAAGCTGTTGTTATATTTTTGTACATGTCTCATATATATATATCCCATTTTCCCACAAATTTCTGCTTGGAATTTCCTCTAAGACTGTTGGTTAATAAGGCCATTTCAGCGTATTCTTGTAATTTACTCTGCCATTCTGAAATTTTGGGGAGTTTCTGGTCTTTCCAACCTTTTGCTACCAATATTCGAGCCGCTGTTGTTGTATATTTTTCAATTTAGGTCACTAGGGCAGATGGTCGCTAAGGACTTGCGGAGACAGTCTGCTGTTTCCCCCCCTCCCTTCTTTGAGCAAGCAAAGGGGCTTCCTGCTGCTGTGGATGCTGGGTTTTGAATTACAGCCACATTCCCATACAAATATGACCTGACCTGCACCTCTTGAACTCTAGTGTGGCACAGAACATACCCACCGCCTGCCGGATTTCACACTTCTCTGACCATGGCAGCAAAGTTCTCAAAAGCTTAAACATGATATATACCGTATTGGCCCGAATATAAGCCGTACCTACAAATAAACCACACCTTTAAAATTCAAGTGGGGGAGGGGGTTAAGGAAAAACAAAACCAACCAATACCCGAATATAAGCCGCTCCCTTAAAATTCAGCAGGCACTCACACCCGTTCCGTATTACAGCATGTCTATTTCAGCAGCGATATCGTAAAAACCAATTTTTGCAAGGTCGCGAATTTAAGGCGCACTTTAAGTTTTCGCGGTCAGAATTTGGGGGAAAAAGTGTGGCTTATATTTGGGACAATACGGTATATATGTAAAGATGTTTTTCTTTAAATAAATAAACAAATAAAGGAATTGTGCATTTAAAGAGTTCTTTTTAAGTTGCAGAATAATGAGAAAATGGAACAAATCAGAATTAGGAGGAGGGTAGAATCATAGAATCATAGAGTTGGAAGAAACCACAAGGGCCATCCAGTCCAAACCCCTACCAAGCAGGAAACACCATCAAAGCATTCCTGACAGATGGCTGTTAAGTCTCCGCTTAAAGACCTCCAAAGAAGGAGACTCCATCACACACCTTGGCAGCAAATTCCACTGCCAAACAGCTCTCACTGTCAGGAAGTTCTTCCTAATGTTTAGGTGGAATCTTCTTTCTTGTAGTTTGAATCCATTGCCCCGTGTCCGCTTTTCTGGAGCAGCAGAAAACAACCTTTCTCCCTCCTCTATATGACATCCTTTTATATATTTGAACATGGCTATCATATCACCCCTTAACCTTCTCTTCTCCAGGCTAAACATACCCAGCTCCCTAAGCCGTTCCTCATAAGGCATCGTTTCCAGGCCTTGGACCATTTTGGTTGCCCTCCTCTGGACACGTTCCAGCTTGTCAGTATCCGTCTTGAACTGTGGTGCCCAGAACTGGACACAGTATTCCAGATGAGGTCTGACCAGAGCGGAATACAGTGGTACTATTACTTGCCTGGATCTAGATGCTATACTCCTATTGATGCAGCCCAGAATTGCATTGGCTTTTTTAGCTGCTGCATCACACTGTTGACTCATGCCAAGTTTATGGTCTACCAAGACTCCTAGATCCTTTTTACATGTACTGCTCTCAAGCCAGGTGTCACCCTTTCCAATGTGATTGAGGAAGGCATTGGATTCTGCAGAGATGGAAAAAAATGAGCAACTTTTGCATGGTCTAGTGCAATGGTTAGCGTGTCTTCAGTCAAGGAGACCTAGATTCCAATTCCTGATTGGCCATGAAGCTGACTGACAGGCCTGGGGCCAATCATTGCCTCAGCCTGACCTCCATCACTTGCTTGTGGAGGAAATATTCATGATTCAGCCACAACTGCTGTTGCTGCCAGACAGAGGGTCACAGAGAGCAGAGAGCCCCTTCTGATACACCTCTTTACATTTCCCCCCAAACCAATGTGAGAAGGAGTCAACTTATTTCGTGACTGGGAGCTAGGGCTGTCAGTCACAGAACTACCCAAATGTCCTTGCTCCTCCCACTCCTCTCTGTCCAGTGTTTTTCATTTGTAGGTAGTTGGGGAGAGGTTTAAAAATATATCAAATTGGCGAGAAAAATAAAATAAAAGCATCCATTGAAACTTTGGGGCCAACATTATTTGTTGTGGACCTCTTTGGACCCAAATTTATTTAAATCCCAAAGCTGTCCAAATATAGGATCGCTATATAAACTGAGAGTCCCATGGACGGCAAAAAGATCAAACCTTTCCATTCTTAAAGAAATCAGCCCTGAGTGCTCACTAGAAAGACAGATCCTGAAGTTGAGGCTCCAGTACTTTGGCCACCTCATGAGAAGAGAAGACTCCCTAGAAAAGACCCTGATGTTGGGAAAGATGGAGGGCACAAGGAGAAGGGGACGACAGAGGATGAGATGGTTGGACAGTGTTCTTGAAGCTACTAACATGAGTTTGGCCAAACTGCGAGAGGCAGTGAAGGATAGGCGTGCCTGGCGTGCTCTGGTCCATGGGGTCACAAAGAGTCGGACACGACTGAACGACTGAACAACAACAACAAAATATAAACTGGAAAATACTGGTGGGGATTTTTTTTTATGTCGATCGCACAACTTTTTGGATGATTGCACCCCCCCAAAAAAAGCTGAGCATCTGTGTCCCGATTTTTAATTCTTGAAATATGGCAACCTTATCCAAATTTCTCCAAAGAAGGGCTCTTCAGTTCAGATTCATGCTTCATCCAAAAGACGTTCACTTACCTACCAAGTGCCTGTGACATAAATGTAATAAATCTCAAGAAAATGATAGGTTGATAGTGTCAGTGTTAATGATAAATAGCTTATATTTATTAGTGTTTCTTTCTTTTAAAAAAATGTTACAGAGGCAATAGTTATCAATCGTCTTCTTTTTAATACTGCCTGTTCACTCTCTAAGGTTACGTTGATAAAGTATCTGTGGTCTATTTTCTAAATCATGAGCATTTTGAGTCTGTGATTCTATCTTGTATAGAGTCAGACAATCGTTCCCTCTAGCCCAATACTGTCTCAGTGCCGTCTTTACTATATAAACACTGGGAGAAACATTCCCCACTCCTTATAGTTTCACTTGGGGGTGATGGGATGTCAAAAAATCCTTTAGCTCTTGGGACTGTGGAGGGGAGGCTTGATCTAGGGACTGTCTGAGCACTTTTACCCCAGCTCAGTCATTTGCAAGCATCTGCAAGTGTCTTTGGTTGCCTCTCAAGTTGGGCTATCTCATCAGTTGTCAACATGAACTTTGCTGACCCCTGAATTAAATAGTCACACTAGCGGGAGGAAATACCATGAATCTCATTAGCAGAACAGGACATTGTCCCCTCCAGGGGCGTAGCAAGGTAAATTAGTACCCGGGGGCAATTTTTTTTGTCACCCCGCCCCCCAGGCATGGGAAGGTCAGGTGGTACCCAGTGCGGAAAATTTCTTGTCAACCCCCCCATTGATTCCCCCCCTGCAAAAATGGTTTTACGTTATTTCATATTTTCTTACAAAGGAATAATAACAAGTAATAATAATAATAATAAAACTTTTGTTTATATCCCGCCCTCCCCGGCCGAAGTCGGGCTCAGGGTGGCTAACATCAGGTACATAACATTGGTATGAAATCAAACAATAATTAAATTACCTCCTAAAAAATCTCAAAATCAAATTAAAGTCTAATTAGATGGCTTTCCACAGGGTTAGGGTTGGGAACAGTAAGTGCTCCACTGAACTGAAATTTCAGCCTTCACGACATAGGAAAACAGCCAAGTGAACAGCTATTTTGGTGGAGGAGGGTCAAGATATTAACCGATATGCATGAAATTTCATATATAGCTATATAATCCCTAGTATAGTAAGATACAGTGGTGCCCCGCTAGACGAATGCCTCGCTAGATGAAAAACTCGCTAGACGAACGGCATTCGCTAGCGGAAGGCAGCCCCGCAAGATGAAAAAGTCAATGGGGCTGCCTCGCAAGACGAAAAAAAATTTTTTTCGTCGCAGAAACCTCCGCGCTGCATTGCCGCTTCGCTACACGAAAAATTCGCTCTACGAAATCACTCGTAGAACGAATTAATTTCGTCTAGCGGGGCACCACTGTAAGACCTTCGGAGCAGGCATTTTCAAAAAAATAGATGCAATTTCCCCCCCCCCCCCCCAAAAAATTTCGAAATCCCCCCCCCAAATGTCCCTTGATAATTTGTCACCCCCTCCATTATGGAACCCGGGACGGAACACCCTCCCCGTCCCCCTTGCTATGCCCCTGGTCCCCTCTCCTTCCCCCATGCCCACAAATTGGCTTGCAGAGGTTGGATGAAACCCCTGAAAAAGTGCTAGTGCGGTGCTTTAAATGTTTGGTGCAAATGTGGCCCTGGAGTAGCGTACATTGGGAAATTGCAGGTGGCCTTCCTAAGGCTAGCTGGTCCAATGCAAAGGCAATGGCCAGAGAACCATTCTTGGGATTGCAGTTTGGGTGGCCACCAACTCGTGGCTCACATTAATAACATGTTTGGTGACCTCTAGGGAATCTTGAGTGGTTGCTTCGTGTGGGGTGCTGAGACCACACTGTACTTAGACTGCCTAGTTCCTGGGTTTATTTAGCAACTTTCCTGCCGAAGAGACTCCATGTACTTTTGAAGCTACATGCTGAATTCATGAGCTTTCCGCCCACTGTTGGACTTTTCCAGTCACCTCTGGGAGGGTGGAGGCAGCTGGTTAGTAGGGAGAGAGAGAAAGAAAGTAAGTAAAAAATTGGCAGCCCCCGAAAAAATGTATTGAGAGTAATAGAGAAAGGGCTGCATTATTCATGAGGTGTCATTTTTGATTTGCGTCAGATGACATATTTTCCTTCATTCGTCCTAATTACCAATACTGCTTTGTGAAACAGAATTTTTTTGTGGGAGGGGGGGGTAATATTTATGCCTGTCAAAAGGCATATTTATGTCATCCCGCATAATTATCAATTTGTGGAACTACATCATCGCTTCTTCTGGAGATGTCACTTTGAATTATTTGGAAGGTATAAATCTGCAAAATGCAAGGGATTTCAGTAGTAGTATTTCATTAAAAATGTACTGCATAGGTTCGCTGGGTAGCTCTATTTTTTTTTTAAAGAAACCTACCAGACACTTTTTATAATTATTTTGTCCCCAAAAATGCCATCTTGCATTATGAATTAGTTGCCTGCTTAAAGGAGCTGACTGTTTTCCTGGTTTTCCTGTTGTGCGTCAATAAATTTACTGACACTTTTTTTTTTTTTTTGCATGGGAGGACTAATTATTATTATTATTTTTTTTAAAGGTGTTAAGAAACTTTATTTAAATTTTAAATTAAAATATACAAATCCATAAAACAAATTGAGAAAGAAAAAAAAATACATAGTAATCAAAACAAGCATATCTTACTCCCATACCCCCTCCCCCCCTCTGACTCCCCTCCAGCAACATTTCTTCTTCTGTCATAAATCCTTTTCACAATATGCATTCTGTATTATCATTCTTTATAATACATTTTCTTATCTTCTTAATCTCTTTTTTCCCTTTATTCATCTCCATATCTCTTAATCTAGACATGCAAGCACATCATCCCTTGAGTAATGTTTGGCCATATATTCCTCATAGCATATCCATTCGTTTTTTAAATTTTGCTTTGATGTATTCCTTATTGCCGCTGTTAATTTTGCCATTAATAAATACTCATTCAATTTACAGATCCATTCCTCTTTTGATGGTGCCTTTTCATCCTTCCACTTAGCTGCTATGACTACCCTGGCTGCTGTACTAGCATATAAGAATACTTTTTCCTTCCCTTTTGGTATGTCTTCATCTATTAAACCTAACAAATATGCCTCAGGCTTTTTCATTATTGACTTTTTCATCATTTTTTTCATTTCCTCATGCACCGATAGCCAGAAAGATTTAATTTTCTCACACCACCACCACATGTGCATCATAGTTCCTATTTCCTTATTGCATTTCCAACACATGTTGCTTTTTGATTTATATATTCTGGCTATCTTTACAGGCGTTAGGTACCATCTGTAATACATTTTTATGAAGTTTTCTTTAATATTATATGAAGCTGTAAATTTAATAGTTTCTTTCCATAATTTGTCCCACTGCTCAAGATAAATTACCGAATTGACATCTTTTGACCATTTTATCATTACTTCCTTCACTCCCTCATCCATCAAATCCCAATCCAAAAGTAAATTATAAGCTCTTGATAATAACTTCTTACTACTTTGAATCACTTCTCTTTCAAATTTAGACTTCTCCTTCGGGAAACCTTTTCTTTTATCAGCATTAAACATGCTTACAAGCTGCATATACTGCCATCTATCAATCTCAAATCTTCTTATGTCCTCAAAGGTCCTCAACTTATACTTGCCTTGTTGATCTTCTATCAATTCTCTATAACTTGGCCAAATCTTCCTTGTATTCATTTTTTTCCTTACTATGGCTTCTACTGGTGAAATCCATAATGGTGTTTGACATTCTATGTATCTTTTATATTTGTTCCATACTTTAAATAGGGCTCCTCTTATAATATGATTCATAAATTCTTTATTTACCTTAACTTTATCATAGTTCAAATATGCGTGCCATCCAAATCTGCAGTTAAAACTTTCTAAATCCAGCAGTCTAGTTTTCTCCAACCTTATCCATTCCCTTATCCAGACCAGGCATTCCGCCTCATAATATAACTGCAGATTTGGTAGCGCCAATCCTCCTCTGTCCTTCCTATCTGTCATCAATTTATACCTTACTCTGGGCTTCTTTCCTTGCCATATAAATTTAGTGATATCTCTTTGCCATTCTTCGAAACAATTTTCCTTGTTTATGATTGGTATAGTCTGAAACAAATACAGCATTTTTGGTAGCACACTCATCTTCACTATTGATACTCTCCCCAATAAGGATAGTTGTAATCTACTCCATCTTTCCAAATCGTGTTTTATCTCTTTCCATATTTTCTCATAGTTATTTTTAAATAAATTTATATTTTTCATTGTTATATCAATGCCTAAATATTTAGCTTTCTTGACTATTTTTAATCCCACCCTTTTTTCTAAATCATTTTGTTCTTTTTCTGGCACATTTTTAATCAAAAGTTTAGTTTTCTCCCTATTTAATTTAAATCCCGTTATTTTGCCAAAATCCTTTATGATTTCTGTTACCTTGGCAATACTTTTCTCTGGATCTTCTGTCGTTATTATTATATCATCAGCAAAAGCCTTTACTTTAAATATCTCTTTTCCCAATTTTATTCCTCTAATATCATCATCTTCTCTTATTTTAATTAACAATATTTCCAATGCTAAAATAAATAACAACGGCGAAAGAGGACATCCTTGCCTGGTGCCCTTTTCCACTGGGAAGCCTTCTGTCCTATTTCCATTTATTATTAAATTTGCAATTTGATTCTCATATATAGATTTTATTCCTCTACAGAAATCTTCTCCTACTGATGTCAACTCCAGTACCTTCTGTAGAAAGCATTTTGAGAGATTGTCAAACGCTTTCTCTGCGTCTATCAATATAAATGCTGCCCTTTTACTAGGATTTAAATCTAAATATTCTATCAAATCGATTATTGTTCTTGTATTTGTTTTAATATGTCTATTTGGCAGAAATCCTGCCTGATCTTCATGAATGACATCTTTCAAAACTAATTTCAACCTGTTGGCTAATATGCTCGCAAATATTTTATAATCATTATTAAGTAATGAAATAGGTCTATAATTCGTCATAAGTTCCCTATCTGTACCTTCTTTATGTATTAACGTAATATTGGCTTCTTGCCATGACTTTGGGATAGTTCCTTCTTTCAAAATCTTATTCATTAGTGTTTTTAGTGGTACCATTATGGCTTCCTCCAGTCTTTTGTAATGTAATGCACTTAAACCATCCGGGCCAGGTACTTTTCCTATTTTCATATTTACAATTGCTTTATGAACCTCCATCGTCGTTATTGGTTCATTTAAGTATTTCATTTGTTCTTCACTTATTTTTGGGATTTTTTCGTTTTGTAAATATTTCACTATTTCGTGTTCAGATTCTTGGCCATTTTTATATAAATTTGTAAAGAAATTCAAAAAACCTTTCTTAATTTTTTCTTCTGTATCTAATATTTTCCCCTGGTATGTTATTTTATTTATTTGTCTTTCCCTCTGCCTTTTTTTTATCTGCCACGCTAATAGTTTCCCGGGTTTATTTCCCAGTTCAAATTGTTTCTGTTTCATCCACTTGATTTTATTTTCTATCTCATTAGACAGCAATGTAGATAATTGGGATTGTAATAATTTGCCTTTTTGAATTAACTCTTTATCTTTTGGTGATTTACTCAATGACTTCTCATTCTTTTCTATGTCGTCTTGAATTTGCTTCAATTTAGATTCTCTTATTCTTTTTAATAATACATTTTGTTTTATATAAAAGCCCCTCATAAATGCTTTCCCTGCATCCCACACTGTTCTTATATCCACATCTTGTGTGATATTGATTGCAAAGAATTCTTTCATCATCTTTTGTGCTTCTTTTACAATTTTATCATCATTTAACAGTCCCTCATTCATTCTCCAACTTTTATTTATTGGGAGGACTAATTAAACTGGTGAGAGCCCCCGATGGGTGTAAACTGAAGCTGCAGCCCACATATGCAAATCCTATGCTCCTTGTCTTTAGGATCTGTCTGAAGAACCCCCTCCTCTTGTATGAACCCCCCTCACTCCCCAATATCATCCAATGAGCCTCTGCTCCAGATCCTCTGGTGACAAGGAACAGGGCCTTTTCAGTGGTGGCCCCTGTGCTATGAGATTATTTTCCCTAAGAGATTATTTCTCCTTTATGTTATTTAGGAAGCTTATGGATATCTTTATTTTTAGGAAGACTTTAAGGACTCCTCTTTATTTCTTTCATTAGGTCTCTGGCATGTTGCAGTGGTTAGAGTGTCAGACCAGGAGAGGGGAGAGCCGGGTTTAAATCCCCATTCAGACATGAAGCTAAACAAGTAGCTTTCAACCAGTTGCTCTCTTAGCCTAGCTTACTTAACCGTAAGGACAAAATTGGGACGGAGAAGCCACACATGCTAAAGCTTAACAACAATGGAGTCTACAGAGTCTCTGGAACACCTATTGATTTCTTTATCTGAAAAAAGGCTACCAGAGTGGCTTACATTAATCAGTAGTGTGACAGCCTCTGCTTTCAAGATGCACAAGGAAAAAAAGAGATGTAGGGAAGAGGCAGGAGGAAAACACTCTTAAGATTACAGTTTGTGTAACAACTCCACACCCGTTACACTGTGAACAAAATTGACACAGAAGACTTAAAAGAGTCCAGCAACCTTACGTGTCCAGATCTAGCCAATACTGATGCTAAGAAATTTCCTGGTTATATTGGTTTCCCTCTGTTGGCCAGAGTTTGGTGGTAGAGCATCGAGGGACTCTGTTCCCAGGCATCCTGACACATGGTCTTCTAAAGGCACAGGATTATAAGGAGCTGCTTTGTGGAGACAGACCATTGGTCCATACCTGTCAACTGCCCCTGGGAAAAAAGGGACATTCCGTTTTTTCTCACAAGAGGACAGTGGCCCAGATGGCCACCATGATCTCACGTGATTTTGGGCTGCACTTTCTCGAACACGGTGCCCTGAAATGCACATTTTGGGGCGCCGTGCCTGGAAAAAAAACACGTTTTGGGGGGTGATGATCTTGCGTGGGTCAGGTGACTCACACAGGAGTGAGGACCAGGAAGATGCAGGGGAAGGCTATTGATGGTGAGTAGTAGCCAAGATAGCTACAACTGGTTGGTTAGAGTCTGGTGCTGAGAATGAGCGTTCCCCACATCAAATGGGGTGCGCATGTTGCGAGGTTGCGGGGAGACCCGATGAATCACGGTGGCAGCTCCTGGCAGTTGGTTTGGCTTCGCCTTCCCAGGTTGAGATACCTGTGGACTCCACCTACTCTAGCAGCCGCCCAATCCCGGCTGGGGAGGTGTTGCCAGGGGGATTGGCCAGGTAGAAGGAGGGATTATACAGTACACACAATAGAACTTGAGTCATACCTGGGAAGCGGCCGTTGGGATTCAAAGCTTCCCCACCCTCCACTCCCTCAATTGACGCTTACTTTGCAGGTTTAACCACCTTTTTTCCACAGCCACGCAGGCGCTGCTATGAAAAGGTCGCTGTTGAAGGGCCGGAAAGGAATTTCCCTGCATTGGCAGGTTTCGCCTTTCCCGTAGCAATTCGTCACAACTTTGGTGGTTGCAGGCCTTGGGCAGAATCCTTTAGTCATTTACGGGATTGGGAGGGGCGTGTGGCGGTGACCCCTGCCCCCATTGCGGTGGCGATAACAGGGTTCCCGTTAAAGGGGTCTCAGGGGGAGGCATTGACCAAACGCCCAGGGTCGTCACTGCCAGCGGCAGCGAACATAGGGGGGTGGGCTATCTGCTTGAACATATGTTCTCCAGACTAGCCCACTTCCCAATCATGCTGGATAACCCTGAAGTTACCCAGAACCCCGGCTGGGGGGCTGGGAAGGATAAACGCCCAATGCCTGAACCAAAGTCTTCCTACATCTGAAATATTAATAAAGTTGTGGCCAATTTAATCCCATAGAACGTTGTCATGAGTCATTATTTCCCTCAGGGGCTGCCCCGGGGTATGGGGGGACTTTGCCTGACTGTGCAATGACAAGGTTGCAGGTTCAATCCCCGTATGGAATGTCTGCATATTCCTGCAGATGATCCTCAGGTTCCCTTCCAGCTCTACAATTCTATGATTCTATGGCACCCTGGATTTGGGCTACGTTGTGTTGGAAGGTGTGTTTGTCCCATCTAGCTCAGCCTTGTCTATGTAAGGACTGGGTTAACCTCTTTCAGCCCAAACTTGGACAAACTTGCAAGGGCCACATTGCATCGGTGGATGAGGCCAAGGGCAAAATTGCACAGAGCAACCAAATTGAATTTTTACTTTTGCACAGTAGCCTAGTTTGTACACACACTCGGACAACCCTGTCTGTCCTCCAGCCCCAGACAGGCAAGATGCATCAAGCGCACACTAGCAGGATGAGGAAGGGGTGTGGCTTGGTGAGAGTGGGCGTGGCTGGGAAGCATGTTTTATCCACCAATAAGAACATAAGAAGAGCCCTGAGGGATCAGACCAATGGCCCATCTAGTCCAACACAATGGAAAAAAATAACTGGGTACTGAACTAAACGGTGCAGAAGAAGAACTTACACCCCAGTTAACAGTGGCCCATTAAAGTATGCTTCCCGCAGAGTTAAAGAATAAACGCAACAGAAAAATTAACTTGACTAAAGCAGGCACCAGAGGGGGGGGGGGAAGGAAGGCTTTCTCAAACTAGAATTTAATTTACATAAACAAAGTAAAAAACCTCTCCGTCAGTTTCTAGCCTTTTTCAGAGACGCTGTTACGCTAAATCAACTGTACTTTATCTAAGAACTTTCACTCCCAACCTTCAAACTCCCAAAGCTAGGGGCACTAAACGCTTTAGAATCATAGAATCATGGAGTTGGAAGAGACCACAAGGGCCATCCAGTCCAACCCCCTGCCAAGCAGGAAACACCATCAAAGCATTCCCGACAGATGGCTGTCAAGCCTCTGCTTAAAGACCTCCAAAGAAGGAGACTCCACCACACTCCTTGGTAGCAAATTCCACTGCCGAACAGCTCTCACTGTCAGGAAGTTCTTCCTAATGTTTTGGTGGAATCTTCTTTCTTGTAGTTTGAATCCACTGCCCTGTGTCCGCTTCTCTGGAGCAGCAGAAAACAACCTTTCACCCTCCTCTATATGACATCCTTTGATATATTTGAACATGGCTGTCCTATCACCCCTTAACCTTCTCTTCTCCAGGCTAAACATACCCAGCTCCCTAAGCCGTTCCTCATAAGGCATCGTTTCCAGGCCTTTGACCATTTTGGTTGCCCTCCTCTGGACACATTCCAGCTTGTCAGTATCCTCTTGAAAGGAAGGCTTTCTCAAACTAGAGTTTAATTTACGTAAACAAAGTAAAATCAACTGTACTTTATCTAAGAACTTTCACTCCTAACCTTCAAACTCCCAAAGCTAGGGGCACTAAACGCTTTGCAACAGAGCCTTATATACTCAGAGCAACGCGCACGCTTCAGCCCATTAAGAACAAAACACCGGCACCTGTTTCTTCTATTTCTTAAACAAACAGTACTGACACTAGACTGGCTTAGGTATAATTTCAAACCCAACCCAACATCCTGTTCTCATAAATGCCAACCAGATGCCTGTGGGAAACCAGCAAGCAGGATCCAAGCACGAGATCACTTTCCCCTCCTGGGGTTTCCAGCAACTGCTATTCAGATGCAAAGCTGCTTCCAGCTGTGGAGGCCAGATCATCACCATCACGGCTAGCAGCCCTCAATATTCTCTATGGATTTATTCAGTCCTCTTTCAAAGGCACCCACATTGGTAGCCGTTCCTCATAAGGCATCGTTTCCAGGCCTTTGACCATTTTGGTTGCCCTCCTCTGGACACGTTCCAGCTTGTCAGTATCCTTCTTGAACTGTGGTGCCCAGAACTGGACACAGTATTCCAGGTGAGGTCTGACCAGAGCGGAATACAGTGGTACTATTACTTCCCTTGATCTTGATGCTATACTCCTATTGATGCAGCCCTTGCTCAAGATTCTTTTCATATCACCTCACACCCAGTTACTCTGGCAATCTTCCAACCCCCCCTGTCTCTGTTCACACCTCAGGGCAAGGGGGGGGGTGGCAATTCTCTTGCATTGCCAATTGCTGCCAATGGCCATTTATTGTTTCTTAATGGCCCTTGTTTGGCCAGGTCGTTTTGCATAGGCTAGCAGAGGAATTCCTCTGCAGCTTGTGTTTCTCCAGGGGGAAAGGAACAGCTGTGCTTAAACTAGCCACTATGGGCCACTGGTCCTGAACATGCTCGCAATCTGGATTGGGGCCTCTTGCCAGTTTCTTGCTCATAATCCCCCTCTCCACGGCCTCTAGCATATATCACATCTGGGCTGCTGCCAAACTGAAGCACCATAGCAAGAGAGGCTATTGATGGGCCAGGTTGCATTGTGTATTTGAGTGGCATTCCGGGCTGAGAACTCCTAAACGGAGGGGAGCAGGGTGCCATTTAGGACAAGCAAGCGGACAAAGGAGCCTAGGCAGCAGCGGCAGTGAAGCCCATCTAGAGCAAATCCCTGCAACCCATCCCTGCATTATGATATTGTGTGCCAAAATAATGAGTCCCTTTCAAGAAATGCTCCCTATTGTACCGCAGCTCGCGGTTGCACAATGGCAGATAAAGAGCTGGTAATTTGTACGATATCAAAGTGCCGGCGATCTTTCCCCAGGTTTCCCTCCCTCCCTGGCTCTAAAAGAAGAAGAAGGAGAAGAAAAGAGAGCATATTTCAAGAGCACCAGATTTTATATCCATGCTCCCTTAACAGAAGCTAATGAAGTGGCTTGATCCTTGAAGCACGAGAGAGCAAAGGTTTGATCTTCCAGTATGCCGACTTCCAATCCCAACTGATACTTTGCGGAGCACACCTAGCTCAATAATGTCCACACTGACTGGCAGCCTTTCTCCATGGTTTCTGATAGCCTACCTGGATGGTAGATGCTGTGCTGATGAGCTACAGCCCTTCCCCTCAACCATGGCCCTCCCCTAGCAAGAAAATGAACAGGCATTGAAGCCCCAGGTCCAGTGTCTCCTTTAAAGCTCTCCCCAAGCTGAAACCAGGGCTGTTGTTTTTTATCTTAATCCCCAGAAAGTTCATACTTTTGGCCTTCACCAGCTACAGCACCTCCAACCACAACAAGAACTTAGATTGCTTAAATGCATTTGTTTACTTGATGGATTAATAACCTGTTTTTCTTGAAAATAGCTTTTACACAAAGCAGACACGTAAGCAGTAAAATATTGTTTGAAACCAGGGATGGCTCCATTTGTCAATCCCACTTTCACTCATTTTTTTCAGTCTCCATGTTTCTGCATCTCTTTCCGGGCTGGGGCTACCACTGCTACCCTGACAGCTGCGTCACCCCGGCTTACCAGGAAGGAGAGGGGGAGGTCTGCAGTGGCAGGGCTGTTGGTGTGGTGCAAACACACTGGCAGGAGTTCCAGCTTGGCTCCGCAGATGCTTTTGCACCACGCTGACCTCCCAGGTGCCTTGACCCTCCCCTCTCCTTCTCAGTAAGCAGCAGCAACTCAGGTGTCAGGAGCTCAGGTGTCCCACCAAGCCGTCTTCTGCTGGCACACACTTACACATGTATCTCCAACTACCATGAAAGGAAGCAAGAGACATTATCATGCTCCAAGGACATATTCTAGCCAGGCAAGAACATAGGAACACAAGGTGAGCCTACTGGATCAGGCCAAAGCCCCATCTAGTCCAGCATCCTGTTCTCACACTGGTCACCCAGATGCCTGTGGGAAGCCAACCTGCAGGATTTGAGCTCCTCCTCCTGTGGTTTCCTGCAACTTGTATTCAGAAGCATTACTGCCTCCGGCTGTGGAGGCCCAGCCCAGCCATTATGACTTGTAGGGGTTGATAGCCCTCTCCTCTGTGACTTTTTCTTATCGTCTTCTAAATCCTCTTTCAGGACGATGCAGAGCAAGGGCAGAGGTGAGTTTGGCCTGGGGAAAAGGTGGCATGGCTTGGAGAGGGTGATGGGGGCAACTTTGAACAACAACAACAACAACAACAACAACAACAACAACAACAACAACAATTTATTATTTGTACCCCGCCCATCTGGCTGGGTTTAGGATACATTAAAATGAAATGGAATGGAATACCACATTTATTCATTCCCTGGTTTTCCACCCCTGGTTTTTCATGATATACCTGGAAGTAGTTTTTCCTTTAGGAAAAGCATTTGTTGTTGTTCAGTTGTTCAGTTGTGTCCGACTCTTCGTGACCCCATGGACCAGAGCACGCCAGGCACGTCTGTCCTTCACTGCCTCTCACAGTTTGGCCAAACTCATGTTAGTAGCTTCGAGAACACTGTCCAACCATCTCATACTCTGTCGTCCCCTTCTCCTTGTGCCCTCCATCTTTGCCAACATCAGGGCCTTTTCCAGGGAGTCGAGTCTTCTCATGAGGTGGCCAAAGTACTGGAGCCTCAACTTCAGGATCTGTCCTTCTAGTGAGCACTCAGGGCTGATTTCCTTGAGAATGGATAGGTTTGATCTTCTTGCAGTCCATGGGACTCTCAAGAGTCTCCTCCAGCACCACAATTCAAAAGCATCAATTCTTCGGCGATCAGCCTTCTTTATGGTCCAGCTCTCACTTCCGTACATTACTACTGGGAAAACCATAGCTTTAACTATACGGACCTTTGTCGGCAAGGTGATGTCTTTGCTTTTTAAGCTGCTGTCTAGGTAAAACAGAATGGGAAAATAACAGAATGGGAAAAACCCTTCATGGATCACTGCCTTGTCATGGCGAAGGGGCTTGAATTACTCAGGGAAGCTATGGACAGGTCAAGATGGACAGGTCATAGTGGAGAGTTTGGACCAAACGTGATCCACCTGGAGGAGGAACTGGCAAGCCACTCCAGTATCCCTGCCAAGAAAACTCCATGGACAAAGACAACAGGAAAAGCATAGTTCCTGTTTTATTATCCTCCTGCCTAAATACAAGGGGATGACAAGTGCAAAATAATCTTTCCTGCCTGGTGTCTTTTCATCACCTGAAGTGACAAATTCTCTCTGTCGATCTTTTAATTTAAACATGTCTGTATCTATTTCAACTGAGCAAACAGCCTCCTGTTGCTTTCAGCGTGGAAGGAAGGGCAATTGCCCAATAAAACCCTGCTTTGCCCTTTCCAAACGGAACCCACATCCTGTTGCCTGCCTGCTCTCCACAGTCTGACAAGTTGAATACAAAGGGTTTTGTCTTCAGGCGTGGGTGGGAGAATGCCCTCTCTGGGAGGAAAAAACCCCCTCTTTGGCCATAAATATTTCCCCCTCTCCCAGAAAGCAAACAAGTCCAAGCTATTTTGATGTTGTTTGCCACAGTTGGAAAGTCAATGTCATAGCAAGGATTGCTATTCTCGTAGTTCGACCTCCTAGCTGTGTATATGTTATGTATTGGGTTTAACACGTTATGATTCTAACCAATCGCAGAGCGTAGGTGGACGAAAGTTCCAATGGAAAGGTCTATCAACTGTCAACTGCCAACTGGCAGTTTTGGGTTGGCTTTCAGAGTGTGTTCTTGTTTTAATATGGAGTGAGCTGTGGAATAAACGAAGTTACATTGGGCTTCTGACTTTTCTTGAATATTTAATAGTATAGAAGGGGGTTGTCTGTTTACAATGGGCAAAGGTGTCTGCAGTGTGGAAATGCTACTTCCTCCTGCAGCCCAAGACCTCTCAGGGAGAGCAAGTGAGGTGTAGTGGTTAGGGCAATGGATCTCAATGGGTGTGGCACACCACATTGGTGTGGCAGGAGACAATGGCACGTGTGGCGGGAAGAGGGATAGAGTTGCCTTGAGACCTGGGGTTCTCCACCATGCACAAGAATGCAGGATCTCAGCATATACAAAAGAATGAAACAAGCAAAAGTCTTTAGAGGGTGGGAAATGCTTAGGTGACACCCAGCTGCTGTAATGAGCCTCTTGGGCTTTCCAATTGGAAAGTTGGCAGTTCGAATCCACTCCATGGGGTGAGCTCCCCCGGTGTTCTGTCCCAGCTCCTGCCAACCTAGCAGTTTGAAAGCACGCCAGTGCAAGTAGATAAATAGGTACTGCTGTGGCCGGAAGGTAAATGGCGTTTCCATGCACTCTGGCTTCCGTCACAGTGTCCTGTTGCACCAGAAATGGTTTAGTCATGCTGGCCACATGACCCGGAAAGCTGTCTGTGGACAAACGCCGGCTCCCTTGCCTGAAAAACGAGATGAGTGCCGCACCCCATAGTCGCCTTTGACTGGACTTAACCGTCCAGGTGTCCTTTACCTTTACCTGTAAACATAAATAGCCCTATACTTGCTTACTCAAATGGATGTCCCAGGGCATTCAGCAGAGTTAACTCCCAAGAAGATTACAGCCATCAAAACCAAACAAGAGCAGAACCTGTAGGAAGAACCTAAATTCACATTAAAATCCCCATATCAGTGTTTATCACACAGAGTTTTTAATAATCATGTGCTAATAATATTTATATCAATTTGTTTGTGAGTATGTAATTATGTTCTAACTGTGTTAATCATAATTATAGATAATTATTATAATCATATGCTGATTATATTGTAAATCAATGCTAATTTACCAATTAAATGTAATTATTGCAATAACTATTAAACAAATTTTATTTTATTTGAGGAAGATAATCTAATCACGCATCTGCTGGAATGGCGGGTGAGATCAATGCAGAAATGTTGGGTGCAACTCGGCACCACTGCATCCCATGACGCTGAATGTTGGAAGATGCAGAACATGGCAAAGCACATAGTTAAGCTCTGCAGTCAGCTAACCCAAGAGGTAGTGAAGGCCACCAACCCAGTTGGCTTTAAAAGTATGTTAAATTAATAATAATAATAATAATAATAATAATAATAATAATAATACTCATACTCATACCCTGCTCATCTGGCCAGGCCTCCCCAGCCACTCTGGGCAGCTCCCAACAGGATATTAAAAACACAATAAAACACCAAACATTAAAAAACTTCCCTAAACAGGGTTGCCTTCCAATGTCTTCTAAAAGTCAGATAGTTGTTTATCTTAAGATTTAGTGTCAGGAGTATAACGTATTCCTGGACACCGCAGAGTTAGACGCAGACTTTTCTGGAAGCTTCTGGCTGTTGTGTAATTGACTGGACAGCACAAAGCAGGAACTCAGCAGCTCACTGGACAACTATATACAGTATTTATTGAAGGCAACTAGTATCCATAAGTTTACTATTTACAGACTTTACAAAATAAAAGAAACAAAACATAAAATCTTTTCCTCTCTGTCTCTCTCTCGCTACACTGACCACTTTCTCCACACCAACACCTGACCACATACTAACCAGCTCTCACACAGAGCTCAGTCTTTAGGAACTCATTGACCAATCACAGGTCGTTGCTAAGGGTCTGAGAGAGAGCAGATCTGGGCTTTCTGCCAACTAGCTAATTGCTTAATTGCTTGGAGATAGACAGCTGCATTTCTGCACATAGGTAATTTGCAATCTCTAACAGTTTATTTCCTTGACATCTGGTGGGTGCCACTATGGAGAAGGCCCTTTGCCTGGTTCCCTGTAACCTCACTTCTTGCAGGGAGGGAACCACCAGAAGGCCCTCAGAGCTGGACCTCAGTTTTCGGGCTGAACGATGTGGGTGGAGACGCTCCTTCAGGTATACTGGGCTGAGGCCGTTTAGGGCTTTAAAGGTCAGCACCAACACTTTGGATTGTGCTCAGAAATGTACTGGGAGCCAATGAAGGTATTTCAGGACTGGTGTCAAAAGGTCTCAGCGGCCGCTCCCAATCACCAGTCTAGCTGCCGCATTCTGGATTAGTTGTAGTTTCCGGGTCACCTTCAAAGGTAGCCCCATGAAGGTATGGGCTACCAATGCCTACTAATTGTGATGGCTCTGGGCTGATGAGTCAGAATGAAGAGTCAGAGTCAGTGAAGTTAACTTTTTATTCAAGGAAACAAACGTACAACTCAGCAACCCTTCCCACTAGGTCTTGCCCTTATAGAGCAGTTGCCAGGACTGAAGGTGGCTGCCTTCCACCCTTCCTAAGGCTCCTCCTCTCCCAGATGTTTCCCAGGCAGTCTGCACACCTCTGGCCTCTGTTCTGCCCTCCTCATTATTCTGTGTGTTCTTGAAGACCAGAGAGTGGGAAGGTTGTCACAGCACGAGAGGAAGACTCCAGGGTTGCTGCAGCAGCCTCTTGACTCCACGCCTCTGCTTCAGCCTCAGAGTCTGAACTGCTCCCTGCCCCAGGTTCCTCCTGTTCACCAAACACTGTTGCCCCTTCAGTATCCAGCACCTCCTCCCAATCTCTCCCCTCTGGCCTCTCTTCAGTGTCCCACCACCAATACCTGGGCTCTGAGCCTTCCTCCTCTGGGGTCTCCCTTGTGGGTTCCCTGACTGGTGATTCCCACTACTCCTCATTGTCCAGCCAATCCCTGACATGTACTCTGAATACCTGTAGTGGAGAATGAGGAATAGATGAAGGCTATTGCACTAATGCCCTGCTTGTGGGCTTCCCATAGGCATCTAGTTGGCTGGTCTACTAGGTGAGTCTTCAGCCTGATCCTGCAAGGCTCTTCTTAAGTTCTTGAATGGAAACATCTCTGCTTACGCATTCTTTTTGCTTTCAGGTCCTTCTAACTCTACAGTTTGGTGACACCTGCCCATCTCCTTCTGGGGCCGAGCTGCATTTAACCCTTTAAACCCGGAGATCTGTGTGACAAAGGGGAGGCTGTTCTTCAGTTGCCCATCTCTCCCTTTCAAAAGACTCTTTGTCTTTGAGATAATGACTTCCCTGTCTGAGGAGAGGCAACCTGATATTGATTATCTACATTCCTCTTCCTTGTGCCCATAATTCCGCTGTGTTGTTTTGATAAGTTCAAAAAAAGAAGGAAAGACACAGCTTTTCTGCTGGGAGGTTTAGAAACATTTTTAAAGAAATGAATCCGGTTTCATGAATTATGCTTTAATGCATCCTGAAATGGGGGGTTGGGGAATGGAAAGCTATCTCAAGGCCGCAATCCTACAAGCACTAAGCTTGGAGAAAACACCATTGGATACAATGCATCTAGCTTCTGATTAAACATGCATAGGATCAGGCTGAGCATCCTGTAGGATTCTGTAAGAATATTTAAGTGAGGAGGGAATGGGATATACAACATTCTTGAAGCTTTAACCCTTTCAGCAATAGAACTAGGAGCCAATCAGCTAGCTTGGGATTCTCCCTAGTCCAGGGGTAGCTAATGTGGAGCTGTTTTGGAACATAAGTTCCCATCAGCTCCAACTAGCATGTCCAGTCATCATGGATGCTAAGAGCTGTGGTCCATAACATTCTTGGCAGCACCATATTGGCTTTCACTGGCCCAGTCCATATCTTGGGAGGCATAAACACACTTTCACACCTGGAGAGAGCAGCTGATTGGGACACAGCTGTGAGTAGCTTGACGAAGTCCCATCTACCTTGGACCTGCCCATAAAAAGCAAGTCTAGAGTGAGAGACTAGAGTCCCTAGAGTGATATCTGCTATTTCCAGGAACTCCTCTCCTTGTGAGACTTTTTGGGTAAGGTGAGAGTCTGCTTGGACTGTGTATTTTTGTAATATTTTGTTTAAGTTGTCTGTTGTTGCTTCAGTTATTTGTACACCACTTAGATAGATATTTAATATATTAAGCGGTATAGAAATTTAATAATAATAATAATAATAATAATAATAATGAAGAGTCTTGGACTCTGGCAACAGGTCCTATCTAAAATGTGACTTAAAAGGTAAAGGTAAAGGGACCCCTGACCATCAGGTCCAGTCGTGTCCGACTCTGGGGTTGTGGCACTCATCTCGCTCTATAGGCCGAGGGAGCCGGCGCTTGTCTGCAGACAGCTTCCGGGTCATGTGGCCAGCATGACAAAGCCGCTTTTGGTGAACTAGAGCAGTGCACGGAAACACCGTTTACCTTCCTGCTGGAGCGGTCCCTATTTATCTACTTGCACTTTGATGTGCTTTCGAACTGCTAGGTGGGCAGGAGCTGGGACCGAGCAATGGGAGCTCACCCCGTGGCAGGGATTCGAACCGCCGACCTTCTGATCAGCAAGCCCTAGACTCTGTGGTTTAACCCACAGTGCCACCTGTGCAAGCAATAACACAGGTGAGACCTAGTTCTCACTGAGGTTGCAATCCTGCTCTGTGTTGTATCACTCTGAACTGCAGGTGAGGGCCTGATATGTTTGAATGTGCCCCTGGCTTTGTAGAGATCTCTTCCTGCCGAGTTTTATCCTGGCAAAAAGACCCTTGAGTTGAGTAAACTGGATGAGGATGAATGAACGATGTTTCAGCATTTCCCATGCTCCAGGAATTCCTGGTCCATTTGCTATAGAAGGTCTTTCCTCTCTCCAGAGGTTGGAAGATGATTAAAGCAATGCAAATTTCTAAGACATGCTCTGCAGTTGACAAATTATTTCACCACTCAGCTTTAGCATGTGCATCCAACAGCACTATCCCCCCCCCCCGTTTCATAACACCACCAATGACCTTGACAAGGGCTGTTCCTGAAGACTAATGACCAGCTGGGATTAATGGTTTGATGCTGAATCTGAGGCCAACAGTGCTTCCCAGCCGGTCACTAATCCCATTATTGCTTAATGGATCAGTTGCATCAAGACTCTGAAGTTAGACTCTAGTGCATGAGAGGAGACATAGAGGTTATTACTATAATAAGACGGGCTCATTTAATTAACTGATAAACCCGCTTCTGGTACTTTTAAGAAGGGGGGGATTTGGAAAGTGATACAGAAAGGAATGAGTATTTGTAGGGCGGGTTGTTTTCTGTAATTCCTCTTTTCCCGCCCCCTGTCAAAAATCTATAGATATTCCTTTGCCATTAGCAGAAACGTGCTTCCTCTACGCAGCCTGTTATGATTGCAATAAAGTTGTTTTTTTAAAAAAGAAAAGAGATTGAGAATACTTCAGCAAGGCAGAAGAAATAGAGAGAGAAGAAATAGAGGGGAAAGAGTGCAATGTTATTAAAAGACCAGAAATGGCAGAGGATCAAGGGCAGAAGATCAGAGGGAATAATGGTATGGTACCAGCACAGGTAACTTGTGGCCTCCAAGATGGTTTTGGTCAACAGCTGCCATCATTCCAGACTATTGGCCATGTTGGCTATTGGTCCGATGGGATCTGTATACCAGCAACATCTGGTGGGAGGGGCACAATATGTTAATCCCTAGTGTAGGACTTACCTTATCCCTTCTTACTAGTATTTCTGCCCCTTGGTTTTTACATATTGTGCCCCTCCCACCAGATGTCTGGAATGATGGCAGCTGTTGACCAAAACCATCTTGGAGGCCACAAGTTATATATGCACATTCCAACGAATAGATGACAGAACATCTAAATCAATTAAAGAATCCACCGGAAAGATTTCCCTGTCCACTTTAATCTACGGGGTGACTTTCATTCTGAGATGATCAGTAGAAGGAGAATATGAAGGTGACAAGTTGTGTGACTACATTGCTCTTAAAAGAAGACTTTTCTTTCTTTTTTACATCTGCAACACCCTATCCCAGTCCATGTATTAAAAACAATCAATCTGAAGTCCCACATCTGTTATTTATAGGATACTCACAGGAGGGATGAAATTGGACAATAAAAAGCGTGAAATGCTGGGGTGCCAAAAAACCCACCCATGAAACATGCAGGAAAATAAAGAAAGTGTTACATAGCTAAGCCAATTTCTGAGATAGATCACTTGCATCCAATGTATGTATCAGCCCAACTGCAATTCATGTTTCACTGTGTGGTTTTTATGTCTATTGAGATAAGAAAAGCCATTGTTTTCATTGTTGACAAAGTCCTGAGATTCCAAATCCGAGAGACAAGTTCCTTTACCAGTTGACAATGGAGAACAGAATATAGCAAAGGCCAGTGTCTTGACATCATCTGCCCTCAATTAAGTGTCTAACCCTTTTGGTGGAGAAGAAAATAACTGCTGAAGCTTTGGAAAACCTTGGTAAAAAAGGTAAAGGACCCCTGACAGTTAAGCAGGGCCATCTTAGGCAGATCGGCCGCCGTGGCACGGCGATTCCTCCGGCGCCCCCAGCATGCCGCCTCTCCGCCTCTGGGGCCACCTCCCTCCTGTGCTGGCCGCCCCTCAGGGGTTGGCGAGCGGGGATGAGGGGCGTGGCGCTGGAGCGGCGCGGGGCTCTGCGCGCCTTTCAAGGGCTCCAGCTGGGGCTTCCCGTGCGGGATGGGAGGCGAGGGCGGCTGGCTCGCAGCCCGCCCGGGAGTGGCATGGGCGGCAGTGGAGAGGGGGCACACGGTATGCCGGCGGGCTCGAGGGGGCACCCCTGGGGGGCCCGCGCCCTGGCACGCCCCGCCAGTAGCCCCTATGGATAAGACGGGGCTGCAGTTAAGTCCAGTCACAGACGACTCTGGGGTTGTGGCGCTCATCTCGCTTTACAGGCCGAGGGAGCCAGTGTTTGTCCACAGACAATTTTTCCAGGTCATGTGGCCAGCATAACTAAGCCGCTTCTGGTGAAGCAGAGCAGCACACGGAAACGCTGTTTACCTTCCCGCCGGAGCGGTACCTATTTATCTACTCAAACTGCTAGGTTGGCAGGAGCTGGGACCGAGCAACGGGAGCTCACTCTGATCGGCAAGCCCAAAAGGCTCAGTGGTGTAGTGGTTAAGAGCGGTAGACTCGTTATCTGGGGAACCGGGTTCGTGTCTCCGCTCCTCCACATGCAGCTGCTGGGTGACCTTGGGCTAGTCACACGTCTTTGACGTCTCTCATTCCCACTCACCTCACAGAGTGTTTGTTGTGGGGGAGGAAGGGAAAGGAGAATGTTAGCCGCTTTGAGACTCCTTTGGGTAGTGATAAAGCGGGATATCAAATCCAAACTCTTCTTCAAACTCTTCTTAGACCACAGCGTCCCCCGCATCCCCTACCTGTTGTTTAGAAACAGGTAAATAGGTCTGCCTACTGTGCATGCATCCTGAAATCTTTCTGTAGTTATCACAAGATTTATAATTCTTTTCTTTTCACGGTAATCTTGAATATATTCAAAAGGCAGCCCTTGATACTTTGGTGTTTGTTACAGGGAATGAGGTAGGCACCATTTTGTCCTTTTGCCTCAGTTAGCAAAGCTTCTTTTTGCCAGCCCTGCTGCTGTTACTGGCCATTGTGTTTATCTTGTAACTGACTGTACTTTTTCATATTCTGATCTTTTGATCTTGCCCTTCTGCACTCTGTGCGTGTTGATATATCTGCCGGTTGAGGATACCCTTCGGGCGGCTGATGAAGAATGATAGAGTCCATGAACAAACATCTGTTGGTTTTGCTTCCTATAGGGAATGGTGCCCATGTCAGATATTTTCTCTTGTGCAGTCTTATAAATCATAAGACGTGAAACTCATCATGCCATTCCTTTCTTGCTTCCTTGCTTTCATTCTTCCACTTTCTGGCAATCACATTTTCATGCCCATCTGTGCAACAACAAGAGCTAAATACTTATATTTTAAAGGAAAACTGAAATTCCTAATATTCCCATTCTGTATCAAAAATATTTTTTTAACAAAACCCATTGCAGGGCTATAATAATAGCAATAAATCACAAATATGCAATGCAATGCCACAATAGCTCTCTGTTCTTTCAGAGGATAAATATAATCCAAATTCTAGGCTTTTCTGTTTCATCAAAAAGACTGGCCCTGAACTCTGACATGACTTCTCATCTGAAACATAGATTAAACATGAATTAGGGGTGTACATGGCCTTCAAGATTTGCCTTTCATCTGCTTTTGAGTCGCTTTGTGCATTCTCTGCTTTGATCTGTAATTTGGCTGCTAGGCTACTGTGTCTAAAGCAAAGTTCAGTGTTTCTCCATTGGCTATAATGGGGAAATCTATAAAGTGCCAAAGTGGATGGAATTTATAGGCATAGAGGCCCTCTAGAGGGGATTGAGCCTGTCAAATTTCAGACAAATAGGTCCAGGGGCATTTAGTCGCTGTAAAGTAAAAGAGATTCACTTTCCTCCATAATCTTTAGTTGTAGGGTGGTGGGGGCTTGTCTCTTTCTTATCTTAAAAGAATTAAGATATGACCTAGAGGTGTGCATTCTTGTGCCTACATTTTTGGAAACTTTGCAAAATGGGGTCGCATAACCTCCAACGTTTCTCAGATGGAAATAGAGACATCCTACCATACCCTCCAACATTTCTCTGACGAAAACAGGGATGTCCTAAGGAAAAGCAAGAAACCGGGACAGCTTCTGTAAATCTTGGAACTGTCCCTGGAAAATAGGGACACCTGGAGGGTCTGCGGAAGTGTGGCACTTTGCACCAAAGTGATTTCATCCTCTCCAGAATTCTTAATGCAAGAAGGACCAGCAGGAAAGCAGCCTGTTTATGACAAATTGCTCAGGCCGAAAGAGCAGAACTTTGCTGCTCCCGTTGTGATTAACCACTCGTTGCCTTGTAAAGCTCTTGGAAGATACAAAGTGCTAGATAAGCACCACTAAGCATTATTAGGAGCTGTAGCTCAGCCAAAAGAATTGGTCATCTGTCTCTGTCGGGGGACAAGGCCTCTGGAGCAGCAATTCTCACAGCCTCCGTGTGCCAAGGAAAAGTGCCTCCCTTGCAGAACATATGAGACTGAAGGGGATTGTGAGTGAAGCTGGGGGATATTCCTGGGCGGAAGAGAGAACGCCTTTCAGGATTACTCCACAAAATGGCTTTGGAGAGAGGGTGAGTGGTTTTGGGTGCAGACCGGATGTGGTACAGTTCAGAAACAGCTCTAGAACCCCATCTGCGTGAACTAGGTCTGAGTCTCTACTGTAGCACAGAGCCAGCACAGCCATTAGGCCGGTGTGGTGGCGGCCTCAGGTGGCAGAAGCCCCCCAGGCACCACTCCTATGGGCCACATCACTCTCGCCCAAATATGGTGCCACCTGGTAAGGTGCACAGCAGTGGCAGAGAGGGTGGCAGCAGCTGCAGTAGCAGCAGCAGGTGTGGTGGCGGCAGAAGTGTGGCATATCCCGTTTTGCCTCCAGCAATGAAAAAGGATGTGCCGTTCCTGCTTTAGGAACACAAGGATACTGAGTTGGTCCATCTCACTCAGTCATGTTTACATTGACTCTTCAGGATTTCAGGCATGGCTCTTTCCCAGTCCTACGTGGTGATGTCAGAGAACAGATCTTGAACCTTTTGTATGCAAAGCAGATCTCTGCCCTTGAACTTGGACTTCTGTTTCTACCAGTACCCATGAGAGTCATTGATAGCGGCCAAATCAGTGGCAGTGAGAATAGGGAGACAGTTCACTACTCGAAGCTGGAAGTTTCCAGGGGCTTTCCTGAGGTAGGAACTGCCAATTTCGGTCTCTCTCAGTTCCACGCTTGTCCATTCTGAAGCTCAGTTCTCCATGTTTCTATGTCAGTTCACCATTTTTTATTTTTTATTAAAAAAAACCCCCCACACATTTGCAAGAAAATTCACCAGCCCTTTAGTGCAAATTTGTCCTAACATACAAATGTTTGAATGCAACTTTTGCCAAATATACGCATTCCTGCAAAGCAATTTCCCCATTAGTACTGCATTTTGGTATGCTGTTTTCACAAGTACACGTGTTTCTATGGATACCTTACCGCAGTATACAGATTTTTGCACCCATGAATTGGCTGGAGGACTGCATTGCAAAATTCAGAGAATTGCAAATTTCAAAGGATCCTCATGTTTCAGTTCAGAAGGTGTAAATTAGGTAGGTTCACCTTTACGCATCGTTGCTACTTTTATTGTTACAATTTCTGGGTCGTCCCCCCCAACAAATAATACCTTCAACAAAGAAAAAGAGAGAAGAGGGAGAAGAAATGTGTGACAGAAAGGGGGAAAATAATATGGCTCTGTATGCAGAGGATTTTATAATATTTAGTAGTAGACACAGGAATAAAGTTAATTAATGTTTTTGCAAAAAATTGGGGGGTGTATAATTCAATGATTAAAATCTGTACCAATGCGAGTGGGCAAGAGCTACAGAGCTCTGGAAGACCTTGCATGGCCAGCTTGTCTGCCCAGTTGCTTGTTCCGCTGTGCATGGCTACTTGATCATCAGCGTGATGACAGACAAGTACAAATATAGTATAGGAAGATAAGGAATTTCAGTGCATGCATTTTACTGTACACCAGTGTTACTCAAAGCAGTGGTTCACAGGCTAGTGCCGGTCCATGAAGCATTGGCCGCTAGTCTGCAGCAGGTCCACTAGGTTGGGTGGGATGTTTCAGGGACCAAATACAGTACTGGACCCTAGCATATGGGTGGGGGAATTGCTGGTCCACCACATCAGATAGTTCGAAAAGGCCCCCCCCCCATAGAGAAGCCAGCCCTGGTGGATGATTGATATTGGAATTTATGGAGGTGTCTGGCTCTCCTGGAAAGGAGTGGGTGGAATGCGCGCGGGGGAGAGTGGCTGTGTGAAGAAGTTCGGTTTGCAACAGAAGGAGAATATGGCGACGGCCGGAATGTGGCATTTGGAAGAAGAATGATCTTATCTATACAGAGACATTATTCATTATAATCTTGTCTGCTTGCTGGCATATATCAGAGGTTGTGAAAGCATAAGGACTATGAATGCAACTGAAAGAGAGGTGAAGATCGCTCCAGAGTCCGAGACACGGGGAGTCCAAAAAAATTGTAAAAATTTGGCATAATTGGAATTGTTTTAATTGGGAATAGTATAATTAATTTGGATTGTAATTTGATTGGTAATTGGAGAATTGTATTGGAAAATCAATAAATATGATTTTTTAAAAAGAAAGAAAAGAAAAAGAAAAGCCCCCCCCCCAAACTACTCAAGAGCCCCAGGGCTATGGTGGAGTAAATATACACTTAGAGTTGTACCGAATGTTAGTCCTACTCAGAGTAGACCCATTGGAATGAATGACACGCTGAACGTTGGTCCATTCATTTCAGCGAGTCTGCCTAAGTCAACTTGGGTTGGATGCAACCCTTGATTACTAAATTCACCTGTGAAAAAATGATTTGACGCTATGATCTGCTCCGGGAGTCATCAGTAACAGTAATAATAAATGGACTCCACCTTGCCAGAAACCTCAGGCTCATTCTAGAATCCACCCTCCAGAACAAGGTTGTAGATTTAAATATATATATAGCTCCAGAGGCTGGGAATCACAGTGGGCCCCTGCTAAATTCTGAGAAGGGCACAGAGGGCAGGAGGAGAGGAAGACGATACGATACAGCCTTCATAAAATCAATGCAACTCTCTTTTGAAACCAGCAGCCTTTCTGCCTCCCAGTCCCACGACTGCATCAGGGAGATATGCAAAATCCGTTTGAGAAGGAGGAAAGGTGCACCGCCAGGTGAACCTTAATTGTAATTGCCTCTAATTAAGCTGCTAATCCCTTCTCTTGGAGCTCGAGTGCCACTCCAAAAGCTGCACAATCATTTTTCGAAAGCATTAAAAGCAGTGGGTGGGGGGGAATCAGATGGATTGTTCTGACCTGTTGCTCCGTAAACAAACTCCGGAGGGATCGTGTGAAGAAGTAAGGGAGAAATTTTAGGGGGAGATAAGGGCAGAGGACGTGATTGGCAATATGGCTGGCATTCGGGGGGGGGGGTCATAACTCTGTGGCAACGGCTTTTGCTTGGGATATAGAAGTGCCATGTTCAATCCCTACCATCTCCAAGTATGGCTGGAAGAGAGCCCTTGCCTGAAGCCCCATATTAATAATATAATAATATAATTATTATTTATATCACACCCACCTGACCTCCCCCAACTTAACTTTTTTTTAAAAAAATTAAAAATACTTTTTTAACCTGCTATGAAGTAGAGATTTGCATTTTAAAGCCCTAAATGGCTCCAGCCCTGTATACAGTCAAACCTCGGTTCCCGAACACCTCCGTTTCGGAACATTTCGGCTCCCGAACGGCAAAAACTCAAAAGTAACTCCTCCAGTTTTTGAACTATTTTCGAAAGCCGAACGTGCTATGTGGCTTCCATTTTGAGTTTCCCTATTGCATTGAGGCTTCTGCTTTCAGTTTTCGGTTGCTGTACGTTTCGGAAGGTGAACGGTCTTCCGGAATGGATTATGTTCGGCAACCGAGGTTTGACTGTAACTGAAGAAGCGTCTCCACCCCCATTATTCAGCCCGGACACTGAGGTCCAGCTCCGAGGGCCTTCTGGCGGTTCCCTCACTGTGAGAGGTGAAGTTACAGGTAACCAGGCAAAGGGCCTTCTTGGTAGTGGCGCCCTCCCTTCAGATGTCAAGGAAATAAACAACTATCTGATGTTTAGAAGACATCTGAAAGCAGCCCTGCTTAGGGAAGTTTTTAATGTTTGATGTTTTATTATGTTTTTATATGTGCTGGGAGCTGCCCAGAGTGTGAATCATAGATCACCTGGTCATGTCCTTTTCCACTATAATATTTCCTCTCAAATTGCAGTAATTGTTTCTAAATTTGCATTCATACAGTGGTGCCTCACTAGACGAAAATAATTCGTTCTGCGAGTTTCTTCGTCTAGCGATTTTTTCGTCTAGCGAAGCACCAATGCAAGTAGCGGTTTTCGTGCGACGGAAATTTTTTTTTTCGTCTTGTGAGGCAGCCCCATTGACAATTTCGTCTTGCGGGGCAGCCTTCCGCTAGTGAATGCCTTTCGTCTAGTGAGTTTTTCGTCTAGCGAGGCATTCGTCTAGCGGGGCACCACTGTATTCATAAGCCATTTTTATGCAGATCCGTGCCCCATGTTTTTAAAAGTGATGTATTTTGTCTTTTTGAGGGGAGAGGCAATGCACAGGTGAGCACCTTACCTGCAAGGCATTTCCAGTGCACATTTGAATATACTACCAGTCTCGGCTGCTCTCTTCCCCATCACCACTCCATGGAGTGCTGACACAGCATTGTATCCATTTGTGTGTAATATATAGCTCTGGCTTAAAACTCCACATTCCACTAGCAAAGAACAGTCTTTTGGGAGCCTGAAATTCCTTTTCACTAAATTCCTCATAGTGATGCTAAACTTAGAATCATAGAAGTGTAGAGTTGGAAGGGACCCTGAGGGTCATCTACACCAACCCCCTGCAATGCAGGAAACTCAGCTCAAGCATCCATGACAGATGGCCACCCAACTTCTGCTTGAAAACCTCCAAGGAAGGAGAGTCCAGAACCTTAAGGAGAGTATCCACTCCCATTGTTCTGCCCAGACACTGAGGTCCTCCTCCAAGGGCCTTCTGGTTCCCTCACTGCGAGAAGCGATGTTACAGAGGGAACCAGGCAAAGGGCCTTCTCGGTGGTGGTGCCCGCACTGTGGAAAGCCCTGCCTTCAGATGTCAAGGAGATAAAGAGTAACACAACTTTTAGAAGAAATCTGAAGGCAGCCCTGTATGGGGAGCTTTGTAACGCTTGATGTTTTTATATTGTTTTTAGATGTGCTGTAAGCTGCCCAGAGTGGCTGGGGAATACAGTAAATTATTATTATTATTATTATTATTATTATTATTATTATTATTATTAACAACAATAATAATAATAATTAGCCGCCGTAGGGAGACCGTTCCACGGTCAGAAAGTTCCACGGACAGAAAGTTATTTCTGGTGTTTAGTTAGAATCTCCTTTCTTATCACTTGAAGCCATTGGTTTGAGTTCTACAGTCCTACCCTCAAACATTTCCCTTATGAGTCAGTTTTCCTTTCGATGTTTTAGACTAATAATAATAGTCTGATTTGTATGCCGCCCATCTCTCTGGGTTGCCCCAGCCACTCTGGGCAGCTCCCAACAGAACATTAAAAACACAATAAAACATCGAACATTAAAAACTTCCCTAAACTGGGCTGCCTTCAGATGTCTTCTAAAAGTCAGATAGTTGTTTATTTCCTTGATCAGTGTTTCTTTACCTATCAGATGTAGCTGGACACCCCAACCCACCCACCAGTGTGACACGGACTGCTACCATATTTGGTCCACCCAACCTGGGCAGTGGTGGATTTTCTAGCAGCATTCAGTGGACGGGCACTTTGAGTAGCACTGTTTGAGACTACAATTCCATTCCCAAGTACATCCTTAGGACCCTCGTACCTAAGGGACCCTCGTACCTAAGCGACTGCCTCTCCTGGTATGTCACGGGTAAGACCTTAAGGTCCTCAAATAATAATGTTTTGGAGGTCCTGAGCCACAAGGATGCTAGGTTGGCTTCAACTAGGGCCAGGGCCTTCTCAGTACTGGCCCCGACTTGGTGGAACGGTCTATCACAAGAGACCAGGGCCCTGTGGGATTTGGCATCTTTCCGCAGGGCCTGCAAGACGGAGCAGTTCCACCTGGCCTTTGGGTTGGTTTCAGTTTAACCCTGATGTTCCATTCTTTTGGTGTGATTGGTGGGCTACTTAAAAATGAGGTTGCAGTCTAGATTAAATTTTAAATTGCATTTTAATCTGTATTTTAATGAATTGTTTTATGTTTTTATTGTAATTTTATTGGTGTTAGCCGCCCTGAGCTTGGTTTGGCGGGGAAGGGCGGGGTATAAATAAAATTTTATTATTATTATTATTATTATTATTATTATTATTATTATTATTATTATTATCCTGTTGTACTTGGTGGTCCTTACTTCTGAGTAAACCTGCCCAGGATCAGGTTGCATATCTGTCCATGAGTGCCAAAGTAAGGGCTGGTCTTAAGACCAATTGCAGATCGATATTCAGCCATCTGCAGCGTTGATTGATGCAGTCGCAATGTCTTATTAATCTGTGAGTCATCAGCATCCACATTGCCAAAGTCACCGATTAACCCGCACAGCCAATTGCTCAGCTTGATTGTTCCTCCTTACCGGAATGCGACTGCTTTCCTGCTTGACCTGAAGCGATACCAGACTGGTTTAGTTTTCCCCATTGTAGACAAATATTCACATTACATAACAAAACAATGGTAGTTACTGTTAAGGCCTCTCTTCGGGGATAATTGGGCCAGGCCACAAGCCAAAATCAAGGGGAATGTGTGATGCCATGACAGTCAATTAATGCATAGTAAAAATCATAATAAAGAGACCATTGTGGGAGATCTGACTTCCATTGTCCAGTCACTGGTAGATTAAGGCCTAAGGCCTTCTAAGTGGTCGAGCTCCCATTAAACTGGGTGGGAATTTGAGAGCTGAAGTATGAATTATTCCCACAGCTCATCTCACAGAGATTGAATAAGAAACTCAAAGGGTTTCCCAAACGTGGACCTCCAGCTGCTTTTGGACTACAATTCCCATTATCCCTGACCACTGGTCCTGCTAATGAGGGATCATGGGAGTTGTAGTCCAACAGCAGCTGGAGATCCACGTTTGGGAAACACTGATCTGGTCCAACCCCTTGCAATGCCACAATCACGACTAAAGGATCCCTGTCAGAATGCCATCTAACCTCTAAGATAGATAGATACCAATGGTTTGTCATAGAGGATATGGCTCTGTTCAAGCAATGAAAAAGGTGTTGGATTTACCAGTGACAGAATAATAAGCCGGGATGGTATTCCTGTTAATTAGAGTTGAATTAAACATCAACAATGGAAGTCATTATCTATCAAATAAACTTACTTGAAATCTAAGGAGCAAACGTTGTTTTCCAAACAGGGTACCGCAGAACTCTTGGGTAGTTGAGAAACTTGTCAAGATGCCTTAGTGAAAAGATTAGGAATTGCAGACAAAGCGCCTGAAAGACATGGAATGATCAGTTGCTGAGGAGGTGAACTTTCAGAGCTGAAAAGACCTGGCACCAGAGTTGCTGACCAATCTCATCTGAAGTGAACCTTTGAGGCAAACTTGCATGTTCCTACTCAAGAGAAGCATCCTGAGATTTTGAGGGCAGATCAGCGTCAAAACTGTGCCGGAATTACAACAGCAGGGATCATTCAGTTTGCCACTTGTTCAATTCTGTCATCAGTAAGTCAGCTAACCACAAGTGGCGATGGTGGCGGAGCTGTTGCTTAGCAATCATGCTGAGTGGCATGATCTTTAGTGAGGTACCACATACTCTGATTGGAAATGTTATTCTGAGGGGTTTTTCCTCTGTATGTTTTGTTGATTGTCTACCTGCTCTGTACAAAGCCTGAATTGAAAGACAAAACCTCTCTGTTCCTTTCTTTTTAAATGATACACTGTTTGTGTTCAGTTTGCTCAGTAAAGCGCTATCGGGACTTTTCTCTCTGGGCTTGGTCTTCTTGGTTTAACAAACTGCAACAAAACAAGTGATTTTATTCACCTCGCAACATGAGGTGCATGCTCAGCTGTACTTGTTTTTGCCCTCCAGGGGTGTCAGACTGTTGCTCCACTGTGATCTGGAAAGATAAAGTGAGAAAATGACCAATATATGTCATGTCTCTAAATGCAATGTGCTTCCATAAGGCAGATTCAGAGGGTGGTGTGCTCTAGAGTGAGGGGAGCTGAAAGAATTGCCCTCACTCTTATTGGCTCCGTGATGACAACAGATCACCAGGTAGCATCATCACAAAACTGGTCTGCAACTCATTCTGACAAATAAATGACCCCCCCCCCAGGTGTGGATCAGGACTGCCATTGCCACTGAGATAAATCCCCCTTTCAAGACATTAGTAGTAATAGTGGTAGCAGTAGTGTATAAAAACATAATCAAACATTAAAAACTTCCCTAAGCAGGGCTGCTTTCAGAAGTCTTCTAAACATCAGATAGTTGTTTATTTCCTTGACATCTGAAGGGTAGGGCGTTCCACAGTGCGGGCACCACCACCGAGAAGGCCCTTTGCCTGGTTCCCTCTGTAACTTCGCTTCTCGCAGTGAGGGAACCAGAAGTCCCTTGGAGGAGGACCTCAGTGTCTGGGCAGAACAATGGGAGTGGATACTCTCCTTAAGGTTGTGGACTCTCCTTCCTTGGAGGTTTTCAAGCAGAGGTTGGGTGGCCATCTGTCATGGATGCTTGAGCTGAGTTTCCTGCAACTCTACACTTCTATGATTCTAAGTTTAGCATCACTATCAGGAATTTAGTGAAAAGGAATTTCAGGCTCCCAAAAGACTCTTCTTTGCTAGTGGAATGTGGAGTTTTAAGCCAGAGCTATATATTACACACAAATGGATACAATGCTGTGTCAGCACTCCATGGAGTGGTGATGGGCAAGAGAGCAGTCGAGACTGGTAGTATATTCAAATGTGCACTGGAAATGCCTTGCAGGTAAGGTGCTCACCTGTGTATTGCCTCTCTCCTCAAAAAAGACAAAATACATCACTTAAAAAAAAACATGGGCACGGATCTGCATAAAAATGGCTTATACGAATGAATATGTATTCATGCAAATTCAGAAACAATTACTGCAATTTGAGAGGAAATATTATAGTGGAAAAGGACATGACCAGGTGATCTGTGTGGCTGCTTTGTCTGCTGTAAACTGTATAATGTCAAGACCTTTGCTCTCTCTTTCTTACGGTTCCTTATCTTTAAACTGGACTCGGCCAGAGAGCCTTTCAAATAGAGGACTGTCTTCTCTAAAGCAGGACAAATGAGCATCCTAAGGATGGGGGGGGGGTGAGCCACTGGGGGCAATTTGGAGCAAATAAATTGCAATGGGATAAGCCTCCTTTCCCCCCAAAATAAAAAAAATATATAAAATGCAGCTCTACAGCAATGGTCACACATGGATTTTGCTTCCCTTGTGCGCTCCATGAGATTGACTTGTTTGCACTCTGCTCTTCTTTTCCGCTCCTGTTCACCATAAACTTGTCATGCTCAAATGCTTCCTCTTATCAATCAATGGGAAGCTGTGGGATGTGATACATAAGTAGCAGTCAAGTACAACATTCCTTCTTTTCCTAGAGTGGACATGTTTCTTCCTGGCTGGATGCATACTTCCTTTGCATGTGAGTAGAGGTGGGCATGACCTTACCTGTCCAGGTAACTAAAGGACACACTCTGTCTTTCTTTGACTTCCTCTGTCATTGGAGCAGCTTTTTAGCAGATCCACATGCATATACTTTGTAACTAAATCTGCCTTCAGGGATCCAACTGTGAACTGATGATGTGAGTAAACATCTTTTATTGACTTTAAATAAGATTGCCGTGTTTTTTTTTTCTTTTAAGAGGGATATAAGGTAACTTACCAGGAACCTAATAGTGAGAGGCTTACACAAGCCTGCAACCAGCTTCCTGCTGTGCGTTTAAAAGGGGAATGTAAAACTCTGCTAAGTAAAGGAACTTGCTAGCGCAAGTTAGGAAGGATATTAATAGACAATACATCTTCTGTCTTCCTGAACATTCCCCACAGAAGCATCAGACCCATATCAGTTATTTTTTTACTGATGTATAGCCAGCCTTTCGGAGAGCACTTTACTAAGTTCTGGGTATTGGAACTCAAGGTCCAATGGGAGAGGAAATGGGCTGGGATCCCCTAACAGGAAATCCGAATCAAGTTTATGATTGCAGGGGTAGTTGCCCACCATATAACTATGGTTGTCCCAACCAGAAGATTAAAGTCATGCTGGAGAAGCTGTTGTGGATCTGTCAGTGCTTATTTGGTGGTGTGGATAACATGTGGCAATGAGTTCCAATGGCTGCAATTCCTTTTTAAGGACTCCAGTTGCTTCTCCAGTTTGCAAAGGTGCCTGCAGCCCCCGAAGGGTTGAAGACTTCTGCTCTAGCTTGCCCAAGTTGAAGTAGATCTGCAGAGGGGAAGGAATAGGGCTCAGGCAGCCGCATAAAGAGCACACTCCTATCTGAGATAATATGATGGGATGCAAGTAGGGAATGGGATGAGACCCTTAATCTCAGGTTTGTGGGTCTGAGCCCCACGTTGGGCAAAAGATTCCTGCATTGCAGGCAGATGCACTAGGTGACCCTCGCGGTCCTTTCCAACTCTACAAATCTATGATCATAAAAGGAGGCGATCCCTCAGGTATTCAGGGTCCAAATCGCTTCTTGTGTAACCTCATTTAGCAACCATTCTAACCCATAGACCTGCCGTCAGACACCAGACTCCCTCCCTCCTCCTCGGCCATCTTTGCAAGATCGCTTAATTATATGTGCAGCATATAGTGCAATAGGGCATTTCATAAGTGGCCCTGTTAGGAGAAATGATGGGTTCAAGGACCTTGCACCCAACTGCTTCTTGATTAACTTGGTATTAGCTGATTGCCTTGTTCTTCCGTGAATTTTGATGACTTCATTTTGTGGAGTGGTATTTTGCTTGCCCTTTAAATATCCCTGCCCTTTTGTGCTCTTCTCTAGCCGTGGTACCATTCAATCCCCTTTGCCGTTTCTTTTGTCCTGCATTAATTATATTAAACCCTTATCCAATTGCATCTGGCTGCAGTATAAATGTTTATTCCCCCCCCCCAATTACCCAAAGGCCTGTTACTCTGGTCCTCCTTGCAGTCTTCTTATAGGCATCCTTTCCGGTGTTCTTCCCTGGCACCAATACCAGAAAGGGCTTTCTCTTATTAGGGCTGTCTGCGGCACAATATTGGATTTCAGTTGAGTGGGATGAGATGCAAGATTCTCAGCAAATGTAAAGGTCTACACTTTGAGTTGAGGCTCCAATACTTTGGGCACCTCATGAGAAGAGAAGACTCCCTGGAAAAGACCCTGATGTTGGGAAAGATGGAGGGCACAAGGAGAAGGGGGTGACAGAGGATGAGATGGTTGGACAGTGTTCTTAAAGCTACTAACATGAGTTTGGCCAAACTGCGAGAGGCAGTGGAGGATAGGGGTGCCTGGCGTGCTCTGGTCTATGGGGTCACGAAGACTCCCTGGAAAAGACCCTGATGTTGGGAAAGATGGAGGGCACAAGGAGAAGGGGACGACAGAGGATGAGATGGTTGGACAGTGTTCTCGAAGCTACTAACATGAGTTTGGCCAAACTGCGGGAGGCAGTGAAAGATAGGGGTGCCTGGCGTGCTCTGGTCTATGGGCTCACGACTAAATGACTGAACAACAACAACACTTTGCGACATCGCTAGAGGCTGAATTTCAAAACATGGTGTATTTTGAATGGTTGTTGTTGTTGTTGTTAATTATTATTATTAACTGGTTCTGTATAGTAGTCATAGCAAAGTTATATCAGCACAGTTTAAACAGCTTTGGGGGGGGGGGAAACGTGAAAGGAAAAACTGTTTTAGAATTTTTTTAAATGAAAATTGGTGTATGTCAAATTCTCTGGCCGCTCTCATGGAATCACAGAATTGCAGAGTTGAAAGGGACCCAAAGGACCATGTGGTCTAGTTCAACCGCCTGCAATGCAGGGCCCTCTCTCTTTCTTGGAGGGAGAGAAGACATCACTGGGAAAACCATCACCCTCACCCTCTAAGATCACCCACACTGATTCCCATTGCAGAACTTGACTAAGAGAGGCAACAAGCCAGCCAGCCAGCCAGCCAACCAACCAACCAACCAACCAACCAACCAACCAACCAACCAACCAACATCTATTAGCCTAGGCTATTTTACAGGTACTTCAACTTGCTCAATCCTTAGGGAAAACTTTATTACTGTTTCTTAGGGGCAAAACTATTTGTCCAAACTAGTGCTGGAGGAGACTCTTGAGAGTCCCATGGACTGCAAAAAGATCAAACTTATCCATCCTTAAAGAAATCAGTCCTGAGTGCTCACTGGAAGAGCAGATCCTGAAGTTGAGGCTCCAGTACTTTGGCCACCTCATGAGAAGAGAAGACTCCCTAGAAAAGACCCTGATGTTGGGAAAGACGGAGGGCACAAGGAGAAGGGGATGACAGAGGATGAGATGGTTGGACAATGTTCTCGAAGCAACTGGCATGAGTTTGGCCAAACTGCGGGAGGCAGTGGAGGATAGGGGTGCCTGGTGTGTTCTGGTCCATGGGGTCACGAAGAGTCGGACACGACTGAACAACTGAACAACAACAGTTTTGGATAAGTTGTTAAAGCAGTTACTATATGATTGTAGAGGGATGAGATATCAGCTTACAGCACAGAACATAGATTTTTTTCCAGGGGAGAAATAGTGTTCTGTGATGGTGGTTGTTTTGTTTGTGTGTGTGTGTGCCAATTTACATCAGATAAATAGGGAGGAGCGGGGAATCCGAGGGAAACACAATCTGCAGCCTTTGAAATCTCCATAGGTATTGATTGTAAGTGCTCTGGCTTCTGTTAGCTGAAGTGATGAGCTCTCTCGGTTGCTGATGTAAAATGGAGCATTTGCAAGAGATGGGCTTCTTTGCCTCTTGCCGTGTTGCAGACGATGCTGCGGGGGAACTCTTCCGCGCATCATCCAATGCTACTTGTGATCCTTAAGAATCGTAAATATAGAGATGTTTGTAAATGGCTTCTCAAAATTCTCCACACTATTTGTGTGCAGATACACACACACACACACACACACACACACACACACACACACGGGGAGATCAACTGAATAGCTCCAGGGAGAAGAGAAATTCTCCAACCATTTCCCCCGGGATGGATCTCACCACTAGCAAAGGCAATAAGCCAGCTTTTTTCTTTTTTGCCAACCTGGCCGCCATTTTGCATCTTCTCCCTGCTCCCAATATTTTCCAAGAAGAGCACTGTGGAGCAGGGAGGGGTGACCATCACAAGAACAGTGGTGTAGAATATTCAGAGTACATGCTGAAAGACCTCAGTAGCTTCTGTAGGAGATGTCTTCTGAGAGATTTTGGCTCAGCTATATGCTGCCTTCGGGCAGAAAATATCCGGGCCGAGTCTTGACAATGGTTCTTGCCTTAAGGGAAGTGTCTGGGCACATGGCTAGAAGATATATCGTAATCCAAGGGTGGGGAAACTGAAGCTCGGTGGCCAAATGTGTGCCTCCCAAGGCCTATCTGGCCCTCAGGATTCTCCTAATGCCACAACCTTTCTCCCAGGCCACACCCCTCACCTGTTCTGTTCTGAACCCTCCTCTGTTTATTTTGCCCAGCCAGAGCATTTTTTAACCATAATAATGCTTCTTGTTTCTGTTGCTCATAGTTCAAATCCTGATGTTCATCATTTTATAATATTTCTTTAAGTAGCCTCAAAATGGCTTAGCGAGCTGGGTATGTTTAGCCTGGAGAAGAGAAGGTTAAGGGGTGATATGATAGCCATGTTCAAATATATAAAAGAATGTCATATAGAGGAGGGAGAAAGGTTGTTTTCTGCTGCTCCAGAGAAGCGGACACGGGGCAATGGATTCAAATTACAAGAAAGAAGATTCCACCTAGACATTAGGAAGAACTTCCTGACAGTGAGAGCTGTTTGACAGTGGAATCTGCTGCCAAGGAGTGTGGTGGAGTCTCCTTCTTTGGAGGTCTTTAAGCGGAGGCTTGACAGCCATCTGTCAGGAATGCTTTGATGGTGTTTCCTGCTTGGCAGGGGGTTGGACTGGATGGCCCTTGTGGTCTCTTCCAACTCTATGATTCTATGTATGTATGTATGTATGTATGTATGTGTGTGTGTGTGTATGTATGAACATTGTGTGGCCGAACTGTAGCTCCTGTTCAAATGTAATGGTTTCACCTTTTTGCCACCTTGGCCCCTGTGGCGATCACACAGGGTCCCCGGTCGTTTGACGGACTATTGATCCCTGTGCCACCACGACGCTTTGCTGCCACCAACCAGGATCCCCTCCCTGGTAATAACTTTCACAGTCAGGGTGCAATTTTAAACAAAATAATAAGTGTTTATTTAAAAACTTCAACAACTTAAGAAATTGGTTACAACCCTGCCTACGCTCACCACTATACCTCACCACCAACCCTCACAATCAACAACCACCCACCAACCAACTCCCTCGATCAACTCTCTTCATCAACTCTCTTTAACTCCCCGCTCTCTAACTCTAACTGACTCCCTCAGCTGCCCCTAGCTCCTCCCCCCCTCTGTTTATTGGTTAGCCTAGGGCCAGCCACTTAACCCCTTACTTACTCCTTTTCCTATATGTATACCCTAGGAAGGGCAAACGCCACATACCTCCCCCCTTAAATAAGTTTGATTCAGGAGGGATAACTGCACAGAGTTATACTCCTGATCAAACTGCGTGACACCTTAATTCAAACAAACATTTTCTATGTTTACTAACCTTAACTCCTCATCTTATACTGGCTTAATAATTGTTTTTTTTTTCACATTATATACAATAGATCATGCAATATTAAACCTTTAGTTAACTGCAAGAAAATTTGTAACTGTCCATTTTAATCTTTGCCTTCGGGTCTTCGTGATAAGGCATCTGCAACGATGTCCAGGATCCTTTCACGCTCCTTATTGTCCTTAACCGCCACAAGAAGTGTCTTTCTCTGGGCACCAGTCTTTTCTCTGCCACACGTGATTGGATGCAAGTTGGATGCAAGTTGACACAGTCCCACTCCGATCCCTGCAGTCGATGCGTCTGTAACTATTGTGGATTCCAAGCTGTGTAGAGTCTTTGTTTCTCAGGGTCAAAAGCTCTCTTGGGTCACCCTCTCTCTCCTTCAGGATCTCTGTTAAGTGTTGAAGCCTGAGGTCTTGTACAAACGTCTCCATGTCACCAAAAGCTGCATAAGAACTGGTTGTCTGGCTTTTGAATTCATTGGGAACTGCTTTCAGAAGTTTGTGGATAGCTTCTTTTTTAGTCAGCTTGCTGAAGCTTTTTGGACAAACGTGTTTACTCAATGAAAGTAGACTAAAAAGCTCTGATTGCCTATTGCTGTTAGCAATCTCCCTAGCTGTCAGTCCATCTTTGGTCTGTATTGAATTATCAGTTCCCACTTCAAGCAATTTGAAGACTACTTTTTTATGTCTTTGACGTGGTGGCCACGTTAATGCTGTGTAACCACGTTCATCTTGGGCATTTATTTGTGTTGCATGAGCAGCAGGGTACCCAACTTCCCACCACACAATCTCTAGTGTAGGAAACACTTTCACTTTCATAAAAAGTTGATGGGACACCCTGGCAACTATAACTTTCAGTATGTTTTTCTTTCTATATTTCCAACTGATGAATGGTTTATCATAACTTTGAATAGTTGTTCTAACTGATCTCACAGATAGGTCTCCTTTTAAAACAACTCTGACTCCTCTTGAATGGGCGTAACCCATAAGCTCAGGGTCATATTTTCCACAAATCGCCACTGTGGTAATATGTGACCAGTCATAAACTTTCCAGGCCTGCCCCCCAATGTCAAATATAAAGACCTTGCATTCTAAATATGGGGCTTCCTGTTCCTCATCCCACAGGATCCCGGAAATAAAACTGTTTACTAGATCCATGTTTACTTTATATGGGCGCTGACGTCCTGCCATATCACTGCATGGAGCCCCTCGGAAAGGAACGTTGGCAATTGAACGAATACGGGCCTTAATTGAGCCTAGACAGGCATAATCATAGCCATACCATGGAACACTCATCACCATCTTCTTTGGATTAATGCCCATGTGAATGTATTTTTCATATTCCATTATGGTGTGGTTATATGGAGCATTGGCTCTGGCTTTGCATTGCAACCACACCTGACTCTGTTCATCGTACGGCATAACAAATATGAAATCACAAGACTTTGCAATCCCGGTGTCAATGTGTTGGACTACCCCTTTTGCTAGTCTTGGAGTATTACTGAAAATCGTTTTAAATTTTTGTGGGATGTTTCTTATTTCTTCCTGCTGTGAATGGGTTAAGGTAGGGGCTAGCTTAACTTCTTGTATATTACATTCTTGCTCCCCTCTCCCCTCCCAGCATGGTATTTCTGCTTCTTCTGGGTCCTCTCGGATAGCACAGGGAGCCCAGCTTTCAGTTTTCTGGTAAGGCTTAATCATGTTTACGTGAACTACCTTGCGCCCCTCATCCCCCTGCTGGATAAGGTAGTTTACATTATTTATTTTGGACACGATTTGGGATGGTTCCTCCCAGGCTAGTTGCATTTCATTCCCCTTTTTGGTTGCTCTAGGCAAGGGTTGTGCCAAGTCGAGTCCTAACCTCTGGCAAATGTCACAGGCTTGGCAATACATTCTAATTTGCTTCCCCATTCCTGGCCAATAGAAATTTTGTGCCACTCTTCGTTTGGTCCGAGTTATCCCCATATGTGCCCCAAAAATACTATTATGGGCTTGTTTTATGATTTCTTCTCTGTACATGTGAGGAACCACTAGTTGTCTGCAGTTTCCTCCTCCCCCTTTATAAGGTGTGCTAAGGGCTTCACGATATAACAGCCCCTCCTCTAGGCAGAACCTCTCTGGGCAATCAGGGGTTAATGGAACAGTAGATTTTGCTGCCTCAAAACAGCCATTTAGTCCCATGTCATTCTTTTGTTCCTGAGAGAAACTAGTCTTTTGAGTAGTTTTAAAAGGTATTAGGAAGCCTGGCTCACTCAAAGTTTCAACTTGAGGACTTTGAGTCCTGCCCTCATTGGCAACTGTTTCGCTTCCCTCAGTATCAGTTGACAGTGGGCCCCCCTTGGAGCGGGTAATACCAAATGCACTCTGCACATGCTCCAGGAGATCCCAACCGACAAGCACCGCAGTGGGGATTTCCTCTGAAATGGCCACTTGCCACTTTCCACTCCAGTCATGTAACTTAATGTTTACCTCAGCCATTTGGAGTCTAACTGGCTCTTTGGCGATTCCTTTTAATTCTATAGTTTTTCCTGGAATTATTTTATCGGGACTGATTACCTCAGGATGAACAATTGTGATTTGGGATCCGGTATCTTTTAACCCTAGATATTTTTTGTTTTCAATCCAAATATTTTCTCCTGACTTTCTCAAGAGCAAATCATTCTGTTTAATCAAGTAACAGTGTATTACTGAGGCCTCAGGAATCTCCTCTGTCTCAGGCCTAGCTAAAGCTTCGGTTTCCGTGGCAACCTGCTTAGCCTCACCCTGCCCTACTGAGTGGATACAATAAGAGTGTTTTTGAGTGTTTGTGCTCCCAGATTTAACTTGTTCACCAGTCTTACATTCAAAGCTTCTGTGGCCCAGTTTGTTGCACGACCAGCACCTCATATCTCTTCCCCCAGCATAATTAGATTTATTTTCTTTTACCTCAGAGGTATGGGTGTTAGTTTGGCCCACGTCACTTGGGCTTTTTGACTGTGGTATGTTTCCCTTTTTTGTTGCCGGAGAAGAGCTTCCTTTAGCATATTGAAATTGGTTTCTGGGGTTCCCCCACAATTTCCCGCCAAATTTTGGACTATCAAATCCATGGTCCCTAATTTCATTAATTTGGTCAGCTATGGATGCTGCCTCCTGAATGGTTTTAGGACTTCTTTCCTTTACAAGATATTTCAGCTCCCCAGTTATGGTGGCATAAAATTGCTCCAACGCAATAACCTCTCTGATTTTTTGAATTGAATCCGCACCCTCCTGCTCTAACCATTTTTTGAGGTAATTTGTAATTTTTGCCCCCAACTGAGCATACGTTTCTTCTCTCAACTTTGTCACACTCCTGAATTTTTTTCTTAGTTGTTCTGAGGTAATTCCAAACCTCGTATAAATTAATTGTTTAAACATCTCAAAGTCTGTTGACTGTTCTTCTGTCATTTGGGCGTATATTTCTGCCAATACCCCACTAATTCTAGCCCTTAAGATCACCATTTTCTCCTCATCCTTCACTTGGAAATCTTTACAGGCTCTCTCAAATGATATCAGAAAAGCCTCTGGGCTATCTTTCTCCTTGAACTCAGGGAATCGCTTTAAATCCACTTTCCCTGGTGTTTGACTACCGGTGTTATTACTATTGTTTTGATTCTCCATTGCTGCTAATTCTAGTTTCCTCATTTCCAACTGAAATTGCATTCTTTCGCTCTCTTGCTGAGCTCTAATTCTTTCTTTTTCTAATTCAAATTTATATTGTTGTTCTAGTTTCCACTTTTCTAATTCTATAGAAACTTGTGGCTCTCTCGCCTCAGGTAAAATATTAGTGGCATCTTCTAAGCTCTGCTCTTCCCTCAGAGGATTCCCATTTTCCTCCCCCTCAGAGCTATCTTGAGCTGGTTCCCTCACAGGGTTCTTTGTCTTTTTAGGTGGCATATTGTGTGATTGAGGATTGACAGTTAAATTAACAAAATAAGAGAAATCTCCTCTCAGCACTGTTCCCCCTGGCTAGGTTTCTCCAGACTCGGGTCTCAAAGTTCTGCTATGGGTCTTCTCTCTACCCGTTAAGCTTACTTCCTCGGACCCCAAGTCAAAACCCCCTGCCAGAACAGATTTGTGAGCTCTCTTTTCTCCTTTTGTTATCTTAGTCTTGCAGCGTCTTTGGGTAACCACAACTACACCCCCGGGCTAGGTTATCACTTCACAGATTTACCCTTCCCTTCCAGGTGTATTGTTTAACCCCAGCTGCTTCTGCCAATTTTGTGGTGAACAGGCACAACGATTTCAATATCCCTCCACGGGCTTATTGATGTCTCCTGCCGGCGTATTGATCTTATCCCGTCGCTGCCGCCAGTTTTGTGGCGATCACACAGGGTCCCCGGTCGTTTGACGGACTATTGATCCCTGTGCCACCACGACGCTTTGCTGCCACCAACCAGGATCCCCTCCCTGGTAATAACTTTCACAGTCAGGGTGCAATTTTAAACAAAATAATAAGTGTTTATTTAAAAACTTCAACAACTTAAGAAATTGGTTACAACCCTGCCTACGCTCACCACTATACCTCACCACCAACCCTCACAATCAACAACCACCCACCAACCAACTCCCTCGATCAACTCTCTTCATCAACTCTCTTTAACTCCCCGCTCTCTAACTCTAACTGACTCCCTCAGCTGCCCCTAGCTCCTCCCCCCCTCTGTTTATTGGTTAGCCTAGGGCCAGCCACTTAACCCCTTACTTACTCCTTTTCCTATATGTATACCCTAGGAAGGGCAAACGCCACAGCCCCATTCCCCACTGACGTGTGGCCCCCCGGAAGGTCCCTCACAAGGGGATGTAGCCCTCAGCCTGAAATGCTCTCCGTCCTGCCACAAAGAAAGGAAAAGCTGCTCACTTCCATTGCTCGTCTCTCTGCCTCTGCTGGAGACATTCCTCTGCGCCTTCTTTCTCATTAAGTTTCTGGTAACTCAAAAAGTTTCCTTTTGAGCACGGTCTGCCAGTTCTCGGTAATAGGGCGCACAGACTGCTTCCTTTCTCCGAGAACAAATACCTGCTATTTTCTCACCTGTCAGCTTGTATCCCATCTAGGGGAAAGAGAAGCTTTGACTGTCATGTCAAGTTACATTGGTGGTGAAAGAGCCCCCCCCCGCTCCCCCCGCTATTTGCAACCTGCTCACTTCCCTGGTCCTTGGAATTGCAACACATTGCAATCTGCAAGTCATTTGCTGGGACATAACTGCATTAAAAGGGTCCCTCACCTTTGATTTCTTTTTTGCCCTGATGTTCAGAAGCTGTTGCTCGATTTTTTCCTGTTGGGGTTTTATCATCGAAACAAGGTTTACCAGTGTCGTATCGATTCCTGTTTCTGAAACGCTTGGCATAGCCAATTTTGAGTTTGACAGACGTTTATAGTTCTGGGCAAGGTTACAGGCAGGGGAGAAAAAAAATCAAATGGGATTTGAAGAGGCTTTATTATAAGTGATTTGGCCTATATGCTATACAATGGGTCTGTTTGTGAAGAAGTAAAACTTTTACTAGGACCCAATTGCAGAACTGGAGTTGTCAGTCTAATGGGCACCGTGTCAACCTAGGAGACTGGTTGTCCTTTTCCACCTCAGCCATGGAAAATTTCTGCAGACTTGGGTTGTGTACGCATTATGGGCTTACAAAGCACATACTGTAGGCTGTTATTTTTCCTCTTTCGGATTGGAGCTGGTGTGTGTGTGGATGTATCTAAATGCAGTGTTTAATAAGATATGACAAATTAGATACAGGATCTTATCTGCATGCACACGAAAGCTCATACCAATAACAAACTTAGTTGGTCTCTAAGGCATAGCTGTGAACTTTACCCCATTTACCGGTATTTAAAGGAAGAGAAGAGTTTGGATTTGATATCCCGCTTTTCACTACCCAAAGGAGTCTCAAAGCGGCTAACATTCTCCTTTCCCTTCCTCCCCCACAACAAACACTCTGTGAGGTGAGTGGGGCTGAGAGACTTCAGAGAAGTGTGACAAGCCCAAGGTCACCCAGCAGCTGCATGTGGAGGAGTGGAGACGCGAACCCGGTTCCCCAGATAACGAGTCTACCGCTCTTAACCACTACACCACACTGGCTCTCAAGGAAATTCTCTTATACCGAATAGGATTCCTTGCAAGAAAAGGAGAAAGTTGACAGCTGTGCTCTAAGGTGCTACTGGAAGGATTTTTTTTTTTAAAAAAAATATTTTGTTTCGACTACGGCAGACCGACACGGCTACCTACCTGTAACTAGATACAGGATAGTTATGGGTTGTGGCTAATGTCATTTGTCATGTCCAACACATCCAAGGCAAAACCCAGGATGCCATCTTCCCATTTTTTTTCCTTGTGGGGAAACGGCAGCCATTTTGGGTGCTTGCGCGATTCTGCACCGCGATTTCCAGCTGAGAAAAACCACATTTTTGGGCACGGCACCCAAAAATGCACATTTTGGTGGTGCTGTGTGAAATCGCAGCCCCCTAAAAGCGCTTTGCTGGTGGGGGGGGGATATACTGGGTTGGTGGGGGGCCTTTGTGGTGGAGAAGGGACCGGGGAATGTTTAATCCTTTTCCTGTCACCCATTTTGCCTATGAAACTCTTGATAGCAACATACCAGAAGCATGTGCATTTCAGAAACTGAACAGCAATGGCAGCAGAAAAAAAATTGGCGGTTGCAGAGGTGCCCGTTCCACAGATCAAAGCAGTCAGGTGGGCAAATAAGGGGTGAGGCGATTTCACAGGTAAACTGGCCCCCAAGCTATTAAGGGCTTCACATCCCAACAGTGGCACCCTGAAATAAGCCTGGTCATGAACTTGCATTCAGTAGAAATCTAACTCACCTCTAGTTCTGGGAATGAAAAGAGGATTCATGCAGCCACTTGCTTTCTGGGTCAAATTCTTTTCCCCCAACTGTGTTTTGTTTTAATCCTTATTCATGCAGCGCTTCCCATGTACCGTCTAGAGGAGCTGGGGGCTGGGGACACTGTTGTGTCCGTTCCGTTCCTTCCTCCTGGGCTGTGTCCAGAAAGTGGTGGTAGGGGATGAGTGTTCAGACCCCTGGGCCCTCACTTGTGGGGTGCCTCAGGGTTCCATCCTCTCCCCCATGCTTTTTAACATCTTATGAAGCGGCTTAGTCATGCCGGCCACATGACCCGGAAGCTGCATGCCGGCTCCTTCGGCTAGTAAAGCGAGATGAGCGCCGCAACCCCAGAGTCGTCCGCGACTGGACCTAATGGTCAGGGGTCCCTTTACCTTTATGAAGCTGCTGGGAGAGATCATCAGGGGGTTTGGGCTGGGTGTCCATCAATATGCGGATGATACCCAGCTCTACCTCTCTTTTAAATCGCAACCAGTGAAGGCAGTGAAAGGTCCTGTGTGAGTGCCTGGAGGCGGTTGCAGGATGGATGGCGGCTAATGGATTGAGGTTGAATGCTGACGAGACAGAAGTACTGTTCTTGGGGGACAGGGGGTGGGCTGGTGTGGAGGACTCCCTGGTCCTGAATGGGGTAACTGTGCCCCTGAAGGACCAGGAGCGCAGCCTGGGAGTCATTTTGGACTCACAGCTGTCCATAGAGGCACAGGTCAGTTCTGTATCCAGGGCAGCTGTCTACCAGCTCCATCTGATATGCAAGCTGAGACCCTACCTGCCCACAGACTGTCTTGTCAGAGTGGTGCATGCTCTAGTTATCTCCCGCTTGGACTACTGCAATGCGCTCTACGTGGGGCTACCTTTGAAGGGCTACAACTAATCCAAAATGTGGCAGCTAGACTGGTGACTGGGAGTGGCTGCCAAGACCATATAACACCGGTCCTGAAAGACCTACATTGGCTCCCAGTATGTTTCCGAGCACAATTCAAAGTGTTGGTGCTGACCTTTAAAGCCCCAAACAACTACCTGACATTTAGAAAACATCTGAAGGCAGTCCTTTTTAGGGAAGTTTTATGACATTTTAATGTCTTTCAATCTTTGTTGGAAGCCACCTAGAGTGGCTGAGGAAACCCAGCCAGATGGGTAGGTTCCAAATTATTATTATTATTATTATTATTATTATTAATGTTCACCTCAGATGAATAGGTTTTGAAGATTTTTTTTTTTTTGTATTTATTGCAGGAAACTGCTTGGCCAGAGACAACCGTGTGACAAAAGAAATGTGTCTGGTCACCGTGGGAAGTGATATCTCTCTCAAACCTCATACACACACACACACACACACACACACACCCCTACTGTCTGTCTCCAAACAAGATGAATCAGCCGCCGCCAGTTTCCTCTGCTCAGAATGCCCCACTAGTGCACATCATTAAACTGGACAGGAACCTGGAGCTGTCACAAATTGGGAAAGGTCCAATTCTGGGAATCGATTGTTAACATTATCCACGTTAAATTGGAAAGAAGGTAGAGCAGGGGGTGAGGATCAGGAACGGCTGGATGCCACACTCCTTCGCTCGCAAGTCCATCAGGATTTTGGAAAGTTAGGAAGATAGGTAGCAGCCTGACCTTGAGCCAGACCATTGGTCTTGTTCTTGCTTCTGTTTTTATTATATATTTTGTGAACTGCCCTGAGACCGGCAGGTATAGGGCAGTATACAAATTTAATATGTAAGGATAATATGGTAATATTATTACCCAGATATTTGGAAACCTGATGCAAGTTTTAATCTGTTTGTAGTCTCTTGTTCTTCTAACTTTTTAAATTTTTAATCTTAAATTCTTATTCATTCTTGTGATTGATAATCATAGAATCATAGAGTTGGAAGAGACCACAAGGGCCATCCAGTCCAACCCCCTGCCAAGCAGGAAACACCATCCAAAGAAGGAGACTCCACCACACTCCTTGGCAGCAAATTCCACTGTCAGACAGCTCTTACTGTCAGGAAGTTCTTCCTAATGTTTAGGTGGAATCTTCTTTCTTGTAGTTTGAATCCATTGCCCCGTGTCCGCTTCTCTGGAGCAGCAGAAAACAACCTTTCTCCCTCCTCTATATGACATCCTTTTATATATTTGAACATGGCTATCATGTCACCCCTTAACCTTCTCTTCTCCAGGCTAAACATACCCAGCTCCCTAAGCCGTTCCTCATAAGGCATCGTTTCCAGGCCTTTGACCATTTTGGTTGCCCTCCTCTGGACACGTTCCAGCTTGTCAGTACCCTTCTTGAACTGTGGTGCCCAGAACTGGACACAATTTTGTTTTATATTTTTGCAAACTGCCTTGTTTCTCTTTGGGTGGTTTTTGTTTTTCTTTTTTTTACAACCAAGCAGTGCATAAATTTTACGAAATAATTAAAAGCAGGAATTCCAACTAATAATAATCAAAACGGGGTATGATTTTATGGTCCAGGGAAACCTCAGCAGAAAGACATGCCTTTACACGATATCGGGGGTGCTGCATCTGATTCCTGCATGGAAAAGTTTGGGAGTGAGGGCCCCTCTTCCTGACCACGGAATATTTCCTCTAGTAACCAGTCCCTGACAGCTAAGATAGATTCACAGTCCCGAGAGACTACTCTGTGCAGAAGGAAAATGGGGGTCATAATCTCTGAACCTCATTGGATGAAGGGTTCGGGGATCTGGTTGTAAGAGCACCCATCTGTGTTTGGTTTGCTTCATCTCTTATCTGAAACTTTGAACACACAGCTCAAAATCATCTCTGTCTTCCTTCACTAAGAGGGGGAAAAACACATCTCTCCATCAGACCACACAAGTGATAGATTAACCGATACTGCTACAAGCCTCGAAGGCTGTCATTCTAGAGCGGAGGTGTCAAGTGACATATTGTACACAGAGGACAGATACTGAGCTGTTTCCGGGGGCTGGGGGTGGAATTACACCACATCAGTCACAACCACAAGGAAATAAAAAAAGTTTTATTCGGTAGAAGGCTGTAAAATCTTAGCGAGCGTCTGTGTTGCGGCGAGCTAACAGCTGCGAGCTAACAGCCTTTTTTGATTACCAGCCCCCGCAACATCTCAGATCTTTGATCCAGCTCTTACAAAGAACAAAAGTATTCGGGAGAAGCAGAGAGTTTCCTCACTGCTTGAGTTCAGCAGCACAAACTCTTATAACTCCAGGGAAGCCCCCAAAGAACATGAGGATGTTGCTTACTGTTAGCCAAGTCATTGCTTTTGAATAACTCAATGCTTTGGAAAACAGATCTTGTGCAGAGATTGGAGAATTTGAGTTTGATGAAGGAGAAGGAGAAGAAGAAGAAGAAGAAGAAGAAGAAGAAGAAGAAGAAGAAGAAGAAGAAGAAGAAGAAGAGTTTGGATTTGATATCCCGCTTTATCACTACCCGAAGGAGTCTCAAGGCAGCTAACATTCTCCTTTGCCTTCCTCCCCCACAACAAACACTCTGTGAGGTGAGTGGGGCTGAGAGACTTCAGAGAAGTGTGACTAGCCCAAGGTCACCCAGCAGCTGCATGTGGAGGAATGGAGACACGAACCCGGTTCCCCAGATTACGAGTCTACCGCTCCTAACCACTACACCACACTGGCTCTCTGAAAAGACAGCTTCAAATCAACTTGTAGTTAGGAAGCCCTTAAGTCAATGGCTGTCTGTCAGTTCAGCCTTCCTAGCAGGGTTGTTGTTGTATTTGTTTAATTGACATTGAAATGGAAAATGCCTGTATGTGTATTGCTAAGGGTTTAACATTGGAAAATTCCATTGGGGTGTACTAAAAAAAAGTAGGGCTCTCTGAGGTTCTCAATGGGTTAAAAAAAATAACTGTTGATGTTATCTGCTCTTTCACATGAGTGTTTAACCTTAGATCATGTGAGTAAGGTATTTGGTTGCAAATTGTCATTTTGAAGGGAGTTGAAAGGAGTATTTAGAATAGTGGTTTCCAATTAGGGCTCTGGGGACCCCTGGGGGTCAGCAGAAAACATCCAGTGGGTCAGCAGCACCGTTTCTGCCAGGGACTCACATATCTTGTTAATGGCACAGTGTAGGGTTGGCATGCTGGCAGGGGGGAAACTTGTGAAAGAGTCACTGGATGGCAAGTGAGCTGGGATTGGGCAAAAACCTCTGACACAGTTTCTTAGAGCTCTTGCGATTGGAGCGGAGTGGGTGGAGGGGGAAAGAGAGCAAACGGCTTGCTCCATGGGGCGGGTTCAGATGCTTATCATTAAGAAAAATTGCTCTGTACTTTTTAACTGAAAAGAACATCTAATTGCTTTCAGCAACTATCAAGTTTAGAGGACTCTCCCACTGCTTGTAGGTAGGGTTTTCCATGACTCTTGCCTGATGAGTTTGGGATTCATGTCTCATCTTGGAAGTCCAACAGGGGAAATAGCTAAGCAAATCGCCACTATGGTTAAAACAGTTCACCCTCTGATAATTTAAATTAGTGCAAAAGGCAGCCTGGGCGGAGTTTGTTTTCTTGTTTTCCGTGGGAAGGTATGAGGCTACATTTGGGTGTGGGAGGAAACAGATGTCCAGCAGAATCCTAATAAAAAGTTGGTTGTTCCTATTGGGATTGGGTAATCAGCAAGAAGAAAAACCTCACTCCAAATAAGTACTGTATTTAACTAATTAATCTCTTTAAGCCAGGGAGAGAAACTTGGGGACAGGAAGAAATAATAATAATAATAATAATAATAATAATAATAATAATAATACAGTAGTAACCCGTGCACGCGATCCATTCCAGATCATGCTATATAACACGAGCATGCGTAACATGAACGCCCCCCAAACCCCCTGGAAGTAACGTGATTTGAACGCTTCTGCACATGCGCAAAGTGCGCAGAAGCGTTCTGCGCATCCGGGGGTTGCGCGCGGGTTGTGCGCGCTCCGGAAACGCTTCTGGGTTGCGGGCGTTCTTAACTCAAACGTCCACAACCCGGGGTGTGCGTAACCTGGGGTTCCACTGTAATAATAATAATAATAATAACAACAACAACAATAACAATAATAATAATACTATTACTACTACTATTAAAGGTAAAGGTACCCCTGACCATTAGGTCCAGTCGCAGACGACTCTGGGGTTGCTGCGCTTATCTCCCTTTATAGGCCGAGGGAGCCAGCATTTGTCCGCAGACAGCTTCTGGGTCATGTGGCCAGCATGACTAAGCCACTTCTGGTGAACCAGCGCACGGAAACGCCGTTTACCTTCCCGCAGGAGCGGTACCTATTTATCTACTAGCACTTGATGTGCTTTCGAACTTCTAGGTTGGCAGCAGCAGGGACCGAGCAACAGGAGCTCACCCCATCATGGGGATTCGAACCGCCGACCTTCTGATTGGCAAGTCCTAGGGTTAGTGGTTTAGACCATAGTTCCACCCGTGTCCCACTACTACTACTACTACTATTACCAACATTATAAAATTCCAGCCGTTTTCTACTCAGTCTTCACCAATACTTTATCAAGCCCTAATGGCAGCACTGAGCTGAAATGACACCTACAATTTCACTGCTTCATTTTGAAGAACTGGGTTTTAGCCAGTCAGAAAGAGAGAAGATTTGTGGTTTTAAGTTTCGCCTCCATTGCCAGGTTCCTAGGGTGAAACTTTGACCCTCCTGTGCACAACATCAAGAGTTCAGAGGAAGGTTAAAAGTACAAAGGTTCCTGAGTGAAAGATCACCTTGTACTTTTAACCTTCCTCTGAACTTTTGACTCTCCTGTGCATGACAGCCAAAAGCAACCATTTCACAGCTAGAAACCAAACACAAATTGGCGGAAAGTCCTATTTTTCACAGGCCACTGTCTCCCATGTGAGTCTGCCCAGTCACTGAGTTTTGACTCGGTGGCCCTGCTCATTCGTAGGTCAATACCCCCTCAATACTTCTAAACTTGAGCAGATGTTAAAACATGTCTCTGTGGGACTGCTTTTTATAATTAAAGGATTTGGCCCCATGGGCAGGGTTCTGATATTGCAGTCATGTATCGTGTTTCATTTGTTTCATTTGTTTTATATTTTTATTTTTATTTTTAATAAGAATTTATTGGCATTTTCATAACAAAACATAAACCCACACCCACACCCACATATATAAATCAAATACAAACACAAATACAATTCTTCTTGTTTACTCACTTAAGAAAATCTTCTAGTTCCAAATCTTAACAATTGACTTCCCCCACCCTCTCTCCTTCGGTTTTATATCCATATTCTACTTTAATAACATCCTTTCTCTAAAAATTTTATTCACTTAATAAAATTCGAACCTTAAACCACAATCTTAATAACAATTCTTTGGATCTTAACAAATTACTCTTATATTAAATCTAAACTATTCTTCTTCCCTTAAACTGCTGCTAATATCAAGAAATTTCAAAATATCCCTTTTCTTATTAAAAATTAAAATAAAACTTACTGTCTTAACCCTCCGATTTCAGATTACCATAACAAAGCATTTATATTTTATACTTAATATAGTTCACCCTATCCCCCCTCTGTCCAATGTCCTTCTCCGTCTTTCACCGGAACCGCTCCTCAGATTGTCCTTTTTTCTTATACGTCCACAGGGCCAGACCAGCCAGACACCGTCCCCAACCATCCTTGCATCGAGCATCAGGATACACTGTTCATCTCTCGGCTTCTCCCATTCAATGCTGCATTCTTCTATTTGTAAATATCTTAATTTCTTGACCATCGCTCCCGAGCTCACACCTCGGGGGCTGGATATAACATTCCTAGCCGTTCTCGAGCTGCCACCACCGAGAAACGCTTCTTTTTCCGGGGATCGCCGTGCCAACTCACTCAATTTTTCAAACAACTCCTTCAGCTCTTTGCCCAGACATTCTTCCATAGTATCGAGTATCTGGAAGGTCTCCTCTGTGGGAAATAGATTTTCCTTCAAATCCCCACTCAAAACCTTCAATTTCCGATTAATCAGTTCCAGTTCCAGTATAATAATCCTTTCTTCATCAGTTAGTTCAGAGTCCAAAACAGTTTCAAAAACAAAGCCCAGCATGGTGAGGATGGGCATAGGTATCAAATTTCAGTTTCTATTTCAATGTTGTTCATCATATAGCAGTACTTTTCCACTTCGGTTCAAAGTTTTCGCGGCCATTTTCTCTGAAACCGGGACGCAAAGACTAAAACTTTCAAAAGGAATATTTTCCATCCTCTTCCTCCCCCAAGGGAGATCTATAAAGTCTCACTCCTCAAAAAGTCTTAACAATATATCCATCCAATAGCAACAGCATCACAATCTGTTATTCTTCTCAGCTCCGAAGGGAGACAGGCAGTCTGCCTTTATCTAAAGCCTCCAGGGTCGTTAAGTCGTTAAGTCTTTAAACTCAGCAGTTAATCCAATTAAGTACTTACGACCTCCAGCTTCTTTTCCTTTCATCTCTCTCAGGTAGAACGTCTCGCTCACCACGGCCAGTTCTCGCCGCTTTTCCGCCCGGTTGGGGCATTTCCCCTAATGGCCCAGCTCCGCATTCCCTTCACCCCCACTCCCCCTTTACAGGGGGAGCGAGGGAAGGGCGCGTAGCTTAGCGGGCCCGCCGGGGAGCCCGAGGCACGGGACGCTCTTCCCTGCCTCACTGGAGCCCCGCGTAGCGGTGGCAGGGCTCCAACCCCCGGGCTGGACTGGGTGGCCTCGCAGCCGAGGCAACCCAGCGACCACCCGCGATGGCGACCTCGCCGGAAGTCCATTTGTTTTATATTTTTAAACATTTTAATTGACTATTTTAATTGATACTTTTAGTCCTATGCTTGGTACAATATGGAATATTGTGAGCTGCCTTGTATGGGCTTTGCCGAGAAGGGCGGCATATAAATCTTTTAATACATAAAATGCATAATAGCTAGCTGCCCAGCCAATAGAATCTGAGGGACGAGATCCATCTCAACCAATTAGCTCTGATCATGTATGACAACCCTGATTGGTTGGCAGCTCCTATCACACCAAGTACATCCCTCAGCTATTTCTGAAGGAATTGCTGAAATCCCTTTATCTTCTGCCATTATGGTGACATATTTTTTTTCATGAGAGAAGTCATAGTTCAGATATATTTTTTCCTGCAGTCTTTTTTGGGATCTTTAAAATATGCACATCCACTCACACTTTTGAATTGCTTCTAGGACTTCTCTTGAGACCACCCCCCCTTAATATTTTAAAGTTCCTTTTAAAGATGAATATTATTTCATGTTCACGCTCTTTTGTTCTTTTGTTGGCCCTGGGATCAAGCAGCCATGTAGCTCATATTTCTTCAGAATATTTTCATTCCTTTGCGAGGTCTCAAGTGACATTCCCCCCCCCCAAAAAAAAGATTAGAAGGTTTATTTTCTCTAGCCTTTTACAGAGCATTATAGGCTCCTCTTCCTGCTGTTTGAAGTCCATGAAAAATTCAAATTGCGTGGTTGGGATCTTTCTGCAAATACAGGTGAAAGATTAGACACCTTGTTTCAAATCTATTCTGTGCTTCCACTCCAGCTGTTCCTTTTTATGAGGGACAGTTTTTATTTGTTTAATTATCCAGTTGGGGAAAGTCACTTTCCCTACAATGTCCTCTTCCTTCTTACTTTTGTGGATGCCTTCTTATTTTTTGTGTGAATGTGAGTTGCTAGAATTCAGAGAATCCTAGAGCTGCAGGGAGCCTTGAATGTCATCTACTGTATTTTTTGCTCCATAGGGTGCACCTCGTTTTTAGAGGAGGAAACAAGAAAAAAATATTTTTCCGGTTTTCCTCCTCTAAAAGCCCTGTTTTTTTGAGGATCAGCTAAACGTTTTGCAGCTTTTTTTTGCAAAGGGAAAAGCCCTGGTTGTTTTTGAGGATCAGCTAAAAGTTTTGCAGCTTTTTTTGCAAAGGGAAATGCCCTCTTTTTTGAGGATCAGCTAAATGTTTTGCAGCTTTTTTTGCAAAGGGGGAAAAGCAAAGCTCCTTTTGCAAAGGGGGAAAAGCAAAGAGGAAAAGCCCTGTTTTTATGGGGTTTCAACTCACATTTCTGCAGCTTCTAAAGGAAAGGGAGCCTTTTCTACAGTTTCCAGACAGATAATCTAATCAGCCAGGGAGCTGGGTATGTTTAGCCTGGAGAAGAGAAGGTTAAGGGGTGATATGATAGCCATGTTCAAATATATAAAAGGATGTCATATAGAGGAGGGAGAAAGGTTGTTTTCTGCTGCTCCAGAGAAGCGCTGAAATGAATCCAATTAAGAACTCTGGCCAGAAGTTTTAACCAAAAAACATACGTTTACTCGTAAGTAAATACAAATGTAATATCAATCCTGTTAAGGATTACAGTCTTAAATGAAAAAATAGTTTCACATTGGAAATTTTTCTTGAAAGTCTTTTAGAAATTGATGTCAGGGCTTCCACGATGCGTGTCAGATGTAAACCAGGTAGAAGAGGACAGGGCCCCGTTTCGGCATAGATGCCTTCCTCAGCTTGTTTTTTATTATAGAAGTGTATGAAATATATATGGTTTCTATTTCTTTGATTCCTAAGAAGATATAGCGTGTTAGAAGAAGTTTTCCTGTGTTTTCAGAAAATATTGCTCTGCCAGACATACTGCTCTGCATTCCTTTGGACCACAGTTAGGCTGAGAGGGGGGTCATGTCATTTGAGCTGCCCAGAACCTCTATACACACTGCCTAGGCATGCTTCCCAGGGAGGTCACTTTGGTGCTGCTAACACAGTGGTTTGGTTTCACTCCCGGAGATGCACTGCATTGTCTCTTGAGACAGATAGATGCCAACACCAAGGAAGCAGCCAAAATATGGAATTCTGAGGATGGACTCACAGTTCCCCAATGTAGATGCCGCGTTTGAGGCCCCTAGTACGAGCAAATAAAACACACTTGCATGACTTAGCTTTGCTAAGGTGACCATATTTTGCATGGGTGATGATGATAAACTGGAGGCTTCACTCCCATCTGGCTCTTCACGCTGCGCAGCTGTTTCACGGGGAACGCCTGTCAACCTGGAAGTAGGAAAGAGCCTGATGCTCATCAGGACTCAGCTCAGTATGCAGAGAGGCTCTCCCAGTGCTTCATTGCTAATGATATTGATGATGGTAGAAAGAAGCGTGCAATTTTGCAGCGTGTTTGTGGCGCAAAGACATATGGCTTAATTAGAAGCTTGGTAGCACCTGAAAAATCCCGTGCCAAATCCTTTGAGGAACTAATTGGAGTTGTCTCAGATCATCACAGCTCCATGCCATGGGAGACTGTGCAACACTTTAAATCTGAGCAGCTTCTCGCACCCACCTGGAGTGGCTGTGGAAGTTTTTGCAGCAGGATTGAATGCCACAATAGAGGAAAAGGACTCTCCAGCTGAACAGCCACAGCCCCTTTTTGCTGCAGGTGGAAATCAGGAAGGTCACCTTTGATCAGTGGCATAGGAAGGTGGGGGCGATGGGGGCGGTTCCAGGGATGGGGGGTTTACACTTGGCGGCCCCTCCTGCCACTCCCCAAGCCGAGCCCCACCGCCCGGCACCCCGTCCGGACATGTGCACTCTGTCCGGGCCGGCGCTGCTGCTCCCACAGCAACCTTGCGAGCTGTCGAGCATGAAAAGCAGCACGGACAGGGCAGTCCCACAAGCCACTGATCGCTCGGCGGCTCACAAGGTCACCACGGGAGCAGCAGTGCCAGCACGGAGGACTGCACAAGCGCAGTCCGTCCTGACATGCGTCGTGACATCACGATGCAAGCATCAGGATGCCCTGCCCCCAGGGGGTGCCTCTGTTTGCCGCCCCAGGCAGCCAAGCGGCTTCCCCCCACCACTGCCTTTGATGACCCCAGAGAAAATGCAAAAAGGGGAAGCAAAATCGTATTGCCATGCTATATCACAGGGAGCAGGAGAACATCATGTCCTTCCTCCCTTGGCCTGGTTTGGACTACCTACCATTATGCTTTCCCCTCTTAATGGATGAAGAAAGCACAAAGGTCCATGCTGCATGTGGTTTTTGTTTTGTAAGGTAAAAAAGGTAAAGGCAAAGGACCTCTGGACAGTGAAGTCCAGTCAAAGGCAGCTATGGGCTTGCGGCGCTCATCTCGCTTTCAGGCCGAGGGAGCCAGCGTTTGTCCGCAGACAGCTTTCCAGGTCATGTGGCCAGCATGACTAAACCACTTCTGGAGCAATGGAACACCAGAGCGCACAGAAAAGCCATTTACCTTCCTGCCACAGTGGTACCTATTTATCTACTTGCACTGGGATGCTTTCATACTGCTAGGTTGGCAGGAGCTGGGACACAGCAACGGGAGCTCACCCCGTTGCAGAGATTCGAACTGACGACCTTCTGATCGGCAAGCCCAAGAGGCTCAGTGGTTTAGAACACAGTGCCACCCATGTTTTGTAAGCTACCTTTCAAAGCTGCAAGATGCTGCAGGAATATACCCGGGAGTAAGTGCTGTCAGACCCAATGGCCCTTGCTTCTTTCAACTGACAGTCATAAGACAAAAGCGGACCCTCCATGCCTGTCCAGCGTCTCCGGTGAGCATCCCATTCTCACAATGGCCAACCAGATTCCTCTGGGAAACCTGCAAGGAGGCTTTCAGAACAAGAACACTCTCCCCTCCTGAGTTATTCAGGGAAGAGCTAGCCATCAGGGTCAGCACCTACTGACAGCCTGACCTTCCATCAATTTGTCTAATCCTCTTTTTTATAAGGAAACAAGAAGAAATGCTTTGGGGTCTGTTAATCCTTTCCTTGTGTGATGCACAGAGATGCCAACGCTCAAAGTCTGTTTGTTTCAGGGTTGTTATTATTATTTTTTACATGCTCAAAATAATTATTTCAAGTCTTACCCTTGGAGCCAAATGCCTTTTCTGAGGTTGTACCACACCCACCAATCCCAGGAAGGTTTGCCAGAAATGATGCATGTACCTGAGCTTGTTACACCCTGGCAAAGCTCATGGCATCTAGAAGAAACAGGCAGCAGAGAAGTTCTGCTGTGACTTAAAAACAACATCAAGGATATTAGATATGGGCTAAGTTCAATTCTGGGCTGCATCAATAGGAGTATAGCGTCTAGATCAAGGGAAGTAATAGTACCACTGTATTCCGCTCTGGTCAGACCTCACCTGGGATACTGTGTCCAGTTCTGGGCACCACAGTTCAAGAAGGATACTGACAAGCTGGAACGTGTCCAGAGGAGGGCAACCAAAATGGTCAAAGGCCTGGAAACGATGCCTTATGAGGAATGGCTTAGGGAGCTGGGTATGTTTAGCCTGGAGAAGAGAAGGGGTGATATGATAGCCTTGTTCAAATATATCAAAGGATGTCATATAGAGGAGGGAGAAAGGTTGTTTTCTGCTGCTCCAGAGAAGTGGACACGGGGCAATGGATTCAAACTACAAGAAAGAAGATTCCACCTAAACATTAGGAAGAATGTCCTGACAGTGAGAGCTGTTGGACAGTGGAATTTGCTACTAAGGAGTGTGGTGGAGTCTCCTTCTTTGGAGGTCTTTAAGCAGAGGCTTGACAGCCATCTGTCAGGAATGCTTTGATGGTGTTTCCTGCTTGGCAGGGGGTTGGACTGGATGGCCCTTGTGGTCTCTTCCAACTCTATGATTCTATGATTCTAAGTTGGAGACACCCTCTGTTTTGGCAATGGCCCTTTGCTGGCATCACAGCATAGGAAGAACTACTTGCATGGGTCACCAGATGGAAGTCATTTTCGATTTCAGTATCGCTAATGTCATTGTGCTATGAAGATCAATCTGTTCCTTTCCTGAGTCTGAGCAGTACTGAGGCCTGGTCTGGAGAGAGGTTATGTATGCAGGGTCAGTCTCTCTATCTCTCTGTATATGAAATGGATTGGGCCAGTGACAACAAGTCAGGGCAGCACCTACCCCAAGTCAGCCTTCTCATTTCCTGGTTCTCAGCAACCACTGCTGTGTACATTGTAGGTATAATTGGTATCTCTGAGATTTTGGCAGATTCCTGCAGGAGGATACCTGCTTCACAGGTGGAGTAAATGTAGGTGCCCAGAGGTCTCTGTCTGGTGCACAGGGATGGAAGAGGCTGTCCATTTTGGCTCTCTCCGTTTCTCATTTTTCCAGTCTCAACTTCAGTTCTCTGCATTTCTGCATATATATTTTTAATTGCTCCAGAAAATGGTTGAGCATTTTAGGGCAAATTTCTCCCAACAAACACACTTTTGTACGCAGTTTAGACTAACATACTCATGTTTGCAAGCAGTTTCTCCTTCTACAATGCATTCTTTTGCATGTTATTTTCGTTTTTTTATGCTCGCTTTTGCCTGATATATGACTTTTGGTAAACCTTGCTTAGTTAGAGAATGGCATCGTAGAGTTCAGATCAGTGCGAATTTTGAAGGGTGTCTGTGCTCCGCTCCCTCATATCGTTTTGCAAACCCTCCAAGTGTCCCTATTTTCCAGGGACGTCCCTGATTTAGAGAAGCAGTCCCGGTTTTTTTATTTGATCCCGGAATGTCCCACTTTTCCATAGGATTGTCCCTATTTTCATTGGAGAAATGTTGGAGGGTATGGAGTTATCTGACCCCCTGAGCCGCCTGAAGGCAATCCTGTATAGGGAAGGTTTTTTTTAAAAAAAAGTTTAATGTTTTATTATGTTTTTATATATGTTGGAAGCTGCCCAGAGTGGCTGGGGCAACCAAGCAAGATGTGTGGGGTATAAATAGTAAAATCATCATTATGGAATGGGACGTCCCTATTTTCATCGGAGAAATGTGGGAGGGTATGCAAGCTGCAAAACTCAGGCTTACTATTGGAGGGATGGAACACAGACAGAGTAACAGAGAGGCTAGAAGACAATGTCTAATAGTTTTATTTTTCCTCATTTGCGCTGGCAAACAATGTCATGGGTAGCCATTACACACCGCCATCATAGCTCATGCCGGACAATTCCATTACCTTTTGTGATAAATAAAAGCCAATTGCATTTGTATTTGTCAATAAGTGTACAACACAAGACACACGCCAGGCCAGACATTTGTTAATTGAAGACAGTCCGTCGCCTTGCGGCTTTATCTTGACTTTCCAAATGGTCCAGAGGCAGCTCAACAGCCTCCCTGCATTTAAGGAACATTGTTAAGTGATGCATGAGTCATTTTTTAAAAAACAGAATAACAATGGGCTGCTCTGTAACACTATGTTCATTCTGTTTCCCTAACCACAAAAATTACTGGATGTAATTTAGCGGGAGGCTGTAGAGATGGCCAGAAGATCTTGCAGGGCATATTCCCATGCATTTGGCTCTTATCCAGCTACATTTAGCTTTCGGTTGGTTACTCACAGCACGGATGATGGAAACTGGGGCAGCAGACATGGCAAACAGCCAGACACTCTAGCATGTATTTAAAACTGGTGTAACATAGCACCTCTGCCCTTGATACAAACTTTTCCTTGGCTATGAACATGCAAATTGGTCTTAGCCCTTCTTCAACAGGTGGGTGATGGCGTTCAGTGTTACTGTTACTACGTCAGTACATAGAAAACTGCCTTGCATTGAATCAGACCAACAGTCCATCTAGCACAGTCCATAGTGACCAGCAGTGGCTCTCCAGGATTTCAGATGGGTCAACCCAAGCCCTACCTGAAGATGCTGGGGGTTGAATTTGGGTCCTTCTGCATGAAAGGGTGGCCCCACCTGCAACAAAACATGTCTCTCCTGCGTTGGCCTCTGCTCTCCAATAGTTTGGCTTCACCCCCAAGTGCTTCCACTGTCTCTCGAGACAGACGGACGCCAACAAAAATTCTGAAAACAAACTTGGCTGGTCTAGGTTGAGAACGTCCAATGTCCGTTAAGGATCTCAGCATTTAATGAAGAAGATGTTGACTAGATACCTGTGATTATGCTGTGTCGTTGCAACCAGCCCTTGAACGTTCTGTTTTCTCTCTCTCTCCCCCCACTCCCCACACACAGATGCTGAGAAAGAACAGGCTGTCCACAGTTTGGCAGGTTCAAAGGCGGCAACCCTCTTCCATTGCTTAATTACTTGGAACCTGCTTTTGGAAGCCTCTTGCCACTCATAATTCAAGACTTACCAGTTGAGCTGGAGCAGAAGTGTTGGAACAACCAGGGGTACAAAGAACATGGCCAGCTCTCTTTCTGAGCATGTACAGGCATTTTCCAAAGGCAATCCCTCTGGCTGCCCCAAAGGCAAAACAAAGGGCCCTTCCAGACATGCCATTTATATAGCTTGCTCTTGGTTCTGAAGTATTTTGGAGCAAAAATTTAAGCAGCCTCTGTTTTTTGGAGCATGATTGTATTCCTCCCACCCATCCGCACCAATCACAGAATGTGATCAGATGCAGTGGCGAAGGAAGCCTCTGCGCTGCCAGGGGCAGCGGTGCGGAGGCACCCCCCTTGGGGTGGGGTGTTGCGATGGGCTGCGCAATGCACATGCACAGAAATGCCACGCATGCACAGTCCATCCGGCCCGGCGCCACTGCTCCTGCGGTGAGCAGGCAGCCTGCTGAGTGGGTGGCGGGGCGTGGGGCTGCTGGGGCAGCCCCACGCCCCACCATCGGCTCGGCGGGTCGCCTGGTCGCCGCGGGAGCAGCGGCGCCAACTCGGATGCACTGCGCATGCCTGGAATTCCTGGGCGTGCGCAGTGCATCTGGCTCGGTGCTGCTGCTCCGGCGGCAACCGGGTGGGCTGCCGGGTAGGTGGTGGCTTGTGGGCTGCTCCGTCCATGCTGGTTTAATGCCGGGGAAGCCCCACAAGCCGCCACTTGCTCGGCGGTTCGCTCAGTCACTGCAGGAGCAGCGGCGCCGATTCGGATGCACTGCATACCATCCGGTGCTGCTGCTCCCACGGCGACCAGGGGAGCTGCCAGGTTAGCGGCGGCTCGTGGGGCTGCCCCGTCTGGCCGTGGAACAGCACGGATGGGGTGCCGGGTGGCAGGGAGTGGAGGGAGGGGCTGAGGAGTGTCACCCCCTCCCCTGGAACCCAGGGCGCCCCGCCCCCTACGCCCCTCCCTTGCTACGCCACTGATCAGATGTGTTCTGCAGCCACATCTCTCCCATTCCCTTTCTCTTCCAAACTCAAAGGGAGCAATCCTATGCCAAGATCCACTGGGATGAAGAGCTTAGGATGTAGCCCAACAGCACTCTCCCTTCCTGTGGTTTCCAGCAACTGGTACTCAGAAGCAGTGTGGCCTCCGACTGTGAAAGCAGAGCATAGCCATGAATCTCCTTCTTCATAAGTCCCTGAGCTCTGCCAAGAGTCTGCAATAAGAAAATCAACACGGTCTCCCTTCCTTGAAGTCTCTCAGCTCCACTCACCTCACAGAGTGTTTCTTCTTCTTCTTCTTCTTCTTCTTCTTCTTCTTCTTCTTCTTCTTCTTCTTCTTCTTCTTCTTCTTCTTCTTCTTCTTCCCAGACACTGAGGTCCAGCTCTTAGGGCCTTCTGGTGGTTCCCTCACTGCAAGAAGTGAGGTTACAGGGAACCAGGCAGAGGGCCTTCTCGGTAGTGGCACCCTACCTGTAGAATGCCCTCCCAGCAGATGTCAAGGAAATAAACAATTATGTGACTTTAAGAAGACAACTGAAGGCAGCCCTGGTTAGGAAAGTTTTTAATGTTTGATGTTTTATTGTGTTTTTAATATTCTGTTGGGAGCTGCCCAGAGTGGCTGGGGAAACCCAGCCGGATAGGCAGGGTATAAATAATAAGTTGTTGTTGTTGCTGCTGTTGTTGTTGTTGTTGCTGAAGCATAGTGGAAGTGTGGACGTCACTTCCATGGGAGGGAATGATGACCCCCAACTGGGATGGCTTTAAAAGAGCATTGGGACATATTCCTGGAGGAGAGGGATATCAATGGCCACAAGATATGGTTAGAATCATAGAATCATAGAGTTGGAAGAGACCACAAGGGCCATCCAGTCCAACCCCCTGCCAAGCAGGAAACACCATCAAAGCATTCCTGACAGATGGCTGTCAAGCCTCCGCTTAAAGACCTCCAAAGAAGGAGACTCCACCACACTCCTTGGCAGCAAATTCCACTGTTGAACAGCTCTCACTGTCAGGAAGTTCTTCCTAATGTTTAGGTAGAATCTTCTTTCTTGTAGTTTGAATCCATTGCTCCGTGTCCGCTTCTCTGGAGCAGCAGAAAACAACCTTTCACCCTCCTCTATATGACATCCTTTTATATATTTGAACATGGCTATCATATCACCCCTTAACCTTCTCTTCTCCAGGCTAAACATACCCAACTCCCTAAGCCGTTCCTCATAAGGCATCGTTTCCAGGCCTTTGACCATTTTGGTTGCCCTCTTCTGGACACATTCCAGCTTGTCAGTATCCTTCTTGAACTGTGGTACCCAGAACTGGACACAGTATTCCAGGTAAGGTCTGACCAGAGCAGAATATAGTGGTACTATTACTTCCCTTGATCTAGACGCTATACTCCTATTGATGCAGCCCAGAATGGTTGCTGTGTTCTACCTCAATGGTCCAAGGCAACAATGCCTTGTATGCTAATTGCCAGAAATCAGAAGAGTAGAAAGTGCTCTTGTTTTCAAATCCTGCTTGCTGGTTTCCCACAGACATCTGGTTGGCCACTATGAGAACCAGATGTTTGAATGGATGGGCCATTGGCCTGATTCAGCAGGCGAATGGTTACTTCCCCTCTAAATGAAATGTTTTAGCCAAGATGCAATTCTCTAGATGTTGTTGAACTCCAGCTCACATCACTATTGCAAATGATCAAGGATGCTGGGAGTTCCGGGGACTCAGGGTTGGGAAAGGCTGAAAGATGAACCTTGGCTTGATCCATCTTGGCTCTCTGCTTAGGTCCTTACTGAGTGCTTGCTAATGGTCAGTGTATAGTCATCACTCTCTTGGCTGCAAGATTTATTTCTTGGGAGAGCACGCAGAACTAATGCTTTTTTTCCTTGCTAGTGAAATAATGTTTTTTTCTCTCTCTCCGTGACATAAATCACTGGCCTTCATTATTAAAACACTTCTTGGGAAGAAGAAGAAGAAGAAAAAGACTTTTAAAATTTCTTCTGTGAAAACCAGCCAGCAGATGGTATTAATATACCCGGAGATCACAGGCCAAGAATAACAAATGAGGAAATGCAGAACATAAAAAGGGGACATTTAATATGTATAGACAAAAAGGGATGAAGCAAAAAAACCTGGAACCACTGATGAACATTGGCTGAAGCTTGGAGATGAGCACATGGTGAGGTTGGTCACATGATACCTCATTTCAGAAGGATCCCAGTCATATATATGTACATGAGTTTTCCGAGTACATCATAATTAGGATTGCAAAGCTGTATTGCAATAGCTATTTTCAGGAAAGGGGAAAAACATTGTACGGTTTTCTGGGAATTGATCTCACTTAGTGAGATCTCACTTAGTGTTTTAGTCAGTAGAGTGTGTATGCTATACATTTAAGCACACATACCCCATGAATCCTAGGAAGTGTAGCTTACCTCTCACAGAGCGACAGTTCCCATTCAATGAACTAATGTTTGGTGGGTACATGGCCTCTGTGTCCTTTGACCAGTCAGGAGAGCTCTCTGGATAAAGAGCCTTTAAAAATGCTGGGACAACCCATCTGTGCAACCCAACCTAATGCAGGATGAGGTCATGAAAACATATTAGGAGTTCTGGAAGACCATTTATTTGATGTTCGTCATTAGGATGGAGAAATATCCATGAGGGCATGGGTGGTGGTGGTGGATACAAACTGGGAAAGGTCAGAAATCCACTCCCTAGATGGTAATACTGAGAAGGAGCCAAGTGACTTCCTTACATAATATGCTAATATGCTTTATATAACAGGAATTGGGAAGCAACTGGTTTCTCCTGCTTATTTGATTCTTAATGGCCTTCCTAACCCTAAGCTGCTGCGTTGAACTTGGTTCCAGCAGGAGAAACCAGTTGACTCTCAATCCCTGTTATATAAAGGCCAGAACTTGTATAACTAGCATGAGGATTATCAGCTTGTGCTAACACAGAGGTGGGCTTTTTCCCTGGTAGCACCTGCATTATGGAACACACACCCTGCTGAAATAAAATGATTCCCATTGCCTTCTTCCACAAACCAACCTAGGTGGGTTGGCTGGGAGAGGGGAGTGCGCTTCAGAGACAGCAGATTATTCTGCTGGCTTCCTGAAATAAATGCCAGCAGTCACATCACTGCCTTTTACTGTATATATGTTGAAAGCCGCCCAGAGTGGCCAGGGCAACCCAATCAGATGGGTGGGGTATAAATAATAAAATTATTATTAATTTTAATGGAATAGGAAGTCCCTATTTTCATTGGAGAAATGTTGGGGTGTATGCACCCACCGACACAGGCATTCCCTTGATCTCTCCACCAGAGTCTTCCATTTTAATTGCCATGTTGGGACTGTGTAATGGGATGGTTTAATTGTATATTCTAAGTATTGTTGTTGTTGTTCAGTCGTTCAGTCGTGTCCGACTCTTCGTGACCCTATGGACCAGAGCACGCCAGGCAGGCCTATCTTTCACTGCCTCCCGCAGTTTGGCCAAGCTCATGTTAGTAGCTTCTAGAACACTGTCCAACCATCTCATCCTCTGTCGTCCCCTTCTCCTTGTGCCCTCCATCTTTCCCAACATCAGGGTCTTTTCTAGGGAGTCTTCTCTTCTCATGAGGTGGCCAAAGTACTGGAGCCTCAACTTCAGGATCTGCCCTTCTAGTGAGCACTCAGGCCTGATTTCTTTAAGAATGGATAGGATAGGTTAGATCTTCCTGCAGTCCATGGGACTCTCAAGAGTCTCCTCCAGCACCATAATTCAAAAGTATAGATTTCCCTTTTGAAAAATATTTGTGTGACTGGTTTTTATATTTTGTAAACCACTTAGAAGCTTCCTTTGGTATATAAATGGAGGTGGCCACAATGAACAATGGCCTGCCACGTTCTTAACAGCCAGGTGAACCAAGCTAACAAACCACCCCCACCAGAAGATTGAATGAGGCTTGGGTGAACCAACCCACTCTGCTTGTGGTCTGCGATTCAGCTTTGTGGTCACAAGTTTCTTTGGGTCTGATTTACAGCCTACTGAAAATCTGAAGGCAATTTCAAGGAAAAGCTTGTTGGCACCATTTGATAACACTAGTTAAAGGTTTCCCAAAGAACCTCAGAAATGCAGCTACATGGGAAAATGCCTTGGGGCAGAAGTTGTGGTGGAAACTGTACTTAACAGTGTGTTCCATGCAAGAAAGCTTCTGGTTCGTTATTCCTGGAAATCTACAAGAGCTTTTCCCATTAGTTCAGAGCCACACAACTGGTGACCAAGATGACTGAGCACAGCATCGTGTGAGCTTAATAAACCTCCTGTTTTCGATGCAGCGGCAAAAGTCCCTGCAAATAAATAAATAAATAAAATAGCCAGCCAATTTGCTTTGTTTTTGTTTAAAAAAAATATCTGACTGCTAATGTTGTCAGAGTGCCGTCTGTTTCCTAGTGCGATTGGGAAAGGAGAACCTGCAGGAGCTATTCTAAGATGTCTATTTGAGTTGTAGTAATAGGATCCCAATAGGCCTGTATGTTATAGCAAAATAAACACAATTCCTGTTCTTTCATAACTGGCTGAGGTTTCCCCCCCCCCACTCCCAGGAATCTAGAAAACAACCCTAAAATCACATTGCGGAAAGGTAAAATAAATTCCCCAGTATATCTTTCTTGAGAACTGTTCGGGGTCTATCAGTACAATCCCTACAGTTATGTTAATGCATTGTCATTCTGAAGTTTTATGCTGTGTCTTTTGCGCCATGTTGTGTGATTTTAGAGGAGGGCCTTGCTATTGCCTTCAGTTGTTTATGGTGAGGGCCTTTGGCTATACACAATAATGTGATTGACTTAATTGATCTGCACAATCCTAGCCATGTCTCCTCAGGAGTAAGTCCTATTGAATTAAATGGGACTTAACTTCCTACTAAATGAGGTTAGAGCTTCCACAATGCCAAATTGCTTGAAAGTTCGAATAGGACTCATATGTGGTGGACCTGTAATATAACTTTAAAAAAATTCAGAAATGATATATAATGAAATGGAAAAAAAAATGTTCAAAATAACTTATGTTAAAAAATCAGAAGCTTTTTTTATTAGGTATTATAGGTACTGAATTATAGGTACTTAAAAAGCAAAGACATCACCTTGCCGACAAAGATCCGTATAGTTAAAGCTATGGTTTTCCCAGTAGTAATGTACGGAAGTGAGAGCTGGACCATCAAGAAGGCTGATCGCCAAAGAATTGATGCTTTTGAATTATGGTGCTGGAGGAGACTCTTGAGAGTCCCATGGACTGCAAGAAGATCAAACCTATCCATTCTCAAGGAAATCAGCCCTGAGTGCTCACTGGAAGGACAGATCCTGAAGCTGAGGCTCCAGTACTTTGGCCACCTCATAAGAAGAGAAGACTCCCTGGAAAAGAACCTGATGTTGGGAAAGATGGAGGACACAAGGAGAAGGGGACGACAGAGGATGAGATGGTTGGACAGTGTTCTTGAAGCTACCAACATGAGTCTGGCCAAACTGCGAGAGGCAGTGAAGGATAGGCGTGCCTGGCGTGCTCTGGTCCATGGGGTCACGAAGAGTCGGACACGACTGAAGGACTGAACAACAACGAACATAGGTACTGAGATTCCAAAGGATCAGAGGAAACTGTTCGTGTATGCCACAATGGCCTCCCGGATGTTACTAGCCCAGAGATGGAAGAAAGAGACAGCCCTGACCAGAGAAGAATGGCAAACCAAGTTGATGGACTATGCCAAAATGGCAAAACTAACTGGGAGGCTCAGAATCCAAGAAGACAAGAATTTTTTAAAAAAACAACAATGGGAAGTGTTTATAATGTATATACAAAATCATTGTAAACAGGTTAAAACATTAGCAGGATTTTAAATGCACTTGTAATGTAACAGAATGTATAGATAACTTAGGAAGATGGAAAATTGGAGAAGTACTGATATGAAGTTGAAATAGAATTAAAAGGACCCATGGAAGGGATGGGGGGGGATTCAGGAGATTCAGAGCAATCTTGGATTTTGTATTGTTTTATGTTGTATGTTTATATTTTCAAAAATCAATAAAAAAGAAAGTTTGAATAGGGACATCCATTTGGCAAGCCACCAATCCGAAAGAAAGATGTCTCATGTCCCCACAAAAAAGATGCCTACATTTCTTAACTTAGTCATCTCTCTCTCTCTCTCTCTCTTAATGCAAAATCACAGCAGTGCTTGATCACAAGTATTCTATAGACTGCTGAGGGGGGCAATGACTCAGAATTTGACAGAGGGGGAAATGGATTTTAAATTATTTTTTCTCTATTGGAGGCTGGAAATCAAGCCACAGCCGCCAGATAAATTCCAAGAGAGGTTCTCGGAATCTGTCGACGTGCAGCGTGTGTTTGGAAACAGAAGGTCTTGTTGAGGGAAACTCTCTCTGTGTCCATTAATCACATGGTTTTGTTCCAGGGCTTAATCCGATACTAACGGTCCTTAAGTCCTATGGATAATGCACTAGAACTGGATTTCTACCAATGAATTGAACTGCAACGTTCTCTCCATTGCTATCTTTCTACAGTTTGAAGCAAGGGTGAGGAATCTCTAATGCCTGGGCCAATCTTCTTGGCCTGCCAGTGTGGTGTAGTGGTTAAGAGTGGGAGACTCGTAATCTGGGGAACCGGGTTCGTGTCTCCGCTCCTCCACATGCAGCTGCTGGGTGACCTTGGTCTAGTCACACTTCTTCGAAGTCTCTCAGCCCCACTCACCTCACAGAGTGTTTGTTGTGGGGGAGGAAGGGAAAAGGTGAATGTTAGCCGCTTTGAGACTCCTTCGGGTAGTGATAAAGCGGGATATCAAATCCAAACTCTTCTTCTTCTTCTTCTTCTTCTTCTTCTTCTTCTTCTTCTTCTTCTTCTTCTTCTTCTTATTTGGACCACAATAAGATTTCCCCCAAACCATGCCCCCTGTTAGTCAGCTGATGTCACTGGTTAACATTTGCTGGTGGGAATGGGGGCCCAACACTCCCTGTCTGACCTTGGGCATAGTCACTCTAAGCCAAGGGTGGAGAAGCTGTGTCATGATTTTGCCATCTTAGATCATTTTGCTAGCCGATTGATTTATGCGCATTTCATTGTATTCTAATGTCAATTTTAATTGAACATGTCATCCACTTTGGGAGCTTTTGAGAAGAAAAGCAATATATGTTAAAGTGCAATCAAAAGAAATTTTTTTTTTTTTTTTTGGCCAAGTATCAAACATACTTGGAATTTTGCTTCGACTACATTGCAATGTAAAGGAAATGTACCTCATACAAACACTATTCCCCTCACGATACAACAGCACAGCAAAGGAACCCCATACCACCAACTGACCTCCCTTCCGCACACAACTACAAATTCAACAGTTTGATGGCATGAGGGGGAAAACTATTGCTGTGTCTAGACGTTTTGTGTATAGAGTCCTGTAACGTCGTCCGGATGGAAGTAAATCATTTTTTAAAACAAACACCAACCTACAAGCACTACAAACAATAACAAAAAACAAAACAAAAACACAATACAAAGGAACAGAAAAAATACAAAGATAATATTAAACATCCAATTTCCATAACATCATTTGTTGACTTCCTCACATCCTCACCTTCTGCGTTCACTGAGTATCATCTTTAGTAAATTCTTAACATTTTAAACTCATCTTCACTAACTAATCTTTATCTAACTCTATCTTCCTTATCACAACTTCTATCTGCTTCTATACCTTATATTAATTTCAAATCTGTAGCCTATCTGGTCTGCCTGCTCTCTTCTGAAATGCAGATCTTAACATGAATTTTAAAATATTCTTTAAATTTCTTCCAATCTTTCTCCACAGCGTCGTCCCTCTGGTCTCGGAGCTTCCCGGTCAGTTCTGCGAGCTCCATATAGTCCATCATTTTCATCTGCCATTCTTCTACTGTCAGTATCACTTCAGTTTTCCGGTTCTTTGCAGGATATCAAATCCAAACTCTTCTTCTTCTTCATTATATATTTTCACCCAATGGATGGAAGTAAATCAAACAGGTAATGAATGACCAGGATGCGAATGATCAATATGGATAAAGGGTTAGAAAGATTCATGGAAAGTAAGGCTTTCTGTCCATTAGTCATAGAATCATAGACTCATAGAATGGTAGAATTGGAAGGGACCCCGAGAACATCAATTCTTCCGGATGTTTAGTCAGAATATCATTTCTTGTAACTTGAAGCCATTGGTTTGTGTCCTACCTTCCAGAGCAAGAGAAAACTGGCTTGTTCCCATCTGACAGCCCTTGTGATACTTGAAGATGCCTAACATATCTTCTCTCAGTCTCCTCTTCTCCAGGCTAAACATAACCAGCTCCTTCCAACTGTTCCTCATAAGGCTTGGTTTCTAGACCCTTGACCATCTTGGTTTCCCTCCTCTGTACACATTCATGTCACCACAGTCATGGTGACTGTATGCTACATCCCGGAAGAGAGTCAGGATGTCTCTGAGCACCGGTTGCTGGGAAACAAAAAGCAGGTGAGTGAAAATGCTTATGGGCTTTCCAGAGGCATCTAATAGGGCGGGGTGGGGGAGGGTAGGATGCGGGACTAGATAGGCCTCTGAGCTGACCCACCAGGACTCTTCATCTTCATTCCCCCAAAAGGTAGTGCTGGCTATCAAACTGGATGGCTTTAAAAGCAGCAGCTAAAAAGGCCAATGCAATTCTGGGCTGCATCAATGGGAGTATAGCATCTAGATCAAGGGAAGTAATAGTACCACTGTATTCCACTCTGGTCAGACCTCGCCTGGAATACTGTGTCCAGTTCTGGGCACCACAGTTCAAGAAGGATACTGACAAGCTGGAACGTGTCCAGAGGAGGGCAACCAAAATGGTCAAAGGCCTGGAAACAATGCCTTATGAGGAACGGCTTAGGGAGCTGGGTATGTTTAGCCCGGAGAAGAGGTTAAGGGGTGATATGATAGCCTTGTTCAAATATATCAAAGGATGTCATATAGAGGAGGGAGAAAGGTTGTTTTCTGCTGCTCCAGAGAAGTGGACACGGGGCAATGGATTCAAACTACAAGAAAGAAGATTCCACCTAAACATTAGGAAGAACTTCCTGACAGTAAGAGCTGTTTGGCAGTGGAATTTGCTGCCAAGGAGTGTGGTGGAGTCTCCTTCTTTGGAGGTCTTTAAGCGGAGGCTTGACAGCCATCTGTCAGGAATGCTTTGATGGTGTTTCCTGCTTGGCAGGGGGTTGGACTGGATGGCCCTTGTGGTCTCTTCCAACTCTATAATTCTATGATTCTAAGATTAGACAAATTGATGGAGGAGATGACTATCAATGACTATTAAATGTGATGGATCTGTTTTAACTTCACTGTTGGAGACAATGTGCTTCTGAGTACCATTTTCTGGAAACTGTAGGAAGGGATGATGCTGTTGCACTCGGGTTCTGCTTGCTGGTTTCCCACAGACGTCTGGTTGTCCAATGTGAGAAGACGATGCTGGAAGATGCACTTTTTGCCTGAGCCAGCAGGGATCTTCTTCTATGTTCTTTATGAGGAGGAGAACATCTAGGTCAAAGAGTTCCTGTCGCTTGTGAATTATTTCCACTTTGGCAAGAATGAACAAGTTTCACGTTGTGGCTTTAAAGAGGAATGAATGGTGAATTTTTGCCTTTTGCATTGACGAGTGGAACACTGTACCCATTAGTGGCCCAAAGACTTCAAACAATCCAATATTTCAATGGCAGGGACATTCAGATTGCACATCAAAATGCCGGGTTGCATTCCCTTGGGGGCAGACAGAGAGATCTGCCAAAAAAAGCGTGCTCAAGTAATTTCACTGAAATAAGGTCAGGTCACCTCACTGAAGGGGATTGAAGCAGGTTCCCTGCGGATCAGGGCTGGATGTTTTTGCAGGGAGAGAAGCATAAACTTTAATCCTCCCCCCACCAAATGACCTTCTTTGGCTTCGCATAAACCAGCAGCAATGCCTTTAGCACTGAAGCATATGGGGATGTTATGGCTGGGGCCAGTTTACGTGGCAGAGAAAAGAAGTTTTGGGAGCAGCATGGCCGCCTGATACAATCTGCCTCGGAGCAAAGGCTCAGCTCATTCCTAGCTCCATGATAAACTGCTTCCCGTTGCCTTCTTCCACAAACCAACCTGGGTGCGTTGGCTGGGTGGGTGAATGAGTGAGGGGAGTGCGCTTCAGAACTGCAGATTATTCTGCCTTCCTGAAATAAACGCCAGCAGTCGCATCACTGCCTTTATTTAAGAAGGATGCTGACAAGCTGGGATGTGTGCAGAGGAGGGCAACCAAGATAATCAAGGGGACAGGCTTGTTTTCTCTTGCTCTGGAAGGTGGGACTCAAACCAATGGCTTCAAGTTACAAGAAAGGAGATACCGGCGGAACATCAGGAACATCTGACAATAAGAGATGTTCGACAGTGGAATGGTCTCCCTCGGGAGGTGGTGGACTCTCCTTTCTTGGAGGTCTTTAAGCAGAGGTTGCATGTCATGGATGCTTTAGTTGAGATTCCTGCATTGCAGGGGGTTGGACTAGATGGCCCTTGAGGTCCCTTCCAATTCTATGATTTACTGTATTTCAGAAGCATGACTCAGCCATGGAGGCAGAGCATAGCCACTTGGATTAGCAGCCACTGAAAGCCTTATCCTCCATGAATTGGTCTAGCTCTCTTTTAAATCCATCCAGCCTGCTGCCATCACTGCCTCCTGTGGGAACAAGCTCCGTAGTTTGAGCATGTGTTACACGAAGAAGCACTTTCTTTTATATGTACCGAATCTTCCCACATTCAGTGTCAGGATGCTGTCGGCGGCTCTAGACTGGTTGCCCAGGAAAGTATAAAGACAAGGAAAAGTTTCTTACTGTCCTTTTTATTTCAATATTTACAGAGAGAGGCTATGGAACCCAGTCTATTGGATAATGGTGTTGTCCCGAGTGAATCTTCACCCCCACCGTCTCTCCCACTTCCTCATTTGTCATTCTCATCGTCTCCTCTAGGGGTGGTGCATTGTGCCCTCTGTCTTGGAGCTCTTTGCTCTCCTACTTTTAAGGCTCACCAGGTTCTGGGAGATGGAGGGTCTGGAATGCTTTCAAATGACAATGTGTCTGCTGGTTGTTGTTCCGGCCCCCCCATGATTTCCCAGTTTCCCCCCTCATTTGCCTCTGAGATGCTACCTCCCTCAAACCCCTGTTGTAAATCTATATTGTCTTCCTCTTCCTCTTCCCTGGAAGGGTCAGGATGACGAGGTGGTCTCCACCATTCCTCTTCTGACCAGTCCCTTACATTCAGTTTCATTCGATGTCCACGAGTGTTATTATGAGAGAGAGAAAAGCTTTTCTCTGTCTGTTTTCTCCATACCATATATCATTGTACAACCCCGTATCATTTCACCTCTTATTTGCCTTTTCTCCAAACTACAAAGCCCCAAACGCTGCCACCTTTCCTCACAGGGGAGTCCCTCCACCCCTTTGATCCTTTCGGTGGCCCTTTTCTGAACCTCTCCCCACTCTGCAGTCTCCTTTTTGATATGAGGTGACCAGTCAGGCTCACACATGTGGGTTACATTGCTTTGCATCGCTTTGAACTGAGAATACAAAAGCTACCTTGGCCAGAAGATTCATTTACATTACAAATGGCTCTGCTCCGCTTTGATTTCTGTGTTCAGCATAAACGTTTTAACATAAATGATGCAAGAACGATGCTCAAAGCTTAACATGTGAAAGCACCGCAGACGTTCACAGCTGTGCTGACTGATCTTCGGAGCTAGTGGACTTCTATTTTCTAGCTCTGAACAGGCCCACTGGCTTGCCCCCACGATTGAGGGGACTGGCACTGCACGATGTGCTCTTCTTCTTCTTCTTCTTCTTCTTCTTCTTCTATCACACATAGCTGAGTAAGATTGTCTTCCATAAACACAGTTTTAACAGTGAATCCGTACGTGACCGTGAAGGCCAATTCTGGATCCACACGTCCTTCCACAGTGGGGACATAGGTTTCCGGGCAGGAGCTGATCACGGTGATGGTTTGCCAAGCATGCCTTCCTCTTAGCATATTTCTCTCTTTCATCCTGAGTTCAAGCGTCTTCAAAGCCCATGACACCTTTGATAAAGGCTGTTCTCCAAGTGGAGCACTCGCAGGCCAGTGTTTCCCAGTTGACGGTGTTTATACTACATTTTTTTTAAGATTTGCCTTGAGACAGTCTTTAAACCTCTTTTGTTGACCACCAGCAATATGCTTTCCATTTTTAAGTTCGGAATAGAATACAGTAGTTGCTTTGGAAGATGATAATCACGCATCCAAACAACATGACCAGTCCAACAAAGTTGATGTTGAAGAATCATTGCTTTGACAGTGGTGATTTTTGCTTCTTTCAGTACACTGCGTATGCTGTGTGGCTTGCACACATAACGTGAAAACATTGCACAGTGAGTGTGCATGCTGTGTGTGTGTCACACTGGGATATTGAGTGGGCCCATCCCCCTCCTTGAAAATTTCTGGGGGGCATGGCCCCTCAGCCCCCCCTCCAGATGGGACCTCTGTCTCTGCACACCATGATGCATTTTTCAATAAGGCTAGCGTTGAGTTCCCAGTCCCGCTAGCCCATAGCTGTCAACGTTTCCTTTTTCTTGCGAGGAATCCTATTTGGAATAAGGGAATTTCCCTTAAAAAAAGGGAAAAGTTGACAGCTATGCGGTAGCAGAGAGATGGAGAACCTGTGGCCATCCAGATTTTGCCGGATTACAAATCCTGTCTGTGTTGTTCCAACACGAGCCTGAGGGCACAACTGTTATGGAGCAATAAGAATGCATCTCTCTGCAAGAAGTGATTATGCTTTGAACAAAAGTGACCATTGCAGCCAGGGATCCCACTTGCTAAGGAGTCATTATGGATTATTAACAAAATAATAAATCCCCATTATAAAGATGGCTTTAATAAGACAGCATTATGGAGCCATTATGGCTTAATGTGTACCTGCTTCGTGCTGCTCTATGTGATGGAGGATTTTATTTCCTTTCCCCCGTGGCTTTGGTTTCAAAATACCAGAAAATTTAATGCTGATGAAGCCTGCCCAAGTGGAAACCAAGGAGATTGCTTGGCTATACTGTTCCCAAAGCAGGCATTTGGCATGGGGAGATTTTCCAGCCTTTGGAGCCTCGATGACTGGAAAGGAAGCTCCCCAGAAAGTCCAGGGCCTCCCAGAAGTCAAATGCAGTGACTTGCTATAGGTGTCACCCTGACAGAAAGGTTGGTAGTTCTTGGCCAAATACCTTGGATGCTGTAAGCAGTAGCTTGGTAAATACAATCAGTGGGAACAGTAAGGGCCAGGGGCACCAGCTTGCAAGGGCGGTGGGGCAGTAGGCGATGTCACACATGTGACATCTGGACATCACATGGACCGCATACATCTGAATGCAATCATGGTGCTCTGAGGCTGTTGGATTCTGGGACTGTGCGGGTCATCCTTCTTGAGACCCAAGGCACTTTCAGGTGATCTGTTTCTTGCGCATTCATCCTGATTTGTTTGCCGTGAGGTTAGAATGACACTGCATCAAGCATTATCTCACACTTTCCCTTGACCTTCTCTGTCACTTTCCTTACTGCAGAAAGCCTTGCCATTGGGGGAGGTGGATCTGCTACGAATCAAATTTAACCGTGCCTCTAGAATTTGCTACTACGTGATTGAATCCCAACCCAAAACTGCAAGAGTCTGAAAGCACCTGCATACTCCCTGTAGTTGCTTCCTCTCACTTCCTGTCTATTCTTTCTTGGTCTCTAAAATGGCAAACCAACATACCAATACAGTTCTGTTGCCATCCCCTCTGTGTTTTTATATCTGTAGAACGGGACGTTCTTTTAGAAAAGATCGGCTGTCGAACTGCTCTCTTTATCAGTGCTAGCCAAGAGTTTCTTATCTCTAGCCAAGTCTGATGAACAACGGCGTAGTGGTTGTTGGGGGGGTCAAAGACCCTTTACTATTTCGGCAGCAAGTTCTCCAGCATCCTCACACTACTCAATCAGCACAAAAGGGGAGCTTTTTAGCCATTCTATGTGCCCAGGGGCGTAGCAAGGGGAGGCGTAGGGGGCAGTCCGCCCCAAGTTCCATAATGGAGGGGGTGACAAATGATCAAGGAACAATTACTGCCCTACTAGGGCGGTTCATAAAAAACTTTTTTTTTTTTAAATGTCTGCTCCAAAGGTCTTATCTTACTACACTAGGGATTATATAGCTATATATGAAATTTCATGCATATCGGTTAATATCTTGACCCTCCTCCACCAAAATAGCTGTTCACTTGGCTGTTTTCCTATGTCGTGAAGGCTGAAATTTCAGTTCAGTGGAGCACTTACGGTTCCCAACCCTAACCCCATGGAAAGCCATCTAATTAGACTTTAATTTGATTTTGAGATGTTTTTAGGAGGTAATTTAATTATTGTTTGATTTTATACAAATGTTATGTATCTGATGTTAGCCACCCTGAGCCCGACTTCGGCTGGGGAGGGCGGGGTATAAATAAAAGTTTTTTTATTATTACTTGTTGCTCTGGTCCATGGGGTCACGAAGAGTCGGACACGACTGAACAACTGAACAACAACAATAATTATTCCTTTGTAAGAAAATATGAAGTAACGCAAAACCATTTTTGTAGGGGGGGATCAATGGGGGGAGGTTGACAAGAAATTTTCCGCACCGGGTATCACCTGACCTTCCTACGCCTCTGTATGTGCCAAAGCTAAGCATTAAGCAATATTGAGAACGACAAGAGTTTCAAGAGAATGGTGTTGTGCAAGTTCTGTTACATGCAATGGAACTTCAAGGAAAACACTGCTGAAGTCTCTCTGGCAGAAGATATTGAAGCACTCCAAATCATTTGCCCAGGTACGTGCACAGAAAATGGTAGATCTAGCTGAAAGGTGAGGTGGTTTCAATGCTAACTGTTATTATTACATAATTATAAAATCATTGCATAATCTTGGAAAGTTGTATCATCTTAAGAGGGGGCTTGACTGTCATGAAGGGAACTCGTACTTCTGAATTTGCCACTGCACTACTTCTGTTAAGTATCTCTTTACATGACTAATGAGTGCAGGCGACTGGTTCCCATGGGAACTATGAGCTGGAGATGCTTCCAGAAGGTAAGCTAAAGAGGACAGGCCTTCCTCACTCCCTGGGCTTGGTGTGATGCCATCTTCGAGTGCATGAGAACAAAAGATCTGGGACTAGTCTTGTGTTGGGCTGGGTTGGTCAGAAACCCGGAGGCTCACTCTCTTTGCTGAAAGAAAAGCTATCACTTTAGGGAGCCCGTCCCTAGAAACCTAATGCGGGGCAAGATTTTTAACTGCTACAGCTGTGAGCCTTTCTATCTTATTTCCAACCTCAGTACGTTTCCGAGCACAATTCAAAGTGTTGGTGCTGACCTTTAAAGCCCTAAACAGCCTCGGTCCTGTATATCTGAAGGAGCGTCTCCACCCCCATCGTTCAGCCCGGACACTGAGGTCCAGCTCCGAGGGCCTTCTGGCGGTTCCCTCACTGCAAGAAGCAAAGCTACAGGGAACCAGGAGAGGGCCTTCTCGGTAGTGGCACCTGCCCTGTGGAACGCCCTCCCATCAGAGGTCAAGGGGATAAACAACTACAGTACCTGCCATTCAGAAAATACCTGAAAGCAGCCCTGTTTAGGGAAGTTTTTAATCTGTGATATTCTAATGTATTTTAATATTTGTTGGAAGCCGCCCAGAGTGGCTGGGGACACCCAGCCAGATGGGCGGGGTACAAATAAATTGTTGTTGTTGTTGTTGTTGTTGTTGTTGTTGTTGTTGTTGTTGTTGTTGTAAATAAAACTATAAATCTTAAAAAACAGCACCATCTCTAGTGACCAGGCACTGGTATGTACTAGCACGCTTGGAGACTGGGATGCATGTAATTTTTTTTTATTGCTTCATTAATTATAATGCTAGAGATTTGGGGGAGGGACCCCTTAAACCCTAGAAATTAATAAATGATAGGTTTTAATTATTTGGAGTATTGGAAGGAAGATTTCAGGCCAGTGGAAAAATACAGGCTAAATTTTCTTTCCAAGCCAGGGCCTCACCTGGGTAAAAGATAAAAAGGTAAAGGACCCCTGGATGGTTAAGTCCAGTCAAAGGCAACTATGGGGTTGCGGCACTCATCTCGCTTTCAGGCCGAGGGAGCCGGCGTTTGTCCACACATAGCTTTACAGGTGATGTGGCCAGCATGAATAAACTGCTTCTGGTGCAATGGCACACTGTTACGGAAACCAGAGCGTACAGAAACATTGTTTACCTTCCTGCCACAACGTTACCTATTTATCTACTTGCACTGGCGTGCTTTTGAACTGCTAGGTTGGCAGGAGCTGGGGCAGAGCAACAGGAGCTCACCACCGTCACAGGGATTCAAACTGCCAGCCTTCCGTTCATCAAGCCAAAGAGGCTCAGTGGTTTAGACCAGAGCGCCACCCACTACCTGCCTCACCTGGGACAGGGGTGCTAACATGACAAAAAAAAAAAAATGGCCCATCTAAGAGGAATCTTGGGTCTGGGCAGACAGAAGGTGGCCATGGTAACTGGGTGTGAAGTGAAAGGAAAAAGGTGTCTTTTAGCAAGGTCTGCTGGGAAGAAGACAGGGAAGAGAAAAGATTGGGATCCATCTTGGGCAGGCTGGCTGAAGGCTGGTTGGGAGAGATGCTTTGGACTGCTGTGGGAAACGGGCCCCTCTTGAAATGACCATGCTCTAAGATCTGGACTCCCTCCATGCAGTCTGAAGGTGTAAATATGTGAATAAATCATGTTTCTCAAAGCTACGGCAGTCTCTGCCATGTCTTCAATTCTTCAAAAGAATACAAACCTGGGGTGAGTGCCTGGGGTCCCCTGGGATCTTGCTACCGGTCGGGAGAGAGTGGGGTGACCCCCCAACTTTTTAAACAAGAGCAATCTGTTAGTTACAAAAACAAGCAGCTGAGTAGCCAGGTAAAAAAGAGGAGAGGTCTGCTGCGCCTTTGATAGTTGTGCAGAAGAGGTGGGATGTCAGTAGGGCCAGCTTTCAAGAGAACCTTCAGCAGCTGACATCCCCTTTGCTACACATCTGTTAAATATGCAGAAACCCTGCTCTCTTTTCCATCCTGTCACCCTAACAGCTGCCCAGACAGTCCTTTCATCACTTTGTAAAGTCTTATCCCCACCACCCGAAATATGCTCCAATACCTGCCCTGAACTTCCAACCTCTTGGCAAATGAGGGAAGAGAATAATGCAAAGCCGAGAGATTCTGCTGTTCTCTCCCTTTGCTAGCGCCAGTGACTCAGCAGACACGTTTCACTCACAGCTCTATTCTGCCCGTAAACCACATGCAGTTAGGGCCCCTGGAAATGTAGCTTTTTCTGTTTGATCGCATGCCAGTGGTTCGAACAGCAGGGCCAAATCAATCACTTTTGCAGAGGAAAAGCTGAAGAGCTGGCCACGCTAGGAGGGACCTATGTCTGAAGAGCAGCTCTTGGGATGTATCAAAGTAGCTTAGTGGTAGCACATTTTCCTAGCATGCAAAAGGTTCCTGGGTCAATCTCTGACATCCCTAGCTAGGGCTGGGGACATCCTCATATGGAACCTAGGAGAGCTGCTTCAGGTCACTGGCAGAGGAAGAGGAGTGTGGGGGGAGCTCACCGCCCCCAGCAGCATGATCCCGATGGGGTGCCATCGCGGCTGCCCCCTGGCTGCACTGGGCGCCATGCCCCCACAGGCAGTGCACCATGCCCCCGGGACATGCGCCAGCTCCACCCCGCCTGCTCTCTGCCCCCCGGTGCTGGAGCATGAAGCTCCGCCACTGCTTCCGGTCAGTGGAGACAGTATAGACCTAGATGGATTAATGGTCTGACTCAACAAATGGCAGCTTCCTGCATCCCTCTCTTCCTCCTGGCTGGAACTATTAGATCAATAGAGGGAGAGGCACACTTCCAGAGATGGTGTCTATGGTCCCAGACAGAGCTAATTTTCAGGGGGAACTCACAGGAACTCAGTCTCAAGTGGGCACCATTGCCAGTCTAAGAGAATGAGGGAGGTGTTCCTGGTGAGTTCTGGCATCTCTTTTTCTAGAAAAATAGCCCTGAAGGACCCCTTCAAACTGTTGGGATCTACAGAAGTACCTGATTTACAGAGGAGTTAATCTGGCCCTGACGCACAGGAACAATTTTTTTTTAAAAAATGTATTAGATAGGAATGATCTGAACATGCCCACAACATCCTTTCTGATGATGCCACCTGAAGGTTAGGGGTGTTTACTTGTGCACTGCTGTGATAAACTAGAATCCTCATCTTGCCTGTTCTCAGGGATGACAGATGCTGCTCATTCTTTGATTTGAAACCAGCAGAAGAGAAAATATGAGGGGACCTTTGCTCTCCCCATTAAACAAGAACCCTGAACTGACATGAGTGATGCAAGTGCTGTCGAAGCAGAAGGCTGACAGAAAATTCCGTTCTCTGCCTGATACAGACCCAGAATGGTGGGCATCTATTCTGAAGCAGGCTTGGCAGTGTTTGCCCTGATGTTCTATGAGTCTTAACACATGTGAAATGATTTTCACTGCTAGCTGTGTCAGTGAGAGTGGAGGACATTAAGCGCAGTGCTGATGATGGGACTTGGTTGCAGGTTTGATCCCCATATGGGACAGCTGCACATATTCCTACATTGGACTAGATGAGCCTCAGGGTGTCTTCCAACTTTACAGGGCCTCCTCGGTAGTGGTGCCTGCCCTGTGGAACGTCCTCCGATCAGATGTCAAAGAAACAAACAACTTTTAGACTTTTAGAAGACATCTGAAGGCAGCCCTGTTTAGGAAGCTTTTAATATTTGATGAATTATTGTATTTTAATATTTTGTTGGAAGCCACCCAGAGTGGTGGGGAAACCCAGCCAGATGGGCAGTTTATAAATATTACTACTACTACTACTACTACTACTACTACTACTACTACTAAGATTCTATGATTCCCTGAAGTTGCTCTCAGCTGAGCTGTTCCAGATGGGGAAAGGATTTGTGTGTTCAAAGGGAGATGTATTGGAGCAGAAGTCACCACTGAAAGGATTCCACACACTTTCCTTCCTGGTTACTCAGATCCAGCCTGATTTGCTGATGGTGGTTATAACAGAGTCTGACCGTGGTTGAATCTGAAGCAACCACTTCCACAGGGATAAATTTGTCCTTGTTTTCTCTGAGGATGCTGACAAAATCCTTGAAACAGTGAAGGCTGGAACACTTTGCTAAGATCAATTGTCATCCCAGCTAACCAAGGCCAGCTGAGTTGAGCTGCATCATGAACTGTGTGTTTGTGAGGGGGAGAGAATTCCTCATCGTGAAAGGAAGGCGTTATTTCTAGGGATACCTCAACACCTTCCACACGCACCACACCAAGAAGATTTTGGCCATTACATGGCAGGACTGAGTCTCAAACAAAGATGTGCTCTCCCAAGACCACATTCTAGCATGGTCACACCCCTGTCTCAGAGACATCTATGCTGGCTTGGTCAAGTCCACAGAATGGTAGATTGCAGAATCAGGGGCGCCTTACCCATAGAGGCTAGTGGCGCAGGGCACCAAATTCTGTAGGGCACCCCAGGGAAGATGTGGAGGCTGGGCGCAGTGCCTCCCGGCATCAGCTCGCCACCCTCGCCTGCCTCCGCCATGCCACGCCATTCCATAGAAGCACCACTGTGATGGCCTGGGAGTCAGACTCAGATGCTGAACCTGAGGGATCCCAGCCTGCACAGGATTCCCCGCCTCCAGAAGCAGCTGAGCCAGGGCCAGGGCTTGAGCCTGAAGGATCCCCACCTGTGCTGGATCCCCAGGTGCAGGCATCAGCAGAGTCTGCTCTGGCTCCTGATGGGAGGGAGGACCCATTGCCTGCAGGTGCTCCACTCCCAGCCTCTTCAGAGGAAGCTGAGGCAGCTCCTGGGTCCAGTAACCCACCAGCCTCTCCTGAGCTACAGAGGCTCAGGACAGAGAGGCGAAGAGAGCTAAGTGCTTTCAGGAGGAGTGCTCACCTCCAGGCCTGGAGGAGAGGCGAGTCTCCAGAGGATCGGGACTGCCCTAAGCATAGGGCCAGATAAAAGCCAGCCAGACCCAGCCCAAGTTGCGTGAGCAACTTAGTTGCAAACGTATGCTTGACCTGCAACCTTGTGCCTGCACCTGCCTTGGACCTTGACCTGCTCCCTGCCTCGCTCCCCGCTGGACTGACCTCCTTTGGACCCCAAGACCCAGGACAGGACTTGGACCTTGTTTCATGGACAAACCCCTGGGGCCAGCACAACCATGCCCGGACCCTCTGCCTGCCGTGGCCACCGTGGCACGAAGTGGCCAGCTGAGCCGGGAGCCGCCATGTCCAGCCTCTGCCTTTTCCCTGCCGGAGGAGCTGCCCTCCAGCTGCTGCCCGCCCCCTCTAGCCCCACAAAGCTGGGCACATTGCCCGCAGAGCCGTCTTCCCTAAAAAGGGTTAGCAACTCTGGGAAACGGGGTGGGGGTGGGGCAGAGGGATCTTTGCACCACGGTGCCAGATATGCTTAAGACGGCCCTGCGCAGAATCCCCAAGGACGTGCCCTATGGGAAACTGGGAGGAGCACAGAGAGAAGAAACGCTATGGTGCATCTGCAGCAGCACAACCGGATGCCTTCATCTGCCCCACCTGCAACAAAACATGTCTCTCCTGTGTCGGCCTCTACAGCCACAGCAGGCACTATAACTCTCCAATGGTTTGACTTCATGCCTGAAGGCGCACTCCTTCATCGTCTCCCAAGACAGATGGAGGCCAACAGCAAGAAACCAATGCCCCCCCCCCAAATAAGTGCGGCCCCCATTTGACTCCCTGCAGTTGGGATCAGATCAGTGTGTGGCTTATGGACCAAGGTCTCTCCATCCCAGACTGAATTTGCACAAGAATCAAAAGCACATTTCTGTTTCTGCTGGAAAATAAAGCCCTATGTCCTTTGTGCACCAGATATCCCAGCACTTGTTTCCAGATAGCACATCTTTACATCACCGAAGTACCTGTTTGAACAGGACCACGCTTGGATCTTTCAGCTCTGGTGTCTATACCATGAAAGATATTTTGCTTGTCTACCCATGTGACTACATGTGTGTCTCTCTGCACACATGCACACACACACACACACACACACACACACACAGAAAATGTAGCCGGGGGGGGGGGACATCTTTCATACTATCCCATATCTGCTGCCTTGTTGTGCTTTTATTTGGCCAAAGGCGCATGCCTTTCTGGTGTCATTACTGAGACTTCAGACTTCAGATTACCATATCAAGTCTGCTGCATCTGTGATCCTTCTTCATCTCTGGTATGTGCACACTGAGATTGCAAAAGCCAATTCAGATCGCAGCAAACTGTTTACAAGAGCCGTGAGCACAATGATATTGATTTGCCACTGTTAAAAGGTAAGAATATATGTTTTGTTTTCTGTGTTTCTATGCCTTGTTTAGAATCATAGAATCGTGAAGTTGGAAGGGACCCTGAAGATCATCTAGTGCAGGGGTCGGCAATGTTTTTGTGGCTTGGTCCGGTTCACGGTCCCACAGACGCCGCGGTGGGCTGGAGTGTGTGTGTGTGTGTGTGTGTGCGCGTGCATGCATGGGCAAACGCTATTTCTGGTGCTCCTTCCAACACGGAGGAGGAATGCACAGCTTCCCATTGGCTGCAGGAGCTGAGAGGAGGCATGAGAGGAAACCAGGAGCTGAGAGGAGGCATGCAGAAGTTCATCAGGATAAGCTGTGGGAAACCAGGCAAAAATGGGAGGGAGAGAAGACTGAAATGGGGCACACGGAAGTTCATGGGCATAAGCTATGGGAAACCAGGCGAGAATGGGGAGGGGGGGAAGAGCCACAGCAAGGTGTGGCCGGGCCAGCTAGCTTGTTATAATTGTGATGATTATGGCGTACAGCTGATGAGAACCCCAAATTAACCATTTCAGCTTTGGGGTTTTCATCAGCTGTGTGCCATAATCATCACAATTATAACAAGCAAAGGCTTGACATATCTCGCTTTGCATGTCATGGGTCTATCTCATATATTAAACTCCAGTAGCTAATGAAAACAATTGCTTACATAAATGGACTTTTCCACGATATTCTAATTTTTCGAGTTTCACCTGTGTGTGTGTGTGTGTGTGTGTGTGTGTGTGTATACACACACATACATATACATACCATATATGGTGAGTCTTTTAAAAGGGGCCCCGTGGAACATGTGTACTCTGTATCCACGGGGCCTCTTTTAAAGGACTCTTCCTGTATATATTGCATATCATTTTATTTAATTTATTGCAATTATGCTCCACTGTTTTCCTCCAAGGTTCTCACACTCTTCATTTAATACCCACTACAATCCTGGCTCAGGGTCACCCATAGCCAAGTGGAGATTTGGAGCCTGGTCTCCCAGATGGCTCAGAGAGGGGAAGAACAAAGTGGCCTCTCTCTGCAAACCCTTCCAAGGCCAATTTTAAAATTAAAAGGAACAGGAAGGGGACCCATCACAGATTTTGCAGCTAGAGCCTGTGAATGTGACCCGAAGAGCCTCTCCTCATTATTTGTTTCATTCCAGCCAACACTGTGGCTTAGAGATTGCAAGTTTCTGCTGGAGAAATCACTTGTTCCATATATACACAAGTGGAGAATTCCAGATCGCTTGTACTTCATCTTTGCAAGCATCTTTGGACTTGCCAGCAATCAGTCACTTCAAATGCTTCCAAAGCTCGCTTGGCAATTAATTGCCAAGAGTTGATCAGGCTTGAAAGTGATTGTGCCCAGAGAAAAATGAATGGGATGGAAAATGCACTTAATTACAACTGTCAGCATCGGAACAGAGACTGACAGCCCACCTTCTCCGCAGGGATAGCGGTTACAGCTCTTGAGCATCATCTGCATGTAAGAAGTAGGACTGAGGCTGTTTCAAATAAGCCTACCAAACACCAAGCACTGCCACCCAGGGCTGTCTCATCCATAGGGGCTAGTGGCGCAGCGCGCCCCAGGGGCGCCCCCGCGAGCCCGACGGCATACCAGGCACCCCCCCTCCCCAACCCGCCCCCGCCCCCATGGGCGAGCTGTTGGCAGGACGCTCATGCGCCAGCGGTGCAGCCGCTGCTGCCCATGCGGCTCCTGGGCAGGCTGCGAGCCGGCTGCCCTCGCCTCCCATCCCGGGAGCACTGGAAGGGCGCACAGAGCCCCGCGCCCCTCATCCCCTGCTCGCCCCCCCTCCCGAAGGGCGGCAAGCACGGGAGGCGGCGGAGAGGCGGCACCCCCGGAGGAGGACTCGCTCTAGAGATCCTGGCGGCAAACTCGGCCGGGAACGGCGCCTCCCAACTCGGGGCCGCTTCACCACGCGGGTGAACTTTTCCGCGGGGAGTGAAAGGCGGCACATTAAAAACAATGGCTCTCGGGGAAGGTAGCCGCGCGCCGCTCGTCCCTTAGGGGAACCTAAGAGCTGGCCGCCCTCGCCTCCCGTCTCGGGAGCAGTGGAAGGGCGCGCAGAGCCCTGCGCCGCTCCAGCACCACACCCCTCATCCCCCGCTCGCCCACCCCCTCCCGAGGGGCGGCAAGCACGGGAGGGAGGCGGCGGAGAGGCGGCACGCCGGGGGCGCCGGAAGGATCGCTGTGCCACGGCGGCCGATCTCCTTAAGACGGCCCTGCTGCCACCCCACCACATGAAGCTATGGATGATCATGACAGTGTAGTTTGGGGATTTTGCACATTTCCTGGATAATGTGCATAATCAGCAATGGATGCCAGAGAATGTGAATTGATCATAGAACTCTCATACACGCAAAACATCTATGAAAATGCCATGAAAATGGCTGGGGTTAGATCTCACACGACTCCCTTTTTGAAACAGCTGCACTGGTTGCTATGTTGTTTCTTGGCACAAATCAATGTTTAACCCCTTAAATGGCTCAGGTCCTGAAATATACTCGGAGTCAAGTGTGAATTTCATGCTCTTTATTCAGCTCATAGTAGCAAGGAATGAGTCTTTCCCCAAAATGTCTGCTATATATACATTATTTACACAATGGGCCCCACGTGATTGGCTAATTCCGGGCTACTCCTGTAGGCCAATCAGGTTGCGGATTCACTTCCTCCAGGAGCCTGATTGGCTGCTCTTGGACACCAATCGGGTTGCTGATTCACTTCCACCAGTAGCTGGATTGAGTGGCTCCTGTGGACCAATCAGACTGCTGCATTCTGGATCCTATTGTTTTCGGACCAATCAGGCTGCTGTATTCTGGATCCTATTGTTCTAGGATTCAGCTCAGTACATAACAGGTCCAAAACACCTTCCCTACAGACTCCCTCAGGTGTTAAGACTGGCAGAGGGGACCCTCTCTGCTGGCACCTCCCTCTTACAGCTTTCATGAATGTTGAAGACACAGGCTGGGCGCCACTACTGAGAAAGCCCTCTGCCTGGTTGCCTGTAACCTCACTTCTCTCAACGTGGGAACCACTAGAAGGCCTTCAGAGGTTGACCTCAGTGTCCGGGCTGACCGATGGGGGTGCAGACGTTCCTTCAGGTATACAGGGCTGAGACCCTTCGGAGCTTTAAAAGGCAGGGGCTTAGCTAGCTGCTCTGGCACCTGGAGTGGCGGTGGTGGGGCAAGCCGCCCACAGGGGTGCCACAGTGATCCGCGGCAATTTGCCCAGGGGGAGGAGGTGCGGCAAGCTGCCCACGGAGTCTGCCTGGCAGAAGCAAGCCCCACGCTGCAGGGCCCGAGCCACCGTGTCACTCCCAGGAGAGTTGCGTGACTCAGGCACACTGCAGGCCAGGCCCCGCGGTAAGGGCCGCCCCCCCACGGTGTGCCATTTTGTCACCCCCTCAGGGATTTCTGTTTCTGCCACTGTGCAGTTATTGGGAGTCACAAGACTCTATTGACATTCCAGCACCAGATTGTTGGAAGTCACACGGGAGACGGGAGACGGATGTTGATGTTACTGGTTTCCTGTTCCTTTGTTCTTTCTTCTTCGGACTGTCTCTCACAGAGAGCAGACATGTATTCTATTCTGTCCTACGTAGTTAGAAATAAAGTATCAAAGTAGCACATATTTCTGGCTCATTCTGCTGTGTTGTTTTTACTCTGCGTGTATGGGAGAACATGCCTGAAGCCTCATCAAAGGCTTAGGTCGTTAATCACCATCGGAGGCAAGCCTGGATGTGTCCCTGAGTTACGGCCGGGAGTTATTGCTCAGTCGTCATGGCTTTTCTGACAGTCTGCACCCCCGCACCCCTTCCTATGCCCCTGTTAAAAGGCAGCACCAACACTTTGAATTGTGTCCCAAAATGTACTGGGAGCCAACGTAGATCATTTAAGACCGGTGTTATATGGTCCCAGAGGCCGCTCCCTATCACCAGTCTAGCTGCCGTATTCTGGATTAGTTGTAGTTTCCGGGTCACCTTCAAAGGTAGCCCCTCGTAGAGCACATTGCAGCATTCCAAGCAGGATATGACCAGAGCATGCACCACTCTGGTGAGACAGTGTGCAGGCAGCCAGCATATCAGATGGAGCTGGTAGGCAGCCGCCTTGGATGCAGAATTAACCTGTGCCTCCACGGACAGCTGTGAGTCCAAAGTGACCCCCAGGCTGTGCATCTGCCTTAGAAGCTTTTCCGACTGGCAACGCAGCACTGCTGTCACGCAGGAGAAAAAGCTCTGCTAATCACCTGAAGCTTCCCCGCTTAGATGTCTCCACACTGTTGTTTGTGGTGCACCGTGAGGACTCGGACTGCTCAACGTTTTTCTGGAGGCTGTTGCTTAATCACATCGCTGCTTCAGGGCAGGGTGAAAAGGTGAAACCCCTGAAGAACTGGGACACTGTTTTTTCTCTCTCATACCTTTTGAGGGGAATTTACTATCTAATGTTAACAGATCTAGGTCAACCCCCCACCCCCACCCCTTTCCCGGCCGCCACTCCATTCTCCATTCCTGTAATATCTTTGTTTTCAGGATCCTGGGGGTTTACTTGAAAGGTCTCTGCTCACTTTTATCTATAAAAGGAATGCGCATCCAAATCGGGGCATCTCCGCACAGTGGATGGCATAGAATGTTGCAAAAACCCTTTTTTGTCTCACCTCCCTTCCCCGTGCCCTGGGAAGAAGAGACGAGCCCCCCCATCAAACACACTGGCATAAACATCAAAACCCACTACATGATAGGATGATGACAGCAGCTCCATCCTCACCTGTCTCCGACTGCCACCACCATCCCGTCAGAAGTTGCGGAGCAATGCACTTTTCCCTCGGAGGAGTTGTCAGCCCACATCCCGGACTCCAAGAACTCGGGGTTTGATCAAAGGCAAAAGCTGAGTTTGCATTGCTATCCAGCACTTTGCAAGAAATGGAGGCCCCCCCCCACCGACAACTACCTGAAAAGCTTACGTCTGCCCCTTTAAAAGTACGATCTTCTCCCAGCAATGTTGCAGAGGGGCATGAAATTTTATGTTGCGTCACTTTGCTGCTTCTGATGATCTTGTCAGTGGCAAAATATTAAGCAGGGTGCGACGAACCTCCACTTCACACTCTCCCCTTGTTACTAAGTGAATTTCTAATCAGGTGTTCTGGGTCAAATTTCAATCCACCCCACCTGTCCGTCTGTGATGTCAGTCCCCTTTTATTTATAATCTGGGAATCTCTTAGTAACGGGAGTTTTCCTGTCCAGCGGCCGTGGCTGGTTATATCCTCCGCTCTGGGCTTCAGCGGTTAAACTCTTCTTTGCCTATAGTTAGGGGTCTCTCTTTCATTAGATCCCTCACTATATCAGTTAGCTAAGCCCTCTTAGCAACTCTGTGGCAATACCAGGGTTTTTGCCCGCTAGCCCCTCCTGAGGGAACTCCAAGACACAAACTATCACCCTGCAGGTCAGTTTTGTCCTTTCCCTGAGTTCACCTCCTCAAGAGTCTAACTCGCTGGACCAAATGAACGACAATATTTTCTTAGCTCAACAATAATAAGTCTTTATTTCTTTCAGAACATAACGGTTTCAGTAATGGTTTATAAGCTTAGTTTCATAACAGTGTAAACTCTTTCTTTCAACATCATATACACATCTTCAACGTATCCTAACCTGTCCTAACCTACCCACCACTATCCTGGCCCCACGCCCTCCTTCTTCCAGTCACCACTCCCCCACTCTAACGGCTGCTCCCTCCTTTTAAAGAGCGGAATGTCCCGCCTCCCATGGGATATCTACCACTAAAACTGGGGTGCCCATTAACTCATAAAACACTGTGGGTTTCTGAAAATCCCTTAACTTAGATCCGATTCGTTACACAGGGCATGGGAATGCTACTCTCCCAAACCCAGGAAATCCAGCTTAACGTCCTCTCCACCCTCCAGACTCAGCTTCTGAAGTTTTAGCATGCATTCATTGCATCATTTCCTGTCTACCTTTGCAGCTCCAAGACTAGAAAACTGTTTACTTGTTTATAAAAAGAGGGGGGGGGGGAGATTCTCAGAATACAGACTAATACAGACTAATCAAATGCCAGTGTTACAATAAGATCCCTTGAACTTAATGAACATACAGTAACTACTGCTCAGTCGGCAGAGCATGAGACCCTTAATCTCAAGGCTGTGGGTTCGAGCCCCACATTAGGCAAAAAGATTCCTGCTTTGCAGAGGGTTGGACTAGATGACCCTCAGGGTCCCTTCCAACTCTGCAATTCTGCGGTTCTGTTTCAGATTCATTAACTTTGTTGGGTCTACTCTGAGTAAGACTAGCACCGGCTGCAACCCATAGAACTGTATGCCCATTGCCAAACTGTGCATTTGTAAACCTCAGAGGCGGAGCATGTGCAGACTGCAATGGGTTGTCTTTTGGGGGGAGGGAGGCGGGTGGTGGTGGTGGTGGTGGACAAAAACAAAGCAGAAATGAAAAGCCCCTAAATCGTCTTGGGGTAGTTGCATGAAATTTCTCAGTTACAGGTGGGTAGCCGTGTTGGTCTGCCATAGTCGAAACAAAATAGAAAATTCTTTCCAGTAGCACCTTAGAGACCAACTGAGTTTGTTCTTGGTATGAGCTTTCGTGTGCATGCACACTTCTCCAGATACACTGAAATTTCTCAAAACTTCAAATGCTCAAAATGTAGCCTTTGATTGTGATTAGAATCCTGAGCCAGGCTCCAGTTGCGGTGCATGTATCTGTGTCGTAGAGAGTGGGTCTTAAATTAAGACAAATCGCCTCCCTAGAGGCTAACAAGACCTTTGCAGAACATCCCCTCACTCGAGTCTGTAACGTTCCAGTACTTCTTCATTGCCTTTGAAACTAGAATTTTATTCAAGAAAGCCTCTCCTTTTTTCATGTAGACCACGATGACAAATATTTTGTGCAAAGCATTTTTCCCCGAGACCCGCATTCCACTTTATAAAACTAAAAAGTTGACAGATTGCCTTCCTCTTCAAGCCAAACACTGAGTGGGATTCTTCTGGCTGATATATTGCACAGCCCCATTGAACCGACTTTGCATCTTGATCCTGGGCTCTTTTTTTTTTTTTATTAAACAAATTACAATTACAATTACAAATTACATACTTACATGTACATATACATACACACATACAAATACATACAATCACATAATACAAATACACAAAAAACAAACCACATAAATAGATATAAATTCATGTAATACTAATCCGAATAATTTTATTAAATGAATTCTTTAAAAATACTCTCTTATTCTAGCCTCCTGATTACCTCAGTGAGGCTAAAATTATTTATAATTCCTTCCTAAGGCTTCCCATTTTATCTCTTCATTAAATTTAATATTAAATATACTTTCAATATTTGGGACTCAGCCCGAATGTTGTTCTTTTGATGTTATCTTTAACTTCTGTTTCCTTTTCTTTATTCTTTTTTTTTCCATTTTGTAGTGCGGCAGAGGCTATTCCATAATAGCTACTGTATTGGTGTATTGGTGTATAGCTACTGTATTGGTGTATTGGTGTATTGGGCTCTTTATAGTATGGAACTTCCTAAATGTAAGGTAACAATTTACCAGGTATTCCAAATCATCTGCAAAGATGACATTGTACCCATCTTAGCTGCTTCCTTGACTCTTTGTTTATTGCCTGGCCCTGGCTTAAAAGCTCGAGGCTGTATAAAAATGTCACGGCTGCCTAATTCTGAGGCTGCTATGATAAGATATGTCGACTGCTTTTATATTAAAATTCATCATGTCACTTTATAAAGAGAAGATGCAAACACCCTCTTTAAGAAGGCTGAAGAAATCTCTCTGCGTTTAACTTTAGCACAACCTTATAGGATGCTGAATTGGTAGATCTGGGCACTTTCTTTAAAAATCCACTAGGCAATCAAGAACAGATCCATTTCCCTACTAAAAAGGTCAGATTGTATCTCAATCAATACTATAGATCTTTTAAAGAACCACCACTTTCTGGTTTTGCCAAAAACAAACAAACAAGCAAACTCCGCATCAGGAGTCATGTTAGGTTATTCTTCAGTTGCTTTTAAAAGTGTGGGGCATAGAAATGCATATTGGGAAGAACAAAATGTGGGGGCAAAGCCATTCCTAATAGCTCTCAGTGGAAGACTTGGGTTGCTGCAGCTTGGAGCTTGTTCAACCTGACTTCAGTTTTGTTCATTTAACATGAAAGTCAAGAATAAGAATCCATGCCCTCCAACATTCCTCTGCTGAAAATTGCGATGCATATCTATTCGTGCTACGCTCTCACGAATGCTAACTCTCACAAATGTGTGGCACCACTGCAAACACTAGCTCATCCTCCTTCCGGCAGCGCTGCAGGGAGGGAGTGGGACTTTCTGGGATCAAATCAGATGGCTTCTGTAATTCTGGGATGTCCTGGGAAAACTGAAGGGTATGCAAAACACAGCTTTCATTTGAGAGTTTCTATCCCTCGACAGTTTCATTCGAAATAGTACTTGGGGGAATTGAACACAGGCCTGTTCCAATTATTTAAATGTAAAGGTAAAGGGACCCCTGACCGTTAGGTCCAGTTGCGGGTGACTCTGGGGTTGCGGCGCTTATCTCGCTTTACTGGCTGAGTGAGCTGGTGTACAGCTTCCGGGTCATGACTAAGCTGCTTCTGGCGAACCAGAGCAGTGCACGGAAATGCCGTTTACCTTCCCACCACAGCGGTATCTATTTATCTACTTGCACTTTGACGTGCTTTCGAACTGCTAGGTGGGCAGGAGCTGGGACCGAGCAATGGGAGCTCACCCCATCACGGGGATTCGAACCGCCGACCTTCTGATCAGCAGGCCCTAGGCTCTGTGGTTTAACCCACAGCGCCACCCGCGTCCAATTAATTATTTAGGAACATTGAAATCTACTTAGACTTAAGTGGAATCTAGACACATATAAAAACGCTTTTAAAAAAAGGTTGTTTTTTTATATAAAAAAAACATTGAATTTTCCATAAGCCTCACCTTTGGCATCTAGTGTCACATTGTACATTTCACTTTAAAAGTTTTATTTGCAGCTGTATAACTGTGTCCTTAGTTAGGCTGTTGATCCATATAGCTGACTATTATCTACAGGTCCAGGCAAGGAGCAGCTGGAAACATTTCGGTGCCAGACACAAAATGTCCCCTGCCACCCCCACGATTGAGGGGGACAGGAGGGAAGCTCCCTTCCCCTCTCGCTAATTTGGTGAGAGAGGAGGCGTTCCACACCAGCTTTACCGCTGGTTCCCCTCTTCTCGGGGGGGGGGGGAAGGGTGACTGGGTGGCAAATCTGGGTGGTGGAATGCTGTTGATGCATCTCCCATTTGTGCCTCCCTTACCAATACTAGATCCAGCAGTCAAGAAGTGTCAGGGACAGTGCTGAGGATGGCTGGACTGAGGAGGAATGGTGGGAGCTACCCCCCCTCCTGCTTCTGCTCCTGAATCTTCCCAGGAGCAGGAGGACAGTATAGATTTGGAACAGTGGTTTGCAGAGGGACATAGTTCAGATGACAGAAGCTGGGAAATACTGGATGGGGAACAGCTAGCAGAAGAAACACTGGGAGAGAGAGGGTTAACAGATTCACAGTCTCTGGACAGCATCCACACACACACCCCTTCTCCAAAGTCACAGGGAGCTCAGAAAGTGGCAGAACAGAAAGCACGGAGGGTGCAAGCTCAGATTACAAGACGTAGAAGTGATGTAGATTAATAGGGACGGAAGGGGGTGGGATCCTTAATTGGGAGCACCGCCATACTAGGAGATGGGTTCTTTGTTGTCTCGCTGTGATTATTAAAATTTCTAACTGGTAAGAAGACTCCTTTTCCTTTGTTCTGCTTATCTACTGCCAAGGGGGAGGAAGCCGATTTTCTGAAGCCTGACAAGAAGGCAGTTTCTGCACATGCTGTAGAGCAGGGGTAGCCAACTTCCAAGAGACTGTGATCTACTCACAGAGTTAAAAACTGGCAGTGATCTATCCCCTTTTGGGGAGTTCAGGTCAAGGTCGTTGAGCTTTTTTTAGGAAGGAAAGTCCTGTTTTTTGGGGTTCACGTAAACATTGTTGAGGAGGAAAGCGACATTGAGCTTTCTTTAGGAAGGAAAGCCCTGTTTTTGGTGGTTTAGGTCATTTTAAGGGTGCAGGGCAAAGATGTTAAGATTTTTTTAGGGGAGACAAAGTTTTTTAGCTTCTTTGGGGGAGCCACTGATCTACCGGCGATCTACCACAGACATCCAGTGATCTACCGGTAGATCACGGTCTACCTGTTGGACATGCCTGCTGTAGAGGGAAGTAATGGGCAGGTGGGCCTCCTCGATCTGGGAAAGTAGCCCAAACCTACACCAAGCCAGAGCGGAGTCCCTAAGATGGCACCTTGTACACTTCCTTCTGGCAACTCCTACTGCCAAGCTGGCACCAAATGTCTTGCTCTGCTTTACTTTGGACCACGTCAGCGAGGCTGAGTCTCTTGTCTTCTGGGCAGCCTAGGACCTCCGTACACACTGCCCAGACTTGCACTCTGGGGAGGTCACTTTGGTGCTGCGAACGCAGCAGCTTGACTTCACCCCTGTGGGAACACTCCATTGTCTCTTGAGACAGATAGATACCAAAAACAAAACAAGAGATCCAGGCCAGGTTGGATGTTCATTGGGTTGGCCTTGGCTGGGTCAGAGCTAATCTAGAGAGGCTTCACCCAGTCTTAGTAGCTGTGCTTGCAGAATATTGAGTCACGCTTCCAAGTAGTATTTTTACAGCTGCCTGGTATCAGTCTTAAATTCTTCTCGTTTTGAATAAGCATCACAAGCAAAATGGCCAGGGGCACGTACCGAGCGCAATGAATAAGTCAGATCAGCAACGTAACTGAAGGAGGGGAATGGAATGCCCAGAAATAACATACCGAAAAGTCTTGCCCCCTTGAAGTACGAATGGTGGAGACGTGCTTGATCCTTATGCCACCGGGGTAAAAAGTGCCAGGAAATGAATCAAAGCAAGGGAGCCAAAACAAAGTTGGAAAACGCTCCCACAAAACAGAAGAGGTAGAAAAAAAAATATTGAAAATGTGCATATGATTTATGAACTGAAGAAAATGTAAGTGGTTTTTGGAACGAGAGATTAATGAATCCTGGTTCTCCTGCAGCAACACAAACGCACACGATTTTAGCTTATTGTTGTCCTTAATAGTTGTTTTTAACAGTTTTCACTGATCGTTTCATTGTTTTATCCTTTTTGTGAACCGCTGTGTAGTTTGTTTTTTTACAACCAAGCAGTACAGTCGTACCTTGGTTTTCAAACAGCTTAGTTCCTGAATGTTTTGGCTCCTGAACGCCACAAACCCAGAAGTGACAGTTCCAGTTTGTGAACTATTTTTGGAAGCCGAACATCTGACAGGGCTTCCACAGCTTCCAATTGGCTGCAAGAGCTTCTTGCAGCCAATCAGTAGCCGAGCTTTGGTTTTCAAACATGTCGAAAGTTGAACGGACTTCCGGAACGGATTCTGTTCGACTTCCAAGGTATGACTGTATATACATTTTATGAAATAAAACGTATTTTATATATAATAATATATCAATATCTCACAGGTGAGAAACCTCAGAACTCAGGGGCCAGATGTCGCTCTGCAAACCTTAGTATCTGAACTCAGAACTCTGTCCTGGTTTTTCTTTTGTCACACAACCAAAGTAAATTCAGGAACTCTCTTCAAAGAATGCTTAACGACAAATATCTCTTAGATAACTGCTAAAACTTGATGTTACGTGTTCCAGAGCAGTTCTGTGCACAAGAGGCTGTCGTAAAACAAACTGGTGTGTAAGTTAAGCTGGTGAAAATTTACATTCAGATCCAAACACTGTTCAGCAGAAGGACTGTTGTTTGGCTTCTGGTTTCTCCTCCAGAGAAAGAAGCAATTCTTCAAACAACACATAGTCAAAAACTATGGGACCCACCATCCCAAGGTGTAAAAAAATCACCATCAACTTTACTGGCTTAGTCCAGGAATTTGTGATCAGTACCAGAACCGAGCTCACAATTTTCTTTGTTCACAAAAAAATCCACTCCTGGCTCCCACCCAGCGTTCTTTTTCCATAATTTCATTTTAGGTGTGGAAAACTTTTCAGCTGCCCATGCTGATATTATAAGGCAGCTTGGCACCAAACTTGAATCACAAGGTTTAAACATGAGGAGCCCCACTGACGGGAGAGAAGCCAGCTTGCAGATATCTCCACGTGAGTGCACAAAAGGCTGTAGAAATGTTTTAAGAACAAACTTTGCATGGTCTTGTGATGTCCCATGGAGTGTTGCAAGGCTAGAAGCCAGCACGCACAGATACTTGTGCCACTGGGGGGGGGGGGGGCGTGGGGTTTAAAGATGCTAAGGGCACTGAACAATGAAAATGAACAATGTTGTGCAATAAAATATGGTAAAAGCAGAGGCGGGGCCTCACGCCGTAGTGTATGCGTCATGACGTCATGATGCATGCGCTACGGAGTGCAGCCCGGGCGGACTGTGCATGTCCGCACATGTGCAGTCCTGTGGGCTGCTGAGGTCATGCGCAGTCCGCCCGGACTCCCAAGCCGCTGCCAGGCACCCCTTCCAGGCGGCGGCTTGGGAGTCACACTCATGGTGCGTGTGTGTGTGTGTGTGTGTGGCTGGGTGGCGGTGGCTTGGGAGTTAGTCGGCTTGGATTCCCAAGCCACTGCCCAGCCACCCCCCTCACGAGTGCGACTCCCAAGCCGCCGCCCAGCAGTCCTTTCACGCGAGCAGCCGCCACACGGAAGGGATGGAAAAGGGGTGCTGGGCGGCAGCTTGGGAGTCGCACTCGTGGGGGTGTGGCACAGTGTCACCCTCCCCAGAGCATGCCAGGCATGCCTATCCTTCACTGCCTCCCGCAGTTTGGCCAAACTCATGCTAGTCGCTTTGAGAACACTGTCCAACCACCTCATCCTCTGTCGTCCCCTTCTCCTTGTGCCCTCCATCTTTCCCAACATCAGGGTTTTTTTCAAGGGAGACTTCTCTTCTCATGAGGTGGCCAAAGTACTGGAGCCTCAACTTCATTGTACCCTATTCCCCTTCCAGAACTACAGTGCCCAGAGCTCCATGGAAAGTGAGATTGATTGCTAAACCACTCAGAGAATTGCAGCTCTGTGAGGGGAATAGGGGGGTCTCCTAGCAATTCCCAGCACCCTTAACTACAGTTCCCACAATTCTTTGCAAGAAGCCATTACTGTTTAAAGTGGCATCATGATGCTTTATACATATGGTGCCAATGTGGTCTCAGTCTTCGCAGTGTTGTGCTGTTTCGTATTTCAGCTTTCCATCCCTGACAGAAGGAGTTATGCAGGGTTTTGGGCCCCAGCCAAGACATTTGGTGCCTTTGCACCAAATTGTCTCTACCACGGTTTCCCCTTCTTGATTTAAATCATATGTGGGCAGTTCAGGATATGAAGAGCAACCTCTCCTGTGCACATAATTCTCCGGTAGTTCGAAAGGTAAAGGCATGATATTTCCCCTGAAACAAATAAAGAACATTGTAGGATCTGCGGGGGAATCTATTCATCAAATTCTCAGGCAGTGAAATGATTAAGGAGAAGCACCGGGCAGCCACTGTGTCTCCCTGCCTCAAAACCCCTGCCATTTCTGTTCCCTTCATTATTTTCATAGTAGCTGCAATGGAAGGAAAGGTAACTGGGCGACAGGTTTGCAATGATGAGCATTCGTAACCTGTGGAAGAAATCCTTATTTCTGGATCCATATACAAAACATTTGTTATACTCAAGATCCAGCTCTCACCATCATGGTTTTTTGACATGAGACTACTGATGGGGAGAGGATCCAGAACACACTTTTTAGAGGATGGCTAGCATGAAATGAACAACCTTGTACTAGTGGGGTGATGTGTGTGGCAACACTATTTCAGCCGGGTAGAAAATTGACCGGAAAAAATGATTACAGTAGTGTGATTACTTACCCTTTTAAAAAAACAAACACAATACCACCATTGCTTTCCCTGGTGGGTGCTGCTACAATACATTTAAAAAACAAAAACACAAAAACTGGCCACTCAATCATCTTCTATTTTCATTAATCACATGAATGATCCCAACCAATCAGGAATCCATTCAGTTCATAGGAATCATGAGGCAGTATAGCCAATCAGGGTCAACTGAGACTGGGTGACAGGTGTCTTGCCAAATGAAAGGTGGTTATTTTAAAATGAGATTCAGAAGTAATACAAAATACAAGTGTGTGAGAAGATTAAGTATTTCATTCTAAACAGCAAGCAATATATACATACCAACCAAGCACCTCAATCTGCCACCTGGAAGCCCTAAAGAAGTGGCAAAGTAACTCCCCAGGTAGCCTCAGGTTGCACGGCCCCACGGCCGTCAGTCCATGCACAAGCTTGTCTCTCAAACCCTCCCCAAAACCATCCGATTTATAGATAGCTAGATAGCAGTCATACATTACTGGCTACATGTAGGTAATTCATTAGCCGGCCTCTCCCAATTGCCTCACTTTTTCCAAACAATGTCCAACATCAAAAAAGGTACTCATCACTATCCCTTCCTCCCAACAGATTAGGACAGGGGTTGACAAACTAAGGCCCCAGGGGCCAGATGTGACCCATCACGGCTGCGGAGGGGTCCTTTCGGGGGGAGGGTGGGTCCGGCCCCTGTTATGTACTGAGATGAATAGGATCCAAAATGCAGCAGTCTGATTGGTCCTAGAACAATAGGATTGAGATTGCAGCAGTCTGACTGGTCCCAGAACAATAGGATTGAGATTGCAGCAGTCTGATTGGTCCCAGAACAATAGGATTGAGATTGCAGCAGTCTGATTGGTCCGCCGGAGCCACCCAATCCAGCTCCAGGTGGAAGTGAATCCGCACTGCGATTGGCATACAGGAGTATCCCGGAATTAGCCAATCACGTGGGGCCCATTGTGTAAATAGTGTATATAAAGCAAACGTTTTGGGGGAACTGCATTCCTCACTACTATGAGCTGAATAAAGAGCATGAAATTCACACTTGACTCCGAGTATATTTCAGCCCCCCACAAGGTCTGAGGGACAGTGGGCCAGCCCCCTCCTGAAAAAGTTTGCTGACCCCTGGATTAGGACATTAAAGGCTGTTCTCATGCCATCAAAGAGCTTAACAAAAGATAGGGAAAAGAACGGAACAGGGGGCAGGAAGGATAACCATGTCAGATCACTTAACTCCTCAAAATACAGATATCTTCCAGCTAGATTGCCCACACACCAGGTACACTGGGCTAGGCGCTTGGCCTCCTCTTGGCTTCCTGCGTGTGCATGCGGGACATCACAGGCATGTCCCTCCAATATTGGGCCAAAGGTGGTCCCTCTGGGAGAGCCAGTGTGGTTAAGAGCGGTAGACTCATAATCTGGTGAACCGGGTTCGCGTCCCCGCTCCTCCACATGCAGCTGCTAGGTGACCTTGGGCTAGTCCCACTTCTTTGAAGTCTCTCAGCCCCACTCACATCACAGAGTGTTTGTTGTGGGGGGAGGAAGGGAAAGGAGAATGTTAGCTGCTTTGAGACTCCTTCGGGTAGTGATAAAGCGGGATATCAAATCCAAACTCTTTTTCCTCTTCTTCTCTGCACAGAAGTAAAAGCTATCAATGGCTACCAGCCACAATTCTTATGTTTTCTCACAATGCAGTTAATTAAGTTGCTTATGTAGCATACAACCCCGGCAGTGAATCTATCATTGGCTGACTGGCACCCGCCTGTCTCAGGAGCTACAAATTATGCCGCAAAATAGCTTCTTGAAAAAGTCTCAGAGCCGTGACTCATAGGTGGTCTGAGGCCTCTGGGTTGAGCAGAGCAGAGGTATAAATATTAGGTATTTGGCTTTCTGCCTTTGGCTGAAGAATCTCCTCCTACCTTCTCAGCCTCTCGGCCTTCGGCCTCTGACTTGAGGGACGGTACCCTGTGGGGGACGAACACACCCTGGGTCTGAGTCACAGCATAACTGCCAGTCGCAGTCTGCCCCTGACAATTTGCAGACAACCCTCGGAGAGAACAAAACAGCTTTTGCATTTCCGTCATATGAGCTCTCATAGCTGCATAAAGACTATCCACTGGAAAGCTAAAAGAGGAATACAGTAGTGTTAAGTGGATGTGGCCATTATATCTAAGTACTGTAATTATGGTGGGTTTTTTTTTTTGAGGTTTTTAAAAAGTGAGCCATTATGTATAATTACAGAGGAGCATCCCTTAGCAAGGCGAAGAGGTCTGTCCTCCTGAACTAAAAAATGCTATCTTTAACTCTTCGGAGATAACTATTGACTGGGAAAGCAGCGAGGCCCATGAGAATCATAGCGTTTTTTCCCTTCATTGCTTCACTCGACTCTTCTGGTGAAAATTAAACAGACTGCTTTAATTAAAAGTCTGGAACATCACCAGTGAGCGGACCAAAATGAAAGTGGCGTTTCAATTCAAAACCAAAAGGGACTTATAGATTTTTTCCCCCACCCTTGATTACAAAGGCAGAAGCTCATTGGACAGCCCACCTTTTGCCCTTTGAGTGGCGAGGTGAAATGATAGTTAATTGCTACTGCTGTTGTTTTCTTCAAATGTCAAACTGTGTGTCAAGCAGAATTGATTTAGGCTCGTTTGGTTCAGCCGGCAGGTGGTTCCATCCACTTTCTCCCTGTTGATATGCAGCGCACACGAAAACAATGTACACGGCAGGGGCTGTTGAAGGATCCCAGCACTGCATAAGTAAAATAAACTTAACCACCACTAAACTGGGAGAAAATGGACGGGTTACGATGAAATCACCAGGGCAACTGAGAATCTGGAAGGACACAATCCAACCCACTGAGAACAGAGAGAGCTGCATTATACTGAGCCAGACAATGAGCTCAGTATTATCTACACTGACTGGCAGCAGCTCATAGAATCACAGAATCGAAGAGTTGGAAGGGGACCCCCCAAGAGTCATCTAGTCCAACCCCCTGCATTGCGGAAATCTCAGCTAAAGCATCCCTGACAGATAGCCATCCAACCACTGCTTTAAAAGGAAGGAGAGTCCACTGCCTCCTGAGGGAGACGGTTCCACCGTTGAACGGATCTTACCCTCAAAAGCTTTCCCCTGGTGTTTAGTCGGAATTTCCTTTCATGTAACTTGAAGCCATTGGTCTGAGTGCTACTCTCCAGAGCAGGAGAAAACAAGCTTGTTCCCTCTTCCATGTGACAGCCCTTGAGATGTTTGAAGATGGCTATGGTATCTCCTCTCAAGTCTCCTCTTTTCCAGGCTAAACACACAGCAAGAGCTGTTTGGAACCGTCTCCCTGAGAAGGTTGTGGACTCTCCTTCCTTGGAGGTTTTTAAGCAGAGGTTCGATGGCCATCTGTCATGGATGCTTTAGGTGAGATTCCTGCATTGTAGGGGGTTGGACTAGAGGACCCTTGGGGTCCCTTCCAGCTTTACATTTCCATGATTCTATGCTGGATCAGGAGAGTGGTCAATCTGACCCCTGTTGGAAACTCACAAGCATACGATCACTCTCCCCTCCTGCGGTTTCCAGCAACTGATATTCAGAAACATTACCCCTTCCGGCCATGGAGGCAGAGCATACCCATCATGACTAGTAGCCATTGATAGCATTCTCCTCTATGAAATTGATCTATGATCCAACTTAATGTAAGGCAGTTTCATAGGTTCCATCACTTTCCATCACCACTAATGAGTTCAGATGAGAAACAAAGTAGCCCTGTAAGAGCAATTCAAAGCATGTTAGAGGTGATGGAGTATTTTTAAATTGTATGCTTATTTCTTTACGGATCAGTAAGGATGAGCACTTGCTTTATGAAATTGACTTTGCTCTGGGGAGTGCTCCATTTAAAATAATGGAGTTTTTTATATTCTGTTGGAAGTCGCCCAGTGTGGCTGTGGGGCAACCCAGTCAGATGGGCACTGTACAAAATAATAATAATAATAATAATAATAATAATAATAATAATAATTTTTCAATTATTTCTGTTGGTCACTATGTTTTTCTGAAGTGGGGACTGTCCCGATCCATTCTGAACCTGATTTTTCCCCCAAAAGAATTTATTGGATTTTAGTAACAAAAATACACAAAACACAAATACATACACTACAAAAACCACACAAAATAAACACAAACAAAAAATTATTTACTCATCCTTATCCTCTTTATAATCCTAAACTTGGGACTTCCTCACGTCCTCTCTTTTTCGTTCATTTCTAATCTTCTTTAGTAACTTTGTAACATTGTAAAATCTACTTTCTTACATCTAATCTTAATCTTACAATTATAATCCACATATCTTAAATCTATTCTGAACCTGATTTAGAGGCTGTTTTGGGTCACCCATTGATCTCAATGGAAGCATCAAAGTCACCAATGCGCAGTCATTCGTTGGTCCAGATGAATGCACACACACTGGATGCTACTGGGCCTGGGTGATATAGCAGCAGCCAATCATTGCTCTTCTGCTTCAAGCCACAAGAGGAATATAAGCTGCACCCGCAAATAAGCCGCACCTTTAAAATTTGGGGTGGGGGGAGAGAAAAAAAAGACAGTACCCGAATATAAGCCACTCCCTTAAAATTGGGTTACAGGCTGAAAATCGCTGCAGTTGGTACAATTGTAACTGCAATCCAATTTAAGCCTTTGATCTTGCAAGCCCGCAAAAGTTACCGCACAGTCGCTAAAATCGCAAATCGCTATTCAATTGCAACAATTCTGCAGATAAATGAACAGCAAATGAACAGTCTCAGGCTTGCAAATCAGCAAGAAAACTTTTTTTAAAAATCCACTTTACCATATGTCTGTTTCAGCAGCGATATCGTAAAAGCCAGTTTTTGTAAGGTCGTGAATTTAAGCCGCACTTTTACTTTTCATGGTCGGAATTGGGGGGGGGGGTGAGTTAGGCTTATATTCAGGTAATAACTCTGCTTCCAGACTGCAGAAATCCAAATGACATTCTGTAGCCAGGTGAATTGCCCCCCCTTCCAATCCCAAATAATTTACCCATACATTGCAAACGTGGGAGTGGTAGGAAAGGGTTAACTGGCCACCCAGTCTTATTTTTGACTAGAACTCCCCACCGCCATAGTTGTAATGGGCAGGTAATGCTTTATGAGTGGCCACCAGGACCACATAACACCGGTCCTGAGAGATCTGCATTGGCTCCCAGTACGTTTCCGAGCACAATTCAAAGTGTTGGTGCTGACCTTTAAAGCCCTAAACGGCCTCGGTCCTGTATACCTGAAGGAGAGTCTCCACCCCCATCATTCAGCCCAGACACTGAGGTCCAGCACTGAGGGCCTTCTGTCGGTTCCCTCACTGCGAGAAGAAAGCTACAGGGAACCAGGCAGAGGGCCTTCTCGGTAGTGGCGCCCGCTCTGTGGAACGCCCTCCCATCAGAAGTCAAGGGAATAAACAACTACCTGACATTCAGAAAATATCTGAAGGTAGCCCTGTTTAGGGAAGTTTTTAAACTGTGATATTTTAAATGTATTTTAATGTTTGGTGGAAGCCGCCCAGAGTGGCTGGGGAGACCCAGCCAGATGGGCGGGGTACAAATATTATTATTGTTGTTGTTGTTGTTGTTGTTGTTGTTGTTGTTGTTGTTGTTGTTGTTATTATTATTATTATTATCATTATTTGAGAAAGGAAAAGTTAAGATGACAGACTTTGACTGCGTTCATATGATGTTTTATTGCAGAATCAATGCAGACCAAGTTTTGCTTGTTCCTAGACAGAGTACCCCTAGCCTAGATCTACTGCATATTTATTGCCCGTGAAATGCTCTTCTTGCACGCCCTTAATTCCAATGGGGGCATAACGGTAGAGATTCCCACGCCCTTCCTCCTCTCTATCAAATTGTCTGAAACATTTTATTGTCAGCTCAGGGGCACAACCGACTGCACAAATTCCATGATATATCCTCCAGCTCGCTTTAAAAGCTGAGACCCTCGCTGAGTCAGATTGCATAATACGCACAATTTAGTTTCCGTATCAACGCACGTTTATTTATTTATTTTAAAAGCACGGCAGAAAGACTCGGGAGCTAGAGGCAGCACGCGGGCAATGAACTCTAGCGGCAAATCCATCTTCTTGCTGCCTAATTGAATAGAACTGGCTTTCAGGCTGGAAGGTCAAACACTTTAACAAGGTGCTAAGCTACGTGGCGAAAAAGGAAAAAAAAAAGGGAGATCGGCAGGATAATAAGAAATATGATTTAGCAGTAAAAGCAACTGCCTACTTCGATGGACTCAGCTATACAGCTGCAAAACAAACAGTCTAAGTGTGTTGTAAATTGCATTATACAAACGTGACACTAGATGGCGATGGTGAGCTATGGCAAATTCAATAGATATTTTTGAAACTTTTTTTAAAAGCATTTTCACAAGGTTTTTTTTTTGTATGTGTCTAGATTCCACATATGACTGCAGCATTGTGGACTGAACGCTGAGCAGTTATAATACCCAGGTGCTTTTTTTGCGGTAGCTGAAGGTTACGCCTCCGTGGAACTGCTCCATTTTCATTAAAAAAACAAAACGCGGCTACAGAAATCCCAAAACATCCCAGCAGCTTCAAGTTTACATACCACAAATAGCTTCCTGTGGCATGGCTTGGGTTCTGTTTAAACAGGAGAGGCCTTAGTTGTTTAGATTCCCTTTCAACTCACCTGATTCACAGGCACTTCCTTTCATTTATTGAAACAAAATAAAAAATAAAAATAAAAAATTCCTTCCAGTAGCACCTAAGTATGTTCTTGGTATGAGCTTTCGTGTGCATGCACACTTCTTCAGCAAGCAATCATTCCCTCTGTTTACAAAGTTCTGAGGTGAGTGTGGATCATAATATAGGCAAAATACACACACACACACACACACACACACACACTAAGAGGGGAAAATCAAGAGGTTTGGATAGGGTTGCCTGCGCCCATCTTTCCCCAACTTGGGCTGTCCTCTTTTTAGCTCTTCAAGATATGGCAACCCTAGGTTTAAAAGACCCTGAGGTTTTCAATTCAACTGGACAATTCAAAGTGCTGGTGCTGACTTTTGAAGCCCTGAACGGTCTTGGTCCTATATACCAGAAGGAGCTCACCCAGTCCTATGTAAAGTCACCAGGAATTGAACCTAGAACCTTCTGCATGCAAGACACACACTCTACCACCAAGCTACAGCCTTTCCCCCAAAGGATTATGGCAAAACTATGGAGATCACCCACAGACCCTGTGGATATTTTTAAAGCTCTCCCCACCCTGGCAGAGACCAAAGTGTTGTCAAATTTCAAAAACAACAAAACTTCCCAAGTTTGGGAGATACTGTCAGCTGTTACCCATGCATGTGTACTTGGAGGTAAATCCTGTGACATCCCATCCAACATTTCTCCAATGAAAATAGAGATGATGGTGATGATGATATTTATACCTTGCCTGTCTGACTGGGCTACTCCAGCCACTCTGGGTGGCTTCCGACAAATATAAAAACATAATAAAACATTAAACATTTTTTTAAAAAAACCTTCCCTATACAGGGCTGTCTTCAGATGTCTTCTAAAGGTTTTATAGTGACAGTACTTATCTCCTTGGCTCGGGGGCCACAGAACTTCATACCCCCAACATTTCTCCGATGAAAATAGGGACGTCCTAAGGAGAGCGCAAAATATGGTCTGAAGCTCAACATCAAAAAAACTAATATCATGGCCACTGGTCCCATCACCTCCTGGCAAATAGAAGGGGAAGAAATGGAGGCAGTGAGAGATTTTACTTTCTTGGGCACCATGATCACTGCAGATGGTGACAGCAGTCACAAAATTAAAAGACGCCTGCTTCTTGGGAGGAAAGCAATGACAAACCTAGACAGCATCTTAAAATGCAGAGACATCACCTTGCCGACAAAGGTCCGTATAGTTAAAGCTATGGTTTTCCCAGTAGTAATGTATGGAAGTGGGAGCTGGACCATAAAGAAGACTGAGTGCCGAAGAATTGATGTTTTTGAATTATGGTGCTGGAGGAGACTCTTGAGAGTCCCATGGACTGCAAGAAGATCAAACTTATCCATCCTTAAAGAAATCAGCCCTGAGTGCTCACTGGAAGGGCAGATCCTGAAGTTGAGGCGCCAGTACTTTGGCCACCTCATGAGAAGAGAAGACTCCCTGGAAAAGACCCTAATGTTGGGAAAGATGGAGGGCACAAGGAGAAGGGGACGACAGAGGATGAGATGGTTGGACAGTGTTCTCGAAGCGACTGGCATGAGTTTGGCCAAACTGCGGGAGGCAGTGGAGGATAGGGGTGCCTGGCGTGCTCTGGTCCATGGGGTCACGAAGAGTCGGACACGACTGAACGACTGAACAACAACAAAGGAAAAGCAGGACAATCCAGAATCAAATCAGAAACCAGTGAATCACATGCACAGAAAGAGTATGGAATCCTAAAAATCTGGCATTCAGGCGCCTCTACGCTACAATATATCTGAAATTGGTAAACTTGTGGTCCTGGAGACCTCTTTTTTGGAGTTTAGTCATTGCGATGCACATAACAAACCCTCTGAGTCCGGTGCAATTCACTCTGAGCTGAAGCGCACAATGCAGCTTATTATTTACCAACCGGGGGTAAGCTAGGCCTCTTCAGTTCAGCTGTAATTGCAGCCCAGTTCTTGGGGGGAGGAAATCCTGAACTGCCACAACAGTTTTGGCAGGTTGAGAGAGAGAGACTTGGCATGTGTGATGGGCATGTGTTTTGTAAGGAGATCAGGTGAGGTCAGTGCATTGATTTCCACCTCCTCCTTGCACCTTCCTTGAGCAAGGAACTAGGTTGCAATTAAACAGTGAGAAGGAAGACCCCAGTAGGCAGCCGAGCCCAGTTCAGCTGGAGAGCCAAGTTAATACTTAGCTGCTCAGCTCCTTCAACTTAATCCAATTATTTCTTGCTATACTCTCCGTGGCCAGAGGGAAAGGTTCTTTTCATCTTCAGCCTCTTTCCTGCAGTTGCTTCTTACAAAACTTTCTGAAATGCTTCAAGCTTATATATGTGAGAAAGAAAGGGAAAGGGGAGATATTGCCTCTCCGCTACCTATCATGAAAGGTGAATTTCCTGCTCTTCCATCATTAGTCCTCTTATTTGATTTTACATTTCAAGCCTTCTGCATTAGGTTGGAAAAACGGGTTCGTTTATCAGAACAGGGCTCCCTGGAACTTCTGTTGCCTCCTCTATATCCCACCCCCAAAGGACTGAAATAACATCCAAAATGTCGAGCATTATCGTTAGAGTTGCTGCCCTTAATTAACTGTGTTCAGCAGGTTAATCAACCATAGCATTAGTTGATTAACTGGTAGCAAGCCAAATTTAAGCCACTGGGCTTTAAGTTAAGGCTATCCTTGATCCCAGTTTCCAGAGCATTGTCTCTGTGTTACAGTGAAAATAAACAACAAAGAGTTTTCTGGCCCTGGGCATAGCTGGTGTGGTAAGGAGTGAATTGGTGGGTGGTTTTCCATATCCAAAAATCCTCCTAGCTCATGCCACTCGGGAAAAGAGCCAAGGGACTCAGGTTTACTTTCTTTTTCCATTCTAAAGGTTTCGGGACCCCTCGGGGCATGGGTAGGCAAACTAAGGTCCGGGAGCCAGATCCAGCCCAACCGCCTTCTAAATCCGGCCCGTGGACGATCCGGGAATCAGCGTGTTTTTACACGAGTAGAATGTGTCCTGCTTTTGAATTATGGTGCTGGAGGAGACTCTTGAGAGTCCCATGGACTGCAAGAAGATCAAACCTATCCATTCTCAAAGAAATCAGCCCTGAGTGCTCACTAGAAGGACAGATCCTGAAGTTGAGGCTCCAGTACTTTGGCCACCTCATGAGAAGAGAAGACTCCCTAGAAAAGACCCTGATGTTGGGAAAGATGGAGGGCACAAGGAGAAGGGGACGACAGAGGATGAGATGGTTGGACAGTGTTCTCGAGGCCACTAACATGAGTTTGGCCAAACTGCGAGAGGCAGTGAAGGACAGGCGTGCCTGGCGTGCTCTGGTCCATGGGGTCACGAAGAGTCGGACACAACTGAACGACTGAACAACAACAACAAGAATGTGTCCTTTTATTTAAAATGCATCTCTGGGTTAATTGTGGGGCATAGGAATTCGTTCAACCCCCCCCCCCAATATAGTCTGCCCCCCCCCCAAGGTCTGAGCGACGGTGGACTGGCCCCCTGCTGAAAAAGTTTGCCTGACCCCTGCCTCAGGGGAATGGAAGGGCTTTGGATCAAGTGGATCACATGTTCACCTCTGGTCAGGAATGAAAATCTATCTCACTGAGACGGTGAGATGCTATTTTACACCAAAGACTCATATGGTTGCCTGAATTAGTGCTGAGCCTAAATATACCCTTTGTTTTTCAGTGTCACACCTCGATCCCACCCCATGATTGCTTCCTATTCAGGAAGCATGGCCCTCACTGTGAGTTGGCTTCATTTACCATCAGTGATGCCATCAATTTTTCAATCCTGATTGGCTATGGCACGTCATGACACCATCCGATTCACTGTGTGATCCCTAATTGGCTAGGCTTCCCCATTCAACTGTTCTAGAAAGCATTGCCCTCACTGACAGTTGGCTTCATTTCCCTTAGGACACAATTTAGTCAAATCTGTTTGTCTGCCCAGCTTTATGATGTCACCCCATTCACTACAGTTGACTAGGATCGCTCCCAAGAAGGAAAGATTGTCAGAGCAATAGCAGATAAGAGAAACAATGGCAGTACACAAAATCAAAATGATGACCAGACTCAGAATTAATTGGTTGGGGGGGGTATTTCCAAACTACTACTCTCATCCCAAAAACTGAAATGATAGGCTAATCAGTGTAGGGTTCTAGTTCTTTAGAGAGTATCTGCTTTCAAACTGTGTGCTGAATAAATCTTGGAAACTTACATACTTAAGATCATTTAACCCACTCATTCAGTAAAAGTCTCCAAGCGGTATACAACAAGTTCAATCATATATCAAACAGGACCAACATACACAAATCAACGAAAAAGAAATATCCATAGAATTCAGAACTAACAACGAACATTTAGAGGAGGTGTAACTAAAGGATGAGTCTGGCTAGACTTCCCAAAACAGAAAAGATTTCAGCAGGTGTTTAAAACATTATAGTGAAGGTGGCAGCCTGACGGAAACTTATCAGATATCTGTCAGTAAGAGATCAGTAAAAGTGGACAGGCTTCCTTGAAAGTTAGCCTCCCCACCAACTGTCAACCTTTCCCTGCAATGAAAAGATTGATTCTTTTTTAAAAAAACAGATTTAGATATGAACTGATCTACACACACACACACACACACACACACACACTTATTTGTTTTACATAAAAGTTATACACCATAAACGAAACATTTTCACTCATTAAAAAAAGAAAAGGGTTCTTTCGAACTTTGAGACCTCCTTCCTTCCCTCCACGGGTTCCAATTCTAAATTTTATTCCTTCATATTTTACTGTAACCCAGGGATGTCCAACAGGTCGATCGCAATCTGCTGGTAGATCCCCGGGAGGTTTTGGCAGATCGCGGTCGATCGCTGGGTCCCTTTCCTTAGCGTTGGTAAAATAGAATCCTGGCCTGCCCTCCATTGTTGCACGATCTTCAGAATGGAAGATGGAGTTTACTCAGTCTCCCCAGCAATTTGACTGCTCCCCTTTCTCCCATGACCTTAGGTTTGAATTCTCAAAAATCGGGGCTTTCCTCCTCCCTAAAAAAAGCTCAACAACTTTGACCTGAACCCCCAAAAAGTGGGTAGATCACTGCCAGTTTTTAATTCTGTGAGTAGACCGCAGTCTCTTGGGATTTGGCCACCCCTGCTGTAATCTATCTGTTATATAATCGTACTATCCAAAATCCATGTTAGATTACAACTGTCACTGTATTCCTGACAATGATTTCAACTGCTTACAATGATCTCTCAAATATGTTAGATATTTATTCCAGTCTTATAAAAATACTTGGTTTTCCTGATTTCTGATCCTTCCCATCAGTCTTGCCATTTCTGCATATTCCATCAGCTTGGTCTAACATGGACTGACCTCCTCCAATTGGAACTTCAAGCCCTACGTTGGGCAAAAGATTCCTCCATTGCAGGGGATTGGACCAGATCACCCTCGGGGTCCTTTCCAACTCTGCAATTCTATGATTCTATTAATGTTCTGATGCATGTCTGGGGAAGGGACATAGCTCAATAGTATCTAACTTGCATGCAGAAGGTCCCAGCACTTTTCTCCCTTGCATCCTGAGTTTGAGTGTCTTCAAAGCCCACGACACCTTTGGTAAAGGCTGTTCTCCAATTGGAGCATGTCTTCCTCTTAGCACATTTCTCCCTTGCATCCTGAGTTTGAGTGTCTTCAAAGCCCATGACACCTTTGGCAAAGGCTGTTCTCCGATTGGAGCGCTCACAGGCAAATGTTCCCCAATCGGTGTTTATACTACATTTTTAAAGATTTGCCTTGAGAGAATCTTTAAACCTCTTTTGTTGACCACCAGCATTACGCTTTCCATTTTCAAGTTCGGAATAGAGTAGTTGCTTTGGAAGACAATCATCAGGCATGACCAGTCCAACGAAGTTCAACATGACCAGTCCAACGAAGTTGATGTTGCAGAATCATTGCTTCAACACTGGTGATCTTTGCTTCTTCCAGTACACTGGTATTAGTTCACCTGTCTTCCCAAATGATGTGTAAAAAAATTTGGGGACACCGTTGATTGAATCTTTCGAGGAGTTGTCAGTCAGTGTAGACGATACTGAGCTAGGTGGACCAATGGCCTGGTGTATAAGGCAAATTCCTGTGTCCCTGGGAGACCAGCATTCAAATCCCCATTCACCCATTAAGTTTTTTTGGGTGACTTCTATCTCTCAGCATAACCTACCTCACAGAGTTGTTGAGAGAACTGGGGGGGGGGGCACCAATATACGCCATCTTGAGTATTAATAAATAATACTTTTGAAAGCGATACATTCTGGAAATAACTTAATTCGCCCGTCTCTGCTCAAAAACACCTCCCAGAATTCCTTGCACCACATGCAGGGATTTCGTGATCCAGCCTACGGCAGTTTCTCAGCAGGCGCTTCCATCAATGTGGAAAGGGTTGTCAGAAGCTGTGGAGCTTGAAAACCGCTGCTTTTTGGAGAAGGAAGTGGCTCAGCGGTGTGTTACTAAATTCCTGCAGCTTCACAAAGACCAGGTGAAAGGAGCTCATATTGGAAGTTGTTTCAATCTGACAGTGATTTTTATTCCCAAACTGTCAATTTGTCTGGTGAGAATCCTGGAAGCCTCAGCATGTCGTGGTAAATTATGATTTAGGGGAAGATCCAGCTCTGACATATGTTGTAGCTGTGCCCTCTGGAGAAAGGCTGCTGTCTTACTTAATCATACCTGAGGTGGGTCAGGCAAACCAATCTGGTTTTTTCCTCCCCCCCCCTTTTTTTTTTTGGCCTGCTGAACACAAATCATTCCCCACGAACGAGGCAAGCTCCTGTCTGGATTGTTTCACAGAGGTGTCTGAAGTTTATTTACTCTTGTGATTTACCAGCTGCCTGTGGAGAAGCTTTTGAGCAAGACTCATGATAACACATTTTGCTTTCATGCTCAAGAAGTAGGAAGGCACAACACCTCCTCTTAAACACCCCTTCAATACAGACTGTGAAGGCCTGGGAGTCAGACTCAGATGCTGAACCTGAGGGATCCCAGCCTGCACAGGATTCCCCGCCTCCAGAACCAGCTGAGCCAGGGCCAGGGCTTGAGCCTGAAGGATCCGCACCTGTGCTGGATCCCCAGGTGCAGGCATCAGCGGAGTCTGCTCTGGCTCCTGATGGGAGGGAGGACCCATTGCCTGCAGGTGCTCCACTCCCAGCCTCATCAGAGGAAGCTGAGGCAGCCCCTGGGTCCAGTAACCCACCAGCCTCTCCTGAGCTGCAGAGGCTCAGGGCAGAGAGGCGAAGAGAGCTAAGTGCGTACAGGAGGAGTGCTCACCTCCAGGCCCGGAGGAGAGGCGAGTCTCCAGAGGATTGGGGCCGCCCTAAGCATGGGGCCAGATAAAAGCCAGCCAGACCCAGCCCAAGTTGTGTGAGCAACTTAGCTGCGAATGTATGCTTGACCTGCAACCTCGTGCCTGCACCTGCCTTGGACCTTGACCTGCTCCCTGCCTCACTCCCCGCCGGACTGACCTCCTTTGGACCCTTAGACCCAGGACTGGACTTGGACCTTGCTTCACAGACAAACCCCTGGGGCCAGACATTTCAATGTCTTGAAAATATCATACCCTCCAACATTTCTCTGATGGAAATAGTGGTGTTCTACGGAAAAGTGGGACATTCCGGGATCAAATCAGAAACCAGGACGGCTTCTGTAAATCCAGGACTATCGCTAGAAAATACTTGAGCACACTTGGGGAGACTGAAATATATTTTTGCATGCCTTGGTGCATAAGCAAAAAGTAGTTCCCCTCCAGACATCCTTCTTACTGTACATTCATGATGATTTTTGCTCATTTTGCTATTGGGGCAGTCACACATAATCACGCTTTCAAAATGCCCTCTGCTCAGTCACACGCATTCTTGACCATGCCATAGCAATAGACCAGGCTGATGAGTGGCAATGAGCAGAAATTTTAAATTTCCCACAATGCCCCAGAGCGCAGTATTTCAAGCACCCTAGAGCACTGAGGGGAATTGAACATGGCAACTGCTTTGTGGCAAGTGCAGGGATGTCTGAATGGTGTTGGTTAAAGGAGCATTACTCCCATACTGTCCAATATTCCTCAGATCAAAGTAGGGACATTTCTCACTCCCCACTAATTGACCCTCCTTTGACTCTCCCCCATTTTTATCTCCCCCTCCCCTGTAGCGAAGAAAGAAGAAAGGGAAGAGCTACTACCACCATATGGACGGGACAAAGCACACACACACTCAAGTGTCCTGAGAAAATCCCATAATCCCAATTTTATTCCATTCTTTGGTAGATTTAAGAAACACACACACATCAATAAATAATTTTTAGAAGAGGGCAAGATTAGATGCAGATGTGCAAAGCATTATTATTATTTTTTAATATCAAGACACCTTCTGAGAGCCAGTGTGGTGTAGTGGTTAAGAGTGGTAGACTCGTAATCTGGGGAACCGGGTTCGTGTCTCCGCTCCTCCACATGCAGCTGCTGGGCGACCTTGGGCTAGTCACACTTCTTTGAAGTCTCTCAGCCCCACTCGCCTCACAGAGTGTTTGTTGTGGGGGAGGAAGGGAAAGGAGAATGTTATCTGCTTTGAGACTCCTTCGGGTAGTGATAAAGTGGGATATCAAATCCAAACTCCTCCTCCTCCTCCTCCTCCTCCTCCTCCTCCTCCTCCTCCTCCTCCTCTTCTTCTTCTTCTCTGCCCCACTCTTCCTTTCTTCTTTTATTCCTGCCCAGGGCAGCTCTGCCCTCTGTCAGTCCATCAGAGCCAATTTGTCATGCAGGTCTGGGCCTTGGTGTGAGAAGCTTCTCCTCCTCCTCCTCCTCCTTGCCCACTCTCCAGCAGCCACTACGAATTGCCCAAAGGAGGAGGCTGGCAGCAGCAGCCATGGAGAGGCAACGGGATTGTCAGGCTTCGGGGAATTGGCTTCCTCCCCTGTGGCAGTAAACAAAAGATCAAACAAAAGGAACGTCTTACCAGTTAGAATCTTTAATAATCACAGTGAGAGACAAAAGAACACGTCTCCCTAGAAATGTTGGTGCTCCCAATTAAGGATTACTACCCCTTCGTCCCTATTTATCTACGTCACACCTACGTCTTGTAACCTGAGCTTGTACCCTCTGCACTTTCTGTTCTAACACTTTCTGAGCTCCCCATGTCCTTGGAGAAGGGGGTGGAATCCTGTCCAGAGACTGTGAATCTGTTAACCCTCTCTCTTCCAGTGTTGCTTCTGCTAGCTGTTCCCCACCCAGTATTTCCCAGCTTATGCCTTCTGAACTATGCCCCTCTGCAAACCACTGTTCCAAATCTATACTGTCTTCCTGCTCCTGGGAAGATTCAGGAGCAGGAGCAGGGAGAGGGGGTGGCTCCCACCATTCCTCCTCAGTGCAGCCCTCCTCAGCATGGTCCCTGACAGGGATGCTCCCTCACAGCAGACCTGAGCTCAGTGGTGCTAGCACTGATGTAGGAAAAAGGGACAGTCCAGGATCAAATTAGAACCTGGGATGGCTTTTGTAATTCAAGGATGCCCCTAGAAAATCAGGACACTTGGAGGGTATGTGATTGTTGTTGTTGTTGTTCAGTTGTTCAGTGGTGTCCGACTCTTCGTGACCCCATGGACCAGAGCACGCCAGGCATGCCTGTCTTTCACTGCCTCCCGAAGTTTGGTCAGACTCTTGTTGGTAGCCTCAAGAACACTGTCCAACCATCTCATCCTCTGTCATCCCCTTCTCCTGCTGCACTCCATCTTTCACAAAATCAGGGTCTTTTCCAGGGAGTCTTCTCTTCTCATGAGGTGGCCAAAGTACTGGAGCCTCAGCTTCAGGATCTGTCCTTCCAGTGAGCACTCAGGGCTGATTTCCTTCAGAATGGGTAGGTTTGATCTTCTTGCAGTCCATGGGACTCTCAAGAGTCTCCTCCAGCACCATAATTCAAAAGCATCAATTCTTCAGCAATCAACCTTCTTTATGGTCCAGCTCTCACTTGCCATAGTTTGCTGTGGTCTGGGCCGGCGCGTCCATTAAGTCGAACTAGGCAATTGCCTAGGGTGCCAAAATGGAGGGGGCGCTGGCCAGGTTGGGCGGGGGGTGGGGTAGGACGGGCTAGCAGCAGCTTCTCCGCTACAGCGGAGAAACTGCTGCTTGCCTCTCCACCACCCCCACCTCCCGCTAAAGCAGGCTTTGGCGGGGGGTGGGCGGCGGGGGGCACCAGAAGGTGGTCTCGCCTAGGGCGCAAGAAACCCTAGCACCAGTCCTGGCTGTGGTCAACACAGTCAAATCGCAGATCTTGGGCAGCAAGTCACCTTCATTCTGGTTTCGTACTGTGAGTTTAGAAGTCTACTGTAACTTTGCAGCAAATATGAAGTTGTTGGTGGTGTTGCTTCAGAAAGCAAAAACAATGAATACCAACCCATGGCTGAGATTATACAGCAAGGCAGAGTATGACATTTGCAGAATGGAGTCAAATTCTGCAGTGTTGCAAAACTCTACTAGAATGACTCCTGTGTAGTTAAAATCATCTGTGGAAACATTGAAGGCTGGGAAAGGGGTGGAGGAAAATCAAATGAGCACATCCTTCACAGGAAATTGAAAAGCCACAAGCAAATTGCAGATTGGAGCTGTACCAAAGATACGGACATAGGCTTGCATTAGCCCTGAATGCATTAGCCTTGAATGTTACCGTCGCAAATGCAATTCGGAAGGAATATTAAAATCACTCTCAACACCCAAAGTTCTCCCTTTGCATGCCAAAGTCTGCCTTTCTGCCCAGTGTGGTAGTGCTGGTAGCACCAATGAATGTGTGGATCAAGGGATGTGGAATTTGTGGCCTTCCAGAAGTGGTGGGCTTTAGGTGGCACCCTGTTTTGGCACCCCTGCAGCACAGTGCCCATCATCCTTGACCATTGGCCATGCTGCTTGGGGCTTCTGGAAGTTGTAGTCCCACATTAACAGGGGGGCCGCAGTTTTGCCCATTCCTGCTTTAAAGCCTCACCTGGAGTACTGTGTCCAGTTCTGGGTACCACAGTTCAGGAAGGATACTGACAAGCTGGAACGTGTCCAGGAGAGGGCAACCAAAATGGTCCAAGGCCTGGAAACGATGCCTTATGAGGAACGGCTTAGGGAGCTGGGTATGTTTAGCCTGGAGAAGAGAAGGTTAAGGGGTGATATGATAGCCATGTTCAAATATATCAAAGGATGTCATATAGAGGAGGGAGAAAGGTTGTTTTCTGCTGCTCCAGAGAAGCGGACACGGGGCAATGGATTCAAACTACAAGAAAGAAGATTCCACCTAAACATTAGGAAGAACTTCCTGACAGTAAGAGCTGTTCGACAGTGGAATTTGCTGCCAAGGAGTGTGGTGGAGTCTCCTTCTTTGGAGGTCTTTAAGTGAAGGCTTGACAGCCACCTGTCAGGAATGCTTTGATGGTGTTTCCTGCTTGGCAGGGGGTTGGACTGGATGGCCCTTGTGGTCTCTTCCAACTCTGATTCTATGATTCTATTATTAAAAAACTTATTAGACAGTTGTTACCTTAAAGGTCTCCAAGCAGCATGCATTTAAAAGAAAAAGTCATCTAAAATGTTGAGATTTTCATACAACATACAAAACAAAAACAAAAACCAGGGTACCCATAAAGACTATAGGAAGTTTTGGCATCAAATGCAACCAATAAAAGGAGAGTCCATTCTTTCAAGCTCTAAAGTTGGGATCTGCTCAGGCCACAGAAACAGCCAGGTTCAGCTCTGAAACCATTATCTCGGGGGCAGGCTCTATCCAGTATAATGATAAGATTGCATGATGAAAACACACGGAAGCCTGTAATAAACATATAATGTGCTGCAGAATAAAGAGAAACCCAGGGCTTAATTAGGACTGAAGGTAAGGTCATACCAGCAGAGATGCAGAGGCGAGCGTCAGGTTTCTATGCCCCTTATCGCTAATCTCACAAAGCCTCTGAAGTTGTGCCGTTAGAATAAAATAGTACCATACTGAAATAGTTATTTAATCAGATGTATGGTTCCTCCTATTTCACACAAGGCAATGTGCAGATTTGAGTCATTAAACTCATGAGCCCAAAGAGGTTTTATGAGACTTGGTGTTGGTGAGCCATCTCCAAAAGGGGTCTGTTCTGATTATTGTGGTTCTTCCGCTTTATCTGAAATTAAAGGAAATATGGTTTGTTTAGGTTGAAAGAGTGGCAGAGGGCTGGTACGCAGCTTTCTAGGTGATGCTGCAGGCCTCTATAAATCTGACAGTCTCTCCATTCCTGCTCATTAGAAACTACTTTGAAACAGCTCTTGCCATTTTCTGTTTCGCTCCGGAAAATGATTTTCCAAAAGGGTGACAAATTTCTTTGCTCTTTTTTCTGTTGACCTGCTGAAAAATGGGCAGATCCCTTTTTTTTATTTAAAAAGCAGTGCCTCTCAGAAAGATTCAGGATGGGAAATAATGCCCCACCTCTTCCAGCTGTGAAGGCGACAGGTCCCAATTAAAATTATTTTTGAAACGGCTCAAAGGTATAAAAGTTTGTATTCACAGCGCTGACTCTTTTTGGGGGGATATATCCTAGGGAACCTTGTGCAGTTTGCATGAAATTCTGGGTGGAGGCATTGCTCAGCGTTCCACTTCTGGGTTTTAAAGCTTTTAAAACTTCTTCCTTACCTTAAAAATTAGAGATGGGCAAACTTTCCAAAGTTCCCCTTGAAGGAACCCAGAAATTATGCAAGCCAGTAATGACTGGTGACATTTGGAACTCGTAAAACATAAAGTAGGGAGGCCAACAGCAGGGGGAGCCAGAGACGACAGGCGGAGCCAACTCATTCTAGCTTTGCCCCCGTCCTCCCCGCTGAATTTTACAAGAGCAACATTGAGACTAAGGAGGAGGAAGCTGAGCAACAGTCTGGTTGAGGGCAGTCTGAGTTTGGTGGTGTGGGATGTAATCCACTGGTGCAGTCAAATGCAACTTTCCTTGTTTCCCTAGAGTGGGCACAAGCAGGGGGACATCCAGTCTGTGTAACTTCCTTTTCCACTGGTCTGGAACATCCTCCCCCTGCATGTGACCTGGGAGATGGGCATGGCTCTGGCTGACTCCATAAAAGTACCGAGTCACACAGCCATTTTCTCAGTTGCAGTTCAACTTGATTTCTGTCTTGATTCTTGCTGTCTTGTTGCTGCTCTCCTGCTGCCATTTTGTATTCTTAATGTAATTTTGCTGTCTGCTGGCTCTCAGCCAGCAGCACATGAGTTCAATCTCCATATGAGATCAACACACACTTTTGTTTACGTAACTATTAAGTAAAGCCTGCCTTTCAGGGATCAAATCGTGAACTGAAATGTGAGTAAACTTGTTGTTACTTTACTCAGAAATACTCTTTTAAGGGGGATTAAAGGGGACACCAGGAAATAATCTTAACTAAGAGAGTCAAAGGAATCTGAAAACTAGCTTCCAGGTATATTGAGGGGAATCTGCTCTGCTACATCACTCACTAGTGTGAGTGAAAGGAAGGATAATACTTATTCATCATCATCAAAGCTTTTATTGGCATCACATACAAACATCCATAGCAATCAAGACAGAATTACCACCTCCCCAGTGACACAGAACATTTATCAAATGAAAAGGAGCAATGCAGTCTAATGTTATGTCTCAAGGTCTCTAGGGAGATCAGACGTCTGCAATGTGTTTCATTGACAAAAAAACCAAATAAAGATATTCAGTCACTAACTTGGTGAGCTCCTGATGATTACCCAGTAATAGAAAATGTATGACCTTCAATTTGGTTTCCAATTGGGGATACAGAGTTGATCTAGCAAATGCTGGCGGAGATCAGCATATAGTTTACATCTGAGAACCATGTGTGAAAAGTGTTTCCACCTGACGGTCTTCACATGGGCAAATTCTATCTCCTTCCACCATTCCAGAGAACTTTCCCCAAAGGAATAATACTTATTCAATATATCATTTCCCACAATCCTTAACATTCCCACAGGTGGGGCAGTGATCCATTTGACCTTATGGACCAGGCTCCATTGATGCAAGCTCACCTGGAAAAGATCAGGAAACCTCTAGTAATCTTTCTGAACCATCTGAGGGCTTGACAAAATGACCCCCAGCTCTGGGAAAACAAGACCCTCTTTTGACCCATCCATATTTCTAGCTGGAGCTGATGGGTGTTGGAGTCAGGCATAATGCTCAATGCAGGCTCAGTGGTTGAGGATGATGGGAACTGGAGTCCATCAACATTTGGAAGCCCCCAGAATCCCCAACCTTACAGAATGCCAAAGCTGCAGTACACCTGGCATCATATTCTTCACAAAAACTCTCTTGCTACTCCTAAGTTTTATTTATTCAGGTGTCACCTGACACTGTAGGATCCTTTAAACAGAATTAGAAATAGGCAGTTTTCTACCCGCACAGAATGTTGCATCTCACTTTTTTTTTTTTACAGCCTCCATAAAAAGGGATGGATGAAGATAACGCAAACACTGCAGTTAAATTTAACAACAAGAAAAGCCAGGTACTATCCTGAATGCATCTTGAGCAGAATAACTGAATATAGTGTTCTCAGGTGAGCTTCCTTCCTGCTATAACCAGCTAGTGGAAGAAGCAATTCATTAGCATCTGTGAGGCATCGTGCAGTTGAGATTATACGTGGTAAAAAATAATAATAATAACATGGCTCTCAATCGTTCATTATTTCAGCTGCTTCTTTTTTTAAAAAAAGAAAAGAAAAGAAATAGAAGAGGAGAAAGATATTGACAAAGTTTCCTGCTGAATTGTAAAAGGAAGTGCTACTTCAGCCTGAAACTTTGGAAGACTCCCTGCATATAAAATGTTGTCACGCACACACAAAACATTATCACAAATTGTGGAAAAACTTTGATCTATCGCCTAATCCGTTTTGTGTAAATTGTGTGCCTGCAACATTCTTAGCAGAAAGGATGAATTCCTGCTGACAGAATGGATTATTTACTGTGTCAGCTGCAAGTCCTGTTAACCCAACCTGCTTGGATGTGTCAGCCCCCCACATCCCAAGGGGGCAGTCAGGTTCCTGGACTCAGAAGCGCTTGCTGTCTGTCCAAGAAGGTGCATAGTACATCTCTCCCCCAGGCCAGAAATGAGGGGAAAGTTTTTCATCAGAGACTACATGGCCACCAATCAGGGAAGCTGCAGTAGTGGATTTCCTGAATCAGCATGGGATTGGATTAGATGATCAACACAGGAACATAGGAAGCTGTCACATACTAAGTCCAAAGCATTGGTCCATATTGCCTGCCCTGACTGGCAGCAGCTCTCCAAGGGCTAAGACGGTGGACCTTCTTAATCCCACCTGGAGATGCCAGAGATTCAACCTGGGACCTTCTGCTGCAGCCCATCCCATGATCTTTGAGGTCCCTTACAACCACATAATCCAAGCCAGCAATCCCAGAAAGTGCACAGTAGCTCAAGCCAAGGATGGGGAAACTCATGTCCCTTCCAGATGCCGTTGGGCCCCAACTCCCATGATGCCTGAACACTGACCGTGCTTGTTGGGACCGATGGGAGCTGCAGTCCAACAACATTGGGATGGGCCATAGGTCGCCTCATCCTTGGATCCCCAGGCCTGGCATCAGACACTTCTTATGGCAGTTGATGGGTTCTAAAAGAAAGCTGGAGCTCTTGTGAACTTAAACCATTAACTGAACCCCCAATAAATGCTCAAAGAGGTCCCAAAAATAGTTATATATTATGCATATTTTTCATTCCATCTCTGCATTCTCCTCCTTCCTGTTCTTCTGGTCCTCAATTCTCTAGTTTGATAGTTTGGATTATTCCAAACTAGTCTCAATGGGAACATGACATATCCACCATGGTCCCCTCATTGCCCTTTGTTCTAGCCTCGTGTTCTGGACCATGGGTGTGGCATTGTCAGGGACTGGTCTGAGGAGGAATGATGGGAACCACCCCACGCTCTTCCTGCACCTTCCCTAGAAGAGAACAGTATAGATTTAGAACAGTGGTTTGCAGAAGGTCATAGTTCAGAGGCTGCAGAAGGGAAGAGCTGGGAAATATTGGGAGAGCAGGCGGAAGAAGAAGCACCAGGGGAGAGACAGCTAACAGACTTGGTATCTCCTGAAAGCATTCCTGACCCCCCCCCCCCAGAACAAGGTGTGCCCTGAGAGCAGTAGAACAGAAAACTCAGAGGCAGAAAGCACAGATCAGCCAGCGCAGGGGTGACATAGAATAGGAGGGACTGAGCGGGTGGGACTTTACCTGGAGCAACACCATTATCTAAGAGAGATCACATTCCTTCATATCTCTCTCTCTCTCTCTGAATATTGAATAAACTTGTTGTTTAGTCACGTCCGACTCTTCATGGACCAGAGCATGCCAAGCACTCCTGTCTTCCATTGCCTCCTGCAGTTTGGTCAAACTCATGTTGGTAGCTTCGAGAGCTACCAACCATCTCGTCCTCTGTTGTCCCCTTTTCCTTGTGCCCTCAATCTTTCCCAACATCAGGGTCTTTTCCAGGGAGTCTTCTCTTCTCATGAGGTGGCCAAAGTATTGGAGCCTCAGTTTCAGGACCTGTCCTTCCAGTGAGCACTCAGAGCTGATTTCCTTCAGAATGGATAGGTTTGATCTTCTTGCAGTCCATGGGACTCCCAAGAGTCTCCTCCAGCACCATAATTCAAAAGCATCAATTTTTCGGCGATCAGCCTTCTTTATGGTCCATCTCTCACTTTCCTACATCACTACTGAACAAACTACATGGTAAGAACTCTTCTTGTTTTTCTGCTTCTTGGCACCCCACGGTGGGAGGGATAGGGTTCCCTGAAGCCTTGACAGGCATGCAGTCAGGGCCAGCCCACCCAAGAGGCAAGGTGAGGCAGTGACCTTGTGTGGCAGGATTCACAGAGCAGCATCCCTGGCGCTGCTGTCCCTACAATGGCAGCCATGGCTCCAGCACACTCCTCCACAATGCCACCTCTTGGTGTGTAGGAAGCCCTGCTGTTCTCCTGCCACCCCTAGGGAGGAAATGGAGGAGTCTGTCCTCTGGGCTCTCCTGGGCTCTATGCCCACCTGGCCTGATTGAGAGTGGGCCCCTCCTCACCTGCCTTCAAGTCCCACTTCAACCATCAAGTAAGGTTGATTTGATTCAACCAGAATGCAGCCTGGTCTACACACTGCAGCAGATCTCGAGTTTTATCACCTCACTGCCCTCGTGTCACAGGCACAATTGTATCACTGCTTTAGATATATATGGTCGGAATGGGATTTTTGCCAAGGCAAGCATATAAAAATGGAAAATCCATTCTGAAGGGCTGCCCGTTGCTTTTCCCTAAACGGCCGAAATGGCAGAAACAAGCGAAATGTTCGGGAGAGTTATCATTGGAAATGAAATGCGATGAGGCACTTTGTGCTGCAGAAGGCAGACTTTGGACCTTGATTGATAGGAGTTTTCTGGCTATTAAGCTGTGATTTGCAGGATGGGATATTTCTCAGGAAAGGAGAATGTATTGCCAAAGATGATTATAGAGGCACGCAGCAATTAAGAATGTGCCAAATCATTTGCTAGCATCTCAGGGGCAAGGACGACAGGGCTGCAGGCCCATCTAGAAAAGCTGCAAAAGCAGCTGACAAAACCTCTCTGCATTCAGGATGGGTGCCTCATTGACTACCTGATCACACACACACACACAATTCCAATGCTAGTTCTCTTGTGACTGCATCATTTCAGAATGTACGTCTGAAATGCACATTTCCGTTTTGCCCTCCATCTCTGCCCACAGAGAGTGATCAGGTTAGGAAGGGGGATCGATCTTATCAGCTTAGCCTTCTCTCTGATGTGCTAGTTGTCTACATGCATTCAAAAGTACAATTTCATACTATAAAGATCCTAGCTCTTCCTTCTTACAGTGTGTAAACTCCAATCAACCTATGTGGGGGGGGGGACAGGGAGTCACACTGTGGGACTTCAGAATGTAGGAGGGATTACATGTTTGAATGCTCTTTTGTGCATGGGCCCTGCCTGCGGAAAGCTAGCTGTTCAAGGAGAAGGTGTTTATTCATCCTAGCCCTCACCATGACATGCTAGCTGTTCAAATAGACAGGGCATTTTTACGCCGGAGAAACTTTCAAACATGTAGTCTCCTGCCTGCATTCAGAAGCCCAAGAAGCTTACTCCATAGCATTTTTTTTAAGGTCATGAACTTAAAAAACAATACACACCAGTTCACTCACTGTGTTGAACTTTTGAAATTCTGATGGTAAGAACTGTTTGACAGTGGAACGGTCTCCCTCTCCTTCCCTGGAAGCTTTTAAGCAGAAGTTGGATGGCCATCAGTCATGAATGCTTTAGTTGAGATGTCTGCATTGCAGGGGGTTGGACTAGATGACCATTGGGAGTCCCTTCCAACTATACAATTATATATATATAAATATATATAACACAAATGTGTTATATATATAACACAAATGGATGTTTGTCGTATGCAGACCTGTTTATAAATGTGCAGACCTGAACTCTTAAGGTTGGAAAACTTAGAAACGGAGCGAAACTGAACTGGACAGCGACACCCATCCCTGTGTGTAACTCAGGCTCACTGTGTCCCTACCTGATCAACTTCCTAGCAATGCATGTCTCCGTTGTAACAAATTGTCCTATTGTCCAAAGTCTGTAGGCAGATCAGCTGCTCATTAATGGAACTAGCCTTCAAGGGTTCCCACAGACAGGGCCGGCGCATCCATTTAGGCGAACTAGGCAATTGCCTAGGACGCCAAAATGGAGGGGGCGCTGGCCAGGCTTGGGCGGGACGGGCTAGCCAGCCCCGTCTCGTCCATTGGGGCTGGTGGCGCGGTGCGCCAGGGGCGCCCCCGCGAGCCCGCCGGTATACTGGGCGCCCCCTCCCCAACCCGCCTCCACGGGTGGGCGGGCGGACACTCGCGCGCCGGCGGCACACCGCTGCCGCCCATGCTGCTCCCGGGCGGGCTGCGAGCCGGCCGCCCAGCCCCGTCTTCGAGCTCAGTGAGTGCGGGGAGCCGTGCGGCCCCGCCGGTGGCTGACCCCCGCCCCCATGGGTGGCCGGGTGCTTGCACCACCCGCGCTCTCCCCCGGACGCCCTGGACGCATGGGGGCGCTGGAAGGATCGCCACGCCACGGCAACAGATGTGCCTGAGACAGCCCTGGGGCTAGCAGCAGCTTCTCCGCTGTAGTGGAGAAACTGTTGCTTGCCTCTCCACACACCCCGGCTCCCGCTAAAGCAGGCTTTGGCGAGGGGGGGGGAGGCAGAAGGTGGTTCACCTAGGGCGCAAGAAGCCCTAGCGCCGGTCCTGCCCACAGAGAAGGCCGAGGCTTTGATGGCTGCACTACAAGGATGGTTCCCATCTCGAAATGCCTCTTCAAAAAATAAATAAATAGACAGGTAGGGTTCCCTGCCCCCCTGCTCTGCTGAAGGAACCTCTCAGGGAAATTGGCAGGTAGTTCTTTTTGGAGGGGAAAGAAAGGAAGGCTACACCTCCCAATGTATACTTATCTTGCTGTGACATGACATCTCATTATCATCCCCAACACTAGCCTTTGCAGTTGAGTGGACACTCTTCTTGGTGATGAATGCTGATTGTCTCGAAGAAGGTTGCAGTTTCAAGCTGGACTTGCGTGGTCCAGCAAAACACCCTTTGCATTTTCCATCTGGAAAGGAACACACGAGACCCTCTGCGGAGCAGTGTGAATAAACTCCCAGCGAAAAGTAACGTGAGAGCCAGAGACTCGACACTCCCGGCCACAGAATGAGAGCACACTCTCAAGCCCGTGGCCAAATGCACCGCACTTCCAGGTGGCCTGAGCATCCATCCTAACTCGTTTCCAAGGAGGCGAAACAATGTCGGCTATTTGGTGAGCGTGCATGCTGCCTCATTTGCGGGGAAGATGGAGGATGTTCCATCAAAGCAAATGTTCTCCTTCCAGTGTGTTTCTCCCATCACTTTCCTTATCACAAAAAACCCTGATCTCTGGAGGAAGAGGGTTTCTTGCGCAAGAGCTCCCACCCTGCTGCTGTTGTAACAACCTCAACTTGCCAGCACGTGAATGAATCTGAAAACAGTGACACTTTGAACGTGCACACCACTCCATCCTCAATCCCTCCCAGCAGGAAACATTGTCATAGTTCAAGGATGCATTCCAGCTAGCTAAAAGCAGCCATAGAATTGTAGAGGTAGAAGGGACCCTGAACATCATCTAGTCCATTGCAGAGGCAATGCAGGAATCTCTACTAAAGCACCCATGACAGGTGGCCATCCAACCTCTGTTCAAAAGCCCCCCCCCCCCCCTGTTTCCCAGAGTTGTCGACCTTTTTAAGGGGGGCGGGGCAAAGTGGTTGACCTTTTTTTTAAAGGAGCTGACACCACGCTTACACTATCTCTAAAAAGCCCTTAGAACAAAATAAAATGAAAAGGCAGAAGAAAATCTAATGAAGTCCTCAATTCCAAAGCAAGACTGATTCAAGACTCAGCAGTTCTTCTAATTCATCCTCGTGATTCAAATCACCACATATCAAAAAGTTAAAGCAATCACTGGTTCCTTGTTCTTTAAATAAATTGATAAAGACACAGAGAATGAAGTTCCTGGCTAATTTGTGTTTAAGTACAAAGCTGACGTTTTCAAATATTCTGGGGTGTGGTGTGGGTGTGGGTGTAAAGCAGTGACATCCTGAACCTAAAAAGGACCCCAAACTTGGGTCACAAAGGCTGCAGCCCTAACTGCACTTACCTGAGAGTAAGCCCTGCTGAATCTAATAGGACCTTAAAACCTGCCCCTGTCTTTAAAGGACTTTTTGTTGGTTTTTGTTTGTTTTTAACCACTAACTGCATGGAGAGCACACTCTTGAGTCCATCCTTACCTCCGAACTGAGTCCTGATGGTAGTGCGCCCCCCCCTCAGCTTTCCCCTCCCACCGCCCCAAATCTGAATGAATCTCTCCTCCACCTTTTTCCTCAATGGAAGGGGCGGGGGTGACACCACTGCTGCTGCTGCTACTCCCAAAAGTCCCAACCCAGATCACTGTTAATTATCTATCTATCTATCTATCTATCTATCTATCTATCTATCTATCTATCATCCAGTGAATTTGCCACTTACAATCTGAGAAGGCTTTTGCAGAACAGCTCCTCTCAAATTTAATTTTAAGTAACCTTCGCAGGACCTGAATGTCTGCTCCTCAGGTTCAGGAAGGCTGTGGCTATTAGTCTAATCTTAAACCACTTGTGGATTTTGCATGCCCAGCAAATGCATGCGCAGCATCGATTTTGCTCATGTTCGCCTATTGCTGTGGACATGTTTGCTTTTCAGGCTCATTTCTCAGCCCGCAATGCTTGACAAGTGAAAGATGCTATGAGCCTCAGAATTTAACGGGCCAAATTCTTCTTCTCGCTGTCCCAAGGATAAGGCAAGCATACGATAAGCAGAACAAGACCTCCAGACATAAAAAAGAGCCACAAAATTAGCACAGGGTTGCCATTCTGGTTTTTTTCCTCCTCAAACTCGCCGGAATCCAGCCATTTCAAAACTCACTGTTAACTACTGAACTCTTCTTATGAGCAGCACTAATTCATGCTGTCTCTACTGCGAAACAGTAAATTAAAAACTGAGTCAAATAAGGCTTTCTAACGGGCTTAATTGGTTATTGGATTCAGCTGAAAGCATAGGAAGAAGCTGACATAAATTACAAACCCTCCAGAGCCCAGGAGAGAGAGAGAGAGAGAGAGAGAGAGAGAGAGAGAGAGAGAGAGAGAGAGAGAGAGATCATGAGAGAGAGAGAGATCATTAGGGGAAGTGTGTGGAGGGGTGCAGCAGATAAGGAAATGTTCGTGTCAGGAAGACCTAAGACTGGAATCCAGGAAGGCTGCTGCAATAACCTTCTCTGTTTATAAAAGCCAAATGTCAGCATTCCAAGCTGCTCTCACGGCATCCCATCATCCTCTAGAATAGTGCCCTCTAGGTCAGTGGCATAGCGTGGTTTGCCAAAGCCCGTGGCCATGTGTGTGTGTGGGGGGGTCTGTTGAATCCTAACCCTGTCTTCTTGGTGGATTGTGGTATAGGATTGGTCCCTAAGAGGCTGAACTGACGACAGGGATATGCTGATGGAGGGACAGAAGCTGTTCCAATTCTCAGCAGCTCCCACTGGAAATGGAGATGACTGCTTTCTTCTTTAACCAACCCAAACCCAGCAGAGTTTTAACAATCAGAGGGTGTGTGTGTGTGTGTGTGTGTGATGACTTTGGAGAAAATTAGTTTATTTCAGAAAACTAGTTTATTTATTTCAACTACTGCAGATGGTGACAGCAGTCACGAAATTAGAAGACGCCTGCTTCTTGGGAGAAAAGCAATGACAAACCTAGTCAGCATCTTAAAAAGCAAAGACATCACCTTGCCGACAAAGGTCCGTATAGTTAAAGCTATGGTTTTCCCAGTAGTGATGTACAGAAGTGAGAGCTGGACCATCAAGAAGGCTGATCGCCGAAGAATTGATGCTTTTGAATTATGGTGCTGGAGGAGACTCTTGAGAGTCCCATGGACTGCAAGAAGATCAAACCTATCCATTCTCAAAGAAATCAGCCCTGAGTGCTCACTTGACGGAAAGATCCTGAAGTTGAGGCTCCAGTACTTTGGCCACCTCATGAGAAGAGAAGACTCCCTAGAAAAGACCCTGATGTTGGCAAAGATGGAGGGCACAAGGAGAAGGGGACGACAGAGGATGAGATGGTTGGACAGTGTTCTTGAAGCTACTAACATGAGTTTGGCCAAACTGCGAGAGGCAGTGAAGGATAGGTGTGCCTGGCGTGCTCTGGTCCATGTGGTCACAAAGAGTCGGACACGACTGAACGACTGAACAACAACAAAAAAGTCATATTAGAAGAATGGAAATCTCTCTCTCCAAAAACCCTTCGAGTTTATTAGTTCTCCATATTAGGTACAAATTCAAGGCATACCCAGAGTGTATATGGTCAGAATCCTAATAAATAGGTAATGAGACTGTTGTTTGTATTAGAGGCTATATGGTTCAGTGCTTTTGTTGAAACGGCTGTAATAAGCAATGCATTAAATTTGGCCAACAGCCTCCCTAAATTCCCAGTTCTGCGACCCCAGCTATTGAGGGCACTGACCCTGACCTTTTTTATCCCATGACTGATGTTTGCCTCCAGCTCCGAGTAGTTCTATACTCAGAATTTGAACACTGACAAATAAGCCAGTTTTTATGCTCTTCTCACAGCCGAATGCCTCCTATTTAAGTCGGCAGGGAAATCCACAGCCTAGCTTCACAGGATCTTTGTCCCCCATGAAATGTGGTGGGAGAGAGAGGATATTGGGGACTATGGAGGTGGTGAATATTGCTCTCTCTTTTTTGACCAAAGCTTCCCCCCCCCCCAGAAAAAAATCTCTAAAATTTAAGTTTTTGCCCATCTATTTCTGATGGATGAATCCTGGATATGTCCAGATAAACCCAGATGTATGGCAGCCCTAATCTATTGTAAGTCGACATAGTAAGGGTGGAGTCTGAGCAAATAGGAAAATAGGAGACAGGGACAACATGTGTGTTTATACCTCACAACGAAATATGTTTTAAGAAGCACCATGACATAAGTGATGTGAATTTTAATCTGTTTTAGCATCCTAACTTCTTGTTTGTTTTAATGTATTGTAAATCCTTCCTGATGTTATGGTTGTATCTTTTTGTAAACTGCTTTGAGTTTTTTATTATAATAAATAGGTGGTGCAGAAATTTTATGAAATAAACAAAGAGAAAATACATTGATATTTCCCATTCAAGCATAATTCCTGAAGGAGGCTAGAGTTTCCTGTTCCATATGAAGCAGAAAACTGTGTTTTTGAGGTTGGAACAAGCCAGGATTTTAAAACCACAGTTTGATGGTTTTAGTACTGCTAACCACAGTTTCCACTTTAGGTGTACCAGTAAAATGTGGTTTGATTAATGGGCAGATCTGTCTATTTCTTATCTTTGTGACTGTCCCATATTTTACACCCAATGTCATTCCTTTCCATTTAAATACATATTTAAATACATACTTTAATACATTTAAACTTCCAGTCATAATGTTTAAAGGTAAAGGTAAAGGTACCCCTGACCATTAGGTCCTGTCATGGACGACTCTGGGGTTGCGGCACTCATCTTGCTCTATAGGCCGAAGGAGCCAGTGTTTGTCCGCAGACAGCTTCTGGGTCATGTGACCAGCATGACTAAACCGCTTCTGGCGAACCAGAGCAGCACACAGAAATGCTGTTTACCTTCCCGCCAGAGCGGTACCTATTTATTTACTTGCACTTGCTGTGCTTTCGAGCTGCTAGGTGGGCAGGAACTGGGACTGAGCAACGGGAGCTCACCCCGTTGCGGGGATTCGAACCGCCAACCTTCTGATCGGCAAGCCCTAGGCTCTGTGGTTTAGACCACAGCGCCACCCACATCCCTAATTCATAATGTTTAGATATAGGCAAAATCAGGTAGGTAGCTAAATTCTTGTCTGCACATTGGAGTGAGATGTGCAAATCAGGTCATTTTTGCATAGGAATTTGCAAATGACAAATTCTTCAAGCATCCCTAGAATCACTCTAACACAGACGCTGTGCTTTTAACAGCTTTGTGAATAATAGCCAAAATACAAAAAGTCAGGGACCCCCTCAGCGTGGAATTACTGTAATGCAGATTCTATGCCTCATGTAAAAAGCACTTAAACCATAACGGACCTAAATAGCCAAGGAGTGATTCTCCAGACCATTCTTCCCAGAGTTATCCCAACTTGGATGAGACCCCAATATCTCAGATGCTTATAGAAAATCACCAAAGCTCTTCAGGCTGCATAGCTTGGCTGTCTTGAAACAGATCCAGTGTTTTCTTGCATCCAGCTGGGTCAGGAATCTTTGCCAGGAAAAAAAAAATCCCCTTTCGTTTGTTTAATTTCAGGCACTCCTCCTCCTGAACCAGGCTATGAAGTGAAAGATCAGAAAGGAAGCAAGACATTCAAGGGCCAAAATGTCCATATGTCGAAAGCTGGCTTCACTTTAGCCCGATTGTTTGCATATGAGATCATCTGCAAATCGAGCCTTCCCAAAGCTGATTTTGATATCAATTAGAAAAGTCTGCTTTTCTTTCTTCTGTACTGACTCGCCTCTTCCTCGTATTTAAATTCTGCATGGCTGGGCAGCAGCTTGAATAACTTTGCTCCATCCCTCTAGTCATTCATTTTCAGCACTCTTCCAACAAAACATGCTGGCCACATGACCCAGAAAGATGTCTGTAGACAAACGCCAGCTCCCTCGGCCTGAAAAGCGAGATGAGTGCTGCAATTCATGGTCGCCTTTGACTGGACTTAACCCTCCAGGGGTCCTTTACCTTTTCACTCCCATTTGTCTCCTCCAGCATATTCCAGACACTGTGTGTCACTCCCAGTAGTAGTATAAAGGTAAAGGTAAAGGGACCCCTGACCATTAGGTCCAGTCGTGTCCGACTCTGGGGTTGCAGCACTCATCTCGCATTACTGGCCGAGGGAGCCGGCGTACAGCTTCCGGGTCATGTGGCCAGCATGACAAAGCCGCTTCTGGCGAACCAGAGCAGCGCATGGAAATGCTGTTTACCTTCCCGCCAGAGCGTTACCTATTTATCTACTTGCACTTTGACGTGCTTTCGAACTGCTAGGGAGCTCACCCCGTCGCAGGGATTCGAACCGCCGACCTACTGATCAGCAAGCCCTAGGCTCTGTGGTTTAACCCACAGTGCCACCTGGTATACAGTATACAGTAGTCCTAAAAACAGGTTGGAATCACAAGGCAAACACACTTTACTTTGAAATAAACACCAGCTATTGAATGCAAAATAAAAAGTATCCACCATATGGTCTCAGTCATTCCTCCTCTTGTCACCTCCACCTTAGATTCCTATAATGTGTCTGATGTGTGCTTGCTTTTGAAGACGGTATGGAAACTTCATCTGGTCCTGAAAGGTGGATGGAGCAACAGATGAGATCTAAATTTTGTACAATAGATTACATTCCACTCACACAAAAGCCTGATGATTCAAATGGATCACAAATTTTGAGGTGAATCAGCACTCCTGCTGAGAATTTTGGGCAAAGTGGGGTCTCTGAAAAGTGGCACAAGTCAAAGCAAGGGACCCTTGGAGTATCTCAGTGATTCAGACATCAAAAAAGTGCTGCAGACAAATGTCTGCCAAAAGCTAAAGTAATGTCCGTAAGCTTACCATAAAGACATCATAGCAAGCTGGGTTGATGGAGGAAGGGAGAAAATAAACCAAACTGGGGAGAAGGTGCGAAGGTAGAGCTTCATTGTGACTTCCAGGTTTTGCGTTTTTATTAGAGTTTTACTGGTGGTCTCCAATCGCCATGCTTTGGGGGAGAGGTTAGCTTGGCAAGAGTGAAATTTAGATGCCTAAACTTAAGGAAAATGCCTGGGGTTGGGATCTTAATTATACCTAAGCCTAGCTGAGCTTGGAATCAGCTGGCTGAACTGCACCCTAAGCTGTTCATCCCTGCTGATCTCACTCATCCCAGAGGATCCCCTAGCTGCAACTCAGTGACAACCCTCCTCGGAGCTATTGTCCTCAGCTTCTTCTCTAAGTCCACCTTCTCCAGAGAGCAAGAAAGAGAAAATGCCAAGTTTCACAAACGCATGGATTTCAGCGCTTTTATTTTAGCACAACGCATTTAGCACATCACAGCATTCTTTCCCACATAAGTCATTGCTGGAGCTCCTTATCACAAATTCAGATAAGGCAGCCTGGGGAGAGAAAAGCCAGGAATGAGGAACATGGGCAAATTCAGTCTTCAGTGCTCATGTTTTCAAATCCTTATTTTGCCCAGGCCTGAGATTGCTTCCAGCCTTAAATGTTTCTGGGGGTCATAAAAACAAACATAATCCACTATCTTTGGACGCGGTGATGCAGGTGGTTTTATTTTTATGTATATGTTTACAGAACATGGATTTATAGCCCTAAACTCCATAAACTGCTAGGTTTAATGAAAATGTAACACACACTAGAGACTCCATTCCCTGTTGCCTTGAGCTAGGCGTTAGTCCTTTAATAGTCTGCCTAAAGGGGACGTAAAAACTTTACAGTTGTGCTTCAATATGCTGTGCTCTGGGAAAAGCTATGGTTTTCCCAATAGTGATGTATGGAAGTGAGAGCTGGACCATAAAGAAGGCTGATCGCCAAAGAATTGATGCTATTGAATTATGGTGCTGGAGGAGACTCTTGAGAGTCCCATGGCCTGCAAGAAGATCAAACCTATCCATTCTGAAGGAAATCAGCTCTGAGTGCTCACTGGAAGGACAGATCCTGAAGCTGAGGCTCCAATACTTTGGCTACCTCATGAGAAGAGAAGACTCCCTGGAAAAGACCCTGATGTTGGGAAAGATTGAGGGCAGAAGGAGAAGAGGACAACAGAGGACAAGATGGTTGGACAGTATTCTCGAAGCTACTAACATGAGTCTGACCAAACTGTGGGAGGCAGTAGAAGACAAGAGTGCCTGGCGTGCTCTGGTCCGTGGGGTCACAAAGAGTCGGACACGACTAAACGACTAAACAACAACATTGCTGTGCTCTCAGTGCATTTTCCATAGCTCTAAGAAAAGTGGTTGGCAGAAGGTACATTGGCATCTACTGTAAGATCCCTGGATAGGGCTGCAAGAGTAACTGACTTCTAATTGTGAGTGTCTGGAGGCAGGTGGAGGATGGATGGCGGCTAACAAATTGAGGTTGAATCCTGACAAGACAGAAGTACTGTTCTTGGGGGACAGGAGGTGGGCAGGTGTGGAGGATTCCCTGGTCCTGAATGGGGTAACTGTGCCCCTGAAGGACCAGGTGCACAGCCTGGGAGTCATTTTGGACTCACAGCTGTCCATGGAGGCACAGGTTAATTCTGTGTCCAGGGCAGCTTTTTATCAGCTCCATCTGGTATGCAGGCTGAGACCCTACCTGCCCACGGACTGTCTCGCCAGAGTGGTGCATGCTCTGGTTATCTCTCGCTTGGATTACTGCAATGTGCTCTACGTGGGGCTACCTTTGAAGGTGATCCAGAAACTACAACTAATATAGAATGCAGCAGCTAGACTGGCGACTGGGAGCGGCCACCGAGACATAACACCGGTCTCGAAAGACCTACATTGGCTCCCAGTACTTTTCCAAGCCCAATTCAAAGTGTTGGTGCTGTCCTTTAAAGCCTAAACAGCCTTGGTCCTTTATACCTGGAGGATCATCTCTACCCCATCGTTCAGCCCGGACACTGAGGTCCAGTGCTGAGGGCCTTCTGGTGGTTCCCTCATTACGAGAAGCCAAGCTACAGGGAACCAGGCAGAGGGCGTTCTTGGTAGTGGCACCCACCCTGTGGAAAGCCCTCCCACCAGATGTCAAAGAGAACAACAACTACCAGACTTTTAGAAGTCATCTGAAGGCAGCCCAGTTTAGGGAAGCTTTTAATGTTTGATGGATTATTGTATTTTAATATTTTGTTGGAAGCTGCCCAGAGTGGCTGGGGAAGCCCTGCCAGATGGGCAGGGTATAAATAAATTATTATTATTATTATTATTATTATTATTATTATTAACAAGAGACTTCTAATTTCTTCTTTCAGATTAGGCTCTTAGGTCCACTGATGCTCTGTAGTAACTCAGATGCAGATTTGTACCCATAGATTGTTATGAGTTTGTGGGGTGTGAGACACCCTTAATTCCTGGGTCCCAAAAAGTTAGAATTAATCAAGGTTTGGGGAGTTAAACTGTGCCAAACTTAAACCCGTGGATTAAGCTTCTGTTAACAAGCCAAGCTAGCCTGATGATAGCGAGATTAGTGTAGTTGTTAGGGGGACAAAGGCCAAGTAATGACCCATCAAAAAGGCCATCACGGGGAGGGGTGGGCCCTCTCCTCAAGTTGTGTGTTAGTGGGCAAAGACAGGAAGGGTTTGGTGGAAGATCTCAGTTTGACAGGGAAATTGTTTGGGTCTGTGAGCAGCCACAAGGAAACAGGATGCTAGTGAAGTTAACTCTTTATTCACAGAATCCAGCACAGGCCTAGTGTTCACAGCAACTCTTCCCAGTAGTTCTTGCTCCAATGAGGCAGCTGCGAGGACTGAAGCTCCCTGCCTTCCCATCACTCTCTAAGGCTTCTCCCCCAGTTCTTTGCCTAACAGCCTGAGGCGCCTTCATCTTGTCTCTCATTGCTCCACCCTCTTCTTTCCTCTCCGCGTTCTGGGAGACCAAGGAGGAGGGGAGCTGGTCACAGAAGCAGGGGGAGACTCCCTGGCTTCTTCAGCAGTCTGCCCAATCTTTGCCTCTTGACTCTCATCCTCTCCAGCCTCCACTTCTGCCTCTGATTCTGGACTGCTCTCTGCCACAGCCTCTTCCAGCTCACCAAACCCTGTTACCTCTTCAGCTACCTCCTCCTCCCAGTCTGCTCCTCCTCTTTCTGACCACTCATCGTTGTCCCACCACCAACCCTGTGGCTCTGAACCTTCTTCTCTTCGGGGTTCCCTTGGGGGTTCTGCAGCTGGTGCCGCCCACCACTCCTTAGCATCCGGCCAGTTCATGAGATCATGTGACCTGGCTACCCAGAGCAGAGCACTATCATAAAGGCTTGTTTCCCCTCTGCCAGGCTTAGGCAGAGCTGCTGCTGAATGGGGTTTGGAACTTGTAGTGGAAACTCGCGGAAGATCTTTGAAATCACGAGGAGTCAGGTTGCATATCCTCCTCCCTTTTCCATCCTCAGTCTTGAAATTAGCAAAGTAAAGTTGCTGGTGAGGAAGATACAATTAGTTGAGAACACCTTCAGCTGCCTATGGCCTTAGCCAAGCCACACCCAGGTGCCTGACCAGTCGGGAATGGTACCTGATAGCCAGGTGGAATCAATCAAACCTATTAAGTTAACTATATAAACGAAGGAATGGAGGGGACCGATTGGGCTTCGCCACAGACCAGGTACCGGGTGCTGTGGGTTTCCTGGCGTGGGGGGTCTCTCTCGCCGCTCCCTTGGGGCCCCGGGCGGCAGAAGGAGAGATTGTGCTTGGGCTTTTATCAGGTATGCTACATTTGTCTGCTGCTGATTGTATCTAGAAATAAAAGCATATTTGTTCTTCTTCCATTGGTGTGTTCATTGGATCCAGATCCCAAAAAGAACCCTGCCCCTTGGCAGAACAGAACTGGTGTAAATTTACACCAGCTGTCAACTTCCCCCTTTTTTTGCTGGAAATTCCCTTATTCCAGCGCCGTTTCCCACTGCAAAAAAAGGGAAGGTTGACAGCTATGGCGGTTTCCCAATGAAGGAAAAGGAGGTTGACAGCTATGCCTTGTGCATAGGATTGCTGCATAAGAAAACTGAACAACAGTGCAAGGGATCCAGGGCTCCACACTCCTGATCCACAGAGCTTTCTGTTTTGTGCCTTTATTCTGAATCTAGACCCATGCCACCTGGCAGCTGAGGCATCTTCACAAACATCTTCTGATGCAGGAGCAGTTGTCCCCTGACAACAGCAGCAAGGAATCCTAGTCCATGAACTCAAGCCCTTACATTAGCTTATTGAAATTGCATCTTTGAATATTGCCATGGAAATGCTGTTCTGTGGTGGTGAGGAATTCTCAGCTGATGTTCCTTTAGCTGATGATTTATCTCAACCACAAGTCGACTCTTTTATTTTCTAAAAAGGCAGGTTATAAATTCAGTATACCAAACAACCTGTACTTATGTTCATTCACACCAACAGAAAGCTAAAAGACTCTCTTAAATCACATCTTGCTCTGTTGCGATGTCATTGTTAGCAGTTATGATTCAGTAGGGGAAGACCCTGCCCAAACATGCGTTGCTGTTCATATATGGCTAGGATAGGGAACCTTCCTCAGCTTGAGGGCCAAATTCCTCTTAGGGAAATCTTCCGGGGGTGACATTCCCATGGTGGGCAGAGCGACAGGTGTGAAATTCACCTTGGTACAGTACCATGGCTAGTTTTTAACATGTTCATGCAGTCCTCTCTAACAACCATCCAGGCAAGGATGAGGCATTTCCAAAGTTCAAGGAGACATTGCAGCCAGGCAAAAACACTCAAGGAGAGTGCAAAGTAGGGACAGGGAGCTGGGGTGCTAGCAGATATCTAGAAGGGGTAGGATAGGGAGGGTGACCAAGGTCAGCAGGGGCCCCAGGCTCTTAGCTTTTTTAAAAAGCAAGTCAATCAGATATTTCTGAAGAAAGTTAGAGCACAAAATGTGGAGACAACTCTAATGCCTTGACACGGTAAGAGGTATCACATGGGGAGAATTCCAAGTGTTGGGAAGAGAGGCCTGGAGGGCTACATTCAGCCTTCTGGGTCTGAGGTTCCCTATCTCTATCATAGAGGATCAGGAGGGGTTAAAAAGCTGCCCCACCATAACCTTAAAAACAAAAACCTAACCCACAGCTAAGGATAACAGAGAAATTAGCACTGGAAACAGGGGACTGAACCAATTCAATCTGCGGCCTTGCAGTAGATTTTTGACACTCTGCTTTTGCCTTGAAATATCGGACATGTACCTACTGTAGCCAGGGACCTCTAAAGGACGCTGCAATGCGTATGTATCTCCAAGTATCTTGCCAGAATAGCCCATCAGCAAGAAACTTTTTCTTGTTAAAACTTTCCAAAGTTAGTCTCTTCTTACAAAAAAAGCACAACCCCCCCCCCAAGGTTGATGAGGAGGTCTGCATTTTCTTTGCTGCTATTTCAGCTCTCCGGAATGTTCCATGCACACATGGATTTACAGCCCTTGGAGAGAAGCATCACTGGGCCGGAGATCCTATAAAGTGGCAGAGTCCTATTAGTTTCATTTCACCATGGCTCCAGAACTGACTGAATTATTACACTTCCAAGTGCAACCAGATTGTAGCAATTGGGAGCTTTAACAACCTGGGTCTCATTGCTCACCAGCAAATTTTCCACCGACGTCAGTGGAATTAACTCCTGATTTATCCATGGGCGTAGAGAGCCAAAAGCCACAATCACTGGTGCTTTTAAACACCTTCCTATGGAACATGATTTCAGCGGAGGAATGATCTGGAAAGCCTAATTTGACATCCAAAGACAGGGGAGGCTCTCTGAAGAGCTGTAAAGAAAATTTGTAGGCTGGTTGGTGTTAAAGGCAGATATTGAAGAGAAGCCTAATGGTGTTTTTCCATCTTCCTGCACCTGGGGTTGAGGAGGGGAGCTTGGGCAAGGCATCTTCCATGGGGCCTCTTCTCTCTGTTTCAGCCCTCCCCCTTAGTAGGCTCACCTCCTCCCCATCACCATTGCCACCAGCCTCTGTGGCAATGGGGAGGGGCTGTAGCTCTGGGGTAGAGCATCTGCTTTGCACGCTGAAGGTCCCAAGTTCCATCCCCAGCATCTCCACATAGGGCTGAGAATGTCCCCTGTCTGAAAATCCTAGGGAGCTGATGTCAGTCAATGTAGACAATACCATGCGAGGTGTCATGGACTAGCTGGACATAGAGGAATAATGGGAAGCACCAGCTGGGGAACAACCAAGGGACGAAGGCTCGGATTTGTGGTGGGGATTTGTGGTAGAATGACAATGAGTGTCCATAGGGAGATTGAGAGGAGGAGGTGTTGGAAGCTGATAAAGTAACAGGGTTTATTGAGCAGGGAGTATTAGTGCCAGAGGGAAGTCCATAACCAGAGGCAGAAGCAAAGGCTGAAGAGGAGAGGGCCCAAGTGGCAGAGAAGAGGCAGGCTGCTTAAGAAGGCAGGGGGTCTCCGCCTCCTACTGCAGCAAGCTCCCCTTCCCCCTGGTCTCTCAGAACCAGAAGAGGTATGAACTGGGAAGAGCAAAGACAAATGTGCTAGCGGAGTCTCAGGTTACTTGGTAAAGAGCCAGGAGAGGAGAAGACTTCATCAGCTGTGGGAAGCTGAGGACCTTCAGCCTCCACAACTGCTTCACAGGGACAAGATCTATGGAGAAGAGTTGCGTGTTCATTAGGCCTGGCTCCCCTGAGCAGGCTTTGTTTCTTCGAATAAAGAGTTAAGTTCACTTGCTCCTAGTGATTTACTGCTGACCCACTCCTGATACCTGCTCCTGTCACTAGGTGAACCAAAGGTCTGATTCAGCATGAGGCAGCTTCCTATGTCCCTATGCTTGTCACCATCACCACTATTTGTTTGCTCACCTTTAAAGGCTCCGTTGCTCCAAGGTTTCAGGCAGGGGACACCAGGGATTGAACCTGGGACATTCTGTTCTCTACCACTAAACTACAACCTCTCTCTCTGTAGCAATCCCAGATTTGCGCATAACATCTCATTTTTCAGATTTGAGATGCCCAAATCCCGTGCGCCTGTCTCCTGCCGTCTCCTAACAGACTCTCGATGTGGGTGCTTCAACTGCCGAGATAATAAATCCCAGGGCAGGGAGGGAGGTCTCTCGCACATGTTTCTTTCGAGATGCTCTCTCTGCCTCTGCTTGCTTTCTCAGGAGGGGGATGATCTGTGGGTGGGCAAGCTTCTCACTAGGAAATCACTATCAGGGCTTGCAGATGTCTGAAACAGCTGCCGAGCTCTTGCGGCTAATGAAAGAATATCAGAATCCAGGAAGAAGGAGACTGTGAGAGTGATGGACGATTCAGAGCAAGGTTGGTGCAAGGAGAAGCAGGAAGCCAATAAGGCCAAGGCTCCCATACCTTCTTCCTCACTCTGCATATCAGAATTGCATACCCACCAAGTGTCCTGAAGAAGATGGGACACCTTGTTTTTCCACCTTGTTTTCCATTTTAGATGCCACGATCTCATGTGCTCTTGCCCCAGGCTCTCACCGTTTTTGGGGGGCCACCGATCTTGGCCGTGGATTGGGTGCTGCACAGCATTAATTCCCCCCAGAATGCTTTTTTCAGGGCGAGAGTGTGGCGTGGGTCACGTGACTCACCCGGGAACACATCCTTGAAGATGCACGTTCCAGTTTTTGACCTGAAAAAGATGGGCACTATGCCTGTGTTTTGTTAGCCCCAAAATGGAAAATGAGTGAGGTCCCAACCAAAGAAGAATGGCAACTAAAGTTGACAGAATATGCACAACTCTCAGACTTAACATATAGAATAAGAGAACAAGAAGAACATACGTTTAAAGAAGATTGGAAAACATTTATTGAATATATGGGAAATAATTGTGTCCAGCTGAAAACGCTGGCAGCATTAAGATAAATTCAACAGTGTAAACAAGTTATCATGGATGCAATAACCATAGCTGTGAACTTTTCCCTTTTATTAAGGAAGAAGAAGAAGAAGAAGAGTTTGGATTTGATATCCCGCTTTTCACTACCCGAAGGAGTCTCAAAGCGGCTAACATTCTCCTTTCCCTTCCTCCCCCACAACAAACACTCTGTGAGGTGAGTGGGGCTGAGAGACTTCAAAGAAGTGTGACTAGCCCAAGGTCACCCAGCAGCTGCATGTGGAGGAGTGGAGACGCGAACCCGGTTCCCCAGATAACGAGTCTACCGCTCTTAACCACTACACCACACTGGCTCTCTTAAATTCCCTTATTCCGAATAGGATTCCTCGCAAGAAAAGGGGAAAGTTGACAGCTATGGCAATAATGGAAAACCAGTTGGTATAGTTTTTCTAAAATATGCAGGGATTTGTGATATGTAAAATGAACCATGGAAAGAGAAGAAGGGGAGTCCTTGATATCTTAAGGATGTAAAATGAGTGTTTTAAATTGTAAAACAGAAAACTTTAATAAAACTATATACAAAGGGAAATGATACATCAATAGTATATAGGATCTATGAATCAGTCTTGTTCTGATTCAAAGCCACCGAAAACTCACTAGCATGAAAATATTTCCATTTCCCCAAAGGGTTATTTAGTCCCAATGCTTGCAATACAGGAATCATTTTTTAAAAAAATTGTTATTTTGAATTAGGGCCCCCATCTTTTCAGTGCTCTAACAGTCTGAATCCGGCCCTGATCCAACAGAGATGTAGGGCTCGCGCACACTTCAGCTCCCCCCCCCCACCTTCCCTGGGAAAACCTGCTCTTTGCTGCTGAATTGGAGCAAATGCCGATTCGCAGAAAGACCGATGGAAGTTCCGATTCAGTGATAAACAGCAACTTTTCCTGGGGGGAAGCAGTGCGACACGCAGAAGTGTGAAGGGGCCCTGACAGAAGTGGGGTTGATGTCTGCTCTGTTCCACTCTTCTCTAGGTGTTCCTGCAGCTTCTCCCATTACACTTTATTGCAGTGATGAATTATAAGGGGACAGGATGTGCTAAAGCATCTCTTACTGTTCGCCCTCAGGAGGAGAGTGTTGAAAGACCCTTTGTTTCTTGAATTGTGGAAAGGTGGGCCAATGGAAGAAGCCAAGGCAGCCTTCTGCACTCTTTTTTCCAGCACCTCTGGCCCAGGGAATTCCTGGGGGGAAATCTAGAGTTGCTCTCTTGTAAGCCACTTCTCCATCCAAGGGTCTGGTGCAACGGCTCCTCCTGCTGGAAATGCCACGTTAGTAGTGCAGGAGAAGTTTGTGCTAAGGGCATCCGTGCGTGTGACCTCTATCTTGATATTCAAGAGGCTGTTTAAATAAGAAACTGCGATGGAAAGGAGTGAGAAAGTCACAAAGGAAAATGTCGCGGAGTAAAAAGGGGGGGGGAATCTACAAGAGAAGTTAATTTAATATTCCAAATCTGTCTCCTGGGGTGAATTTTGAAATTGGATATTTGGGGGTGGGGTGGGGTGGATCCTGCCACATATTTTCCATGTTGAAATTTGAATGCCAGTTGTAGGGGTTCTGTATACATTTCAGTCCTGGCGTTTCTTCTGCCAAAATATATCTGACCCTCAAAAATCAGTATTTTAATGAATATGTGGAAACCGTTAGACTTCTTTTCTACACCGGCAGTGCAAAACCAAAGATAGTGACAGTGGACTCTTTTGTTGTTGTTCAGTCGATCAGTCGTGTCCGACTCTTCGTGACCCCATGGACCAGAGCATGCCAGGCACACCTATCTTTCACTGCCTCCCGCAGTTTGGCCAAACTCATGTTAGTAGCTTCGAGAACACTGTCCAACCATCTCATCCTCTGTCGTCCCCTTCTCCTTGTGCCCTCCATCTTTCCCAACATCAGGGTCTTTTCTAGGGAGTCTTCTCATGAGGTGGCCAAAGTACTGGAGCCTCAACTTCAGGATCTGTCCTTCTAGTGAGCACTCAGGGCTGATTTCTTTGAGAATGGATAGGTTTGATCTTCTTGCAGTCCACGGGGCTCTCAAGAGTCTCCTCCAGCACCATAATTCAAAAGCATCAATTCTTCGGCGATCAGCCTTCTTTATGGTCCAGCTCTCACTTCCGTACATCACTACTGGGAAAACCATAGCTTTAACTATACAGACCTTTGTCGGCAAGGTGATGTCTTTGCTTTTTAAGATGCTATCTAGGTTTGTCATTGCTTTTCTCCCAAGAAGCAGGCGTCTTCTAATTTCGTGACTGCTGTCACCATCTGCAGTGATCATGGAGCCCAAGAAAGTGAAATCTCTCACTGCCTCCATTTCTTCCCCTTCTATTTGCCAGGAGGTGATGGGACTCTTTTAGCCATATGCAAACGATTAAGATTTTATTTTATTTTATTTTTGCAATAACCAAGTACAGAGAAATAACATATTGCATTTTCCATGTGGATTCTCTGTTGTTCCATAGATGGATAAAAGCTGGACATAATGGATCCAGGAGATTCCATTCAGCTGATGTGGTACTATAAGAAAAACCTCAAAGCTTGTTTTTTTTTTTTAAAAAAAAAATACTTTTGCCAATATCCATAATCAACCATCTCAGGCTTAGCCAGTAACATATCACAGATGAAAATTGAAGTGTGGTTCTCAGACCCGGTGACAAAACATCAAGGCAACAAGTGAATTAAGCATCTAAGCAAGTTTGGCAGCAGGGCATGGAGCCAAAGGCAGACTACTTTCCCCCTTCCCCTTAGTGACCTAACAAATCCCAAGTAAACTAATGCATTAAATGATCAAAAAACATAGGCAGGTAGAAAGCCAGCAGATTGTTGGGGCTTTGCAGTGTATTGGGGCCTCTAGCCCCCACATAGAGTTGGAAGAGACCACAAGGGCCATCCAATCCAACCCCCTGCCAAGCAGGAAAAACCATCAAAGCATTCCTGACAGGTGGCTGTCAAGCCTCCGCTTAAAGACCTCCAAAGAAGGAGACTCCACCACACTCCTTGGTAGCAAATTCCACTGTCGGACAGCTCTTACTGTCAGGAAGTTCTTCCTAACGTTTAGGTGGAATCTTCTTTCTTGTAGTTTGAATCCATTGCCCCGTGTCCGCTTCTCTGGAGCAGCAGAAAACAACCTTTCTCCCTCCTCTATATGACATCCTTTTATATATTTGAACATGGCTATCATATCACCCCTTAACCTTCTCTTCTCCAGGCTAAACATACCCAGCTCCCTAAGCCGTTCCTCATAAGGCATCGTTTCCATGCCTTTGACCATTTTGGTCTCTGCTTCAGCCTCTGAATCTGCACTGCTCCCTGTCACAGGCTCTCTCTGATCACTGAAGCCTGTTGCCTCTTCAGCCTCCAACCGCTCTTCTCCCTCTGACCTCTCCTTAGTGTCCCACAACCAATTCCAGGACTCTGAGGCTTCTTCCTCTGGAGATACCCTTTGGGGTTCCCCAGCTGGTGCATCCCACCACTCCTCATCATCCAGCCAGCCCCTGACATAGTATAAAGCATCCCTCGCCATGAGTCCACACTTGATGTGCTAGACATTCACTGGTATGAGCATTGCGAGTGCAGCTTTCTCCCGATGGAAGTGCAGAGTGTTTGAGGACCGGGACATTCGCAGGGAAACCAAAATGCTTGTTTATAAAGCTATTGTACTACCAACCTTACTGTATGCTTGTGAAACGTGGATCCCTTATAAACGCTATCTCCGACTCTTCGAAAGATTCCATCAAAGGTGTCTCCGAAATTTATTATACATAAATTGGGAAGACAGGTGAACAAATGTCAGTGTACTAGAAGAAGCAAAGATCACCAGTGTTGAAGCGATGATTCTTCCACATCAACTCCATTGAACTGGTCATGTTGAGCGGATGCCTGATGATCGTCTTCCAAAGCAACTACTCTATTCTGAATTTAAAAATGGAAAGTGTATTGCTGGTGGTCAACAAAAGAGGTTTAAAGAGTTTCCAAGCAAATCTTTAAAAATGTAGTATAAACATTGACAACTGGGAAACACTGGCCTGTAAGCACTCCAGTTGGAGAACAGCCTTTCCCAAAGGTGTCATGGACTTTGAAGGCGCTCGAACTCAGGACGAAAGGGAGAAATGTGCTAAGAGGAAGACATGTTTGGCAAACCCTCACCATGATCAACTCCCACCCGGAAACCTCTGTCCCTGTAGTGGAAACTCGCGGAAGATCTTTGTAATCACGAGGAGTCAGGTTACATGTCCTATTCCCTTTTCCTCCTCTAATTAGCAAAGTAAGGTTGCTTGTGAGGAGGATGCAATTAGTCGAGAACACCTTCAGCTGCCAATGACCTTGGCCAAGCCACACTCAGGTGCCTGATTCCCTGACCATTCGGGAATGGTGCCTGATAGCCAGGTGAAAACAATCAAACTTAAGTCAGCTATATAAGCAAGGGAATGGAGGGGACAGATTGGGGCTTCGCCACAGACTAGGTCTTGGGTGCTGTGGGGTTTCTGGTGTGAGGGATCTCTCCCGCTGCTCTCTTGAAGCCCCGGGCGGCAGAAGAGGAGGAGATTTGTGTTTGGGCGTTGGTCAGGTACGCTACGTTTGTCTGATTGTATCTAGAAAATTAAAGCATACTTTTTTGTGTTCTTCTTCCATCTGTGTGTTTTATTGGATCCAGATTCAAAAAAAGGAGAACCCTGCCCCTTGGCAGAACATTTGGCGCTGTGAGCAGGATCTGGAGACAATGCCCTGGTGGAAGAAGAAAAGCCCTAGGCAGGAGGATGGCCAGAGCCATATCCCTGGTTGGCCCAGCACTAGTGCTTGGGCACCAGTGGCTCAAATTTTGAACCAGTTGACCCCACCAGTGTCATGGGATGCTGAGATGGCTGGGTTTGGAGGTGCTACCCCTATGGCTGTGTCTAAGTGTTTGCAGCTAATGGGGATAGAGAAAGGTGCGGGGCAGAAGACAGTGGGGGGGCTTGGATGGGTCCTACTCACTGCGCTCCGGAGTGTTTGGGAGCAATTAGAAGCCTCTCAGAGGAAGGTACAGCAGCAATTAGAGGACATCGCTGCTTTAAAGGACCAGCAGGCAATTCTTAAGGAGGTGCTAGAAAACGCTCGGGGGAGGGAAGAACTGGCTAAGGAGCGGGCTGCCACTATGGCTATTCGCTTCGCTAAAATGAAACACCCAAAGCGGGTAAGAAAGAAGTGTATCCCTAACCCTCGGAAGGTTAGAGCCCTCATTGCTTCCCGGGAATGGGACCCCAAGACATGGAGTGGGGACATTTGGGATTCTAGTGATGAGGAGTCAGAATGGACAGAGGGAGAAGATGAGGGGAATGAAGAGGAATGGGTTGCTGAGGCACGTCCTCTAGTGACCAACAAGAGTAAGGGACCGCCAGGTAACCCACAAGCGGCCCAGGCCACCCGGATAGTACGGGATTACACTCAGCAGGAGTTGGCGGAAATGGCAAAGACAAACAGGCAAAAACCCGGGGAGGGGTTGAGCCAATGGCTGGTTAGGTTGTGGGACCAGGGAACTACCAGTCTTTACTTGACGGGGGAGGAGTTGGTAAAATTGGGGACCCTATCTCGTGATACATTGGTTAATCAGTTTTTGCGCATGCCTAATTTGGGTGCAACAGGTTCCCTATTTCAGTGGTGTGTAGAGGCTGTATACGCCAGATACCCCGCCCCAATGGATTGGGAAGAACAGCCAGGCCCCTGGCAAACCATTGAGGAAGCCATAGAACAGCTGCGTGGCATGGCTTTGCAGGCTGGGATCTATCAGCAAGGGTTCCAGGGACCAGAGAGTCAGCGTCTCACTGCCGGTATGAGGGCGCGGCTGTTAAAGGGCGCACCCTCACATATGCGTGGCCCATTGTTAGCGCTGCTGGGCCCCGCCCAAGGGAGACCTGTTGGTGAAGTTGTTCTCTTGATAGGACAATTAGGGGAGGCAGAGAGAGAAAATGTCGCTAAACCCCGCGCCCGAATAGCACAGGAGAAGGGAAAATCAGGGACTGATAAGAAGTCCTTCACCAGGACAGATAAAACATCCTCCACCCCTAAGGTGACGAGGAAGCAGATGTTTTTGGAATTATTGGAAGCAGGGGTTCGCAAGGAAGATATAGATGGCATTCCCACTGCAGAAATGTACAACTTGTGGAAGCAAAAATGTGCAGGGAAAATTAAAAAGGAGGGGACTGGCCCCCGGGTCAGGGGCACGGTTACGCCGACTGCCCCACCCCCAGAGTCACTGTACCCCTCTTTGTCAGAACATAGGTGGGAAATACCCCAACCTACTGAATAGGGGTGTGGCAGGGCTCCAGCGGTGAGGCCAATAAAGACGGCTATCCCTGGGGACCCGCGCCCACACATTCCTTTAACCATTCATTGGTCCAAAGCAAATGTGCAGCGAGTGTTAGCTCTCATGGATACTGGAGCTGAGGTCACTCTGATATATGGTAATCCAGCAAAACATAAGGGAGAGATTGTATATATTAACGCGTATGGGGATGGGGAAGAACTCACCACCCGAGTAAGACTGCGTGTGGCTTTGGGGGATTCGCTCCCCTTTTGGGCAAGAGTCTACATATCCCATGTACCAGAGTACATCATTGGGATAGACCTGTTGCAAGGTCGGGAGTTTTATACCCCGCTAGGAAGATACGTTTTTGGGGTCAGAGCAATCACAGTAGGTAGGGCCAAGTGGACCCCACTCAAGATACCACCACCTGCCAAGCCTGTAAATGTTAAACAATATCGGCTTCCAGGGGGCCATGAAGAAATATCTCGTACAATCCAAGGGCTCCTTGAGGTGGGGATATTAAGGCCGGCTGTATCTCCCTTTAACGCCCCCGTGTGGCCAGTGAAAAAGCCTGACGGTACATGGAGGATGACGGTAGATTATCGTCAACTGAACAAACATGCCCCGCCCCTGGCCGTAGCTGTACCTGATATGGTAACTTTGTTAGAACATATTGAGAAGAACGCCGGGGTGTGGCATGCGGTAATTGACTTAGCAAATGCCTTCTTCTCTATCCCAATTGATGCAGAATCGCAAGATCAGTTTGCTTTTACATGGGAGGGAAGACAGTATACTTTCCAAGTCTTACCGCAAGGGTATCTGCATAGTCCCACCTTATGTCATGGGCTAGTGGCTAGGGACCTGCAGCAGATTACACCGAGCCTAGCCCTGTTTTTAGCCCACTACATTGATGATGTCTTTATGTCGGGACCCACGGAAGAAGATGTGCAGCAAGGGTTAATAACAGTGATTGACCATATGCAGTCCCGAGGGTGGGAGATCAACCCCAAGAAAATTCAGGGCCCTGCTCAGCAGGTACAATTCCTAGGGGTGGTGTGGGCTGGACCAGTGAGGCATATCCCTGAAAAAGTTCTGAATGTAATCGCTACCCTCCAGGCTCCTACGTCCAAAACCGAAGCCCAGCGGCTGGTAGGACTGATGGGGTACTGGAGACAGCATATACCACATCTAGCCCAGATACTAAGACCCGTGTATAACGTGACACGAAAGAAGGCTCAGTTTGAATGGGGGGAGCTGCAGGAGAAAGCTCTGTCTGATGCCAAAGCGGCCGTGGCAGCTGCTATGCCTTTAGGTCCTTACCTTAAAGGGCAACCATTTGAGTTACAAGTCTCTGCAAATAAGGAAGTTGCAGTCTGGAGCTTGTGGCAGAAAAGCCTGCAGGGGAAGCGCGTCCCCCTAGGATTTTGGTCTCGTAAATTGCCCACGGTTCAGTACACCCCTTTTGAAAAGCAGCTTTTAGCATGCTATTGGGCCTTGGTTGAAACTGCTAGGCTAACTGGATCCGACCCTGTTGTATTACGACCAGCCATTCCTATCATGGCTTGGGTGAATGATGATTCTACCAGTCCCAGGGTAGGGAGAGCTCAACAATCTTCCCTTATAAAGTGGAAGTGGTATATTGCAGAAAGAGCTAGACCTGGTTCTCATGGGGTGAGCGCACTGCAGGAGCAAGTGTTGGCTGTGACTCCTACAGGGGAAGAAATCCAAGAAATTCCTAGCTTAGAACTTAAAGATCCCCCAGCACAGGAAGCTCCCCCGTATGAGCAGGTTACTCATGACGAAGTCTGGTTCACCGATGGCTCCGCCCGTTACCAGGGAAATGAGCGAGTCTGGCGTGCCGCCGCTTTAAATCCTCGAAAACAAATTACTCTGACCAGAGGAGGAAAAGGGAAGTCCAGCCAATATGCTGAGTTAATGGCTGTATTAATGGTCATGGAACATGCAATTGAGCAAGGAGGGGATGTTGTATATATCTATACTGATTCTTGGGCTGTGTTTAAAGGGCTGACTGTATGGTTTCCAAAGTGGAAACAGGATGGCTTTTGCATCCACAACCGACCATTGTGGGGGCAGGACCTCTGGATAAAACTGGATCAGATGCTCTCAAAAGTACAAATGCACATTGGACATGTAGATGGACATACAACAGGGACACCTGTTGCCCTGTACAATCAGGCTGCTGATCGGTTAGCAAGAGTACGGACAGCTACTCCAGAGGACGAAGAAGAGGAGTTATTGGTATTAGCACGCTGGGCGCATGTCAAGGCAGGGCATCTGGGGGCCAAAGCCACCAAAGAATGGGCCATCAAGAGAGGCATTCCATGTTCAGTGAGTGCCGCTGCCACAGTGGTTGCTAATTGTCAAGTGTGCTCCCAGGTGAGACAGATGCCTCTGTCTAAGTCACCCATGGGAAAATTACATCGGGGAAGTGGTCCTGGGCAAATATGGCAGATTGATTATATAGGACCCTTACCCAAATGTGGACGTTGGCAGTATGCATTAACCATGGTAGACACCTTTTCAGGGTATCTTTTGACTTACCCCTGCGCACGAGCGAACCAGCAGAACACCATAAAGGGGTTGGAGATGTTAATACGGAGGTATGGAGCGCCCCTTCAGGTACAGAGTGACAATGGGAGTCATTTTGCAGGGGGAGAGGTAAAAGATTGGGCAAATGAATGGAATATCCAGTGGATATATCATATTCCTCACCACCCACAGGCTTCTGGGTTGGTAGAACGGCTAAATGGGTTACTAAAGCAAAAGCTTAAACAGTTGACCCCCACCCATACCCTGAAGGGGTGGGGTAAAGTTCTAGATCAGGCGGAATTTGAACTAAATAGCCGTCCACTATGCGCTGGCCAAACACCATTGCAACGAATGATAAGTTTGCCAGCGCCAGCACCAGTGGAGTACCTAAAGGTCTGGAAACTCCAACCTTATGGCCAGCCACCCCTCCGAGCGACGCCCGATAGTGCTGGGGCTGACCTCATAACCCCTAAGGATGTGGTGGTACCAGCCGGAGGGCAGGTACTAGTACCCTTGGGGATTGGGGTCACCGTTCCCCATGGAACCTATGGGCGCATCGCACCTCGATCCAGCCTAGCCTTAAAAGGCTTGCAGGTTTTAGGAGGGGTGGTGGACGCCGACTACCAAGGAGAAGTAAAGGTGCTCCTCCATAATGTCAGCACTCAAGATGCATCTCTGCTAACAGGACAACGAATAGCGCAACTCATTTGCGAGCGTATCAGTGTACCCGATATTCAGGAAGCACCAGGTCCACCTCCATCTACTGTCAGGAGGAGAGGAGAGTTTGGATCTACAGATACCACTCTCACCTCTGGACAGAAGGTATGGGTGGTATACCCCGATCAGCCAAACAGACCTGGAGAGATTGTTAGTAAGGGACCTGGGGCCACCTACTGGGTGCTTTTGGCAAATGCTACTGCACCCATATGTTTAGATGCAGCCAAGCTGAAGCGGCGAGAATAATGACTCTCCTATTTCTTTGTAATACGCCATAATAATTTTCTTATTATATGCTTCTAGGACACCATGAATTGGTGGTGGTGGGTAATAGTCTGCCTCTGTGCGCACATCTATGATCAATCGAATCCTCCTGAGTTGAACACGACTACGCTGCTGCTGTGTGAACAACCAGCTCTGTCTCAAAGGCGATGGCTCCCCGGCATCCATGGCAGATGTATGAATGTGACTGGACAGGGGACATGGATGATGTCTAGCAAACGACTGTACTTCTCCATCCCATGGACATATGATAATTTTACGCTGTCATGGTCCATCACATGGAATACAACGGATAACGCAGGGGAGTTGGCGAGATAAAGATTCCAGAGGACAGATTGAGGGGGGATCATATAGATAGTCATGAGTATAGTTTTTTCTTTGTAAATTTGATTAGAGGAATGATGTTAAAAATTAAACATGAGGGAGCAGAGTTAGTGCGAGTGATGCGAGATGTTGGGGATCTCACTGTGCATCATTGGTGGGACATATTCTCCGGATGGAGTCCCACCATGACCAATATTTTGAACCTGGCCTTGCATCCGGTTATCATTGTTTTGGTGATTATATGTATTTCCATGATCTTCACTTGTTTTTTGTTTGTTAAAATTAAGCAGCTGTATGCAAAGGTGCAACCTATGTGGGCTATACTCAATCAAATGACACCGAGGATGAAAAGGAAATAGGATATGTTAAGGGGTGGAGTGTAGTGGAAACTCGCGGAAGATCTTTGTAATCACGAGGAGTCAGGTTACATGTCCTATTCCCTTTTCCTCCTCTAATTAGCAAAGTAAGGTTGCTTGTGAGGAGGATGCAATTAGTCGAGAACACCTTCAGCTGCCAATGACCTTGGCCAAGCCACACTCAGGTGCCTGATTCCCTGACCATTCGGGAATGGTGCCTGATAGCCAGGTGAAAACAATCAAACTTAAGTCAGCTATATAAGCAAGGGAATGGAGGGGACAGATTGGGGCTTCGCCACAGACTAGGTCTTGGGTGCTGTGGGGTTTCTGGTGTGAGGGATCTCTCCCGCTGCTCTCTTGAAGCCCCGGGCGGCAGAAGAGGAGGAGATTTGTGTTTGGGCGTTGGTCAGGTACGCTACGTTTGTCTGATTGTATCTAGAAAATTAAAGCATACTTTTTTGTGTTCTTCTTCCATCTGTGTGTTTTATTGGATCCAGATTCAAAAAAAGGAGAACCCTGCCCCTTGGCAGAACAGTCCCCACTATGGAAGGGCGTGTGGATCTGGAATTGGCCTCCACAGTCACTTATGGATTCACTGTTAGGACCATGTTCATGGAAGACAATCTTATTCAGCTACGAGTGAATACACAGATGTTTCCTGTAACAGATGCATAGATTTCATAACCATGTCTTTGAACATTAATGTGTTTGTCCTCAGGATCTCTATTTGGACTGGTGCTCCATGATGTGTATAAACATGTGCACAGATGCCTAAGGGTGCAGGTATGAGGTCCATGGGTCTGAGAACCACACTTCTATTTTCATCTGTGATATGTTACTGGCTAAGCCTGAGATGGTTGATTACGGATATTGGCAAAAGTATTTTTTTAAAAAAACAAACAAAAAAACAAACACGCTTTGAGGTTTTTCTTACATTACCACATCAACTGAAAGCTGAATGGAATCTCCTGGATCCACTATGTCCAGCTTTTATCCATCTATGTAACAACAGAGAATCCACATGGAAAACGCAATATGTTCTTTCTCTGTACTTGGTTATTGCAAAAATAAAATAGAATAAAATCTTAATTACCACTCATTCTATGCGGGAGGTTCCCCAAATTCCATTTATAAGAGTTTCTGCTTCTTCAGTTAGCAAGGGAGTCCAGGGAGGGGCTGTGGCTTAGTGGTTGAACATTTGCTTTGGGTGCAGAAGTCCCCAAGTTCAATTTCAACCATGGGTCCCCTCTGCTGTAAAAAGTGTGGAGTCAGCCTGTGGCTCTTATCGCACCTGGAGTTATCCCTGGGTGAGTCTATAAAACTGCCGCAGAGAAGCTGCCAAGGACTATGGCTCTGCCTAAGGGTTTGCTGCTCTGCTGTTACATCCCATTAAATTTGTTCCGAGATTCACCTCTGTTCCTGCGTAGAAGTAAATTCAATAAACTATGGTTGAACTATGACATACCGGTACCTCTTTTTTTTTAATAATAATGTTCAGGCTTCAGTTCAAAAAGCTCTGGCTCCATATTTCACCCCCAAATGGTTGATTACTCACATATGAAGATGTTGACGTTTTATTTCCCATCGAATTCCCACTCCCCTTTCGATGCAATGACCAGAAACTGGTCAAAACAAAATCGAAAATTCTTTCTAGTAGCACCTTAGAGACCAACTGAGTTTGTTCCTGGTATGAGCTTTCGTGTGCATGCACACTGGTCGTTTGTCCTGTCTCCGTCAGCTAGATTTAAGAACGTTGTCTCAGCAGATGTGATAATACCCACACAAGGGGAAATTACAGGTGATCATGTGGCCTCCTAATATTCTTCTCATGAGCTGCATAGAGAAAGTCCTTTTGACTGCTTGTTATAGAGGGCATTTTTCAAACCTGAAGTCTTATTTCTACTGGAGGGCTTCAGTTAAAAAAACAAAGGTCAAATTCAAGCATATGTAGAAGCCTTGCCTGCTGGGATTCTTCACTCAAATCTCCTATATTTGGAGAATATTATATATGGTGAAAGAGCTGATGGAGAAAATAATAATTTTATAAAACGATCGTTTTGATGATTACGATTTCTTTTGAGCCTCTGGCCTAGCTAAACTGAAAAGACCTCTGTCTGCCTGCCTGCCTTTTACAGTACAGAAATAGCTGCTTTTGGGTACTGTATGTGGCGAATGTTTGTTCTGGAACACTGAGAAGAACAAACTGCTAGAATAGATTGTATGCAGCAACAGAGAATTGGCTAGGCATGGCAATTTGATTAAACTTGAATTGTTTTGCAGACAGATGAAAGAGGATATCAGGAGACATTTAATGAATAGGAAATTAGTCAAAGTCTTCGTAAAGAACGACAGTGAAAAATGCTATGAGGGCTGATCTGAAGAGCTAAATGATTTTGATTAGTTCAGGATAGTGGCACTGGGTTGCATCTGTCAAGATTATTGTAATCCTTTGATTGGTGAATAGAAATCATGTGTGTAATATATAAGTTTATATATATAAAAACATTGCTTTAGATGTGGTTCTTTACAGCCTCCTCACTCTTAGGCTGTTCCTATGTGCATTTGTATTTCAACAAAGGACTGTCTTTTAACCTGTAGCTTGTAGCTTTTCTTCTGAGTTTCCGGGAGGGATATCTCTAATCTAGAAACCGCTTTAAAACAGGGTTGCCATATTTCTTAAAGTTGTCCAGCTTTGTTTTTTAGTTTTGCCCAAAGCTGTTGAGCCTTGTTTGCAAAATCTTGGGGTGGGGTGGGGTGAAGTTTAAAGGAAATTCACTAAAATCTACACTTCCAACATGGGCTGCCATATGTCCAGATTTTCCCGGGCATTTAAGTGATTTCTGCCCAGGCGCTGTTACAGACAGCGAAATCCTGGCTATGTCCAGGAAATTCTGGGCGTATGGCAACTCTACTTAAAATTTCTCCAACAGAGGAGAGGAGGCATTTTTTGGCCAATTGGTCCTTCTCCACGCACCTCCCCATATTACCACTCATTCTATGCTGGAGGGTCCCCAAATTCCATTTATAAGAGTTTCTGCTTCTTCAGTTAGCAAGCGAGTCCAGGGAGGGGCTGTGGCTTAGTGGTAGAACATTTGTTTGGGTGCAGAAGTCCCCAAGTTCAACTTCCAGTATCTCCAGGTGAACTTGAGAAAGATTCCCTCTCTGAGACCCTGGAGAATTGCTCCTATCCCATGTAGGCAATGCTGAACTATATCAATGCTGTGACTCAGTATAAGGCTGTTTCCTGGGGTTCCAGATTCCATACACAGGATTAAACACCCATCCATGAGTCCAAATTCTACTTATCATTATCATTGTTGTTGTTACTGAAATCTCTGTGCCAACTTCCAGCTGATTTATATCATGTCTCATTAAAGGAGGAGGGGGGAGCAACAGAAAGCAATCATACCATGGTCACAGTTCTTTTATACTTGAGTGGAAAATCATGAGCCCTAAGCGAAGCAAAAAATGCACAGTGGATCATGTATGTGGTACACAACTTGTGCTTTTCTCTACAAAACTACCCATCCTTGGGAAAGGATTGAGTCACACATAGATTGGAGACCGAAAATCCCAACATGTGTAGCCTGTACACTTGTAGAAGAGAAAAATGCATCATGAAATTTCTCCATGATATGTTCAAACTATTATTATCTATATAGTAGCACCTTAGAGACCAACTAAGTTTGTTCTTGGTATGAGCTTTCGTGTGCATGCACACTTCTTCAGATACACTGAAACAGAAGTCACCAGATCCTCTGGTGACTTCTGTTTCAGTGTATCTGAAGAAGTGTGCATGCACACGAAAGCTCATACCAAGAACAAACTTAGTTGGTCTCTAAGGTGCTACTGGAAAGAATTTTTTATTTTGTTTTGACTATGGCAGACCAACACAGCTACCCACCTGTTACTGGAATTATCTATATAGTAGAGGAAAGTGCAGAGCGTTGCTGAGAAATTCTAAGAAACCAACAAAATCATTGCCGTTTTCAAACCAGTGGTTAAAACCAGAAGACGCTTTGAAAGGTTCAGTCCACCATCTTGACTCAAAATGGCATCCATTTGTATTCAAACGTAGAACAAAAACCTGCTCCTTGATCTCAGGAACCATCGTACAGAATTTGGTTATGATATCTTAAGAAATTTCTGAATACATAGCAAAAGAGAGAGAGAGGCAAAATATGTAGTAGATCACAGGTCCTGGAGGCGCAATCGCAGGTACTCCATTAATGGAAGATTCCACTTGATCGAAAGCATGAAAGGACTGATCAGATTACATCTAGTCTACATCACAATTATGAAGTAGCTTAAATGAATGGCTAGAACGCTGTGAGTGGGCAGAACTTAAGACAGTGGTACCTCGCAAGACGAATGCCTCGCGCAACGAAAAATTCGCTAGGCGAAACGGTTTTGCGGTTTTTTAGGTGACTCGCAAGACGAATTTTTCTATGGTCGTGCTTCGCAAGACAGAAACATTTTGCGATCCCCCCCCCCCCGCACAATGCTTTCCTATGGGAAACCGCGCTTTGCAAGACGAAATTTTCGCAATACGAAGCGGTTCGCGGAACGAATTAATTTCGTCTTACGAGACACCACTGTACAGTTGAAATTAGTTAGGAAACCCTGCATTTCCAGCAATATACTGTGCTTCTTGTACATACTTTATATTTTTTTCTGTAAACATTGACTTGTCTTTTAATCTGCCATTCAAACAGCAGTATGTTAAAAGGAGGAGCTGCCTTGGAATTTTATTCCTGAATATCAAGCATTCTGACAAATCCATCGTTTGCGTTTCTGAGGTTTGACTGCCCTGTCAAAGCAATTTGAAAATTTAATAGCGATTCGCCACGATCGCAGTAACCTTCCTTGGCTTATTTACTGCTGTACTCGTCTCTGGGCCACGAATTTATAGCAAGATGCCAGGCATGGTATATCACGTGGCACAGGAGAGGTTTATGCGGCAGGACTTCTGTTATTTATAAATGGCGTCAAATATTTAGGATGTGCGATATGAGCTTTAAATGTGACATTTGTGGTTCTTTGAGGCTGCAGACTCCACTTACTCAGTTTCCAAGTAAAGTTTGTGCGGTGGGTGGGGGGAGAAGAAGTGGAAAATAAAAATGTCTAATAACTGGAAACTAAAAATGTATATCATTGAGTTATGGTCATGCATGTGAGCAATGAATAAACACTGAAAATAGGACATTGGTACTTCTATCCTCCCAAATGGCAGACTCAAAGCGTGCCAAGAAATATTTGGGATGCTCACACTTCCTAAATCAGCCTTCTATAATAATAATAATAATAATAATAATAATAATAATAATAATAATAATAATAATTTATTTATACCCCACCCTTCCCTGCCAAACCGGGCTCAGGGCGGCTAACACCAATAAAATCACAACAAAAACATAAAACGATTAATTAAAATACAATTTAAAATTTAATCTACACTGCAGCCTCATTTTTAAGTAGCCCACCAACCACACCAAAAGAATGAAACATCAGGGTTAAACTGAAACCAACCCAAAGGCTAGGTGGAACAGCTCTGTCTTGCAGGCCCTGCAGAAAGATGCCAAATCCCGCAGGGCCCTGGTCTCTTGTGACAGACCGTTCCACCAAGTCGGGGCCAGTACTGAGAAGGCCCTGGCCCTAGTTGAAGCCAACCTAGTATCCTTGTGGCTCGGGACCTCCAAAAAGTTATTATTTGAGGACCTTAAGGTCCTACCCGGGACATACCAGGAGAGGCGGTCCCTTAGGTATGGTGCCCTACAGATATATTGTTGGACTACAACTCCCATCATCCCTGACCAACTGGCCATGCTGGCTTGGGGTGGTGGGATCTGGCGTCCAAAACTTCTGGAGGGACATCAGCTTGGGGAAAATGACTTAAATTTGGTAGATACATGTAGCAGAAGGTACCATGATTACTTAAAAAAGAAGAAAAGTAAAAACCATTTGCCTTGTGCCCCCACAGCAAGGGAAACATGAATGAACACCCAAACAGGTCAGACTAGGAACGTCAGAAGCTGTGTCATGCTGAGTCAAACTATTGGTCCATCCATCTAGTTCATTATTGTCTGCAATGACGGGCAGCAGATCTCCAGGTTTCAAGCCAGACCTATTCCCAGCCTTACTTAGAGATGATGGGGATAGAAACTGGGGTCCTCTGCATGCAAGGGAAATGTTCTGCCAATGAGCTACAGCAGGGGTGTAGCAAGGTAAATTGGTACCCAGGGGCAAAAAAGTTTTTGACACCCCCCCCCAGGCATGGGAGGGTCAGGTGGTACCCGGTGCGAAAAATTTCTTATCACCCCCCCCCCGCAAAAATGGTTTTACGTTATTTATTTAGTATTTTCTTACAAAGGAATAATAACAAGTAAAAAAAAAAAAAACCTTTTATTTATATCCCACCCTCCCCGGCCAAAGTCGGGCTCAGGGTGGCTAACATCAGATACATAACATTGGTATAAAATCAAACAATAATTAAATTACCTCCTAAAAACATCTCAAAATCAAATTAAAGTCTAATTAGATGGCTTTCCACAGGGTTAGGGTTGGGAACAGTAAGTGCTCCACTGAACTGAAATTTCAGCCTTCACGACATAGGAAAACAGCCAAGTGAACAGCTATTTTGGTGGAGGAGGGTCAAGATATTAACCGATATGCATGAAATTTCATATATAGCTATATAATCCCTAGTATAGTAAGATAAGACCTTTGGAGCAGGCATTTAAATATTTTTTTTTAAAAAAATTGTTCCTTGATAATTTGTCACCCCCTCCATTATGGAACCCAGGGCAGACCGCCCCCCTCACCCCCACTTGCTACACCCCTGAGCTACAGTCCCACTCCATTCCAGCTAGAGAAGTCTGTAAGTATCCAGCCATCCCAAGAGGTAGTAAGACTGCATGAGTCAGCTTCACCCTCTGCTACTGATGTGCACTTCAGGAGTTCCCAGGGCAAGGCTGGTGTGGGGCGTGGCCTGATGCTGAGGGGTGTGGCCTGCCTTGGATTCAAGTTCTCCACCCTTTGAGAAAATTTGGCCGAGCTAAAAGGGGAAGGGGTGCAATTTGTCAGCATGCACTTTCTTCTATGCAATTGGAGACACCTCCGTACTGGCAACTTCCCCTGAGAAAATTAACCTTGCAAAAGAAAAATTTGGCACCGTACAAAAAGAAATTGGCAAATGCCGCTGAGAGAGGGAGGTGATGCGAAAACACAAAAGCCAGAAAGCTGTGCAGTTATGAGCCAAAGTATTGGGCGGCTCTATAATATGTGGGTGTGCTTGTTTTGTTAATTACATGCCATACATCAATATTCATTACATCTCAAACCAATACAGTCAAACAATATGTTGATAAATGAAAAAAAAAAGCTCCAGAGTCTCTTGATCTCTTTGTACTTTTATTCTTTCTCTCTCCCCCCCACCTTCAGTCCTGGTAGATGGTGATTAAACGTATAAGTCAATAAAATAAAACACATTATAGGGGTTGTAAAAATTTCCAAGACATTCAGTAAAACCAAACTATTGATACTGTGCAGGAAGCTTAGCTTTAATATCTCCCCGACTTTTATTATTTAATGGCATATATATATATATATATATATATATATATATATATATATATTGCAGCAACATGGCTTTATTGAAACTGATATTTTATAATGTATTTTGGAGGGAAGGAAGTAGGCTATATGCAAGATCCTTCCAACCCCCTTGGTCCATCTATTGTTAAAATATAAGCCAGGCTAGCTTCTGGAGTTGATGATATTTATTCATTCATTCATTCATACATACATACATTGTGTTGTTGTTCAGTCGTTCAGTCATGTCCGACTCTTCGTGACCCCATGGACCAGAGCACGCCAGGCACGCCTATCCTTCACTGCCTCTCGCAGTTTGGCCAAACTCATGTTAGTAGCTTCGAGAACACTGTCCAACCATCTCATCCTCTGTCATCCCCTTCTCCTTGTGCCCTCCATCTTTCCCAACATCAGGGTCTTTTCTAGGGAGTCTTCTCTTCTCATGAGGTGGCCAAAGTACATACATACATCTGAAGAAGTGTGCATGCACACGAAAGCTCATACCAAGAACAAGTCTCTAAGGTGCTACTGGAAAGAATTTTTTATTTTATTTTGTTTTTACATACATACATACATACATACATACATACATACATACATACATACCCTGCCCATCTGGTTGGGTTTCCCCAACCACTCTGGGCGGCTTCCAACAAAAGATTAAAAATACATTAAAACATCAGTCATTAAAAACTTCCATAAACAGGGCTGCCTTCAGATGTCTTCTAAAGGTCAGTTACAGGTGGGTAGCCGTGCTGGTCTGCCATAGTCAAAACAAAATAGAAAATTCTTTCCAGTAGCACCTTAGAGACCAACTGAGTTTGTTCTTGGTATGAGCTTTCGTGTGCATGCATGTGAAGTGTATCTGAAGAAGTGTGCATGCACACGAAAGCTCATACCAAGAACAAACTCAGTTGGTCTCTAAGGTGCTACTGGAAAGAATTTTCTATTTTGTTTCTAAAGGTCAGATAGTTGTTTATTTCTTTAACGTCTGATGGGAGGAGATCGCTTGGGTGATGGGACATTAAGAGAACAAAGGAAAAGGGGTTGTGTGTGAGATGTCAAATGGGTTGGAGCCCCTCCTTCAACTTAGAAGGACAAAGCCTGAGTTTAAAATGGAACTGGTGTGACCTAGAAGAAAAGCGGGGGGGGGGGGAGAGAGAGAGAGAGAGAACTCACAGACAGAGCTGTTTGAGAGCAATGTTTGATTTCTGTTCAATCTAAGGCTGTAGCTATGGGAGAAATAAGACCCTTTGGGGGGTGTTGATGGTGTGAACCCCTCCATCATAGGCCCAGGTTGTATATATTTGTAAATATATCATAAAGGCACCACAGTCACTATGCCAAAAGGAAACCCGAACCCTTGGTAAGTGGCTGGAATCAATAGCCGTTCAGAGACCGAGGCAACACACCACACTGTCTAGTAGCAGGGGGCCCTGCAGAACACCTGGATGTTAGAGCTAATTGAAGGATTTCCCTCCATTTATTACAACGAAAAGGGACCGTTCCAATGCATGGTGCATTTTAGGCAAGCTAACACAACCTCCAAGATCTCAAGCACCACGCTGAGTTGGTACTCATTAGCTGTACCTGACACCCTGCACTGCAAGGTATCAGCAGACAGCTGCATCACCGATGGTGCTTAAGGCTAGGCTAGTCAGTGCAGTCACTCCAGATGTTGTTAGACTCCACCTTCCAGGCCCAAAACATATGTGTGGTCTATAGACGGGCATAAGATTGAACAGGTTACCTGTTTTAAATATCTAGGTATAGCCCTGCACTCATCAGGAGGTAGGAAAACCCATGGCATGTACGTTGCAGGGAATGCCCAGAGAAGTGCCAATGCTATCCTCAGGTACCTCAGGTCTAAAGGTGGGAATTATATACCAGCAGCCTTAAAGTTGTTTGAGGCCAAGTCAATTGCACAATTGCTATATGGTGCTCAATTAGGCCCATTTACCAACTATGCCCCTTTAGAGGTGGTGCAATCCAAATTCCTAAGATCTGTTTTACAAGTACCCAGATATGTCTCCAATGCCAACATACGCCTCGAGACTGGAGTTCTAAGAATCGAGGCAAGAGTGTGGCTGGCCATTTTAAATTACTGGCTGAGACTAGTCTTCTTCCCGAGTGGCCTGGCTCCGTTGACCATCAAAGATGACTCCACCTTCCATCATCCCTGACTGGGGTTGAGGGGTGATGGAGCCCAATAAGATTTGGAACCCACCACATAAGCAATCCCTGTCCTAAGGTCTCTAAAACAGGCAAGTGGGGCAGTTCTACACTTCTGAAAAAAATTATTTGTGAAAGAAGAGCAGGGTATATTTTGTGTGTTTGTGTGAATAAATATATATGTGTACATTTGAGCTTATCAGGAAAGAACAGGTGAGGCTGGGAATTGAACCAGGGAACTCTTGCATACAACACAGATAGTCTAAAACTGAGCTATGGCCCTTGCCCTTGCAACCAAATAGGTTGGTTTTGGACCCTTTGTTTATTGAGTTGGTTTCCTTTAGGTTTCCTGATCTTACGATGGATGGATTTTTAATTTAGCTTTGTTACCAGCCTTGGTTGCGCTATGGATAGCAACTGGGGTGGAGGAATAAATAAATGGACTGTTCTGCAAATATCTTGCTCATACCTTCTCAGCATAGCTATCAACTTTTCCCTTTTTCAAAGGGAAATTCCCTTATTCCAAATAGGATTCCTCGCAAGAAAAGGGAAAAGTTGACAGCTATGCTTCTCAGTGACCTGAAATAATGGGAAGCAAGTCCATTTTTGAACTGAAAAGGCATAAAATCCATTTCATGGCAAATTCATCCTAGTCTCTAAAAGTGGGATTTCAAACCCATTGAAGAACATGGCTCTGCTGTATTAGAAAACACTTTGTTCTATCCTTGGTCAACTTGAGGATTCTGAATGTTTTGCCCGAGGCAGAGAGAGGTCTAACCACTGTTAAATTCTTCCAAGGGTGCCTATCACAGCACTTAAGACTCAGCTAAGTGTTCCTAGAAACACTTCAAAAGGTACCCTCTGATCTCAGAGTTATTCAGATGCGCTCTTTAAACACCCTCCTGTCTTTGCAAAAAAACGATGCTGGCATGTACAGAGAGACGTTTCGCGAGCACGAAGCAAAACGGCACCTTGAGACTCTTTGCCACTGGAAGCAAAGCTCGATCTGCCAGTTGGCACACGCCTCCGCTGGAGGAGACGTCACTTTCCAAGATCTGCGTGGGAGGCAAAACTCTTTCCGACAGTTCTAATTACTTCTTGGAGGCGTCTCTGGAAATCAGCAGCATCTCCATAACTCTCGCTGACATTTATGAAGGGCAGTGTGTTGCTGCGAAAAGGTTTGGGAACCAGGAAGGCCGGTGAACTTAATGAGGAATGGCTCAGTGCTTTTCGATGAAGAGCCTCTTGGAGCCTGTGTTGATTAAAGCAACTAGTCCAATCTGGTTTGCAAGAAGCAAATATTTTTGCAACCTACAGTACCTTGAAGCCTACTGATGCAACAGATCAGTGGACTTGCGAGTTTCCTACCACCAGGAAGCCATTTTCTCCATTTACAGGCCAAGGAAGCCCCGTTTGTTTGTAGTGATTTGTATATCACCCCTTGGCAAAGTCCTTCATGGGAAGTTTACAAAAATAAGATAATACACAGATAAAACATAATACATAACATGGACAAGTCCATTTCAGGGGCATGTTCTATTTGCACATAAACACACATATTCAAGAGCTTCACGGAACGCTGCTGCAGAGGTTGTGGGCATGATGTCTTCCAACTATTGGATGATTGGCTGAACTGTTGTGTGAGGTCATGTAATGATCTCAGGCAGGCAAGCAAGCCATGATAAGAATTAATGACTCTCCGGTAGCTTTATGGTACTTTTATTTACAAAAAAATAAAATAAACCACATCGAGAGCGCGGCTTCTAGTCTGCTCTCATTGAATGAGTTGGTCAGTCTGAATCTCCACCCCTCTCACAGCAGGAAGGATGCCAGATTCCCTCCCTTCCCCTCTTGCCCTTCCATTGCACTCGGACCTTGTCCAGTCTTTGATAACGCAGAATGAGAGGTTGGACTTTACTCTCCCCACTTCCACTAGACACAGTCTCTGTCCTCTGCCTCTCTGCTGGTTGCCTAGTATCACTCTGGCTGCCTCCTAACTCTCCCCCTGCTTGAGAGCTATCAGTGTCAGTGACTTCTTCGTGAAGAAGGGGTCGAGCTCTCCCTTCCCATCTCTATCAGCCAGCTTCCGTCTGCAGAGCTGGCCTCTCTCACATGGCTCAATTTCTGAGTCTACCTGTTCCCCTGTGCTTGGTTGAGCCATGTCCCTGACAGGTCAGTGGTAGGCGGAGACCTGAATTGATGGGTGGACCCTTGGCTTGATCCAAAAAGGCTTCTTGCTTTTCATATGTTCCTAGAAGCAGAATGCAGGGTAGAACCAGGCAGATGAAGGGGGTACACTGTTCCTCAGTGGATAATGGCTCCCATGGAGTTTGATGGGACAAACTGGAATCTGAGGTTTCCCCTCTATGTTCCTCTGTATAGGGCAGATGTGGGGAAACTCTGACCCTCCAGACCAGGCACCCCCAAACTCTGCCCTCAGGATGTTTTGGGACTACAACTCCCATCACCCCTAGCTAACAGGACCAGTGGTCAGGGATGATGGGAATTTTAGTCCCAAAACATCTGGAGGGCCGAGTTTGGGGATGCCTGCTCCAGATGTTGCTGAACTACAGCTCCCATCAATCCTGGTCATTGGCCATGCTTACTGGGGTTTTATGGAAGTTGTAGTTCAACAATATCTGGAGGGCCAAAGGTTCTCCACATTTGATAGAAGGGCATGGATGTGTCTGAGGACACCTTTGCACCGTAGGCATTCCCATCAGTGTGGCCAGGCATCCACTGAGAGGGAAACCAGGGAGCTGGGAACAATGTCTATGTCTCAGGGTTCAGAGTGCAGCAAGCCATACTGTACCCTGCACAGAGGGATGCAAGGCACACTCCAGGAGACATTTAAATATACAGGTGCTACTCCATCATCACAAAACCAGCCCACCTTAGCTGTACACATTTTGCTCGTAGGAAATAACGGGCAATGCAATTTCACACACCACTGTGGGAGCTATGGGTTTCAGGTAGGGATTTCAAGAACTAAACCTCTCTTCTATATCAGGCATGTCCAACACGTCAAGTATGATTGACCGGTTGATCGCGGGGCTGCCTTAGGTTGATTGTGGTATCAGGTTAGCGATCACCTTTGTGTCCCACCTTTGGCCAACTCCCCCCTAAAAGAAGCTCAACACCTTTGGTCAATCCCCCCCCCCAAAAAAAAGCTCAACAACTCCTGGCAATGACAAAAAATGGGTAGATCACAGTTGCTCTTTTTATACTGTGTGTAGATCGCAGTCTAGAATAAATTCTGAAAAAAAATGGGAGAACCAACTCCCAGGGACCATGGGGGCTTCACCCCCCCCACAATAAAGTATTTGAGGGGGCCGGGCCCCCACAAAGTTGATGGACATTCCCATTCAAATGGTGTCCGTGCACTGCATCATGTGATCAGTTATGCAGGGCTGGGCATACCTGGGCCCCCACAATATGTTATTCAAGTCAATAACATTTGCGATTCAAAAAAGGGAATGGGTTGGAGTAGGCATACCGATCTCCATTGAACACAACAACAACCTTGCTCTCCTTCTTGAACAAAAATTTGCTCCTTTTTGCTGCCCTGTTGAGCAGCTGTGTTAGTATTCTGTCTTTGCACTGTCCCCCCTATACAGCCAATCAGGGACCGTGTAGCCAACACGATGCACTCTTGGCATCCAGCCAATCAGGGACCACGCAGCCAACAGGACGAGACCATCTGACCTGGCTCCACGGCAACATCACAAAGCCAAGGCAGAGTGAGAGCAACACTTCCTGCCCTCATTCTGAATGGGAGAACGCGTTTAGCGGCGCCCCTCAAATTGTCGCCGAAGAGCGAGGAGGTTCTTTGGGTGCTTTTATGTGGAATTCATCTCCCCTCACCCATTTCAGTGTAGGCCTAGGTCTAATTAACCAAAGAGATCTGCTCTTCTTCAAGGCAATAGCTGGGAACTACAAGGAACTGTACAACAGCAAGGGGAATTAATAGCCTGTTCCAGCCACTCACTGCCAGCTTCCGAAATGATAGCACTGAAGAGAGTGAATTATGTCTTGAGAGCTGTCTTGTATTTCATTATCTTCTTACTTTTAAATTAGGGAGCGCTAATAAAATAATCAAATTTTATGAACCTTGTTTTCTGGAGGGTAGTAAAAAAAATGTCAAATTTCAGAATATAATACTCAGGATCACCGAGGCGCTCTGTATCCATAGCGATTTGGTTATAATGAATTAAAGTTCTAGCGCTTTAGGCTAGTTTAACTGTTCAAGGCGCATTAGGCATTGTGCTTGCGATTGCTCCCATCTTGGGAGCAAAGAAATATTTCGGTGGGGAGGGGGAATGTTTCAGTGGGGGGTGGGGAGGAGTGGTGTGTTTAGGATGGGAGGGGAGGAAAGTAAAATGGAATAGTGTGCATAATTTTAGAGAGTGAAAATGTGTCATTATGAGCAAATTTAAAAGCTAATCCCAGATATACATTGGGGGAGCGGGGGCAGGTTGAAGCCAGGGCTGTTTAAAAGTGGAATGATACTGCTATAAATGCATAGTGCAGACGGGACCTGTCTCACTGGATTCATTAGGAATTACTTCTGAGTAGATACAATTTATATGGTTGTGCTGTGACACACACACACACACACACAAATATTTAAATCCATTTAAAATAATAATAATATTCTAATGCATTTGGAATATAGAACAATCTGGGCCTCTATTTTCTGCGTTGGATCACAAGTATTTTTGATTTCTCCATCACCCAACATTGTTGCAAGGGGCCATGATAACATATGGCTCTCTCTCTGCTCTGCCTTCTCCCTTGCCACCAGAATGAAGACATTTTGCTCACGCACCATAAATAAAATTATATCAACTGAATATATTGCAAGAGAAATCTTCTCATTATTAGAACAATTCCTTTTTCCCAATTTATTTAGCACTAACAACTCTTTGGCACTGATTTCTTTTAAGAAAGTGGAACATTTTTTTTTTTTTTTTGTTTCATTATTGATAGCGCTTGCTAATTTTAGTGGCAACATGTGTTAAAAAGACAGGAGGAAATACGGTCCCACTGAAACCTTAATTTTTTCCGACATACCACTCTATGGAAAACTGGTTACTGTCCTTTTCACTTAGCTTAAACATGTTAAGAATGTCGCCCTTTAGCCTTATTTGTCAGAAGAGAGGAAGAGCATCTTCAAGACAGGGCAGGAGGAATCCACTCACACACATAAACCATGAAATGTGTTTGTACTTTATTGTATTTCTTTAAAACATTAATATCCTGTGCTTCGGCCCAAAGAAGAGTTCCTAGAACAGCTCAGAGAAAATAATGATAACAAATCTGTAAAAAATTCATCATGTGTTGGATCCCATAGTTGGGTTCCATTCACGCCATATGAAAATAACAGCATGCTACAACTTTAAAGAAGGATGACTTCCCCTGGAGAATCCTAGGAATTGTAGTTTGTTAAGGGTGCTCGAAGCAACTGGCATGAGTTTGGCCAAACTGCGGGAGGCAGTGAAAGATAGGCGTGCCTGGCGTGCTCTGGTCCATGGGGTCACGAAGAGTCGGACACAACTGAACGACTGAACAACAACAACAAAGGGTGCTCAGAGTTGTTAGAAGACCCCTATCCCCCTCCAGTTGAGACTCCAGTACTTTGGCCACCTCATGAGAAGAGATGACTCCCTGGAAGGGACCCTGGTGTTGGGAAGAAGAAGAAGAGTTTGGATTTGATATCCCGCTTTATCACTACCCGAAGGAGTCTCAAAGCGGCTAACATTCTCCTTTCCCTTCCTCCCCCACAACAAACACTCTGTGAGGTGAGTGGGGCTGAGAGACTTCAGAGAAGTGTGACTAGCCCAAGGTCACCCAGCAGCTGCATGTGGAGGAGCGGAGACGCGAACCCGGTTCCCCAGATAACCAGTCTACCGCTCTTAACCACTACACCACACTGGCTCTCTGGGAAAGATGGAGGGCACAAGGAGAAGGGGACAACAGAGGATGAGATGGTTGGACAGTGTTCTCAAAGCTACTAACATGAGTTTGGCCAAACTGCGGGAGGCAGTGGAGGATAGGGGTGCCTGGCGTGCTCTGGTCCATGGGGTCACGAAGAGTCGGACACGACTGAACGACTGAACAACAACAACAATTCCCCTCCAAGAGCTACAATTCCCAGAGTGGTTTAACAATCAATCCCTCTTCATGGGGAACTTGGGGGATTGTAGCTCTGGGAGGGGAATAGCAAGGTCTCCTAGCAACTCCTAGCACCCTTACCTAACTACAGCTCCCAGGAGTCTAATTTAAACACTTTTATTATGGTGAGCTGCTTTGTTGCAAAAGCAGAATACAAATATTAAATCACATCATTTTGAATTGTCCCCGAAACAAACTGGGGGTCAGTGATGATGTCTCTGTGGTATCTGAAGAAGTGTGCATGCACACGAAAGCTCATACCAAGAACAAACTTAGTTGGTCTCTAAGGTGCTACTGGAAGGAATTTTTATTTTATTTTGTTTTGTCTGTGGCCATAAGTTTCTTGCCCAGCCCTGTAACTAAGCAAACCAGGAGTTGCTTGCGTTCCCCAGAACTTGATTTCTTACATTTACATTCCAACTGTTCTCCAAGAAGCTCGGGGTGGCCCATGTTGAGTCCTGACAGGTCTTTATAAAAATGTAGTTTACTTTAAAATGCCAAAACAGTGTTGGCAGGAGAACATGGTACAGCATGAGAGTGTAGCAAACACACACACAACACAACAAGGCAATAAGAAATAGCTGTAATAAGAGGTGGGTGAGGAACATATTTCAAAACTGTCTAAGGGTTTT